>NC_045477.1:112491412-113113684 GCF_009650955.1 Corvus moneduloides
GAAATCCAGTCATTCTTCTTGTCCCTACCAGCAAAACATGTGTTCCAACTACATTTTGCTTTTTGGCTGCAGCAGAAACACTTCACTTGATAGTGTTGTCATTAAACCCAGCTCATATTCATTCCTCTCAGCAAAGGAGCATGATCCAAACTTGTTTTCTGTGCCTCCTTCTGCAACTCAGGCTCTGCTGCCTTCTGTGCTTTTGACTTTTCAGATGATGTCCATTGCTTTCCTCCCCTCCCAAGGGAATCCTGCATGACTTCTGAAACCATTGATGTCATGTTTGCCCCTTTGTGGTCAGTTCTCTATGTCTTTGATTACTTTTGGTGGTCTCTCACCCTTTATAAAAGAAATAAACTAGTTACAAGAGGAAAAAAAGAGGAAACTGTTATTATGGAGAAACAAAGTCAATGGGAAGAGGAAGGCAGAACTTTGATATACATATAAGAGCATATACGTAATAAATATATAAAATATATAAATAAATATACATACAGAAATACATCCATGAGTAAGTGGGAGGGCCATGCTGGGGTGTATTTTAAACCTTCTGTTTGGACTCCTGAGACCCTCCTGACAGTAACAAAATGCCTTCCCTCATCCTGTTTACATACCACACTGCTGTATAGGAGAGGAATCATTAAAGTACTTTCAGCCCCATAGGCATGTCAAGGACTGATCTTTTTTCCAGATTTGTTACAGAGAAGTAGAGAGGCAAACATTTCTCCTGTGCCCTCTGAGCACATTTTAGGAGCATGAAAATGTCACATATCCTGGTGATCAAGGTGCCCGGGGAATTCCATACAGTGAGACCCATTTGAGGTTCATTTTGTTGGGGATGGGGGGAGGAAAGAAGAGACAAAAGGCCAAACATTTGCAAGAGGCAGAACTGTAAGCTGTGATTCTTTGACTTCAGTGCTTCTTCAGAGACTCTTTTCTAGAACAGAAATAGAAACCAGTGTAACTTGTTGAAAGAGAGTGATAAATTCTGTTTTCCAATTTCTTCAGTTTTACAATTCCCAATAATAATTTGTATGATGTTTAGAGTACATTTCATCTTCAAAATGTTGAATTAATTTTTTTTTTTCTCTAGGAACATTTCCTTGTCATTCCTTCATCTTCATGAAAGCTTTCCATTTCTCTGCTTTTCATTAAGAGTCTTATCTGATTCCCATCCAAGTAAATGGAAAAATAGTGCTTGTGTTACAAAAAAAAGGAAGATGTACTTGGATTTCTCCTTCTCCTCTGGGATTTTGTTTTCCTAAATTCTTTCCTTTTCTTTTGCTTTTTTGTCATCTGTATTCCTGTAGAAGATTTTTAACTCCTTTGTTTAGCTTGTGTCGGTACATCATTTGTTCTGCTGTCTATACTGTTCATCTCATTCCCCTTTATTTACTTTAGGTATTTTGTTAGTGTTGCTTGTCTGATCATGTCCTGTATCCCTTCTCCTTTTGATCATTCCTTTTCCCTTTCTCTTTTTATATTTCTTCCACTACAGCAGATATTATGGAATGTTGGTCATATAGGAAAAGCCTGATGTTTTTGAGTTCTTTGAGTCAATAGGGTTGGAAACAAATAGAATATGCAGGCATATGAAAAAATCTGTTATGACTCCAAATTATTTTTATGAGTAATTTTAAAACTATCTTTCTGAGAACATGTACGTCTGGGAAACTCAGTGGTGCGACAAATGAACACCGAGATAAAAAATTCTAATCAGCATCTCTGAAAAAGGTTGGGGAGAAAATCAGTACAGTGCCAGTGATTTTGAGAGATAGTGCATTGTGTGGGCACTGTTAATTTGGATGGTTGGGATTGTTTTCTTTACAGAACCTTTTCTTACATTTTAGCTGTGGTGGCATTGCTCTGTGGTGGCAGTGTAAATGAAAGCCCAATACCAGATTTCCTACATAACAGAATAAGGTAAAGTCACTTGCAGCAATTCCTGAATGAAAATCCATCACCTTTTGTGTGAATATGCACAGCCAAAGGAGTTTTTCCTGTTTTGCCTCCCATGTTTCGAGGGCATATGCAGTAAGAAGATGATTTTCAATAACTGGAAGTCATGCTCAACTGCTGCATCAAAGGGCAGGATCAAGCCCTTGATATTTATCTCACATTTTTCATATTGCTCTTCTGAATCTCACAGGTCATTAAATAGGATAGCTCTGTGCCATGGTTTCAAAAGCCATTACAAATTCCTTGTATTTCACCAGTTCTAGAGAGACAGAGGTCTTTTAGAAGTTGACTTACCAAATTTTTTTTTCTTTTTCTTCTGAATGTCTAAAAGCATCTGGGATTTTTCCTTTTTCTAGAATTACAGTTGTGCTTCTTTCTCTCTCGGTTTGGTTTTAGAGTTTTGGGGTGTTTTTTAAGGTAAATGAGATATTGCCTTAGAGTCTGAGCCAGGTGAGAAGTGAACAGGGCACCTTTCTACAGGTTCCTCTGACCCTGTGGTCTGTGAGGATGTTTGACAGGAGGAAGAAAGAATAAGCCAAGAATGCAGATAAGAGCCACTGAGACATAATGAGCTTCCTCCCAACAGAAATGTGTAGACAACTTCAAGCTGGCTCTGCACAGGCACAAATGAAGAGGATGAAAGTTGACACCATTCAGACAGGCAGATATGGGGCTGTGCTCCCATTCATTCAGTGGGGTCTGAAAATGAGTGGGGGCTCACTGCCCACACCTTAGGCTGCAACAAACCTGGGTCCTTGCTGTTGGTACTGAACTGTATAAATAAATGTATATGTTCATCAAGTTCTATAGCTGCAGGAATTTTGGAAATTATTTATAATATTCTATATAAGAGAAGTCAGTGATTTTGACTGCATGTGGGAAAATGGAGTGCGGTAGGCCTGTCTGGTCATTAGATGTGAAAACAACAGAAACCCTCAACCAGGACTCAGCATCTTTTAAACACTATGGAAAGCAAAAGCCATGCCCACAAGTAAAGCAAAACAAAGAACTAACTTACTGCTTCCCATGGCTGGGCAGGTGTTCAGCCATCCCAGGAGAGCAGGGCTTCATCACACATAATGGTAATTTGGGAAGACAAACTCCATCACTCCAAATATCCCCGCCTTCCTTCTTCTTCCCCCCACTTTATAGAATGATCATGATGTCATATGGTCTGGAATATCCCTCTGGTGAGTTGGGGTCACCTGTCCTGGCTGATCATATGTTCATAAGAAACTAGCTAGCTCCCATGTAGCTTACCCTCAAGAAATGGTCCCTCTCCAAGATGAGATGTATCAGAGGAGGGACAGGGTCAAACATACTGAAATGTAGGAGATGGCATTCACAAGTCAGTTCCTGAATTATTCATATTTGCAGCATGTATTCATTGATTTTAAAGTGCACACCCAAAATATGGCAAGTTCTGTGTTTCCTTCCAGAAAGATGTCAGCATTGTAATTTAGCTAGTAAAGGGTCTAACAGGAATGGCTGAGCATTGTATCATGCATCCAAGTGTTGCACCCCGGGGGAAGAATTGTAATCTTTCCCCTGCTTTTCCTCACCTTTGACTGAGTTTACATCTTCTTCCCTTTAGGTAATTCTTACAGTATTACTCATTATTTCAGCTACTCTGATTGATAATGAAGACAGCAGAGAGTACTGTAAATAAATACCATTTAGGATCTGTTGGGGAAGATGAAACAGGAAAGCCTTATAAATATGATTGCCTGACAAAAGATTTTGGGAATATGAAAACTACAGGCAACATCGAAATGAAAGCCACTTTTGAAATACCAAGTCTTAGTTACTGAACAACTGGAAAACAATGGTATGGCCAACTGAAGGTAATCCCCTCTTGATGGAACAATACCCTCTGCTTGCAAGCAGGTCCAAGGGTCAGAGCAGACCCTACTAGCTCAGCAGAAGGGGTCCAAAGAGTAGTTTTTAGAAGTTAAGATGTAACACTCTATGGTAATATAAGAACTCTTATAGGCTGTATGTAAATGCTATAGGATTTGTATCTTGTATTAGATTGGTTAGTGACAATTAGAATATTCAGTACAGAAGATGATTTATTGTATTGTAACCAGGACTTCAGACATTCCTTACTACTACTTCCATTCTATTCTCTTGCTCTTACTTCCACTCTTGCTCTTACACTCTCTCTCTCTCTCTCATCCGCTTACTCTCTTGCTCTCTTGGGCCTGCTCAGAGCTGAGTCGGGCAGCTCTGAGCAGTGCCCCAATACCCACGCCCTTTGCAATAAACTGACTGTGTCCCAAGATCAGACTATAGAGATCTCTCGTCTCCGTCACCGACCGTCCGTAACCTGCAAGGATCCATATCATGCCAACCACTCTCTCGCACAGCTCGTATCAAGGGGCACAGAGAAGGTTACTATAGCACACTTCCACTCCATTAGCACTGAGAGGAGATGCATGAATTCAAAGGCAGTTCTTCATGTTCCTTACACTGTTCTGTGAATGTTTTTGGAAAAGCTGCTGAGCTTGTTTGGTCTCTAAAGCCTATTTGTCTTTTTGCTCTGTTTTGGCAGGTCAAGGGAATATAAAGAAGTGCAAAGCATACATGTACCAAAATATCAGGTCATTTCTGTGAGAAAAGAGCTGAAAGTAAAACTTAGGCTGATGGTGAGTTGCAGCCACACCACTTACAGTACCTAAAGTGCTCATCTCATTTCTTTTGCTGCAGAATTGCACATCAGAGAGGCTGAGGTAGATCCAGCGTGAAATTAATGTCATTTATCTTTAAATGTCAGGATATTGTTACACTTGATGTCTACATTTTGACATATTGTGTTATACCACCTAAATTTTTAGCATTTCTTTAACCTGGGGTATTAGATTGTTTGGAGAGCTGAATATGAATATGAATATGGAAAGAGAAGTCCTCTTTAGGAATGCAGACGCACACAAAATGATGGAAGCAGTAGTATAATCTCCCCACTCACTCCTATGGACACTTCCATTACAGCAGATTATGTCCAAACTTTTTTATTCTGTTTCTTCCTTCTTTCCTCTTTTTCCCTTTTGCTGAGAACAGCACACTAACAGCAAACCTGTACCATGAGCAACTTCTTGCTTCCCTGCTTTCTTTTTTAAAACCATTTGATTTGATAATTCCATATTGGGTTCCTTTAGTGCTTTACACTCTTCTATAATGAGCTAATTAAAGATATACGAGATCTCTTTATTGAGGCATATGCAGGCTGTTCTTTTTGCGTTACTTTTTTGTTTCTGCTGTGAGTCAGACCTTTCTTTCCTCCCACAGTCTCCTCTTACTGGGTGGGAGGGTGGATTTTCTTGAGATGGAGGTCAGAGAAGGTTATTCTGAAGCTAGTTCCCCCACTTGTCTTCTGGCACTGTACTAAAAGGTTTCCCATGCTCCCTGGGATTTTTTTGCCTTGCCAAATAATGTACACAAACAGCACTTCATTGCTTAGTTCAGCTGCCTTGCTTACCAAAAAAGAGAAATCCTTAGCTGCACTACTGAGCATGAGTCTTCTGTATTTGCTTTCTTGAGGAGGAGAAATTGGATTCCAGCATCTTTTGCCACAATAAACACCAGTACCAGTTATTTGTTCTTCCCGAAAAGACGTATCATGAGTGTTGTAGCTTTCTGCAGGTCTTATCTCCTGTTCATCTAAAAAATCTCACAGGTCAACTCTGTAGGTATAGAGTGGCAGATGTTTGTGGCCATACTTTTAACTTGAAAGCAGAGGTTTTGTATTGTACTGCTACATGAACTCAGTTTTCTCCGTGTTTGACTAGCATATTCTCCTAAGGTGAACTGAAAACCTTGGGAATCCAGGTTTTTTGCAGCTTCCTTGGTGAGATGCAAGGAAAGCTCAGATCTTTTCTGGGATATGAACAGTATGCTAGTGGGTGTCCTTCTCAAGTTTTAGGCTGAAGGGAAGATCCAAAATTTGTGAAGTGCAACATTTCAAACCACAGTCAGCTTGAGACCAAGCCATGATCTCCATTTCGGCCTTTTATGTTTCTGGACCCTTTCTGGGTCTGGAGATATTCAAGTAGAACATGCAGTTCAGTTGTGCTGTGGTAGTTTGAAAATTATTTGAAAACTCTGCCTAAGCAAAGGAAATTGGTCAGTCTGCTCTTGAGATCAAGCTGTAAGCTGCCAGTTCCTGGTGGCACAGTAATTGCCATGGCAAGTAGGAGGACAGAGAAACTGGTCAGCGCATAACAACGGAGATCCAGTGGCTTCCAGAGACGTCTCCTGGTGGGACATGCAACATTTTTTTTTGCACACACACTGTCACTCAGACAGGACAAGTCAGGAAATTTGTAGCTAGCTATTCTGTTCTTGAACAAATTCTGTGAGGAGTAAGGGAACATTTGGATTTGTCCATTCGCCTTCCCTCCACCTCCACTTGAAAGCGAGAGGTCTCTCAATCAAACTTCCATGTTCTTTCTTTTACCACAGCCACTTGGCAGAGTCACTTAGAAAAGAAGAGCTGTATTTGAAAAAATATTCTGGTCATCTCTTTAACTTGTACACCACAGAATCTGGTCTTTATCATCAACAGGAAGGTATTTTCACCCATGCACTAGTGCATGATGAGCAAACTAATCAGCCTATATCTATTCTCTTCTAGTAAAACAAAACCATTCTCTGTTCCCTACTTTCAGCATTTTATTTGTAGCTGGAACTGTCAGTGATTGCAGCTATCCTAAAAACATTTTCCTTATTCATTCCTGAAGCAGCCATTTGGATGTATGTTCTGAATCCCCAGTACAATTCATATCTTCTCTGCACACCTGCAGAAGGACCTTTTTGCCCCAGTAGTCTGAGTACTCTAACATCTTTATGTATGTATTGGTGGAATAGCAAGAATTTTATTATGTACCATATCAACGGTTCTGAGATAAGAGCAGAAATGGGAAAATATGAAAAATAATAGACCTTTACATCTGTTAATACTGGTTTCCTAGGTTACCTTAATCCCATGTTATTAGATATGGACAGCCAGCAAGCATGGTAGCCAGAGGGCAATTACCTAAAACCAAAAATTTCATTGGGAAAAGACATTTTTGGGTTTTATCTGTTACAGATCAAAACCAGGGCATTTTTACACCTCGGTGTCAGTAAAAATGGCATTGCAAGACACTGCATTTATTATCCTACCACAATTTTCACATTTCATTTTCTTAATTCACAAGTCAAAACAACTAAACACAGTGTTTACTTGTACAAGGCAGTACAGGAATCTCTATGAAAATTTCATAAGCATGTTTGCTACATTTGAGTGGTAAATGAATTAAAGAGGACATATAAAAATGATGGAAGTTTTAAACTAGTATAACATAATTAAATCTGACATTCTGTGCATGAGATTATGCTGAGAGGTAACGTAGTAATTTGGGATCAAGTGACTTGTGCATTCCTAGTGTTGATTTTTATGCTGTTACTTAATTTAATCCCCATTTAGTTCCCAAACTGCAACAAACTACAGTGCTCTTCTAGTTATGTTTATACACATTATTATGCCTCTGGCATTACAAATTATTATGTCTCTGACATTATGTATAAATCATGTACAGGATTACTTACCTGTTAAAATTTTCCTGCCAAAAAATTGTGTCTGAATTAGTAATAAAGACGAGGAGCCTCCAATTCAGTTCTGCAGTGACTTCAAGGGTGCTGTTGCAGTGCTGTGGCAACTGGGACAGGATACCCATTAGGTTTTCTTTTCCTAGGGTTAATGCATTAAACCAAGCATTTAAAAGGATATAAAAGGATGGAACTGCGTATGCCTTACCCTCACCTAGAGACAGCTGAGCTAGCTATAAACACAAGAGTATGGGCTGTAAAAATAGGGTATCTTCAGCAACACACACCTTGAGGAAATCCCAAATTGTGGCAATGAGGTTGTTTCTGGTACTTGAATTAAGCTGATATAAAGCTGATGACACTGAAGCATAGACATAGCCTTTTAGTGCTTCTTGCTGTAATCATGTTTTCAGAGCTTCGTGGGTAGTTTCTGAATGTTCTTCTGTTTTGCTGGTCTGAATGTTCTTCTGTTATGCTGGAGATTATTTAATGGCCATTTTTTTTGCCCCTAAAATAAATGAAAAATTGTATTTTTTGTTTGTATAAAATATCTAACTTTAAAAAGTTGATTCTATTCTCACTTACCATATTTTATTACTGTTGATATATGAATATAGGCACATATATATAAATGTTGATACATTTAATTGCTGAAAGATATTGACATATCTTTGTTTATGTGTTCATAGATAGATAGATAGATAGATGGATGATATCTTTAAAAGGTACCAACCAGTTATACATCACTATCTGTTCAGGTCAGATCTTTTGGAGACAATGCATCCTTTCCCTGGCCCTTATTTATAGAATAGAGTATTCCCAATGTACTTACTGAAATTTTTGCTTCTGATATACAGTGATAACATAGCTGTTCTGAGAAATGGGGGTTTACAGGTCTGATCTGAAATGCATAAAATAATATAGCTCCAGATAACTACTTCCTTGCTGACTGTAAGATGTTGTTTCAATGAGTGACAGCTCTTTAAATTCTGCTCCCTCTCTGAAGTTCTCCAGAGAACTGGCTGTTACTAAGAACATCATATAATGTCTCCAGTAAGCAAAAAAACCTGGGCTTTGCTGACCAGCTCTGCTAACCAGAGTTACAGAGTATATGTGACCAATATGCACACAACCTAAAAGTAACTCTCAGTCCCCAAATTTACCTTTCAAAAAGGAATAAAATAAAGATGATTTTAAATGTTTTCCTGAGGCAAAAGCATTGGAATAACTCAGTAACTAGAAACCCTAAGTTTCATCTTAAAGGTCTTTGTGAAATTCAGCTTTTTGCCCTGAAGCTATAAAGAAAGACATCAAGTTTGATTCATCTTCACATTAAGTTATGCTAGTATAATTGCATCCTTTCCAGAGGATTTGCATAAATGCAAATCAGGCCCTCTCTATCTTACATGAAAATAATGAGGTTTTTCAAGTTCTTTAAGGCATTATCTCTATCCCTTTAATGAGTTAATTCTCCTCTCTTACCATTTTAGCTATAAATTGTAGAAATAAAGCATGGTGAAATGTGATAAGTTATCATTTAGAGTCTCATGTTTCATTTTTCACCTATATTTGTGACTCCTGAGAGTCATCGTAAGGATCAGAGAATATGAGAAAAAGCTCAGGTGAGTTTTACAGTCTCTCACATGAGAATAGCAAAGACTAGCATTTTTTTCAATGCTTTTGCTATCAGTACCAATTTTTCTCTTCTTGACAAAGACCCATTTTCACTCAAAAGCTTTTTGTGAATCTCAAGGAAATCACAGGAATTATTTCATTTGCAATGAAAAGTAAGAAACAAGCATATTTCATATTGTTTATAGTACTGTTGGGGACATTTTTTTCACCTCTACTGCAGCCAAGCAAATAACTATCATCAGAAGGACTTGACTGTAGCATTCATGAGATGTGTTGGCACCAGAACCCTTTCAGAGATGGGTTTTTCTGGACCCTTCATTTCATTTTATTTTGCCTTTGATAGTAATGTGATGACTGAACCCACTCTTTAGTAAAACCCAACAATGTGACTTCTATAGGCACAAACACAACTATCCTAGGAAGATTTGAGATAAATCTGAAGAATTTAATCCTATGTATTATCTACATGTTTAGAAGCCCTGCTATGTGGAGCTGACATTCCTCTTTTTCCCAGGAAGCTGAGTCCCTGAGCCTAGGGCTTGCTTTAGCTGCTGGCATGTGCTGGCAGTAATATCACCTTCTTTCATATTGTGTCCTGAAATGAAAACTCAAAATCTCTTATTCAGTTTCTCTTGCAATCATGTAAGCCATGCTATGTATTTAATAACAAATGTGTGTATTTAAAGTGAATATAACTTACGATTTTTAGGTAGACTTCTCACAATCCACTGCTAGAGAAGCTCAAGCCTTCATGTGCTACAGCTGAGTTTAAGAAGGAGTGGATAATCTTATGAGCAATGTTTGCAGTTATGCATAATAAGCTGGATAATCAAAATTCATGTGACAGAGGATAAAGTAAATCACATTGGGTTCAAACAAAAATTTATAAGCCATAGAACATATTGCAAAACATGACCAGGTACATTATATTATTTTAAATATTGCCTTTTGCTGAAATATCAGTCAGTGATCATTGGCAAAGCATGAAACAGCATTCATCTGACCAAGCTCAACATTCTGCTCTGAGAACCAAGCTCTCAGCCAGCTTTAATTACACCCTGCTTTGGACAAAATCCAGTGACAGGGTGTAACAGCAACAATAAAGGTATTTAGGAAAAGGCACGTAAGAGCAAATTGTTGCAAGGCACATGACTTCTCTAATTCATAGGCATTGTTAGTGTGGGCAACATCATTAAATAGCTTATCACAGTCAAAAACATTCTCTGAAGGCAGATGGTCTACAACTGCATGATTTTATTTAGGTTTTGATTTACATACTGATCTGAAAAGACTTTATTTTATTTCATTTTACATGAAAATGAAAAAGTTGGTTGCATTCTTGTACAGATAATTTCATAAGCTTAATTATCTCAGTAGGATATCTTTTATTAATGCACACGTTTTGCTTTGAACATATTTTAATTTGCATTTGTGGCAAGAAGTTTCAGTGTCTTCTGCCTTATTCCTTGTCCTACCAGCATCACTCTTTGGTTGCAGACAAAAGGATATTTGGTTTCTTGTTGACTCTAAGGAGTATTTCTGAATCAAGTTTATTGTCAGGGCCCTGAGTGCACTAATTTGTCTTGATGGCCCTGACCAGCCTCACCAGAATCCTCCTCTCGTGTACTCTCATCCTCTTTGCCCAGGAGCTGCCTCAGCTCAGACCTCTCCTGGTCCTGGCCTGAGCTATGTCCCTGCCAGCCCAGGCAGCTCACTCACCTGCCCTGGTCACCATCCCTGGCACCTCTTCTGGGATGGGGCCACTGCAGGAGGTCCCTGTCCCACTCCCCTGCCACTGCCTGTCCCACCAATGCCACATCCTGATAGACCCTTAGACATGGACATTTTTAACAGTCAAATCGTTCCAGGAGGAAGTTAGAGGTGTGATGATCATTTTTAAAAAAGTCTTCAGGCAGCTCCAGCGTGGCTGACAATGAGCTCATTTGTTGAAGGCTGAAGCTGGGATTTAGTCCCTCTTTTTGTCTGTAATGTCAGCTTGAATCCATCTGCATCCAGAGGATATTTTTGTATCAGGATGCAGAGTAACTAAATGACAACTCCTTTCAAACCCAAGTGTTGAGGCAGAAAGGGACCAAAGGGACCCTACAGCCTTCCTGTGAAGGTGGATCTTTCGTCTGTCCTTCAGTGACAAGGAATCCGGATGAGCACAAAATCCCAGACATCCTGGTCCAACACTAGAAACAGGACCAGAGCAATGTCTCAGAGAGACATTGTCTGATAATT
This sequence comes from Corvus moneduloides, assembly GCF_009650955.1. Taxonomy (NCBI): domain Eukaryota; kingdom Metazoa; phylum Chordata; class Aves; order Passeriformes; family Corvidae; genus Corvus; species Corvus moneduloides. Next base: position 112,502,840 of record NC_045477.1, read on the forward strand.
TCAATGAGTGTCCCTCTGGCCTCCAGAATCTCAGCCTGGGATGGTGGCTCCCAAGCCAGAGGAGATGCCCTCAATTTGAGAGCTTACACTTGGTTTTTCTTGTGAATCACACACCCTCTGCCTGCACACAGCCACAAGCACGATATGTCCTGAAGCAGTGCCTAAAGTGATACCAAGAAATATTTCTAAAATTTGGACAAAGCCATCCCATTTCCAAAAATAAAGTAAAGAAAAGAAGGCATTCCTGGCCTTTACAGGATAATGCTGAAGATGAGAAGCACATCAGCAATTCAAATGTTAGAGGAGGATGGCCAGCTGTCCTTTTTGATGAGATTATCTCTTTTTTTTGCAGTCAGGTGTCCTGTTGTTTTGATGAGTGATATACAGGACACCCTTTGTCTTGCATTATGGCCTTAAGATAAATATTTTAAGTTGTCTATTTCATAATGCAGATGTGAGGTGTTCCTGATTACCATGGAGAAGATTGCCGTGCAATTTTATTTTAATATTAGAAAAAATGAGCTGGAAATTATCTTGGCATCATACCAAAATCTATAGAATTAAAAAGCAGATTGATTGGGTTTTATGCTTGTATTCAGACTGGGAGTGTTGTAATAAAGGTTTTGCTTTGTTGCATCTGCTCTTTCTTCTACAGTTTTTTGCAAGTGGTTTTGAAGAAATGCGCCTTATTTGGACTCTGGTCATAGGTTTGTCAGTTTGTTATCACTTTTCAGTACAACACAGATAAACCCTATTGTGATAATTTGCTGAAATTTTAATTTCTTAACTTTTGTTTTGGTAGCTTTAGACTTAAATAAAATAGCAATATTTTTGAGAAGTCACTTGGAAATCATGAAACATAAATAAACCCAGCAGTCACAATATAATTAATTTTATTTGGAAAAATGTGTTTTGGATGAACAGAGTCAGGATTGTTTCTTCTTGCTTCCCTTAAAGAAAAAAAAGCAGCAGCTGGTATACCCTGGAGGATAAGTGAACTTGCTCAGGAAACAAATGTTTCTAGATGCTGCCAAGTGTGGCATGAGAATAAAATTCTCAGCAAGGAGTAAACCAAGCAGGTCTCAAGGTCAAATTCTTCTGGTATAAGGGCAAGCTTGTGTACAGACAGCCTTTTGAAAATCATCAAGGCAAAACTGACATACAGGTAGAATCATGTTTAGGATACTTCTCACTGCTCTTCCTTACCAGTTAGTATTAGTTTTCTCTGTTCAGAAACCTCATCATTCTAGATTGAGCATAAAAGAAAATACCATATCTTGCTAGAAGTTGAAATAGCTCTCTGTATAGGAAAGATCTGCATGGACTGATCTCAAAATGCTAGGTCCTAGCACACAACAAAGATTTCCCTGTATCAGAAGGGCGATGAAAGACCTCAGTCTAAAACAGAAAGTGCAGACTTAAGCATACTAACTCTGTATGCTATGCAAGAAGTTTGGGGTGATTTGGTCTATGAAACTCACTTCTCTCCTAGATGTTGTTTCAACTGACATTTAGATATTTTTGCATCAGCTATACCCCTGGGAGAGGAGTGTGTTTGGAGTCTTTAATTTTTCAGATTTAAACTGAGAATGCAGAAGGTATGCCACAGAAATCTGAAAAAAAAAAGAAAAAAAACAAAGCTATTTAACATACATTTTTACTGCCTTTTAAGATGACAGTCTCATCCCACTTTTCCATAGATCAGGAAGGACAAATACAACAGGCATATGGAGAAAGCTATATAAAATCTTGTAAAGTAGCATCCTGGTATGGATCATTTTGTCAGAACCCCTGGGAGAACTAGGATAACTTTTCTGTTCAGTCCAACAGCTTTGGAATTGGACTTTTCAGCTCTGGACTTGGTCAGTATACTGCTGGAGAAGATGCTCCTCCCTCACTAGGGGATGCTATAGGCAGGTTTTCCTGCTGCATGCCCAGCCAACCATCTGCAGCCTGCATTGCTGTGCATCAAGCAATATTTGAACCAGCAGCATGGATTTATGTGGCTTGTCTCACAAAAACTCAGACTGTCAGGGGTAGTTATAAGATTAATTTTTAAAGGAAAAATTACTATAATAGATGTGCTGGTTTGCCTGCCCTGCCTGCTATAAGATCATAAATCAGTGTACTGGTTTGTAATTCTGTCATTCACATCCTTCAGGGAATCCAGCCACCATAATGCAAAATCTGAGATCATCATGAATATATTAACTGGGACATAGTGCAACTAGTTTTGCTGTCAATTGGAAATAACTTCTGACTCAATTGGAACGCAGCAATTATATTTCAGTCTACTCTTTGGCATGGTGCCATGACTGTTCCAACCTCCAAGACACCCATAGGCAGGGGAGTAATCATTTTGAAACTCATAGTTTATAACAAAATACAGGAGGAGTTGTCCCTTAGGATCTCAGCATGCGCGCTGTTTTCACTGCAGTCATCCGCCTACAGGAGGTCTGCCCTGAAGCATGCTTCGAGCAGGGTACTTGGATTAGATAATCTGCTTAGGTCCCTTCCAACTTGGATGCACTCTGTGATTTTGTGAGGTGTGGGCTGTTGTCATGGACTGAGCTGAGTCAGGGCTGAGCTGTACTGCACTGCCCTGGCATCAGTCACTGCCACTGACCAGCTGATTCTTCAATCACCACCATGTTCTTCTCCACTCTCATTTCTCTTCCAAGAATACTTCTGAGAGCCCCCTGGCCTTCTGAGGGACTTCACAGATGGGTTAACTTATTTTGCTTTGACACTGGGACAAAGAAACCTTCCCTGACAAGATCAGTAAAGCTGTGTGGCAGTGGCTGCTGGTATCAAAGCTTGTTCATTCTGTTTCATGAATAGTTCCTCTGGGAAATATAAACCAGAGGAATTTGTGTTGAGCTCTGTGCTTCAGGTCTATTTCATTTTTTCCCACATTTACAAACAAATAGGATAATTTGTTAGGCCTTCATTGTTTTTCTTCTGCGAGTATCCCACTGTGTCCTGTGCAGACACACAGAGCTGGTCCCCTGGGTAGGTCCCATCAGCTGCAAGGAAGTGCACCCAAAGTACCTCTTCCCCAAACTCCACAGCTCTGATAATCATTACAAACCAGGTCACCCTACAGCTTGAAAAATATTAGCAGGGTTGGTTATCTCTGCAACTTCATACTAAACTAAATCAATAAAAATGCTGACATAAATTATATTTTCCCATTCCCAGAGGGAAATTGTTGTTCAAAAATCCTGCTGTGGCTATATTTCATATTTTTAAGGTGGCTAGAAAATACTTTTCACAATAATCACAAAAATAGAAGATAATAATATTTTGGCTTGTGAAATGGGAGAAGAGTGATATTTCTAATTACAAGATCTAAAAACAGGGATGAAGAAAAATTTTAGACAACAATGATTAACTTTTTGCAAATGAAGCTTGAATTTTCTGCAACATTGCTCAAGGAAAAGCAATTCTTCTTCCATTAATGCTTCTGAATTAATTAAAAAATTCACTTCTTGGCAAAAAACTAAAGATTTCATGAATTGCATTAATGAAGTAAACAACAATGCATATAAAAGAAGCTAACTTTTTTAATCAGTTCCCCAATGTTTAAAAAAAAAAAAAGAAGTGCCAAGTGAAGGTTGAAAATAAATATCAAGATAATATTGATGCAGAGAAAGGATGAAAAGATGTATTCAAATATTTGGATACAAAGCATGTACCTTGTAAAAACATGAAAGCACAAACTGAATTTTCATTGGCAGGAGTACGAACTATTGCATAATTAAAAATGTTTCTTTCACCTATGAATTCTTTATGAAGAGATGAAAATTTCTGGTTTAGCATAGGAATTATTAATATTGTTATCATAAACCAATATTTTTCAATATTTTTCCTACTAAATATTTTATTCTGCTTTTTCAAAATCTTATATTTTAAGAAGAGACACACTGTTCAAAGGAACACGAGAACTGAGGAGGCTCGGTCCTATAGCTGCAGCATATTTATGTAATTGTAACATTCAGTAAGCAATTCATGTTACCTGAAAAGTTGAAGAAAGTGCTTCCCAAGACTTAACACTTGGCCTCATTACTCCTATTGTTTCCAATAGTTACAGATATTTATAGATACCTATATCTATATATAGTATATATAGATATATATAGCTATATATATATATATCTTGACTCTAAGCATAGGTAATTAGTTCAATTAGCCTAAAATATTTAACATATTAAACCTATGTATTCCCTATACTTCATCAAGTGTGAAGATGGGGAAGGCTGAGCATTTAGGAAGTCATGGTATGAACCAGCTGGAAACAGTAGTTGTGTTCTGCAGAGGACAATATGATCTAATGTTGAATATTTAGAATTATTAGACATGTAATTTTTTTGGCTCATAAAGAATTTGGAATAATCACAAGGCAAGCACAATTAATTTTTTAATTGGCATGGTTCCTTGTGTCTTTTTTCTGATCCAAGAATAATTTTCACTCCAAGGCTTTCTTTTTTTACTCCTTTTTTCCTCAAAGCAACACAGCCCTACATCTTCATCAGCTCTAGCTATGAGAACCTTTTGGTTTTAAGTTGTTTTGCTGTATGTGTTAAAATTATTATTATTTGTCTCATTAACTTATCTTTAAAACAAATGATGAATGTAAAACCTCTGTAAAATATCTGCACATTAAATTCACCTGCTGTAAGCTAAAAACCCACACCCATAGCACAGACACACCAACAAGGTAGAGTTTTTACTGTATTACCGTTGAATTTAACTTTATTAGTGGCAAATAAAACCCTTTTTAACAAGTAAAGATCAATGCTTAGCCAAGTAACCATCCCTGCACAGTAAAAGTGAAACGCCCCAAATAGGTGGGAACCTAACAGTTATTTTCAGAGAAAAAAAGCCTGTGGGAAATAGTTAAGTAATTGGAAGCAACTTAAAGAAGATAAGCATTTTGGGGTATCATTTCTTTTCGGCCATGGAATTCAACACAAAGTATTTACTGGACCCCTCACAAATTGAGGAAATGCTGAAATTGGGCTGGGTATTTGGGACCTGGCACTGTGAGACCTAAAGATGAGGTAGCTCTTAGGGGCAAGTGCTGCTCAATTTTCATCTGAAAGAGCTAATAAACATTTTCTATGGAGAACCCTGTACACAGGGATAGCATAACATTTCCAGAGTTTCCATGCAAAGTCCATTCATCATGGTATTGATTCCTGCCCATGTCTGAAGTGTACCAGAGCACAGAGCAACCAAAAATGAGCTGCAGCCAGCAGAGAAATCCACACGAACTGCTGCAAGATGCCTCTGTCTGGGAATCTCAGGGAAGACCCAGAATAATTGTTTTGGCAATGACAGAGGCATCTCCTTCCTAGATTTTAGCTTTCCAAAGGCCATTTATTTCTTTCCCCTTTATGACTTCCTGTCTGGGTATGTTGTACAATCAAAAGCAATCACAAGGCCCCCAGGAAAAATTAAAAACAGAATGAGATGTCACTGCCAGCAGAGCAGTTTGTCAAGCCTGCAGATGGATTTTGAGGAGCTCTTGGGAAAGATACTCAAGCAGGGAAAGAAGGTTATTAGCCGGATGAACTAAGCAGCAAAATCCACTCTAAAATGCCATTCTTTTGCCATAAATATCCACCAGAATACATACCCTCAATGCTTTTCTCTTATTTCTGTGTGTTATTTATGATCTCCAGCCTGCATAGATCATCCTTTCACCATGAGAAGCAATTCTGAAAGGAGGGCTAAGACAAAGCAAATCTGTGTGACTGTCCCACAGAGTATTCTTCACTGTGAGCAGAGAGTCAGGACTGTGAGGACCACAGAGCTGCCTGTGCCCATTTTGGACTTCTTCCTGCAATCCATGAGTCTCCTGTCAGGGTGCAGCACGGCCAGAGCAGGTACCAAAGGAGCCTGTGGGACAGATTGGAGCAAGGACCCTCCCTGGCAGCCTGGTCCCTCTGTGAGGAGCAGAGCTGAGCCAGGGATGATGATGGGGTACACCAAGAACCACTCCCACGTATCAGTGCATACAAGAGTTCAACCCAGGATTTCTCCAAAGTACTTCTACAAAGTACTTTAGCATTCAACACAAATGACCATATACTACCCAGAGAGCAGAAATGCATTTGGAGGGAAAAAAATGAAGCAGGAAGAAAGACACTCTCAGTAACTCTGGTGTCCTGCTCACTGCCCTGTCCCTGAGTTTTAATGGCCTTGCAGCAGTGAGAGGGCAGTGGGTCAGGGGCTGGTGGGGAGGAAGCTCTCACACTAAACTGTGCACTGCAACAGCTGAGCCAAGTGAGCCCTGACACAGCAGGACTGCCCAAAAGCACTGCTGGCTTCTGGGAGTAGAGACATCTGACATAGCTTGTACGGGGTGAATTATAAATGGAGGAGAGGAAGCCTGTGACAAAGAGCCTGTTGCAAGGGGAGAAACACGTGAAGATGCTGCTGTCAGTGTTGTGGTAGAGGAGTGATTCACCTGGCAATCATTCAGATATACTGCTGCTGCTTTCATCTCCTGATAAAGTGTCCTGTGTTTCCTTTTAGAACTGAGAGCTTATGAATAGAAATGTGTTGTCTATTAATGTAAGGTGCACAGTAAACATAGTTCAGTGAATTCAGAAACACCATGTAGAAGGATCAAGCAAGTTATACAGTTATATTTTTAATAAGTATCTCAGCTATTTAAGCCCAACTCATATTGCTGTCTACCACATCTCACAGCAGGCTCTGGGTAACTTGTTGAAAAAAAACGGTTTTGCTGAAAGCCTGTCAGAATATCTAGAGGAGCAGTGATGCCATGGCCCAGTGAGCTGTATATCCACTACGTGTGGAAGGTAGAGGACTATAGCTGACTGGACTTTCTCTACAGAGGGATCAGAGAGTGCATTCAGACCACACAAACCACTAGAACATGGCTTCACAATAGCAGAAAGTTCAGTACATGCCACTGGCCAAGTCCGGTCTCTGAGTTTCATCCCCCCTGCCTAAAATACTGAATAGATGCAGAAGTTACAGCTACTGAATTAAGGGCAGAGATTTAATTTTGGCACAGGATAGGCTCATTAAGTATATTTCACCCATGTTTCTAACATTGTTAATCTTTTTTAAAGTGCTGTGAAATTTGAAGGCACACATAAAAATAAAATTCCACTGAAAACACATCCATTAACACAGACCACAATGACATCTCTAAAGATTTTGCATCATTTCAGCAGTACTGTTTATTACATGTGTATACTAGGCAATTTATTTTTCAACCCTAGATAGTTAAGGGATAATGAAACAGGAGTCATCTTTATAAGGTAACAATCCAATTGCAGATCCCAAGTGCAACATCCATAAGGACATGCCTCAATTTCTATCAGTATAATATTAGATGACTGTGAAATGGCATTAATTTCACCTTTCCTTGCTTCTCCCGTTGTGCATGGCACTTTTTCATGCTGAGTTCAGACGCAGAGCTGAGAAACTCAGAAAATACCCAAGGGTCAAGGAATGCTGTGTCAGCTTGGGAACAGAAGGGGTGATATTACTAATGTTTAATGTTTTCTAAATTGTCGACACTGAACAATGTAAAGGGGAATAAAATAACTGATTACATTTTGGCAGAACAGCGATAAACTTAAAGATGAAGGAAACTTAGGAAATTATTTTGAGGATTTGAACACAGCCGGTGACCAGAATGAGATGTGTCAAAGAAAGACTGTGAAGAAAACCACACTGACAGTCTTTGTACAGAAGGACTGGGAATACTTTCTCAGTTTCTTTTTCCGTTGCTGTGAAGTAGTACATTTGATAGGCTAGATTAAGTAATAGCAACCCAAGAGTCGTAATTAGCATCTGTTGATGGTGCTCCCTGGAGACAGCAACCATTTAAGAGTTTAACCAAAGGGTAGAGGCTTTTAAGGTGCTTCAGAAGATCTGTTGGAAACAAGAGAAATGTTGCTTCAGCAGCCTCTGTGATTGCCTGATCTTCCTCATTGCTCTGCTTCCCACACATCCATCTAATGTCCCCAGGGATGTTTTCCTATCCAGATCTGAGCGTTTCAAGTAGATGAGCATGCTATATTATAATGGGGATCTCAGGACTATGTGGATCACAGAACTTTCTGGCAGGATGGATTCAGAAAAAAATACCATTTTATTAATCCCATTTAATACATTTATTACTCCCACTTATTTATGGGAGTATTTATGATGGTAGATGTTGCAGATATACATAACCTTTGGAATGAAAACCCAGATTCAGAGACAGCTATTCCAAGGCAATTGCAGAGAATTTGCATGCTTATCTGCTGTACTCAGCTTCACCTCTGTAGACTGCAAAAGCTATCACCTTAAAATCCAGAATATACCACTATTAGGAGAGCAGGAGGGCAGAATTTTTTGTTACTGTTACGAATGAAGTCATCAACACTTTAGTTGAACTGAAAATAAAGGGATGATTTAGAAAATTCCCTCCAGAGTGATTACTGTGTGTAATCAGTTAGAGCAACACACATTGCTCAGAGCCAAAGGCAGAAGACAAGAAGCTCACCAGCTTCAGGAGATGAGAAGAAAACAGGCCATGGACTGATGATACAACAATTCAGCATTCAGCCTTGACATCCCAACAAGGTGACTACAGACACCTTGAGTTTCAATACCATCAATGCAGATTCTGAAATCTCAGAGGCACATTCCCAGATGTGCTAACCCTGCATAATTCCTTTCCATGTCTCAAAATCTCCCATTGTCACTTCACTATCTTTATGTTATATTTATGTTATTTTTTCTTTCCACAGCTTCACCCATTGATTTTCTTTTGGTAGTGAAATTACTATAGATTTCCTTCTGATTTTCTCTTTGCTGCCTACAGTGAGTTTTTGCTTTAGAAAATAATGAATCTGTTGCCCCAGTAAAAGTTACATAATTCTCTATTTACCCATACAGTTTTGCTCACTCTTTTACGTTTTCCTGCTCATCAGTATGCACACCATCTGTGCCTCTACTACACTGTTCTGACATGGCCTCCAGACTTAATGGTTTTAAAGTTTTATTACTTTGCCCTTCAGTCTCATGTTAATAATTTTGCTCACTGTTTTAAAAATCTGCCCTTTCAAACCTTGCTCTTAGCACATTACCCACAGAGAAACTCAGCCCCCTCACCCCAACATGATATCAAACCTCACTGTATGCTATGGTTGGCAGTCAATGGAAACACTGTAATAACTAAACCCCACAGTTATATTCTAGAGGATACAAATTTATTAATTACAGAAGAAAAGGATAGCATGCAAAGAACACTGGGGAAGAGCTATTACCAATGAGTATAGATGAAGAAATGCTTTTACAATAAACTTGGTCACTTTTTTTAATATAACAATTGAGGGATCTCAGACAGCACTTATAGCTAATGCGTGTGATGCCAGCTGGAAATACATTGCCACAGTTGTGCTAAACCCCTCAGTCTCTAATAATGTGTATTGTGAATTCTGCTAATCGACCCTCAAATTTAAATTAAATTAAATTAAATTAAAAGCTCAAATTTAGCTAGGGAGATTTTGGAGACTGGGAAATCTTGCAGGCAGATTTCATGGAACACTTGGACTCAGAAGGGCTGGACAATGCTATTTGCTCAGACCCAGGAAAGTGACCAGCAAAGCTGGTCACTTTCAGGCTGCAAGAGGAATAAAGGTTTTCCGATTAAGGTACTGAGCAGCAAGATGAAAGCATAAATTCCAGTTCTGCCAGAGGTTGCATGTATATCCCTGGGCAAGTCACATCACCTTTCTGTGATTTGTGTCTGCAGCTACAAAAAGCGAATCATTATTTTTCCATCCTCAAGCATTTCTGAGAGTGAGAGCTCCTTTGGAGTTGGACTTTTCCCAACAGTATGTTTGTAAGAACCTTACACAAGAACATTTTATCTAACTGAGATTTCCAGATGTTCTGTGGAATAGACCATTAAGGTTTCTACTTAATGCATAGTATGAAAAACTGCAAATGATCTTTCAATTTTTCTTTTGTAATGTAAGCTAAGAATAATGTACACTGGGATATTTGGATTTATATATGTTGTTATAAAGGCACAAATGAGAGCACAATCATGACTTAATCATTCTGAAAGATTTTACTATCTAAATCTGATTTTGTTTATTGGTGTTTTCAAGTTTGTGGAACATGAAAAAGAAAACAAAAGATACTTCATTTTGAAACATAATGAACACATTAACATTTATTGTGGAAATATCAAAAAACTTTGCAAGAATACAGACTGCTTCTTTTGTAACCTATCAGTATTCTTGAGAGAGAGCAGAGTGAAGGACTTCCCTGCGAAGTTACTCTCAATGACAACTGAGTTACTTTGCAATGCTTTATTTCATATTAAATATGATTATATCCTATTATCTTCTACAAAATCCTCTTCATTGTTTTCATTAAAACAACTAAGTCCTTTCCATGTCAAAAACCAGATATAATTAAAAAAATTTATGCCATATTCATCCAATTCCATCTGTTCAATTTTCATTATCACAGTTCCAGTGTATTAGTAATTCTTTTCTATCAGAAATAATGAAAACCTAAATTGAAACAGTTGTTATTTGTATGAAAAACATTTGCCAACCCCAGGCCTTCAGCAAAGATTATTTTAAATTCAAATTTAGTTACTTATCAGAACTACAGCAGTTGAGTACAAGGTAAATAAATACATGCATAAAAATTTGGAAGAAACCAATTCCAGGGCGGCTTTATGGCACTGAAAAGACAGCACAATCCTAAATTTTCAAATATCTAAATTAAATTGAGGCTGTATTTCCAAACAGGATGAATGTTGGAAAAATCGTGGCACGATCAAAGTAAAGTAGTTTTAAAATCATTACTAATTACAAGTTTGGAAATATACATCCTATGTTTGAAATACACATGGGCCAATACCCAGAAACGAAACAATTAAATACTGTTAAAAATGTATCCAGATCACAATGACAGATGAAATTAACAGTAATAACTAAAGAAGTTTTAGAACATTATCCAGCAAAACCTCTTTACCTTCTTTTTCTTAATCCAGAAATTACTGTTTTCTCATGTAAATTATTTACCTAAATTATTAATCAAAAGGAAACTGTATCAAAACTTCTTCATTTAATGAGTTTATAAAGCAGTTTTCCAAATGAGGTACTTTTAACCTAGGGGAAGTCATCATTTATTGTTGCAGCGGTGGTGAAACACACAACATGTTCTGTTCCTTTCCAGTTTGGATTTTTCCTTCAGGCTCTTCCATGAGGTTTGCAATCTTAGACTTACATATAGAAGCATATGTAGAGATTTTTATTCAAAACAGTGTGATGATATATTGATTTTGTTCTAGTCATCTGTTAAGATCTGATTATTAGGGTCCTTTAGAAATTCCTCTGCCCGAATTAAGGTGCAAATGAGACCATATGCCAGTCAATAGTTTGAGTTTTACTTGATGGTAAATATGAGACACAGAGAGAGAGAGAGAGAGAGAGAAAGAAAGAAAGAAGTAGAAAAATAGGTGGGGGGGGACAGAAAGAGAGTGAAGGAAGATATCACCACTCTGTGGATCCCAACGATGTTCCATTGATCCTCTCCAGCTGGTCTTCTTGGTGGTGAAGGTCCCCCCAGGAAGCACAGAGTCCCATGGGTTTATACACCCTCGAGCCAGGTCCAGGCATGTTCCCTGGGGGAGGGGGGCAGTCTCTCACAGCAGACTCTGGGTCTGTTGCATCCGGTGGTGCAAAGCCTCTGGGGAGCACTTTGGGGGGTCTTCGATGGATTCTGACTCCCCCCTGGCTGTCTCATGTGAAAGTCCCATGGATGTGCCCTGTGGGGTTGGGGGTTCCACAGCTGGGCCAGTTTGTGTAATCAGAGGATGGGTGTTTATTGTCACTCACCAGGGGTTGCACCACACACCCAAAACCTCCTCCTCCCCCCTCGGTTGGGGGCAGTCTGTGTAAACCTGGCTTCTGTGAGCTGTGCTCTCCCCCACCCCAAACTCAGCTGGGGATAGCTGCAGCTGGTGGCTTTGGCCTTTTGTGGATGCACACCTTTCCCTCAGCCTGAGATGACTGAAGAATGGGTTTCCCTTTATCTAATCAGCAGTTTGACTTTCAGTCCAAAGTCCCACTCTTCAGGGAGGCTTCTTTGGTTGTAGCTTCTTTATAATGAGCAAAACTTTATCAATGTTTGAGGCAATAACTATTTTCAGTCTCTGACACCATACCTCCCATTTCAGCAGCTCTACTGAAACTTAACTTTAGCATGCATTAAAATTTCACTTTTGCTGTTTGCTGAACATTGAAATTCTTGCTCATCTCCTTAAGCTTTTCTCTTTCAAACTAATGGAATTCTCACTTTGACTATCAGCCAAATGGCATGCTTTTAGGGCACTTTTGGGACCTAAGTTTCTGAGACAATCAGGTTTTCCAATGGGCATGATAAAATACATTATTTTTTTAATGGTGTATGTGCAAGCAAGCGCCAGCCTGACAGCTACAGATAGAACCAGCTGTTCTTGAAAGTGAATCTGGATCTGGTCAGGTGAGAAACACATCAGCTTTTGTGGAATAACAGCCTGTATAGCTCAGCCCTACACTACGAGCAGCTCTCCCCAGATCCTAGCTAACTATAATCCATTTGTTGAGCACTGCCTGAACTATAGTTCCTTTCAAATGGACAATAATATTTGTTGATTTTTCATTTCTCTCAACTGTGTTTTCTGAAATGACTGCAAGCTGCCAGCATGGTACTCTGCCACTAAATTAGATTAAATGTTCCCCCTGCTTTTTTAAGGACCTGAATCTTGGAAAATATCAGTCTGGTCTCCCACCCACATGCTCTCATCCCATTTCCCTCGTCCACACAGCATATGCTTCAGGTCGGGCTGGCTCCAGTGAGCAGCCAAACAGGAATGTGTCTCTGGAATGAATGTCTTCATCAGCAGTGGAATGGTTAGTACATCACAATGCCATGCAGAGCAGTTGCAAATACTATAGTCTAGATTTCCATGAAGACATAACACATTGTCACATACAGCTGGGCCTTTCTAAGGATTGGGCAGTGTAACTGAAGGACTGTTAAATGCTCCTGAGATTAAAGTTACAATTTATTCCCTAATGAGGTTACACAAATTCTCTGAGCTGCAGGACTGACCATACAGTTGCACCTTTTTGTAAGGGGCCTATTTAAGTGATGTTGTTTAGGGCATGACTCCAGTGAAATATAGACAATGTGGAAGTCTCCATGTGCATTAGTTCTCAAAAATAATTTTAAAAAACCAAACCAAACAAACAAAAAAGCAAACCCAAAAGCAAAAGTACATAAAATGTGTAAGAAGGCAATGATTTTTATGAAAACACAATCGATTTTTATGAAAATGCAAATTCATAAAGCTTAGCCAGACTTCAGCATGTCCTGCTGGTTTTGTTTCTCTAAAATATAAAACACAGTCATTCTTCTGATCACAGACATGCAATGAAGTCTCCTGGAGCCTGTCACTAGAACCAACAGTTTTGGGGGTAAAGCTGTGATTCATCCTTCTTACCATACTTGTTCTTGGAATACCAGAAAAAGAAATCCCTGAAGTCTCTTTTAGTAACTTTCCTGCAATTTACATGAAGTGAAGAAGAATTTAGCCCATGTCCTTTGCAATGGCACAATGGCACTCTCCCATGTGACAGGTCAGATCTCCTGCTCCAGCTGGGCTCTGTTACACTCCAGGATACAGTAAGTATACCATTGTTCCCCTATGGTAGTACAAAACAAGATTACAAGTGGAAGAGATGTGAACCCACCTTTCTTTCCTACCCTATAGGGACAGAATTAATTAGCCGTAACCAGCAGTTTGTCCAAATGTCCTCTTAGTTTGTGGTGAAAGGCATGTCCTGATGTTGGTGTCCAACAATAACACCAGGCTTCTAATCGTGGTGATCTGCCTACCCACTGCTTTTCTGATCCCATATACCCCCCTCCCTCTTTCCTCTGCCCTGGTCCTGGCCACTCCCTCGGTTCCTCCCTACTGGTTCCTGTACCCCAACTCCACCCATGTACCACCCCTGGGCCCCTGACAAAACCCTCCTGCACTGGATCCTGAGGTCTCTCTGCCTCTGAGGGCTGCTGGGACAAGATGTGATTAAAAGTTTTCTTAAACCCTCATGGGAGACCCTTCCCTGCCTCCTTTGCTATCACTCGTTGTGGCACTGCTAGCTGCCGGAGCGAGATCGCGGGATCATCCGAAATGGACTATGGGAGGGCGACCATGGTCGCACTGCCCTAAGCAGCCCCGCTGAGCTCTCAGGAAAGCTGCAGCCTGCTAAACTAAATCTAGCAACTACAACGCCTAATTACCACAGCTGTCCTCATTAAGTCTTCCCAAATTCTTCTGGATTATAGGAAACTGCTCAAGAAGCATTAGAAGCAATCCCCTGGTCTTCAGAGCCTTTTTGCTGTGGGCCCTGTTAGTGCTGATGGTCAGACACCTTGCTGGTTCTTGGTGTGGCTCTAAAACACATCTACCAATTTTGAAATATGTTGCAGCTTTCTGAAAATGCCTGCCCAAGGACAAAAATAAGGTCATACAAAATCAGATTATCAAAGCTTTACTTTTATATAGCATTTATTTTTCAGTAAGAACCTCTCTGAAAAATTACTGTTTCTCAGATTGAAGAATCTTGAAAGATACTTTCAACATAAATGAGAGCTGCTTTCTCATTGCCAGAGATGCAGTTTTCTCTACTGACATTAACTGGCTTTTGTTACCCAAGAATTTGGTCTCTTCCCCTTGAATGTCATCTGCAGCCTTCTTAATTCAGAAATTTCTTTTCTTTCCAAGACTATTTGTGTAACTCAGAATAATTACAAATCCAGCAGTATTCATGAGATCATGTTAGTTTTTGAATTATTCTGCCAGGACACCAAACAAAAATTATGTATGAAATGATATATTTACTTTTAAATAGTTTGATTGTTCAAACTACTTATTAGACTCATTAACATAATTATGCTGACACAGAGCACAGTGCTCCAGTACTTGTAAAAGTGACTAATTAGGTATGTAATACCTTGATAAACCTTCAAAACACTCTTAAAATGGGTATTAAAAATGAAGTTCCATGTTCATTTTTCCTTTATTTCACAGGATTTGTATGGTGGGCTTCCTGACTAAACAAAACCCAGGAACAAATTAGAGAAAATGGTAAAAAATAATAAATAGTTTAGCAGGCATAATCTAAAATGTGACAGGAAAGGAGTGCAACCTGTACAGCTAAGAGAAAAATGGCAGAGAGCAGATATGGTGAGTGTGTCTAACTACTTCAGGAGAAGTAACATAAAATATGGGGAGGAAGTATTTCAAGTTATAAGAGCAATAAAATAAGAATCAGTGGCTGAAACTCGAAGAAAGAAAATTAATTTAGGCTACGCACAAGGAATAAAAACGCTAAAAACAAGGACTATTAGACAACAGAAAATTCTACCAAGAGGGGTAACTGGGGGGGACTACCGTTAGGAATACTCCAGAGCAGACTAGAAAAAACATAAAACATACACAGGTTCTATATTGAGAGTATATCCTGGCCTAGTGCAGAGTGATAGTAACTTTTCCTAAGCTATTATCTAACTGATTGTAACAAAAAAAAAAAAAAAAAAAAAAGAGGTGCAGATGAAGGCGTTTTAGTTGAGCTCTGATTTAGCAAGTTCCAGAGAGTGATTTCCCAAGTTGAATTCCTCCCAGAGAGCCTGAGGAGGGAAATGAAGACTGACAAAGCTAAGCATGGAAACCTGACAGAGAATGTCAGACAGAAATGAGAAGAAACAAAATTCAGAAGAAGCAAATATATCTTCCATAGCCATATGCTTCAGTCAGTCACTCCTCCTGCAGACACGGCCTCGTGAGCAGACACCTGTTCGGATCCTCAGGAGTGCACACAGACACATGGATGTGTGCCCCAGTGTACAGGCCTGCAGAACTGCAGCCCAACAGCCTCACAACTGCAACAAAGCCCTCAGCAGTGCTTCCAAATGTGCATTAATTACTGGATGCATACTTAGCGAAGGCAAGCTGTAATTCCACTTAATTTCTATTTTTTTAGCCAAAATCGCCCTGGCACTGAGCAGAGGGTATTAAGTGCTTTTCTCGGGTGTTGAGTATACAGTAGCTCTATTATGAGCCCATGATAATTCATGAGCAGTTTTACTCCTCATCTTAGTCTGTGATCTAATTTGGGATCTAATTTTCTTCCATCCTTATCCCATCTCCCCCTACATTATCCTCCAAATAACATACGCTCTCAGAATACCAGAATAGAAATAGAAGTCTATAAATCTTTCAGAAGCATTTATAGAGCTGCTCTGCACTGTGGCATGCATTCAACTGACAGCTGCTGCATGCCTTTGTGTTCTCATTCATTAGACATGGCTGTCTGGATTACATCGGCATAGTGGAATTCTTCGTATCCTAATTATCCTTCTGCTCTTTCACTTGCTTCACAAGGTAGATGCTTTGTAGGTATATTAGGAAGAATGTCTGAAGTATTGCTCTGGTTAACCAGCAAAACATCAAATGTTCTGCTGAATCTTCTCACAGTTAAAAAAAATCTGAGCAGTAGGTTGGGGTGGGTCAGTTTGTTTAGGAAAGGAGTTAATAATAGACACTCAGAGGCACAATTAAAGTAAGTGAAATAATGGCCTTCCTTTGACCTCATTATTTAAAGAATTTTAGGTATTTTCTAAAAAAGAAAAAAAAAGGAGCAAGGTCAACCAGGCAGCATAAAAGGGCTGTGGTCCTAAGCTCAGAGGGAAAATAGCTTTGTTAGCTTAACAATGCTGAGCTGTCAGCTGTGCCACAAGTTTCAAAAGTATTGATGAAAATGTAGTTTTGAGAAGACCACCTCCGTATAAACTTAAGTGCTTTGCTTTTATCTAAATACCAAGGACATCACTATATCATTTCTGGTAGCAAATGAGACATATAAGTCATCCAAAAAAAGGATCAGAGATGTGTTGGACAGGAATAGCTGGTGCACTGCATTTTTAATTTCTCCAATTTACTAATTAAAAATCCTCCTTGGACAAAATGTCAGTTACTAATATTAAAATAAGACAGTGTTTCTCAAGTGGTGGTTTATAAGAACATCCACATCATGCCATCTGATTTTTATAGTTCCAGGTCTACTCAGGATCTTTAACAATATATGTTGTATTTATTAGCATATAATACAATAATTATGTTTTCAGCCTTAAAGAATTGTGACTTCTGCAGCAAAGCAAGTGAAAGAGCAGTTTCTCTTTGCTGCATGCTAATGGGCAGCATTTCCTGCATTGCATATCTTCAGGGCCTGCTGGCCTTGAGACTGACTGCATCTATGTCCCAAGGGATGATAAAAGGTGTATAACTGTGGCAGTGGGCTCTCAAATGGAAGAATGACAGTGATATCCTCCCTCAGTACATTGAGCAAAGGTTAAAGCTGATGCTTGTTATAGTTTTTAAAGTAAAAATACCACCTGACCCTCTTCTCTCAAAGTCTGCCTTTTGCCTCATTAAGGCTTCATTTAGGTGCTTGGATTAGATTTAGTATTAGATTAGTATTTTCACAAAAAAAGGTTTCTAAGTTGTGTCAGGGAAGGATGAGTCTGAGCTGCACTTTGTAAGTCAGCCATTCCTAGGAAATGAGTTTAACTCTGTTGAAATTTGTATATGTCGCTGTATATACATTTATGTTCATGCTTTCATGGACCATCTTTATATAGGAGGAGGTGCTGGAGTACTAACAGTGGCCACATCTTTCTCACAGTCCAAATTTAAGCTAGATGCGCTTTTTTCTCACTTGTCACAAGTGGTACCATTTTCTTTAAATGCTTACAGATTAGGATGTCTCTCCATTACACTATGCAGGCTAGAAGGCAGAGGCCAGTAGCAATAAAAACCAAGACTCTTATTAAATACGGTGGGTGAGCAATGCAGATTCACAGCAGCTCAGGGCACTTCATACTCACAACTGTGATTTAACAGAGAATTGGCAGAAAGGAGATGAGACTTAGACATTGGGTGGAAAAGGATTTAGTCATGCATGTGGTTAACTGCTGAGTGACAGAGCAGGGAAGGCACTCGCCCCAGCAAACAGCTGAGTCTGTGCAAACCCTGTACGGATACCTTTAGGGTGTTTTTTCAGCCACTGAAGCAGTAGGGCTCAAAGGGGGATGTGCAGACCAGGGAATGACTGTGGGATGTGCATGGCCAATCACAGGATGACAGTTGGACTGCATGCTCAGCAAACTACTCTGTAAAAATTTTATTAAAAAATACATGACCAATAAAAAAAAGTCAAGGTGTTTCTTTTTTACTGTAGAAACAGGGAATATATATTAAAATCTAAGGCACCAGTCCCTCTATCTTTTACCAGAATACTGAATCTACCAGGCTTTATAAGAACAGAAATGGCTTCTCTTAAGACCCGTGGTTTCTGCAGTGAAAATAGTGCATCTTCAGATGTTAATTCATGCATTAGTTGTAGATTATTTTAGCATTTCCCCTCCTGCAGTTGCCAAACCCTCTGGCCAAAAGCACTGAGACATCAAAGGTCATTTGGGCCAATGATTACTTTTGTCAGCTGGGTTGTTTCTTTCACTTGGTTAATTAATCATGCTCTGCATACTTCTCAGCCTCAGCCTGTCTCAGGGAAACAGTATGTGTCATTATTGGTACTGGGTTTATTAAAGGCATAGCAAAGGAAGTAATTTGCAGATAACACAAAATTACAACTACAGAGGATAATGTCACAATGTTGGACATTGCATAATTGACTGAATGGATCATGGAAATATTTTGCTTTTCTTGCAACTCAGATATTACCTAGTGGGGTATGCAGAAGGACAGGTAGATAAATCTAGAAGTCAGGTAGTTTAAATCATTCAACCTTGTACAACCTTACCAGATTGTAATTTGATTTATAATAATTTTACAAAATCGTCCTCTTACTATCGAGTACAGTTGACTTTCATATCATAACTTAAGATAGGAAAGAAAGATATTTTGAAACGTGAAAGAGTGAAAATCCCAAGATATTGAGGACTATGGGCAGAATGTCTAAAATTATGACAGTATTTTTGAGATATACATATTCTTGTGAGAAAATACACATCTTGGGGCAGATTTTATATAGCATACTTCAAAATTTGCAATTGCAATTACAAGTTGTCTATTTTTATTTCACATTAGGAGTCAGTCTAAGCATAGCTTAGCATTTCTCTACTCCCGTGAATGAAAAAAGCTGTGGACAATAAAACCAAATAAATAAACACAAATAAATACAGAAAGTAACTCCTGTTAAAAGCTTGCAAATTAGATTTATAAATTGAAAAAAGGACATAAAGGAATGAGGTACCTAACATCTAACTGTGGATAGTAAGCTCAGTTTTTAATAACTTGTCTTTCCTTTAACTATGGAGGTCTTTATTTTGGAAGTCTGACATAAGCTGTGTATAGAATACTGTTTGTATTTTGGCAAACAAAGATTGGAAAGATTAAAGGACATCTTTAAGTTTATATTTGTGTGAGATCTAAAAACTGAATTTCCTACTTTCATTTCTAGTTCTTTATCTACAAAGCTACATTCTTCTTTCCATGGGACAGAACCAGTAGCGTTAGAGTTGTGTTCAGAAATGTGTCTTCCAAAATCAAAGAAAATGTTAAAAGATGTGCAAGTAAAATTAATCAGAATTTAATTAATAGACATAGGGGAGGTGGAAACTTCTACTGTTAAACTTGTCCAGTGTTTCCCGTAAGGAGGGACTTTTTCAGGAGCTTGTAGTATTTTGTCATAATTTGATCTATTCCACATAAGGCAAACACATTGTTTAGCAAATGTTAAAAAAATATGCAAATATTTTATTTGAAATGCTGTGTCTGTGCTGTGGTTTCATATTTGGCAATATCAGGAGTGGCCTTCTCATGAAAATACACTGACATCTGGACTAACATCAGCCTTTGAAAGCAAGAATTACTTAGATTGTTCAGCTGGAAATAACTTCTTCCCCTCTCAACTCATACAGGTGGGAAGTGAGTGCACCATCTCTGCAGGAAGAGAAGTAGCTTGCAGCAAAGGGCTAAGAGGACTTGAGAACATCTTTCCTGCAGGGACTGTTCCTAGGAATGCTGGAATTAATTCGGGTAATGAAATTGAATGTGGAAAGTTTGTCCTCTTCTCTCTCTCTCAAACTTTGTGAGAGTGATTTTAAAACCTGCACTTTCTTGCAAAGTCAAATGCAGAATGGCCTCATGCAGGAAGGAGGGAGACACCCAACACAGCAACAGGGAATGATCCCCTGTGAAGTGAGACTGTGGGGAGGCATCTCAGGAGACAGGACTGAGGAGGAAAATTTTGAAGACGGGAGAGGTGATGATACCAGAGAGAAACAAGCAGAAGAAGACGTACCCAGCAGAACATATGCCCAGAGCTTGGAACAGAAAACAGGACTCCAGTTTTAGGTTTCTCTGCTATCAGCCAATAACTGTGAAACTTGCTGTAGAGCATCTTGCCCCTAGCTGAGCTTTGCTGAGGAAGGGATAACTATTCTATCCAAAATTCTGTCAGCTCAGAGGGCCTAGGTGTCTGGAACAGAGGCACAGACTGCAGTAGCTGGATGATTGTTTTTCTGTTTTGCTTCTTTTTATAACTTTGACAGTTTCAACTCAAGAAGCTTAAAAATGCAAAAGATCATTGTTAATGAATGGGTAAGAATTAGGTACCATGTATGTTTTATTTTTCTACTGCAAGCTGTGGATGTTGCAGATATGGTTATCTTTATTTACATGTTGCACACACATTTACATTTCATTTTTTTTCCAAAGGAACCCAACTGCAACTGCAACTAACAGCAATAGATGATTCTTTAACTGAATCAACTATTTTATAGATATATTTATGTATTTATGTGTCCTCTGTGTGCATTTTTATGTATTTATATATTATATATTTACATTTTCTGTTTAACACTGTCCTTGTGTCTTTTTTTACTGCACATTATTAATTCCCCATTATGAAAATAAAGCATTATTAACTTCCTCACAGGGTTTACTACAGCTATCTGCATTAATGCATCTCAGTGCTTGACAGTTATTTTGGTCACAT
Source organism: Corvus moneduloides (assembly GCF_009650955.1). NCBI lineage: Eukaryota > Metazoa > Chordata > Aves > Passeriformes > Corvidae > Corvus > Corvus moneduloides. The sequence goes on from NC_045477.1 coordinate 112,523,968, forward strand.
CATCACAGTGGTGGCTGAAATGAGAAGGAACCAAATCCCATTCCACAGAAAGCTCTGGAATGATTTATGCCAAAAAATTGCCAATAATTTTCACTATGTCTTTGACTTTGACTTGGAAGTTTTGATAATCTATTTCTATATGGTGTGTAATGCACTCACAGCAGTTGCAAAGATATATATCCAGAGTTGAGCTGAATTGGTGGTTTGCTTCTGCAAAGCAATAGAGCCAAGATGGGTCTACTTTGCCACAGGGACAGAAGAAGCCAGAGGCAGAGGCAGAACTATGGGGGTGGCATCCAAGGAGGGCTGAGAGAAAAACATTTTCCTTCCTGAAAGTGTCAGAATCAAGTGGATTCTGGAGAACCAGGTTTGCTGCTCCTGTTGCAGCCAGAGGTAGGGCAAAAGATACAGAAATAACTGATAGTTCCAAGAGGAGTTTTACTCCTTCACAGCTGCACTTACTGCCCTACATCCACAAAGTTTCTCACCTTGACCACAGCAGAGCAATCAGTGGGGCACGGCCACTTTGCAATTTTCCTTTTCCCTACTTTTACTCTGCTGATGTGATCTACTGCCTTTTTTCTGCATGCTTGAAGCCAACCCTAAATACATCACTTACCAAACAATGTTCTGTGTGTGTCATAGTTTGTCAAGTCCTCTGACAACTTTCTTTTCCTAAGTATTAAAACCTATTCATTTTAAAAGTGAATTAGCACTTAGCTTTGTTAGTGCATCAACAATTCAAGCTTTTCTCTTGTAATATTAGCTCATACAACAGGTGTTCCAAATACCTCAGTCCAATTGTTCCATTTAAATACAGCAGTAATTGTCAATCCGCTTTCATTATCTGAAGTGCTTACTTTTGAGCCCTGATAAATATTTTCCTTCTCCTTCTTGCTTATAAAGTTCAGTTTGGAACATCATATAAATTGGTTTGTTGTTTTTCTGTTTTTAAATAATCCATTTAAAAGCCTTTTTGCCCAGAGATAAATGCTATTCAAAACCACAGGGGCAGCTATAGAGAAAAAGCTGTCAGAGATACAAAGAAAACTGTTCATTTACCTTATATAAAGACATGAAATGGAAAAGTCAAGAGAGAGTAGTAAGGAAAGGTCAAGGAAACTTCAGAGGAGTCAGATTTGAATGAGCCAGAGGGAAATGAGGTGGGGTAGGTGAGACTAGGACAGCTTTTCAAAGGAGAATGCATAGAGACTGTCTTCATAAGTCTAACAGACATAATTTTATTCAGATAAGTATCTGTCCCTTATACGTATAGGCCACTGGCTTTTTCCAAGAATGCCTTGAGCACAGGATATTAATTTTTCTTTTCTCCTCAAAGTAACACATTTGGAACGGTGAATTCTGTAGAGACAATAGAACAAAGAATCCTCATCTAAAACTCATTTTAGCATATTTGAGTTTAAATCAGCAAGACTCACAGTTGGGGTAGATAGCAAAATGACACTTCTATCATTCTGGTAAATTTACAGAGATCATTCAAATAGGAACATTAAAGAAAATGGTGAGCTTGTTTGTTCATGGAGAGGGGAGATGGCAGCCATCATTAAGCAAACACAAAGAAAAAAAGGGAATCAAGCAGCAAGCAGAAAAAGCGTAGCCAGAGTGTGAGGAGAAAAGGCAAAGGATGGAACTATTTAGCAGTTCCTCAGGAATATGTTAGATTCGATCTGCTTTGAGCTTTAGTCTGCTCGTTGACTTCAATTATAGTTGTATCTAGCTAAGATGTGGGCAAATTAACCATTAGAGTTTCTGTCTTTAACAGGAGACATGCCTCCCAATTACCTAGCAGTTTATAATTTACTGGACTTGAAACAGATGCAACAAGTCAAGAATTTGGGCTTCCCCTTCTTCTGTGTACCTGAAGGAGCAGAAACAATGATGGATTTTCCCAGACATGGCAAACTCCTTGTGATATGCAACATGGAAAAGTGGCTACAGCCTACTCAGTACTAAGTATTGGTACACGGGGAGCAAAAAGAGTACGCACCTTTCCAGCTGTGTGTCCTTATCGAATAGGTTGTCTCTCACTGCCTTGTTAGGAGCCCTTAAATGCTACTATTCATATTAAACCCTTGAGAGCTGCCCTGGTGTAGAAATCCCTTGCTGGCATCCTGTCTCATGCATGCTCACGGAAGGCAGGCAGGCTTTGCAGTTCTGTCTGTGCAGCGTTAGGAGCTGTACCTACAGCAGCAATCTTCAGTCCTATTTTTTAAGCTTTGCTCCAGACAGATACCTGCAGAGCCTTCTGTAGAGTTGAGTGCATGCCTAGCACAAATTGAATGCTGCAAGATTTTTACAGCCAGTCTCCAAAGAGTTCTGCTAAGCATGTAAGAACATGGTTTTTGAAAGGCTTTATAAGCTGGTCAAATCAGTGTAAACAATCAAGCAGAAGCAATGGCCACCTTCATGTCCTTGAGATTAGTCCCCTGAGAAAATTGAAATCCATTGCCTAAAAAAACAAAGACAATAATGCTCTTCAAAGAAACAATAGGAGATGCTGTAACTTAGGCAAACCATCTCTTTTTCTAACTTTAGTCTGGAAAACATTATGAAATGTTAGCTGCAAGCATTACTGCTCTCTCTGCAGATAGATAAAAGGAGAGCATGCAGTCACCAAATTACTACAGCATGCTGCTTCCCTTGCCACAGTCTGGTGTTAAATTCTACCCAGCATTGTTTACTGAGGGGCCACACTGCAGGGAACAGAGAGGAAAACTCTTCCTTGTTCAATTTACTTGCTAGCTTTGTATCTGCAGTGAAAGCCTTATCAAATATAATCTGCTGCCTGAAGTAGGACACGTTTGTTTATTTTCTCTGTGTGTGTGTGTGTGTGTGTTTAAATGTATTCCTTAATCAATTAACCTGTTTGCTTATCAATTGAAAGATATTTTTTTTTCTTAGAGAAACATCCAGGCCTTCATGCTATTACAAGGTCTGTAAGTTTTATAAGTGGCTTTTTTTTTCTAGAAACAAAGAAACTCCACACTAAATTGGACAGAAAGCAAGGGCTTTAGTCCACTGAACCAGGAAGAGCAATTTTATTAAACTGTATGAGCAGTCTGGTGCAAAAGGTAAGTGAAACATGACCCATCCCAATCTTTAACAGTTTAACAGGATTTTCATTGCTAATATTGCATTGAAGAAGAGCTCATTTTTCTGTTTGTGGCTCAGGATGCACAAAGTAAACATGTCCCTAGGAGAAAAAATAATGTCTTCAGTACAAACTGTGAGTCACGGCTTGCTTGAGAAGAAAACTAGTGAGGGAGCAGTGCCATCTACAGGTTGTATCCCTGTATCCCTCAACAGGGATGGTTATGGTCCTCTTCTGCAGATGCAGACATGAATAATTAAAGAAGGGTCTCTCAGCAATCTGCCATATGTATTTGACTACCTGTTGGGGATACACAGAATAAATTTTGTTCTCCATTATTTCCTCTGGTTATGGGCTCTTTCTAGCATGCCCAACAGTCTGACAGCTTTTCTGAAGAAGGGAGAGTACTTTATTTTGGAATTGAAATCTGCAGGGCTGCAATGTGCTCTGAGAGCAAGAGGGTTCAATGCTGAAAGGAAAATACTTCTTTCCATAATACAAATCTATTAAAAAAAGTCTTCAGGCTTGAGGAGATTTCAGATGAGCAATGTGTATCCATGATGTCCTACCAGAAGATTAAATGTCCCTGGTAGGTACCAAAGCAATGACTATGAAGAATATTAATAAACAAAAAGCACACTGATTTGTTGAATTTACTGCCAGATGTTACCATGGAGCCTGGATTTATATGTGTTCAGAAAGGAGTTAGACGCCTGCACAGATGGGAACAGCTGGTCCTTATATGCTAGGAATAGGACTAATCTGGGGGCCATTTTTGCAAGGAAGTCTCTAAATTTCTGAGTCCCTTTGAATGAGTTCTTGTGCACTATTTCTTGTATTTGTTCTCTGTACATCTGTATTTGCTACCAATAGGGAGAAGATAACCAAGTACAGCGGACTTTCACCTCACTCAGTGCATCCATTACAGTTCTATTTATAGAAATATCTGAGTGTGCTTGCAGGAACTAATCCTAATACAACACTAAAATCTCAAATACAAAAAAAAAATTTAAAAAGGCTAATAAAGGTCTAAATCATAATTAGCATTAAGCAAAATAATGGGCTATGTGTGGAACCTTCTTCACTGTAACATATCAGAAAAAATCATGTTATCTTGCTTGATTGTTTCCAAAAACAAACAACTCAAAATTTAGGCATGCAGGCTAGGAGAGAAGCCTGCTGCAACAGATGTGAGAGAATGAGTAAATGAACCTTGTCACTCTTCACTTCTATTACATAATTATAAAAGGAATCTATAAAAGGGATTACATAAATAGGTCTATTACTCCTTTTTGGGGGAACCCAAATAAGCATTTTCCTACACTTGCCCCAGCTCTTTAAACTCACGAGGAGTCTGTGATCAGCAGAGATGTAGAACTCATCAAAAGTCGTTGACTAAGAAATATGTATTTTCTTTCATTTCATTTTATGCCTAAAAGCAAAGCATTGTTACTCATGAAATGGATCAGCACAAGTAATCTTAAAAGTGACTTTCTATTATTCTCTCATTCAGTTCAGGATTTTTCCCTATTATGAGCAGACACAGGTGTGCTGCCCATCACCAGTGTTTTGCACTTTCTTTTTTTTTCTTACTATCACATTTTGCCTCAGCCTTTGCAATGGCAGCAGTCCAGAAGTGGTTAGTGAACATCAGATAAGCTGCATGATATTCACATGGTACCAGTTTGAAGCTATTCTTTTTTCTGTCTTCAAAGGAATGAGAAACCTGATACCCTCCATTTAAATTGTGTTCATTTAAAGGCTGTCACATTCCCCCTGGAGTTCTCATACAACTTCCCATCATCTCAGATATAATCAGAGGAGACTTGCAATGTTAATCTCAGTTCTCTAATCAAAAGAATGCAAATTTTACTGCCCTATCTCAGTTTGACATCAGTAGGACTACTGATTACTACGAAGGGACAAGGGTTATGCTAAGCTTGCTCTAAGTAGAAATACTTTATGGCTTTATGCTGTTTGTAAGATGTCACCCTATTTCCCTTCATCATCATCATCACTGGCAATCATAGAATAGAATTATAGAATGATTTTGACTGGAAAAGACATTTAAGTCCACTGAGTCTAACCATTATCCCAGCACTGCCAAGTCCATCAATAAAACAGGTCCCCAGGTGTCACATCTACAGATCTCTTAAATATTTCCCGTGATGGTGACTCAACCACTTCCCTGGGCAGCCTGTTCCAGCATTTGACAACCCTTTCCCTGAAGAAAATTTTCCTAATATCTAAAATAAATCTTCCCTGGTACAACTTGAGGCCATTTCCTCTGCTCCTGCTATTTGTTACTTGGGAGAAGAGACTGACCCCCACCTCACCACAACTTCCTGTCAGGCAGCTGTAGAGAGTGATAAGGTCCTCCATAAGCCTCCTTTTCTCCAGGCTAAACACCCCCAGCTCCCTCAGCTGCTCCTCAGCACACTTGTGCTCCAGACCCTTCCCCAGCTCCATTGCCCTTCTCTGGACACACTCCAGCTTCTCAATGTCCCTTGTGTAGTGAGGGGCCCAGAACTGAGCACAGGATTTGAGGTGTGACCTCACCAGTGCCAAGCACAGGGTGGCAATCACTGCCCTGGTCCTGCTGCCACACTACTGCTGATCCAGGCCAGGTGCCATTGGCCTTCCTGGCCCTCTGGGCACAGCTGGCTCATGTTCAGCTGCTGTTGACCAGCACCCACAGGCCCTTTTCCTCCAGGCACCTTTCCAGCCACTCTTCCCCTGCCTGGGGTTGTTGTGACCCAAGTGCAGAATGGCCTTGTTGACCCTCATGCAATGAGGCTTTGGAACATCAATCCAGTCTGTCCAGATCCCTCTTTAGAGCCTTCCTGCCCAATATGTCACTTTCTGCAAATAGTGCAGCTGTCCAAGTCATGTGCAACCAGTTTCTCCAGGAGAATTCTGTGGGAAATGGTATTAAAGGCTTTACTGAAATCCAGGTAGACAACAGTCACAGCCTCTTTCTCATCCACTAAGTGAGTCACCTTGTCATAGAAGCAGATCAGGTTTGTCAAGTAGAATCTGCCATTCCTAAACCCGTGCTGGCTGGACCTGATCCCCTGGTTGTCCCTTTTGTGCCACATGATGGCACTCAGGATGATCTGTTCCATATCCTTCCGGGGCACTGGGCTGGGGTCAGGCTGACAGGCCTGTAGATCCCTGGATCCTCCTTACAGCCCTTCTTGTAGATGGACATCGCATTATGTCCCTTCCAGTCAACTGGAATCTCCTTGGTCAGCCAGGACTGCTGGTAAATCATGGAAAGTGGCTTGGTGAGCACTTCCACCACCTCCCTCAGTACCCTTGGGTGGATCCCATCAGGCCTCATAGACTTGTGTGTATCCTAAGGGGTGTAGCAGGCTGCTGACCATTTCCCCTTGGACTATGGGGGCTTCATTCTGCTTCCCTTTCCTGTCTTCCAGTTCAGGGAGATCAGCACCAAGAAAACAACTGGTCTTACTACTACTGAGGCAAACAAGGCTTGAAGTGCCTCAGTCTTTTCCCCAGCCTTTGTCACTGTGTTCCCCCCAGCCACATATCCAATAAAAGGTATTATATCTCCTTAGCCCTTCTTTGGTTTCTAATGTATTAATAGAACAGGTTTTATTGTCTTTTACAGCAGTAGACATATCAGACTATATATATATAGACAATATCCGGTCAAGGTTTGGGTCTTCTCATTTTCTCCCTGCATGGCCTCAAAACATCCTTGTAGTCCCTTTGTGTAGCCTTCCCTGTCTTCCAAAAGTCATAAACTCTCCTTTTAGTCCTGACTTCCAGCAAATATCTCTGTTTAGCCAGGCCAATTTTGTTCCACTCTTCATGTTTGACTCAACATTATCATTAGATCACACAGTAGGGGTACAGAATGACCATTTTTATTGCAAGGTCTGTATATGCCCTTTTCCCTAACTCTTTTATCCCTGCTAGGGATTTAGAACAAATTGAAATTTAATGCAGGGTATGTTTGCTATTGTGAACTACATATATCTGCTCTGAAAGTGGTAATCAATAAAGATGATGTGCCACCTTTCTTGCTGCGTACAGACTTGTTAAATTTTTGGTGCACGTTTCTGGTAGCTTAAAAAGTAATCCTGCTTTTTCTGCCTATATGCTGCTTAGGATCATTTCTGCATTTCCTGCTGCTGTTTTCACCACTGTTCACATATTCCCTGGATGCTATGAATGGGAACATAGCAACCATTCTGGGTGGGAATGCCAAGTGAAAACAGCTAAAACATGGAGATATGCAAGAGAATTAACTATTCAGAAATCAGACTGGGGGCAGAAAAAGATGGATAGTAGTCCTACTGCATGTGACTTTAGTGAAGCTCAGTGCTTTACCTTGACCCTTTTAAGTTCATAGCACCACTTGTACCACTGTAAGAATTCAGTACTACGCAAAGGTAAATCTCCAATACTGGAACTGACAGTAAATAACTTGTGTAAGCTCAACTTTTTATTGATGAATCGGGGATGTGTTTCAGAGTGGTGCAGGAATAAAAATCTGAGATAAAAGCAGGAGCTGTAAATGGTTCTTCCATTATCTTCAAGTTGACAAATATGCAGCCAATTTCAGATATGATGAAACCTGCTCTGTGGAAGAGGTTTTTACTTATCTAGTCATCTCATCCATACTGGGCCACACCAACTCTTACCCAAAGTGTTCTTTGGATGTACACAATCCACAGACTCAAGTATTAAAGAAGAGTTAGTAGAAGTGAAGTGCCCTATCACTGAGCCCACTTTAAAATATGCGCGTATTGAAAAGTCTGATTTTAGAACAATGGATGAGTGAACAGTAGAGCAATGGGGTTGAACAAATAGTAGTCTTTTTTTCCTTCTTATTTTTGGCTTAAACCAGAACAAAAAGCAAATCCTTTTTCAAAGTTCTGAGGGGTTTGTACTGGAACTGAAACTGAACCAGTTGCAGTCACAACTGAACCCAAACTGGCCTAGGGCAAAGTGTTTGTTATATGGCACCCAAGGCTCAGATGCTGAAGAACAAGAATGTGGTCCCTAGATGAGTTTATAAACTCATTGATGGTCTGGTGATTTTGCTCTGATCCTTCTCATCTGTCTAATACCTTTTCTTTGGTCCATTTTTCTATCAATTTAATGTAATATCCTTTTGGTTATTCAAAATTTTCACATGTGAACTATATGATAAATATATAAAAAGAATAGAAAATTTACAGAAGTTATTTTCCTCCTGCAGCAGGAGGAAAATAACTTTCCAGAGAAGCTAACACTAGCGAAAACTACACATAAAGGTTTTATTTTATAGTCTGTATCAGACTAGAGATAACATTATGGAATCTGACTCAGAAAACACGAACATTGAGAAGTTGATTCTGCCCCTTTTGAGCCTTTGCAGCACAAGGTACCATTCAGAGAAGCTTGGATTGAAAGAAAACCCAAACGTATGGAAGCAGCCTACAGTCAGCTGAAAAAGCCCTCCACAGCCTTCCCTTGAACCTCTCTGGGAAGGAGTGGAAAAGTGGGGGAAGAGTGAGAAGAATCACACCAAGTGTTCCAGGACAATTTAAGCTGGTTTGAGGTCTGATTTCTATCCTGAAATACTTGCTTCATGCTGTAATTTAGCCAGATACTTTGTCAGAACAAGAAGTAGAACCTGAAATCCAAAAATTTTATATAATCTTTCGTGCTGGCAGATCCAATATTGCATTCTTCCAATAAAATATTTAGAAAAATGTATTTTTGCATTGTAATAAACCTTTATTTTTAGTCTTTCTGTCACTCCTCTTAATATGGGCTTGTTTATCAGCATCATTCCTCCTGGACTGCCTCTGTAGGGATATAATGTATACTGATTGCATAGTGCCAATTCATCTACAATGCTGTTGAGTCAGTTGCAGACCTATTTGAACATTTGGTAGTTTAACCTTGAAATAAATGGTAGGGGGATGTCTTTTCACCACACCCAAATGTGTTCCTGACTAATCATCATTTTTTTACTTCCATTCCCATGTCATTATTACAATTCCATTTTTACAGAAGAAAATCTCCTTCTTTAAAATATTTTCCATTATCCATAAATAAATGACCTCACCATCATGTTTAATATGCACTTGCTTTGTGTGGGTGTCTGCAGGGGGTGTATGTGTGTGTGTGTGTGTGTGTGTGTGAATGCATGTTCTTTCTGAAATTTTATCTCAAAGTTAAGCTGAAAATCTGTGCTTTGGTTCCAGGCAGGAATGCAGCTGCCTATTTCCTAGGGGAAATAGGGAGCCTAACAGCTGGCCCTGCTGGAGGAAAAGCAAAACAGATATTTGGCTTCAACAGCATCAGAATTTTTGCCCTCCTTATGCTGGAAACTTAAAAGTTATGAAGGACTGAGCAAACAACTCTTTGTATTTCACAAGGCATGCTGTGCACTCTGGGTTACACAAGTTGGTGTTTCTCATCAGTAGTTATCTACACCTGCTAGGAATGAGGTGCCATCTTTAGGAACAACACCCAGTATGAACTACCAGGATCTACAACTAGCACAAACATTTCTAAAAACATTCAGAAACACGTGGTGATTATCCTTAATATCCGTTCTTATCACATGGATACAGTGGTGCTTCAGGTAACACGACCCCGTACTAACAGAACTCAGGAAAGGAGCCTCTTCAAAAAGTAGTTTTTAGGTGCCACCTGAGCAATGGATAATTATTCCCTGGCACATGCCTTGTAACCCTTGAAAGCTGAAATACGTAGGGGTTAAAGGATGCAGCTTCATAAAGCCATTGTGGCTCACAGGCTGGAGGCTGGGCCACTCCAAATCAGAAAGCGTGAACCCTTGTCAGCCACAAAGAGGTTTGAAATGCCCTAAGGAGATGTGCATAAGGAAATGACTGAACACGAGATTAAAAAGGTGCAGGGTCAGCAAAGCAGCACTTCACATAACCTTATTGTTAAATATCTTTACTGTTAATTTGCATATTCCTACACAGAAATCTTTCTGGACTTAGCTTAATAGGCTATGCTTTATGACATTTTCAATCTACAATAAACATACATTGCTGATATATTGCTGATATCTTTCCTTTTTTCTCTTTCCTTTTTTTTTTTTTTTTAATTTCCTGTATGAAAAGATTTACCAAGGAATCTGAATGAAGCCTTCATACCAGGTCAGCTGGCAAACAGAGGTCTTGTTATGTTAATGACATATACCACGCAGACCCTTAGACTGTTTACATTTTCCTCTGGAAGATTAGGTATTTGGCAGTTATTCTACAAAGTATAGTGGACCCATAAAACTGAAAAGTTAGAGGGTCTACTAAAAATGGGGACTCATTAAATTTATGTCATAATAGGTAATAAAAGCTTTTATGCATTACAGTCTATAAAAATAATACAGTCATAATTAACTAATAATGAAATATTCAGGAAAAATGAGTTTGGTGTGATGATAGAAGAAAAGTTAAATTTCTTTATAATTCTGTTGTTACTGAAAAGAATTAAGCTTGTTCTCACAAGATTGGTTTAATTTACCTTCCTTGTTTACCATAATATTTCTTCAAACGTGCTCCAAAATTTTTAGACTTACTAGTGTTGATCTCCAGGATCATGACTAAAATTGATGAAATTGAGTTTTTAAGTCACTTAATTATATTAATTTTTTTATTATATATATATACACACACATACATGGTTTTAGTTTAAAAACAGTAATTAATTAGAATGGAGTACATTATTTTGAAAAGTGACATAATCATGACAAATTTTTCAGTTTCTCAGATTGCCTCTGACCCAGTAGCATCTCTTTTATTAGTGTTCCCTGCAGGTGTCACTGGATGTTTCAGTATGGCTTTGTATTCTGACATTGATTTTCCCAGAGTGCTTTTCTCATTGGTGTCTGGTAAATTTAGCAACCAGCAAGGTGGTTGCCTTGTAGGTTAGGTTGATTGCTTTCCTTCTAAATGGTAAACTGTTCTTAGGTTTCTGATAGTTTTTGACATTTCATAGTGTTCTGAAATGTTTGCTTACTGAGTTCTGAAAGTTTTCCAGCTATGTGCAAATGCTGATTTTTTTTTTTAATAAAAATTTTAGACTTAGAAGGTAGATATAGAACACCACTTTCTCAAGGGAAGGATAGTTTACTAGTATAAGCAGGACAGCTTTGAGGTAAAGGAATAAAATTATGCAGTACCATAAATAATTTATGAGGAAGACAATAATATAAGACAATAAAATAGTTGTAATAATTTGCAACAACTCTTTCTTAGAAAGCCTGTAAAAAATTATTAGAATAATTAATCAAATGGGGAAAAAAATGTATTTAGGAAGCTAATACAAAGCAAAAATTGTCCTGCCTACCTTACAAAATAGATCAAAGCCAGTAATGAGCATAAAATCTGGACAGTTTCCTGTGAGGAGTCAAATAATGATGCTTGCAAAGGGTAGGACCTGAATACTATTGTATATAATAAAAAGCATTCTTAAGATTGAGAAGAAAAAGAGACATCTTTTATCCTTCTGAGCATACAGAATTTGTATTTATTGCTGTAGTAAGCCATCTAAAAACATCAAGGAAGATGAACAGGAGATCAGATAAGATGATGGATAAACAATTTATTTAATAATACCATGTACTACTTCTGGTTTTGTTCCCATGTATCTGTGAAATTCTTATTAGCATATGCTAATGAGCATTTCTTGTCAGTTTTCAGTAAATTTCACGGTTTAGGATATATTTGCTTATTTGTTTGTTTATCTCAAAATTGTTCTTACGGTGCTTTCAAATACAGACAAAAGCTGATATTGCAAATCCTCCTGCTTCTTGCTCCCTGTTCCAAATTTTCCCAGGGTTCCAGTGACTCTTTCACCTGCTCAGTCTTCAAAGCACTGCCTAAGGTACAAAACCTGCTTTTCACCAGTTTCACATTTCACATGTGCCACACCAAAGCACAGAAGACTGTTTAACTGTGCTTCCCAAAAGCACTGATCCGTTCTCTCCTCTGCCACCTTCTTAATGCATTTTTATTTTCTTTATTACTAGTGCAGCAAGGATCATTGTACTTTCTCAGTAGGCTACAGACAGCTTACAAGAAAATTAGTGTTTTAAAGGTGGTATCAGTGTCTGAAAACTGGCAAGAGGGCAAGACAGTGGAATTTATATCTCTGACCTGAGAGCACAGTATCTCATGTGAGCAGAGAGGCTTTGATATGGGTAATGAATGGATGCCCAACAAGAATCCTCAGACGAATCCTCTGACAATTCAGGCAGAGGTTTCAAAGGCATCCCTCAACCTTCTCCTCTAACCCTTGAGCACAAACTAAGCATCCTGTTCCTCAGCAGCTGGTCTGCCAAGAGGTACCGTTTGACAGATCCTTACCAGAACTGTGTAGTAAAATTTTGTTATAAGACCATGTTATTCTACATGCAAACACATGTGTACTGTCAGCTCATTTCTACATTTTTGAGGGACCCAGCTGGCTGTGTAAGGTAGTTCCTTTATTCAGAGCAAGACATGAATCAAAAATTCAGATGTAGGTGTACAAATTGCATGGCTTCAGGTTCCCAAAGCAGGTGATAAGTTCTGTCCTAGTTCTGCTTAGAGGGTTTAGTGACATCATCCTTCATCACTGTTACACAGAGGAAGAATATATATGATGCTCCTATGGGAAAACAAAGCAAAATTTACTCTGCCACTAAAACAGAGCTCTCAGACCTTAAGGAGAGTGAGAGGACAAGACCTGGCATATCCTCAACAATTAAAAGAGGCTCAGGGGATGTGCAGCACCTCTGCTCCTGCGAGGGGCCAGACCTCCTCATCACAGTGCAGCAGCACATGGTCTGGGCTGCAAAGGCCAAAACAAGAAGCTCAGCTATTTCATTATTCCTGCCACTTACTATTTATACATTTTATAAATGTATATTTATATAAATGTAATACCACCCAAATTAAATCCAGAATAAAAATGTACTGCAAGGGCATCATATTAATGTAAATCTATGCAAAAGTATAGCCTTATATAAATTCAATATAGCTATATTTACATAAATGCATTACATATTTGTATTTTTAAAAAGTAAATGTAAGTATACAAATACATATATGCTCATCTTGAAATGACTGAAATTTCAGAACTTTGTTTTCTACATAATTTAAAAAACAATACTCCACAGGACACTCATTTAGTGAACTGTATTTGAGGTATTTCTCTACATTAGAAGTAGGCACTACAGAACTATTTCATGTCAGGTTTGTTCGTTTGAGGATACAGAATTAAAACTAAAATGTTCCTGATCCAGGTATGCAATTTGATTTGTTATGTCTTTCGTGCCTTTTGTGCTTATCATTGGCACTAACATTATTGGAGTAAAAAGGAATATTTCAAAAAGATTATTTTTTTCACAACAGAAAATTCAGACACTATTTCTTTGCAATTTAAACATAAAATTTTAATTCAAAATTGGGAATGACTATATTTAAGAATAAATATACTTTTTTAAAAAAAGAACAGCTCTTTGGTTTTCTTATTTTTCTGAAAGACTATGCAGCCTGTTTCCTAATGTTTCAAGTGGAAGGAAGATGCAGACTTCCATGAAATTTAGTGTTCCACTGAAGTACAGGAAGCAGCAGCCACAAAATACTGCCTGGAAAAAAAATTAAATTCCCTTGTGACAAATTGCTTGAGGAGAAACCCTGTATTGGTTTAAAACCTGACAGAAAAGTACCACAAATTCCCTCAGAGGACAGTGATTGTATTTAGCATGTTGCCCTTCACACCTTTTTTATCTCTGATGGGAGCTGCATATCTTCTTTCACTTACTGGAATATGGCTAATATTATAGAAGTATATGCAGTACAGGGAACTGCTGGCTTTATGCACAACTATGAAAACAAAACAGTTTTCAAAAGGACTTTTGTGGTGACCTGTTAACCCCGTGATTCTGTATGTTCCTCTTGTTCCCTTCCCAGCCTTGGCCACTCCCTCGGTTTCCCCCTATTTGCTTCTGTACCCCAACCCCACCCAGGGATCGCCCCTGGGCCCCTGACAAAACCATCCCACCCAGACCGTGCTGTCTCTCTACCTCTGAACATCGTGGGGACAAGATGTGAATAAAGCCATCCCAAACCCTCATGAGAGACCCTTCTCTGCCTTCTTTACCATCCACTGCATTGTAACACTGCTGGCTGCCGGAGCCAGATCGCGGGGCTGTCCGAAATGGACTCCGGGATGTGACCAATTGCATGGCCCTAGGAAACCCTCACTGAGCTTTCTGGCCTCAGCATCCTGCTAGGCAGAGTCCAGTGGTTACAACAGATTTTCATTTAGGGTTTCTTTACTACTAGGATCTTTAGCATCAATGTGTCACAGAAAAGTCCATTGATGTAGGAGCCTGTGTGACCTTCAGTGGAATTCCTAGGGAGGGAACCACTGTGACCTGGCCACTCTGGCCAACATGGGGTGACCTGTAGGTGACCTTTGATCAGGTCCACATCTGCACCTGCCCTGTAACCCCCAGAACTGGTGGTGCTCAACTACAGAAAGCTTCATTCCCGTCCCTCCTCTCCCCAGGCTATCTCAGATTTCCAGATTACATTCCTTATTTATGTATTTTCTGTAGCTGGTAGCCCTCTCTTCTAATTTCTTATGAAAATCATGCAAATGTAGATGTCACCTCGTTGTGTAGACATTGTAACTGTGTTTCCCTGTGGACATGTAAATCTGTCAGTTGGAAGCATCAGCTTCCATCCATCATGCTAAGGCGATAACAAATCACACCCATAGTGAAGGAGAAGATTCACAACTGTTTTGGCCCAGCCTGAGCACAAAGCCAGATGGACCATAATGTTATGGGGATTATTGAAGTTATCAACTGCAAGGAGTGTTCTGTGCACACACTCTGAGAAGGTAATAGGAAAGGAGAGGGGCTGTAGTGGGTTGACCTTGGCTGGATTCCAGGCACCCACCAAAGCCTCTCGATCACTCCCTTCCACAGCTGGACAGGGGAGAGAAAGTATAAAGAAGAATGCATGGGTTGAGATAAGGGCCAGGAGAGATCACTCATCAAATGCCATCACGGGTAAAACCAGGCCAGAATTAGAGATATTAATTGAATTTATTACTGAAAAAAACAGAGCAGGATAATGAAAAGTAAAATAAGATCTTAAAAATACCTCTTTCATCCCTTCCCTTCTTCCCAGCTCTAACTCCTCCCCCAGAAGTGCAGGGAGACAGGGAATGTGGATTATGGTCTGTTCATCACAGGTTCTTCCTGCCGCTGCTCAAGGAGAGGGGTCCTTTCCCTGATCAGTGTGGGGTCCCTCCCACAGGAGACAGTTCTCCATGAACTTCTCCAGTGTGAGTCCATCTCACAGGCAATAGTTCTCCACAGACTGCTGCAATGTGGGTCACTCTTCCACAGGGTCAGTCCTTCAAAGACAGGCTGCTCCTGCATGGGTCCCCCACAGGGTCACAAGTCCTACCAGGAAACCTACCAGGAGTCTGTTCCATCACGGGCCTCCCACAAGTTCACAGCCTCCTCTCAGGCATCCACCTGCTCCAGCCTGGGTCTCCTCCCTTGGCTGCAGGAGCACAGCTGCTTCAGCATGGGCTGCACCACGGGCTCCAGGGGAATCTCAGCTCTGGTGCCTGGAGCAGCTCCTGCCCCTCCTTCTCCACTGACCTTGGTGTCAGAGTTGTTCCTCTCACATACTCTCACTCCTTTCTTCTCTGCCTGCAGTTACACCTGCACAATAACTACTTTTTTCCCTTCTCAAGTATGTTATCACAGAGGCATTACCAACATTCCTGATGGACTCAGCCTTGGCCAGAAGCAGGTCCATCCTGGAGCCATCTGGCATTGGCTCTGCTGGACACAGAGGAAGCTTCTGGAAGCTTCTCTCAGAAGCCACCCCTGTAGCCCCTCCGTTACCAAACCTGGCCATGCAAATCCAATACAGGGGAAAGACTGTCTTCCCTCTCTCGTGAAATGGGCATAACAAATATCAAAGGAACTTTAATTTTCCTTTTCCTTGGTATGGCCCCAAAATTAGAACCAAGGGAGGGAAATAGTCTCTATGACCAATGAGTACCTGACGTGTTGGCTTTTCCAACACAGATTTAGTAAAGCTTTAATCTAACCAACTAACAGCAGGTTTGGTTCTGTTTGGTTTTCCCCACCAGTGTCAGGACAGAATCCAGGCTCCAGAACTGCAGCAAAACCTGCTTGTGGCAGAAGGTAGGACACAGCAGGGTCAAAGAGCAAGCCTACATAGGAGTAGAGCAACACAGAAGTGTACTGAAGACCTATTATTCACACTATTGGCCTAAAAGATATTTTACTTTTAAATAACTCTTGCCTAGTCCCATGAACTGCATGCCCACAAGCAGGTGAGCTCACCTCCCATCTTAGTTTCATCTGAAGGGAATCCGCTCCTGCTGTTCAAGACTATTCCATGGTGTGAGCCAAGGCATGGTAAATGGGAGTGACTGGAAAATTCCCTTTCAAAGATAAACTCCCAATCCAAGTGATGCTGCTAAAGATGACTACTCTTATACCATGTGAAGGCACTGGAGCACTTAGATAAAGCCTTTGTTTTAAAACAGGACTGCACATCCAGCACCATATTGAGAGAAATAAGAGATTTTTTAGGTGCAAAGCAAAATTACTTGTTTCTTGAAATATCACTTCAAAAACTGCAGATATTTTAAACTAGTCTGAGGATGGATTGGGGGTGGACATTGTTTGGGTAGGGTATATATTCTTATATAGATATATTTTCATATATATATGAATTCCAGATATCTAATTTAATTCTCCTTTAGGCCTAAAAAATACAGGAACTCTGAGTGAAATAATTATGCCTATGTGTTCCCTGACTCAAGTCAATTCTCTTGGTTCCAATCTTACCATTACCACACATTTTTAAAAATTAATATTCAGAACAAAACCTCAAAAGCAGGTTCTAATTTTTTTCCATTATTGATTTTTACATTAAAAAACTTGGAAGAAAAGAAAACAGTATACTTACATAACCACAAAAGTTATAACTCTATTGTCATTATCTTCTTGTATTTAATTTTGAAGGAAATAAATTTTACACATGCTGAAGGGAAAAGAATATGAGCTTGTAAGAACTTTTATTTTTGTTGTGAATTAATATACCTTAAACGTCGGTAAACATTCTAATGAAATAGCAGCTGAAGCAGTAGTTCATAAAGTTAATATGCATCAAATGACAAACAGGAGATGATCTGTTGAAAAGTTGATCCATAAAGTTTGTATGCATAATTCAAATGATGTTTAGCAATTCATATATCTCAGTTATAGCCCCTTTTTATTGCCAAGTCACAGATTGTATTTGTTCAAGTAATAATATCACTTTCTTTCATGGCAAAGTTTAAACAATTCAGATGTCAAGTATTTGATCTGCCCATGAGTGCTTTAGAAATGGGGGGCAGGGCTGGGGGGAAGTAAATATAGCAAAGATTTTACTGAATACAAAGACAACAGAGCAACTTGTCACATTCTTTTTTTTTTTTTTTTTTGGCAATATAACATCAACATAACTTCAGCTCCTGGAGAGAGGCTTGTACTAAAACTGAGAAGTATCTCAGTTTTCAAGTTGATTACTTGAATATTACTGAGACATAAATGCCTGCAGTTTAAGCTTTGAATAATGAGACTACTGCCTATAGAAAAAGACTTGGAAAGGGCTGAGATATAGAACGTTTGTATGTGGTATAGAAAGAATTTATATTTAGTAATTGAGAAGGAGTCTGACATATTCTGCTGACATATTTGCATTTGATATCCAGATAGGGGCAAATTGTTTTCCTTAATACAAAAAAATCTTGAGCTTTAGTCATTTCAGCCTAAGATTTATAACGTGGGCACAAAGTGACTCTGGCCCTTGAGTCTTCAAGAACAGTCAGCAGCAAAAATGGCACAGCAGTGTAACAGTGACAGATATCACAGAATGATAAGTTCCCATTATATATCTGAGAACATGGATGGATTCATAAACAAGGGGGGGTGAAAGTAGAAAAGGAAGAGGCATACATCAGATTATTACACAGTCATGCAGTTCTCTGCTAGCTGGTGTAAGAGGTGCACTGAAATTAGGTATGTATAGAATTTAGATTTCACTAATAATCTTCTTGTTTTTAAAAATCAATTGTGTAGTTAAATAGAAAAGAGCACAGTCAGATGGATTTTGAAGAGTCAGTATAAAGGTGGTTATTATTGTTTAAGTATTAATGTGCCATGGGAAACCCTACCACCACAGGTTTTAAACTAAACAATTTCTCTTACTCTGGGACTTTGAGGAGTCTCTTCCAAGTTCAAAATGCCTGGGAGAGGCCAATTTAAGGTAATATATTTGCTAACTGAGAAGTTATTAGCCAGGAGAGTATATCCAATGGAAAATATTTTCCCAGTGTGTCCAAATATTTCACCTGCCATTAGTGAAAAAAAAAGTGTCTAATGGTAAAGCTGTATAAAATACGGAAATTCTGTTCCACAGAGAATTTCAAATTTTTCTTTGTTTTAAATCAATCAAATTTTTTTTACACAATCTGTAAAGGAGCTCATTTAGGGGAGGAGGGGAAGAATGCTGTCTGTCAACCAAACCTATATCTTGCTACTTTATAGTGATACACATCAAAGCTCAAATGTAAAGTTGAAAACAAAGTGAGACAAGCAATTTGAAAAAAATGCATCTCATTTCAGTGCCTTTAAGAAGGATGTTTGACTATAAAAAAAATTGATAGATGTCCTTTAAAATAAAATTCCTATCAAATGCACACAATTCCTGAGGCTTTAATACTGATAGAATCACACAATCTCAGACAATTTATTTCTTCTGACTGAGAAGCTGAATCTGAAGAAAGGTAGCCACTAGGGCCCACATATTAGGAAAAAAACCAAAAGCCTCAGTTGAGCCACACGCCTGTGCTGCCTATAGAAGCAGAAGACTTCATGCAGCTGGATTGCTGAATGGGCCCCATGAGGACATTGGACTGTGTAGCCTTGAAAAATACCGTTGATATACATCATATTTTTGAATATATTTTCCCTCTCTAGAGGCAGGGTATGATTTACATGGTGCTCCAAATTAGGAGGTAAAAAAAAAGTATTAAACTTATTTGGAATTCTTTCTGGACACTTTTAGTCACTTGGAATAAAATCCTAGTTATGCTGATTTTGCAGGGAGGCTCAATGATGATTTTTAAGTACTCATGATTTCTTTCACCCGCTACTGTCTATTTCAGCATTGCAAACTCACATTTAGCCTTCTTAGTCATTCAGATTCTCCCCTACTGACAAGAAGAGAATGATTTAATATTGTGAGGATAAGAGTGGAGATCCCAGAGTGTTATATTTTTTTTTTCCTTAGATTACTTGCTCTCATTTTCTTGCGATTTTATCCCTTTGTCCTCTTCTATTTGATTTTCTTGCTGAGCATCCATTGTAATAAAGTGCCATGTTCAATGAAGTTGCAGTGAGCAATTTAAATAATAGCAGGTGTAGATGTGTAGGAATTTTGATTGTAATGCACTGCTGTGAAGAACTCATGCATTTATAGTGCAGTATATTTTTGAAACCATTATGGCAATAAGCCAATCAGCTTGAATGTGCCAGGGGCAGTGCTGCAAATGTATAGAGTTGATGGAATTCATTTCAGTCACTTATTCTTGAGGTGGGATTAGAGGAAATTTTGATCAGTTCATGCATCTCCAATTTGGCCTGCAGCTTTGAGCTCTGGCTGCAGCAGAGCTCTCAAGCTGAGCACAGATGGGGCTGGATAGTATCTGGGTGAGAAGCTTCCAAAAAAATCAAAATGCTGCAGTGTGTAGGTGTTGGTAACTCACTAGGCAGCATGCTTCCCTCGGGTCTGCTCCTTACATCCCTGCCTTTCACTGTGTTGGAAAATGCCAGCTTGTTAGAGGTATTTCCTTTGAAAATAAGAGTTAAGATCCAGTTCTTTATCAGTTGAAAATCCTGTTGTATGTTCTTCACTACTAGCCTTGATATTATGTCTAGCTTCCAGCTCAAGCAATTCCATTACATTCTGTCTGCTTTTTCCCATTTCATTTTCAAAAGGAGCAAGGTTAGGACTGCTGTCAATATAAAACAGCCATGACTGCATTTTGCAGAGAATTAGTTGAGGCTGTGTTAGAAGAAAAGGGGGGGGGTTGTTCTGGGTACTAATCACAACCTGCTGCAAAAACTCACTTTTATACATATCTGTTGAGAAAATTTAGGACACTTACTTTGATAGTATAATCTCTATAATCTCTTCAAGTTTTCCCTTATCTTGCAGTTCAAGTCAAGCTTTAGTTTTCAAACTACAGCTTCAGTTGTGCTAGAGGAATTCAGTTAAAAGTTCAAGCACTGCAGCTGGGAACACTTTCATCATGTTATGCAGGTAAACATAACATGACTTACAACTTATGTACTCTATGCAGCACTTGCTCACCCACTGGACACAATGTTGAACAAGAATTTATATGGAATGGTATGGGGCAGAGTAGAAAAGGTCATTTTTTTTCAGGCGCTTAACAGCATTTCTTACCCATTGGTTTTAACACTACTTTGCAGTCCAGGGTAGGTGTCTCTCAGATCCACTTCTAACATGTTTGCCGCTTAGGAAACTCTGTTAAGCTCTTCAAACATGAAGGAGGTTTTTACCGAGTTCTCTCACACCACAACTGTGCAAGGAAGCTGGAGAGTGAGTTTGGTGTTCAGACGCTCTGCTGAAATACCACTGGGGACAGGCGGTGGGCGAAGTGGCACCATGGCGGTGTGAAATGTCAGTCATGCCATGGGCCAAGTTCTGCTCAAGTTGCTTCTCCAGCCTGCAGAAAAATCAGTGAAGTTGCATGAATATATAGCAACAAAGAGCCTCATCTAAGCCTGAATTTGCTCACTGCTTTGTAATTACACAGCGGATTCACATTGTTTACAGGTTAAACATATTGGTCAAGGTGTAGTGAAGGAAGTAAGGGTGACACTGTGAAGTTACATGCAGGAACATTACTTTTATGAAGTGCTTAGGAATCAAAAACTGCCTTTGCACCCATTGACACACCATCATCACATCTCCTCAGTAACCCGCCCCCAAAACTAACAAATGTAGACAGGATGATAACTGATGTAATTTTCGTGAAAATATCTGTGATCTACCAAAATTTAATCAAGAGATGTTATCATCCTGAACTTCTTCAAAGAAATACCGAAAAAAAAAAATTGTAGCTGTAGAAGTGCATTTTGAGAGATGGGAGATAAAGCAATCTAACATGTAAATTATATCTGAAGTAGAATGGCCCAAGCAATCATATATTACTAAAAAAAATCACATGGGATATCTCAGAAGGCAGGAGCTCAGGATCTCTTTTATTCTCTTACAGCTGAGAGATTTTTTCAGTCTTATTGAGTTTTTGGTCCCTGTAGTTACAAGACAAAATGAACATGTTAGGTTATCTGATAAAAGCTCACCTGCACACCCACAAAAGGGCCCAGAGAGAAAATGGAGCAGAGAGACTCAAAGTAACACCCTGTCTAGCCAGTTGCAAGCCCACCCCTGTAGCCACAAACCCAGAGGAGCACAGAGGGACAACATCAGGCAGGGGGGAAATCCCAGTTCAAGATTAAAAGGGAAAGGAATCCTGTCTGGCCCTTACCCAGGGCTGTCCCAGCAAAGCCTCAGTCCCAGTGTCCAGGTGTGAAACCTGTCACCATGAGTCACTGGGAACAACTCTCTGAATCATCTTTTGGACTAAGGATGGTTCCTTTCTAGGGGTGGGATACATCACGGGGTGCAGGGGAAGAACGTTTTAGGATTGCACAGGATTTTCTATGGGATTCTTAGGGAGGATGCAAAGATGAGAAAAAGGGTTTTGGGGAGTTTGAGGCGTGATAAGGGAGCAAAAGGGTCCATTAACACATAAGCATGGTCTGGTCAGTGCAGTTGTCTTGCCTTTGATCATCACAGTCTTCTTGTCTACTTATTAAAGTCCACCTCCAACTGCTTTGCAGTAAGGAACTTTTCACCTGCTCTGTGTGTGTCCCTGTCTGCCTGCCTGCCTGTGAATCTGTGGTCCCAGCAGCTGGAGTGGGGCTGCATCCTTGGGAGCTCATATGTCCAGGTGCCCTCAGCTGGGGAGAGTGAGCAGCCTTGCTGCCAGCTGGATCCACCTCATGTGTGTGTTCCTGGACTCCCACTGATGGTCTGCTGTCCTGCCCAGCCAGAGAGAGCAGCAGGACCGGGCTGTTGGTGCTGCCTATGCTTTGGGAATGCCCTGGGTGTCTGTCGATGACCTGCACTGCCAGCTCTCTGTATATGTGCCCTGTGCCTGCTGGGAATAATTTTTCAGCCTCGTTATCAGTTGGACCTGGGGACACAGAGTGGCAGCAGCCCTGTCTTCCTTGAGCTGCCAGATCCAGCATGATACACTTTATCATTATATATTTGGAATTTCCAGATATATGATGACCACCAGTTTTCAACAAGTCTGAGCAGGTCTGCTACTTAGCTTCCTGAATGCAGTCCTTTCCTTTGACAGGACAGATTTATTTCACTTGCCAGAAGAAATGTCTACCCTGAGAGTCCAATGGTCACCATGATAGCCATGAGATTCTCACTTGGTGCTGACAGCCACAGTGTGCAGATTTAAAACACCCCATTAAAACTATTCAAATGCATCAATATATCTTAATATACCCTGCCATTTAATTGTTAGATAATGAAATGTCAGACAGTTGAGTTACAAATAGAAGAAGGTCTTTCAAGTTACAGAGTCTAGTTTTCAAAATTCCATGTCTAAGAAATGATTGCTCTTCTAAATTAATAACTAAGCACATTAATGAGGACTTGCTTAGGTACACAAAATTTATATGAATGCATGTGCCTGTGATAGTACTGGAAAGTGTTCAAAAAGAATCATACTAATATTCATATGCAAAATATTGTGAGGAAGAAAACTCTTAAAACTAAGGAAAAATAATCAAGAGAGTAAAAAAACCAGATTTTAAGGAAAACTGAAAGATGTCACAGAAGAAAATAGCTAAAAATACTGACTTTCATGAAGCAGCACTGTAAGTTATGGAAGATGATTATATTCATTCTGTAGATTACTGAAAAAAAAATCCATAGATGTTTAAAAACCTTAATTGGTGTCTTAGGTTACAATGTAAGATGTAACCAAAAGTGTATATTTTATCACCATCTGTTAAAACCAGGTGGGGCAGTGTTCTTTACCTCTTCCATGACACATCCCTGATAACTCCCTCTGGGGTGTATCTGCTGTTAAGGGGCCATCCAGCCTCACTGCATGACTCATAAAATTACATCATCCCGTTGTGAGATGCCCCGCCCAGGGGGAGGAACCAAGCATTCCTGCCTGGGTATAATCTGAGGTTTGGAACACCACAGCCAGCCCTTACCTACTGGGTTCCCAGAGGACAAGAGATACATAACCACCACTGGATGTGCAGAGGAGGGTCAGACCCTTCTACAGGATCACCACTTCACCAGAACCACTTCAAAGAGGATGCAGCCACCACTTAATGGGACTGCTACCACCACCCTGCCCGGCAGGGTGTCAGGTCGTATCCTGACTCTGTCAGGTTAAGCCAGTGTTGCTGTACTATTGCCTTGTTACATATAGTAGTAAAGAACTGCTATTCCTATTTCTCATATAATTAGCCCCTTAATTTCAAAATTATAATAATTCAGAGGGAAGGGGGTTATATTTTCCATTCCAAGGGAGGCTCCTGCCTTCCTTAGCAGACACCTGTCTTTC
Organism: Corvus moneduloides; assembly: GCF_009650955.1. NCBI lineage: Eukaryota > Metazoa > Chordata > Aves > Passeriformes > Corvidae > Corvus > Corvus moneduloides. Next base: position 112,547,867 of record NC_045477.1, read on the forward strand.
AAACCAAGACAATTGGCTATTCCAGTCCCAAGAGAGAGAGAAAATAAGCCTGTTGTTGAAAAGTACATGAGCAAGAAAGAAAGCTTTTGATAATGTCAGCATGGATCCCAATCGTTCTTCCACAGGCTTAAGGTGAATATTGATTAGTGTAATCTCCTTGCCTTTTGGGCTGTGCTTTTTTTCACATTTCTCTAAGGAAGTTTCAAAACAGTCTTCAGTTGGGGTTTTTTCTTCTCATTTCTTAGTATGCATATGAACAGCATCTGCTTTCTTCCCCAGCAATAGCAATGATACGTTTCTACTGCCTCAGTTCTAACCAGTTTAATGTGCTGAAAAGCACAGTGTTGCACGATAACAGCAATTCTGCAGAGCAAAATGTTGATGGAAATGGCAGGCTGCTGTTAGAGGCAATGATGGGGTTATGGGAAGCCCAGATTCCCTGTGAAAGGAGTTGGTGAGGGTCTCTGGGAAAATATGGAGCAGCAACATCTGTGTTTCACTAAGCTTTCATGAGAGAAAATGTTCTGGATGTATTTTATTATAGGCTTTTGATGAAACTGAGATGGCACCATTGAATGCTTCCAAGATTAGCAATGTTAACATTTCCTTCACCACATTTGGGAACGGCTTTTGACAGAGTATGGCATAGCAGACACAGGGAGACCTGCTGTGTAGCAGATTTTGCCAGGCTCTGTAGCAGCCATCATATGCTCCTTTAATCTTTCTGCCTTCTTTTTATTTTATTTCATTTTTCCTCTTCTCCAGCAAAATTCCTGATGTATAAAAGCCTGTGTTGTTTGTGAAGTAAAAGATCTGCAGAAATTATAATGTTTCACTTTTGATGTAAAGCATTCTTCTTTGTGCGTGTTGCAAACAAGATTAGCTGTTTTCCTTTCATATCCTCTGCATACTAATTCCAGAGGAACTGCTGTGTTACACATGCACTTGGTTCCCTTTCCTTTCTTTGTTTAAGACAGTTTAAACAAGTAAATTAAAATCCACTGTAAAGTGGAACCTATTTGTCCCAAGAAAACATAATAATGGTCATTGAGACAATGGCATGTGCTGATGATGCAATGAGCTGCATTTCATAGACTCAGGGCAATTAGGCACTGAAAACTACCCATCCACCAAGCTCATCCACCCACACTGACAGTTTAAGAACAGTCCCTCTAGGGAATTTCTAAGTGTTTTAAACAGTCTTATTTTTAAATTTCACATGAGTCAAGACCACCTTGAAAAACGAAAATCCAAGAGATATTTCGGATATAACTGCATATAACATCCAATACTACAACATGAGGTTAGAAAAGTATAAATACAATTTGTATCTATGCAGAATGTTTAGAACTGAAGCTGGAAAATATGCTTTAACTGTGGTTATTGACTATCAGAAAGTGCTAAAGAGATATAAAATAAGCATTTTTAAAAATGTCTATAAAGGGTCCATTGTGCTACTTAAAAAATGATTACATGATAGTGTAAATGGATCATAGAGGACTATAATTCATAATTTGTATTTTTTTTTCCTATTCCAGCAGAAAATCTGTGAGTTGCAGTTCAGGAAAGATGTTGACAAAATGGGTGTGTAAAGGAGGTAAGAGGTCCAGGGAACATGGGTGATTGAAAGAATCCACGCGAGTAGCTTTCCACAAATCGTAGGATTAACAGCCTTCAAATATGTGAGACTTTTCTGCCACAAAGTTTGTCCATGTGGCTGGTGAATAAGTTAAGAAAAATTGAGATTATGCTACACTATAGAAGGGTCAGCTCAGATGCCTGGAAAACTTTAGAATTTTAAGGGTAGTGACACAAAAATAGACTGAATGGAGGTGTCACAGAGTTCCCATCACTAAAATGTTTAAAGACAGATTAGAGAAGCTCTTGCCGTGTATGACACAGTGTACAATTCATCCTGTCAGGACAGGAGGATGGATTAGATGATCACATGAAATCCCTTCCAGCCATATGACTATGTAGAAGAACAGAATATACACCCACTGTAATTTATAGCCTGTTTCAGCTTTACTGCTTCTCTTCATATTTTTTTTCTTGTCACCTTTACTGTTCTGTAATAAAATTACTGATGGGAAAAGGGGTTCTTTGCTGAATCACTTCTATGGTTTATATTAAGGAAACATTGAGACCATAGCAACTCCAAGAATACTGGACTCTTTGGGAGCCAGGCAAAACTAAGTAAGCAGTGCCTTCTTCATGCTATCAGTAATTGCTTTATGCTTATAAGGGCTCTAGGTTTGTCCCATAAACAAGGTAGAAAATACTTTCAGATATTTGTCGCGACGTGCAAGATAGTGACAAGGAGGGAAAGACATGAATAACAGAAACATGATTTTCTCAATAAAAAGGAGAAAAGAAGTTATCTGCAACTTCCACGATGCAGCTGGAGTAAGCAGGGCAAGATGCAGTGTGTGTGGTTGTCCAGAACAACCTAACTGGAAGGACCCCCAACTTCTTTCAGCCTACATGTCTGATGTACGTCCTATAAAAACCAAAGCACTGTGAGGGAGGGAGGAAGAGAACTGAGAGAGGAAACTGCAAGCACCACATTGGTTTCATCCCAGAGCAGACCTGGGCTGTAGCTTGGGTGTGCCTCTGGTCACAGGAGGGCACATATCTAATTGAGCTGGACTCTTAAAGTCTAAGCTCTTTCTGAGCATGATTTCTAGAGAGAATAACTAGTTCCAGCTGATGGCCATTAAGTGTCTTAGAGTTCGGCTGTATGATGCACCTTAATTCAAAGTGTTAACTGGGCTGTGATAATTTGACCACAGCAAATGTCAGTGAAAGTTTTCTGTTCACAACTAAAAATCTCAGAAATTATAGAAAGGACCTGTTGAGGATCAGTTTAAAGGCAGTAACTTCTTGAGTTTTGGTACTTCTTTATCAGAAACCACTCAGGCATCATTCTTACCTCCCTCAATTTCTGCACAGATTAGTGTGTCTGGAAATCAGCTAGAAACAACTTATAAATTACGAGTCATAAATGCTATCTCAGCCATTTCATCTTGTTTGAGAACAGCTGAAGTTTTCAGCTCAGATGAGCTCAGATCCCACCTGAAATAGGTTTTTCTCTTTACCTTGTTTGAGAGTCAGTTAATTGACAAGCAGGATTTCCACCTAATTATTCTAGGCATTAGAAATGCAACACTGCTCCTCATCTTTCTGGAAGTTCTTAAAGATCTCCTCCAGCTCTGGTTCTTCAGGACACAAAAGTCCTTGACAAGAAGCAGTACACTGGATGGCTGCTGCCTGCTAAGTTGCAACATTTTGAAGGCAGAGTCACATCCATTCCTGTATCTTCCTGACCTGTTAAAGAGAGCATGGAAAATGGAAAAAAAATTTAAACCCCCTATAATAACAACGATAAAACCGCCTTGTTCCAGTACTGATTGTTTTGGTCATTTGATCAGTCAAGCCTATCTACTCATTCCAGTTTCAAAGACACAAAATAAACTGGATTGTCTCTTTCTTTGAAAAATGGATTCATTTTCTTCAGCTAGTTCTGACTTAGAGATGGCAGATATTAGTTTTATACATAAAACTTGGAGCAGCAGGCCTGCGCCGAGGGTGAACATAATTACATGTACAAAAGCTTTTTTCTAAACACCTCTCTACTCTTGCAGGCTTTACTGACTTTCTTGTTATTTCTATTAACCCAGTCCCACAAGAAGAAGAGAATATGAATTGTCCTGCTACATTTTGCTATGTGTATGTGTACGGATACATGCATATATGAGAAGCTTCACTATGGTCTCAGCTGGGAGAAGATGGCTGATGGTTTGCAGAAGTGAGGGTGACTCCAAAGTTTCATTTTACCAAATTGTAGTGATTGACAGTACAGTGTATAACTTGAATCCAGCCTTATTTTGCAAATTATGAATCCATGATGCCACCCTAAAATAGGGGTGCTGGGATCAAAAGGAACCTGGAGGTCTTTGTGCCTCTCCGTCCTCTCCAGACACAGCCCAGATGCCCCAACTAGGCTAGACGTTAAATTTTCAGACGGTTTAGTTTCAGAAAGGTGAAATTAACCCCGTGTGACAAAACATTAAGTGATTCTATACAATTAAAGAAGAGGCTCTTTTTTTCTGGACCTGAAATTAGTGTAATTTCCCTTATATAAAATAAGTAAATAACATATGTACACACAGAAGAAAAAGGGTCTGTGTATCATTTCTGCTTGCATAACACTTGTGTGGTTATTTACCTACATCTAGGCATGTTGTGAATATGTAAATGAAGCTGGGGCAATTTCATTACTGACACAAGCAGTGAAATGGCTACTCATTCCTATCAACAATGTGATTTATGTCAACAACGTGAATGATTCGTGGATTTGCATAGAGCTAACAAGTTATAGCTCTGTGACCTCACAGAGCATGTAGATTTAGGAATATTTTTCTCAAAGTTCCTCTGACAGTCTCTAGTTCTCTCAGCTATTGAATCTTACTCATGTACACTTCAGATTTAAAATACTACACTTCCATAATTTAAAATAAATATTAGGAGTCCTAAGACAATATGTGTGTTCAAATCTCAAGCTGTATCTTGAAATTCCAAAATTTTTTGATATACTATTTGCTTACACTGTTCAGGACTTTTTTTTAGTGAATTAAAAACTGATCGCCAACTGGTTTTCTGACATTTTATTTTACTTTATTTTTATTATTTGCCATATATTGCAATGCCCAGAAGGTCCACTAGAGGAATAAGTTCTCTCTGAAAAGAGATTAAAGTGACTGACAGTACCATAATTTCAAGCCAGTATATGAGGCCAATTCAAAACATGAAAATTTAAGTTGCAGAATCCCAACTTTGGTAGGAAAGTTATTACTCATTAGCAATTAACAACGTTCACAGTCTACCCACAACAGCAAAATGCTGCAAAGTTTAAAGCAAACTATTAGAAAGGTTACCAAAACAAAGGTTATAAATTAAACTTGGAAAAGTAAGATTATAAATAAATGCTATGTTTTTCCTTATCTAAAAGAAACACTCATAAAACTGGAAATGCAAGTTCAAATTATCCTCTTTCCGATCTCTGCAGAGAAAAGGACATTGCAAGGCTACTTTGCCACATGGTACTTTGTGATTAGAAGCCCTGCTGGAGTGGCAGTCCTGACCAGGAGCAATGGGAACCTCTGCAGAGGTGAGTGGGAATGGCTCTTTGTACAGCACTGCTTCTGCCTGAGACACTCACTGTGGGGATCACAGGATTAAATTGCTTGGGAGGCTGCTCTTAGCTAAAATGTCTCTAACACCCTGGAGGGCTGAAAAAAATGGTACTCCTGAGGAGATTCATGCCCGGAATGACAGGGATAGAGAGCAAACAGAGAAAATGCTAAAATATCCTCAGAAGCCATGTCAATATCTGATCTGAAAAGTAGTCTTTAGGACTACTTTTAGGAACTTTTAGGAACATTTAGGAACATGCTGACATTTAGGAACATGAGGAGAAATTCTGTGCTGCACGTGACAGTGCAGAGCTCTCAGCACAATGCAGAGCTCCCAGCACAGTGCAGAGCTCCCAGTATTGCTCAGAAGCAGGCAGGCCTGGAGGCTTTTGTCCTCTGCAGGAGTCAAAAGCAGGCAGCTGACAGAGCTCTCACGTGTTACCTGAGGCTGCAGGAGGGTCTTGAACTGCCCCCTTTCTTCTCGTAAAGGCTACATTACCAAGAAGCATCCTTTAATGGCCACTTTCCTTTCGCCCCTGCCTCCCTGAAGCCTCCAGCAGGTTGTCCTACCCCTGCTGCTCAGGATATCCAGAAAGATCACCCCTTGTGTCACAGCAGTGGCCATGGCCATCCGAGGCTATCTCAGCCAGAGTTCACCCACCCTGCACAGGACAGAAAAGGATCTACTTCAGTACTTCTCCTACCCAGTAAAAAAAAATGTGCTGTAGAGCACCCAGGGCCAAAAATCTGGAGCAACCAAGTGGTTTTGCTTAATTCTGAGAGCACTGTATGCTGTTGAAGGCTGAGCAGCTCACTCTTCACACCTGCACAGCTGCCATTATGACCCCTTCTGCAGCAGCAGCAGCAGCAGTGGAGAGAACAGGCCACTTGTCCCAGCAGGTCAGTGAGGATGCCTGTGTCTTCTTCAGTGTCAGCTTCTGCAAATTTTCTGGACTTGACAGAAGGATCCTCCCACAGCAACCTTTTGTCTCAGTCTCTGGCTTGTTTTGTGAGCTACAATCTCTCTCCAACTCCTTCTACTCAGCTCTTGGCACACTGTCCCCACACTAAAATCAGACCCTTCCCGACTGTATTCCAGAACCACACCCGACCCTTCTCTTCCATTCTTGCATAGTTCTCCCAAGTCTTTAGCTTGGTTCCTCCTACAAATCTCTTTTAAATGTCTTGCTGTGTCATTCCTCTTCCTTTGGCCTACAAAGAGACACTTTTTTTTGCCAGTTCTCTGCAAAAGCCTTGACAAATTTGTTTTCCCATTCAGATTTCCTACTTACCGTTCCCAGGTGCTTCCATTAGAATAGACAACAGCCAAATGACTAACAGTATTGCTGGTCCAAGACAGATATTATAGAGTACAGTTCAAGGTGGATTTGAAGTGCATATTTTTCATGACAGCTTCAGGAAATTAAGCAGAATATAGAATTTGTTGAGACATCAAAGCTGGGGATGTAAGCAGGTACCCCTCAGTCATGAAAACTACAGTATTTAGTGGCACAATAGACCCACGCTGTCTCAAGGTGACTGTTCAGCTGAAAATACTGGCCTGTGACCAAGGCTGAGCTATTACAATTAATTGTTAGGAGTACTGCCAACAAGTCTCTTCTGCCACTTAGCAGAGAAGTCTGAACACTACTGTGAGTATTAATGAATTCTGTGTGGCAATAAAGTTGTTGTAATCTGAGGCTGTTGGAGTTCTTTTTAGTCCTTACCCAAGATTCATCGTCTGCCACTAACCACTATTTAAATGTTTCAGCGTCATGCTTTGTGTTTTTGTGGAAACAGGTTTCTTTGTCAGGCATCCTTGAGAGTTAACTACTGTGAGGTCATATGCTGTCTACAGAGAAAGAGGGAAATATATATACATAGCTATGTTAACAGAGATATTAGGTAAGCTCAAAAACTATTGTAAACTCACAGACTATTTACACGTGCACAATAAATATTATCCATATGTAGATGTTTGTTATGGGTGTGCATAAGCATGTGTGTGTACATATAAAAGGACCAAGCTAATAGAAAAACAAAACCTGCTCTCTTATGGTCTGAACTGGTCTGAAGTCTGGACTGGTAGGTAAGATCACTTTATGTACATATTTTTTCTTTTGAATTTTTGAGAAGCTCCACATGGTATACAAGCCTATACACAGTTATGTGAGCACCAGAACACCGTTCATTTATAGACCACCATTGGTTTTTGGGATGGTTGTGTTTCTTACTTGGTTTTGTTTCCTCAGTGACAGTGTCAAATCCATGAGGAGATTCTTATTGCCATGGTAATACAAATCTCAGTGATATTTATGAATGAACTTGTATACCTAGGAATGTTTGGCTACTTCTCAAACAATTTCTGCTTCCCTTAAGTTCTATCTGGGTAGGTACAAGCCAACAAAAGTGCCCCTGCTCCTTACCTTAGTGTAGGACCTGTGATTATCCTCTGTGCAAGGTGGCAGCAAAAGAAAGCTCTTCAAACTCCCTCCTCTCTCCCCTGCACACCTCCTATTAAGGAGAGCAACTCCTTCAACTTTATTAATTGTGTTTCAAAAACCACCTGTTGCTAGTGGTTAATATATGTCTGAACAATACATGGAGTTACTGATACCTTTTACTTTGGGAACACTGTCACACTTCACTTTCTATTTCTTTACCAATATTCCCCTGAGGAAAAGCTAGAAAACTGCATGCAAAGAAAGGAAATCCATTAAACAAATCCCCTTAAATCACTGATTTTCCCTTTCTGATTTTATTTTTAAAACAGTATTTTTCCAATGAAAACACAATGACTTTGGGAGAAAGGATCCAGTCCAAGACAAAAAAAAAAAAAAAAAAGTTTAAGCTCAATGCTTAATTAAGACATCATCACATGAGCTGACAAACTGTGATGGATGTACCAGTGGTACCTCATGTTTCAGCATAATAATTTTGTTTTTCTACAGGAATAAGTAGTCTGAAGAATCTGACTATTGAAATTCCAGTTAGCAGCTATCTAGATGAAATAAGTGTGAAGTCCACCCTGCTAGCTCTCCTGACCCTAATCAGCATTGGCTGTTTGCTTATTTTTAGAGGTGGTTTTTATTTGCTTGTTGTTTTGGGGAACAGATTTATTTTATTTTCCTGGAGCCCAGAGTATGTTGAATGGAATGTTTTACTACAAATATTAGAGTTGATGAAGCTACTTTAAGGTTCATTAAGCCTCAAAATACTCCTAATACATCTTCCCCATATGGAAGAAAACCTTAGGTGAATATTTAATAACCTTCATAGACTCTGATTCTGTAAAGTCAATAGTAGTAAGAATTGCAGTAAGACTGCTTATTTTGAAAAAGCAGGGATTACTCACCTTGAGAGTACAATATAGTAAATATGTTCTTTATTCAGAGACATGGTAAAAGAATAGCCAGTCAGCTTTGGATATGAACATTCTCTACAACCTTAAAGCTTGTTTTGATGATCATAACCTTATTCCAAAACCACCGTGTTTAATAAAAATTAATTTCAGAACTTGAAGAATATTTTATTATGGAATACAAAAATACTATCTATGTAAAAACAATAAGTTAGTTTATTTACAATACTTTACACTATCCTGCTCTGTGGCTTCCTTTGCACTGGACTTATTTTCATTATTTTACACACCTTTATAATTTTGCACAAAGCATTTCCAAAAGCATGTCATCCATGTTCACCGCTCCAATGATGGGCCTGAAGAATAATTCAGCAACCACATTAGCATTAATAGATCTTAACAAGGAGAGAACAACATTCAGCTTGGCAAATCTGGCTTCATCACCTCTGTGAACGAGTCTGACATGTTCCTTTAGAGCTTGTTGTGCTTCCCTCTGCAGCCCTTCAATGTACTGTGTACACTGCAGTCCAGGTAGATCTGAAAAGGAAATCAAATTATTTCGTTTACATAATTTTTGTTTATAAAACAACATTATTCTTACAGAACAACTCCTAACAGCCCACAGATTGTAATTATCACACAAGGAAAGAAGGAAATTAAATTGCTAGAGGACTTCTTGTATGCAAAGTCAACATGCCAAATTTTATTGGGCACGTCAAATTCTTATCATATCATACTCTTCTTCACAAACCTTAAATATGAATGTTCATCAACATTCACTTAAGTGCTAAACAAATTAGCTGATAAAAACTTTGATTGAAGAATGCTCTCCAAAACACCATTACAGTGGAGAAGACAATAAAATTAACTTTTTCAGTTTTTCACTTCTACAAAAATGCATTGTTCACATTTAAGGCTTCTTTTGACAACTGTTTCTACTCCAGTTTATAAGTGGCAAGAAGTACTGACTCCAACATACAACAGAAGTTTCCCAATGAACCATAGTAAGGATACTGAAAGATGGAAGGTGCAGAATTAGGGCTATATGTGACCACAGAATCATTTTGGATGGAAAAGACCTCCAAATTCAGCGAGTCCAACCACTAACCTAACACTACCAGGTCCACCACTAAACCATGTTCCTGAGCAACATAGCTATATTTTTGAACAGTTTCAGGGATGGTGATTCAACCACTTCCCTGGGCAGCCTCTTCCAAAGCCTGACCACCCTTTCAGAGAATAAATTTTTTTCTACCAGAACAATGCCTCTATCATTTTACATTAGACCAGCTTCCAAATTTGCCTTGTGTAACATAAGCTTCACCATTGTAACTTTTTCTCTCTTACCTGTATAGGAAGCAAAGCTACAGGAGCAGGACGATAAATGCAAAGTACTACTGTAGGAACCTAACCATCAATAACTAACAGTTTGGCTGTGGGAGTGCTGGAAGAGCCCTGTCCCACTTTAACAGGGCACTGCCATACTTGGGAAGTGCCATATCCAGCCTGACAGCTACCTTTCAGGCGAAGTCACCAACATGATAATATGTCCCTTGGTAGAGCTGCGTTCATGGGAGTCTCCACAAAGAGAAATGGCAAAAAACACCCCGATCATAAGTGCTACACCAAAAGCCAAAACAGCACTTTGTTGTGGAAGCCCTGAGCCTTCCCTTGCTCCCCGGGGCGCGCAGACCGCCGGGCACGGCACGGGCAGACCCGCTGCCCTCGGGCGGTGGAGCAGAGGTCCCGCCGCTCCCCTGAGGGAAACGAGCAAGGAGCCGCTGCTGACTCCCAATTTTCCCTAATCAACTGGCAGGCGCTTGGAATTCGCTTTGTTCGTGGAAAGCATCTGTGGAGGGCGCCAGCCCTCAGGACCCCAGACCGAGCCTCTGCCGGACCCCCTCCTGCCTGCGGCCGGGATCTTGAGGAGGGGGCAGAGGGTGAAACCTTGTTCCGCGTCCCTCTCCTCCAGCACCTTTTTCAGCCTGAGGAAAGCCCCGGGTCTGCCCCGCTCCCCTGGGGATACAGGAGGGTCTCTCCGCCCTCCCCGCTGCCCTGTGGCAGAGAGACCCCTCTGCCCCGCCCGGCCACTCACCCGGGTTGAAGAGCACCGTCCCCTTGAGGTAAGCGTACTCTTTGGTGCTGATGTCCAGGCTCCAGCACTTGGCCAGGAAGCTCTTGATAGCCTGGATGTCGCCGGCCGAGGGCAGGTGAGGGCCGTGTTGCGGCCGGCCCGGTGCCGGTGCCCGCGGCGGGGGCTGCTCGCCCTGCTGCCGGGCGGTGAGGATGCGCTGCAGCATGCTGGGCTCCGCGCTCTCCACCGTCTCCAGCTGCACCCGGTCCTGCGCCAGCCCCAGCAGCAGCAGCGGCGCCCAGCAGCTGCGGACCAGCAGCAGCTGCTCCTCCAGCGGCAGCTCCTGGAAGCAGGGCACGTTCTGGACGAAGCGCAGCGTCTTCACCAGCACGGCCGAGGCCGCCTTGCAAGCCACCTGCGGGCTCCGCAGGGCCACCCGCCTCCGCGACCCGCACGGGCAGCCCTGGGGCGCTGGCCCGGCCGGCGTCACCGCCCGCTCCTCGCTGCGGAGGATGCTGTAGAGGATGCTGCTGTGCCGCCGGCCCTCCGCGCAGCAGCGGCAGCAGCGCTCCACGCACGCCATGGTACCCGCGGGTCCGGCGCCCGGGGGCCGGGCTGAGCCGCCTGGGAGGCTCGGCGGGGCGGTCCCTGCCTCCTGGGCCCGCCGACGGACGCGCACTGCTCGCCCTCTGCCCGGCTCTTTAACTTATTTATAGCCGGCGGGGGTGTGTGCCTGTGTCTGGGGGTGTGTGTGCAGCCGCAGGCGCCGTACCGGCGGTTCAAAGGGGCAGACACTCTTTACTGACTGGAAAAGAGGCGGAGGAGAGGAGGGGGGATGAAAACCAAACCAAACCCTCCTCCTCCTTAGCTGAGACAGCGATACCCGGGGGTGCCGGCGAGCCGGGCACCTCGGTCCGCAGGCTGCGGCGTGATGAGCGGCAAATTGCACCCTACTCGCCCAGCGCGGGGCCACGGGATGCCCCTTCCCGGCCCCACTTTCCGAGGGGGTCTGGCTGATGTTATGCCGGAATGCTCAGAGCAGGGCAGGGCAGGGCAGCTCCCGCTGCTCTCTCGTTTTGCCACCGTAGGGAGCAGCTCCCGCCTCCGCGATCCCCGCGGGACCCCACCGAGAAATGACAACCGGCCCCACCGCCGTCACAAGTACCCGAGAGGCCTGGGGGAGGAGAGAGAAAGGTGTATTGGTGAAGAAAGGAGTGCTGAATTGGTCCAAATAATTAAATTCCCGCAGGAGAGTAAAAGGTGACACCACTAATGACACAGAGGACTTTTGTGTATGCTTGCCCTAAGGAGTGATGCCTTGTGTGCCAATTGAACTCCTCAGTGCTGCCCTGCGGGGAGAGAGGATCGGACATGTCCCTGCCCAAATGGGTGCTCTGTGAGGGGTGCAAACAAGGCTCTGTCAGCGTGCCCTGAGGCTGGTGCCGCTGCAGCACCCACGGGGATCTCCCACCGAACCACTCCCATTAATAATTCCCTTGCTCTGCCTTTCAACACATGGCCCATCTTTCTGATGTCATGTTGTCCCATCCATGCATTTAAAATATTTTCATTTTCCCTTCAGGCTCTGTTTCTCCATGAATCTTTCCTCTTAGATACTTTCAGTGACCCATCTCCTCCGAGTAACATATGGACTCCAAAGCAAGGAGATAATCCTTCCAGGCCTTGATGTTTACACAGGAGGGACAGGGGAATAGTGATTGTCCAAGTGTGGACTTTTGAATGAAAAATAAGCACCTTCTCAGCTAAGCTAAGTAAAAGTGGGTGCAGCAAAGAGGAGTAAATAAACACTACAGAAAGTAAAGTTACTTCTGTCTGCTGCATATGGGTTAAAACAGAAACATTTTCTGGTTCATGTAATCTGGAAGAGCCTTGACAGAGTTAGAGAAAGCAGCCGGTTTTAAGCAAAATTCTGTACCTGCTCCACTAGTATCTTCTACCAAGAGAAGATTAAATCACCCTTGGAAAGCTGCATTTTCTTTCCATAACCTTATTAATGTTCTTTTAAGAAAATACCATTGAGTGCTTTGGATTTTGTAGAAACAAAATAATTTTGGGCTACATCTTGGCAATTTCTTTTCCCTGTGAAGTCAATCCTACCCTATCAGCTTACACAAGCATAGAGTCATATAGTCTTTTCCAAGTGTTTCTTCACAATTGGACTCAGAGGGGATATTCTTTACAAAAGTCTTTTACAAATGGCTTGTGCTTTTTGTAAGGCACTTTTCTATAAAGTTATATAAAACACTGATGGGCTACCTGCCTCAACTAAACCTTGTTTCCAAATGCAAACTGTCCAAAATCTAGATTATCATACTTCTGGTTTTACCTGTGAAATGCATTTTCTTTTCCACAGACCCTAACAAGAGAAAGCCCTTTACTGGCTTTGCAGTAGTGGAGAACTGCACCAATTAAGTGATGTCTGCACTTTGCTGATAGGTCAGTTGTTTCACCAAACGTCCTCTAAGAAAAAAAAGATGTTAGACATCCAAAACAAATGTATTAATTTCAAATATTACCAATTTTTTCATTTGAATAGTGTAATTGGTAAAGGGAAAACAGTCACTTATTTGTCTAGAATTTTTCTTTGCCATTCTAGGTTGTTTCCTGTTATAGTCATCAGTGCTTCCTCAGCATTAGGGTTTTAGATAGTTTCTTTCAGCCTTTTTAGTCTTTTTCCTTCTTAGTTTTTTTGGGAGGAGGGGTTGTTCACTTACTTCAGAGGTAAATCTTGCCAATTTTTAGAAAAAGAGCATCTCAAAGCTTTTAGTTGTCTTCAGTAGCATTTCTCCTATGAAGTACAGATTAGTAGTCTGACTGTGGAATCTAGATGTGTTTTTTATGAGTCTAACTTGGAAAATATCTATGGGAAAGCATGGTACAGCTGAGACTGGAATCATTGCCTTTGCAGCTTTGACCTTGGACTCCAGCTGTGGGAATGTTCTGCTTATTATGGGAGGATGCTGCTTACACAGGGCTATAGACGAAGGAAATATTTAACTTTTATACCAAGTCTACAATAGATTTTTCTTTCCCTGATGTAGCAATATTGGTTGCAGGTTTTTAATTTTTCAAGGTATTTCTCTTTCAAACAAGTCTGAAATGTAGATGCTATTCTTCTGTTATATAATGATTTTTCTGACTCTTCATTTTCTAAACAGACTTATACAAAAAGTCTTTGTCTTTGATAACTATAACAAAATGTGTATCCCACACTGAAACTGAAACTTGATTTACTACTCAGTGCCAGAAATCACACTGCTGTAGTTATAAGTGTACTTCCTTCTCTGACAAGTGCATTTAAGCACTCATTTCTCTCATTCTAATTCTTAATGTATTCTGATGTACATGGAAGTTTATTTTATTCAGGTTAGATAATCTCTTTCCCAGCTAAAACATTATGAATGTCTCATAAATATTTATTTGTGTTTTTCATGTTGGTATTTAGCAATTTATAGTCTTTATTTAAAAATCTGAGTTCTGCCTGTCCGTAGCATTTAAGCTAAATTAAAGTCAACAAGCATTCTATTCACAACCAAAAAGAAAACAAAATTCCTCACAGACACCTAACTATTTGATGGAAAACGCATGAAAATCCTTTTAGCATGAAGTGGAAGTGCCTGGTTTCTGCTGGAAGATCTGGTGTTGCATGGGTATTACCAAGCTCCTTGTGGTACAGTCATGAATGGGTTTACAAGCTTCCAGACAAAGGATTACTTGTTTGTATTGTTTGGGGCTTTCTTTGATTGTTGCTGGTTTGGGTTGGTTTTGTGTGTGCGTGTGTGGTTACAGGGTTTTTTTAACTCAGACAAAGCCTTGGATATGAAGGTGATAGAGTGCAGTCTTGACAGCCTCTCTCTCATGTTGCTGCTCAGTGTCTCTGTATCACTCATCTGGTAGCACATTTGGTTCTTGGCCAGAGGGCAAGACTTCAGTTTCAGAACAAGACCAAATAAGCATTTGTTTTTATGCCATCAGTGCTTCAGTGCACCATTAGATGAGACAAGCCTTTTTTTCCAGTGTAGAATTTGATCCTCATGTCCTATAAATACACACTCTTCCTTTTAGTATAAGTGCTTAAAAATAAAATTTGATTTTAAGATCAGATGTAAAATAGACTCAATTTGGTGATTAGTTCAAGAGATGTTAAATTTTCTCTACAGAAAAACAAAGTTTTATGTGGCATATTGTTATAAGGATATGTTTAGCAGTATGTCTTTTGTAAAAATAAATGCTTTATTAAAACAAGGTTTTGGAATTGAAGTATATTTGTATTTTTCATGCTTTTCTCATTGTGACTATCCATTTGTTAGATTGACCACCATTCATATTTCCCCTATTTTACTGGGGTGTTTTTTGAAATAAGTGGGGATTAAGGGAAAAGTAGTTCTACCTATGTGTTGTACCACATACTCCTGATGGCACTGCTGCCCCCTTCCTGGATGGGCAATGGATTCCTTAGGAGGAGCATACTGAGAGCCTGAGGCAAAGACAGTTGAAGTGGACCCAGCTGAGAGATGCTGACAAGAATTTCCAGAGCTGTTCCAGCTTCCCTGAGGCTGTGATTTGACAGTGTTCCTGTATCCCACCAGCAGCTCACCTAACAGTGTGTGTGTCTTGGTTTGAAAGACAGGTGTCTGCTAAGGAAGGCAGGAGCCTCCCTTGGAATGGCAGATACCAACCCTCTTCCCTTCGAGTTACTATAATTTTGAAATCAAGGGGGCTTTCAGGCAAAGATATGGGAAATAGGAATAACAGTTCTTTACTATTATATATCTATATGTGTATAACCAGTCAAACAAGCAGCAATAACTATGGCAGTAGCAGCAAACAATCACAAACCCAGTCCCAGCCTTCTCGGCTGTCAGGCCCTTTCCCCTCGGGTGCAGTTCCGCTCGCAGCCGGCAGGGGCGCTGGCGGCTCCCGGTGAGCAGGGCAGGTGCGATGGTTCCCCCGCGGCTGCAGGGGGCGCTCCGGAGCGAGCTCGGGGAGCACGCGGCACCGGTGCCCTGGGATCCCGGGGAGAGATGGGACAAAGGCTTCACAGACCCCTGGGCAGCCGATCCTGGTGTCCGGCCGGACCCTCGGGAACAGCAGGCTGGAGTGGCAGGGACGAGCACAAATCCCGGGTGGCAGACAAGATGTATCCAAACTCAGAAGCTGTGGTGGGAACCCCTCGAAGATCTTGGCAGGCAGGGCGCGACAGGGCACGACAGGGCTACAGAGTAGCAAAGGCTCGCAGCAGTGGCGGGGTCAGGGCGGCTGCAGCCCAGCTCCCAGCGGGGCAGGGAAGGCAGGCTTGGGATCCCGGGGTTTCTCTGGTAGGAAGAAAGCAGCCTAAGAAGCAGCCTCTCTCTCCGTCCAAACGCTGGGAACTGACTGCCCACCAACCCAAGTGATAAAGAGCAATCAGATGCACCCCACCTCTGTAGGCAGGTCTTTTGTTTTTCTTAAATACCCAGCAATTTGTCCCCCTAGCAACACGAATGGGAAAAATTCCTTTAACAGAAAAAAACCAGGAGAACTCCTAAAACCCCAACAGTATGCTTGGTCTGGAGCAGGATGAGCATATGGTGACACTTCTATGGAATTAGCCAAAGTATATAAAAAAGAGTTTATCCCAGGTTTAGACCTTCCTGCCAGCTGCCTGAAAGCAGGTGATGTCTAATCCGGTATAAACTGTAATGGTGCAAAATCAGCCTTTTAACATATCTTAAACAAACCAGAACATGCAAAAGGGAATATATTGTTGTTGTTGCCAGATCAGTTCTTTGTAAAATGTGGCCATGACATTTTGGATACAAAAATAGCAATCCTCAATTTCAATTTCCTCTTACTGGACCACACACTTTACTGTCGTATTTCTACTGGCAGAGAGCAAATTTAAGGACACCTTTGCATATCCCAGACCTTTTTTTCTTGTACCCATATGCTAATTTCCCTCAGCAAATGCTGAGTAGGTTAATTAGGTTTTGGGGTCGGCAAAATCAGGGAAAGAAGCAGTCTTGTGAACTTTTTGCAGTGAAAGGCACTCAGTTGTTTCCCATTAAAAAAAAATTAATTGATCTTTGGGGTCTGTAAAGAGCTGTGGGCCTCAGCAATCCGAAACTGTATATTTAGATATGCTATTGGGGTTTCAGTGTTTAGAGGCAAGTAATAACTTGTATTTTGGTCCAAAGCAGGTTTATGGGGCTCCCAAATATCTGCCAGTGTGGAATGGTTAAGGTTGCAGTCCCATAAGCCCTCCTCAGCCAATCTAGCAGCTCACTGGAGCTCAGAGAGGTGACTCCCATAGGAGTGTTGCTGACACTGCTTTCCTTGCCCCAGCTCTGGCACACACCTTGTTCTTTGGTGAGCAAAATCTTCTTTCTAATCTGGCAGCATTTTTGTAACAGCCAGTACAAGAAAAGTAGCAGAAAAATGAGATACCTTGAAATGGGCTCTCTGTGCTTTATTTTACCCAGTGATACTTTTGAAGTTTCTGCCCAACCTGAGAAGTTGGAACACTTGTGAAACAGCAGAATTGTGCCTGGTGAGGCAGCAAAAAACAAACACATCAAGGAAAAAAATGTGGTTTTCTGCTAATTGAACTGAACTGAATTCAGCTATGGCTGAAATGGGTGCCAGAGCCAGTGGAAAGGTGTAGCCTTACCACCCTTTCAGGACAATGGGGAAAGAGTAGGAAATACTGCTGCAAACCAGTATTCCACTCCCTACTCCTGGTCAACCTTGTTTCCCATTGGTTGTTTTGTGTTCCCCTGCGCGGGGAGGACCCTGGCTTGTCCCGTGATTGCTACAGTTCTTGGGCAAGACCCCGGCCATGCGGCTGGAAAATAAACACCTCTAAAACATCTATCAAGAATCAGTCCCTATTTTTCCACAGGCCTCGCTGTCGTATGCATGTTGCAGTAATCCCTGCTGCAACAATGGTGGAGATGCTGGGGATAATGATTCCCTGGAGTCAGCGGCTGAAACTATCAAGATTTTGAAGATCCCCAAGCATTCGTGAGTAAAGAAACTTTCTGGATTTCTCTTCTTCCTTCTGTTTGGCTGTTCTCTCTGGACTATGGAAGAATCGTGGGAAATGCGGCTGTCTAAGCCACAGAAGGAAATGTCTCTAGAAATTAAAGAAATCCTGGCACAGCAGAACATGAAACTTGCTCCAGGATATCTGGAACATTTTTTTGACTGGCTTTTCAAAAATTTCCCTTATGTTTCTCGAGATTTACTTTTTGACGTTAGTCCTCCTAAAATTAGTATCTTCAGTTTTTGGACCGAGATCATAGATAGGTAATGGCTCAATCAAAACATACTGTAATGATAGAACTTCTCTGTGCACTTCCTGTAATCAATGAAGTTCTTGAGAAGCACGTGCATGGTCCCTTTACCTCTATGGCAGAAGATGACCGTCATCGCATGGCTGAAACCACGCGGCAGCCATCCCAGGGGCGCGTGACTGCAGCCACAGGATCTCCCGTGCCTGTGTGGGTGGAGGTGCCTGCGCTGGATGCTCCCGGCCCCCTCGGGAACGCGCACCTTATCGCGGGCCCCATCCCTGTCTCGGGGTCCCCGGCCACGCGACCGCAAGTGAGGGAGCGATGCCGCAGGCGCCGTGGGTGCCGTGGGCCACGTGCAGCCAGGAACCGGGCATCGGCGTGGCAGGCCGCTCTGAGCACACGGCTCGGAGAGCCCTGCGGAGGGAGAAGCGGTGGTTTCCACAGCGACACGAGAAGCCGCGCAGCGCCGAGCCGAAACGGGACCGCTCTCAAAGCAGTGTGGACTTCGCGGAGCGGAACCGCTCACAGGGCGCGGGGCCGGCAGCGATGGCAACGCGGGGCCACGCAGAGCCCAGACACACACCGAAGCAGCACCGATCAGAGAGTGCGGAGCAACAACAATGCGGGGGCCTGACAGAGACTTTGGAGTCGGCAAGGCAGCGGCCGCGCAGGACCAGCACCCACGACAAACACGCAAGCACATGATAGGAGAAGTTGTAGCAACGAAAATCACAGGAATTGTGAAATGGTACAATGTCAAAAACAACTATGGATTTGTAACACGAGATGATACAGGGGAAGATTTATTCATCCATAGAACTGCCATTAAAAGGAGTAACCCTAAAAATTACCTGCAAAGTGTAGGAGATGGGGAAGTTGTACACTTTGATATCGTTCAAGGAAGAAAAGGCCCACAGGCAGCCCACGTGACAGGGCCTGGGGGTATTCCAGTCAAAGGCAGCCGTTATGCACAAAATTATAAACAATATCCATCCCAGCAGCTTCCCTACCCGCAACCTACTTTCCCCTTTTACCCTATACCCAATATGTACCCTTTCCTAAGTTTACCCCATCCCCAATTTATTCCTAATCCGTTTTTCACCCCATGGCTTTCCTATATAATTCCCTTTCCCCACAACTCCTCTCCGATACCAAGGTGGGGATGAAAAAGGGGAGGGAAGAAATTAACTATTGTTGTTTAGAGTTCCAACAGGTACAAATGGAAGAAACCGTCTCCTGCCTCAGTTTCCCCACAAAGCATGCTCAGAGAGTCCTGTCTCCCTTCTGCCAGCACTAAGATGTTCCAGCAAAAAAAAAAATCTGTTTGGACATTTAGAGACTCAGGAGGGTGGCTTGTTTTCTTTTGAAATTGTTATCTTATGTTCATCCAGTTCTTTCCAATGTTAAGTTTTAAATCTCTTTTAGTTAAAACAAAAGGGTGAAGTGTTGGGGTTCCTCCACCCTGGTGTGGGGTCCAGGGGGAGGGGGACCCTGGAGTAGAGGCAGGGCTTACGGAGTTTCCCTACTCCCCGGTCAACCTTGTTCCTCATTGGTTGTTTTGTGTTCCCCTGCCCGGGAAGGACCGTGCTGGTCCCATGATGGACACAGTTCTTGGGCTGCACCGCGGCCATGTGGCTGGAAAATAAACATCTCTGAAAAACATCTACCAAGAATCAGTCCCTATTTTTCCACGGGCCTCGCTATCTTACGCATGTTGCAGTAATCCCCGCTGCAACACCTCTCAGCCACCAAGTGGAACTGCTCCCTCAGGAAGGTAAAACCCTAAAGCTTGACAGTTGAAAAAATTAGGTGTTAGGAGAGGGCTTGTAGCAAGCTTTGGTTTTAAATTATTCTTTTAAATACCATGAGAAATTGATCTGTGCTCTTGCTGATGACACGAATAAGGGAAGTGTGTTATAAAATATTAGTGTAGAAATAGCTTTCAGTTACTTACTTTGAAGAATACATTCTGATACAGAATAACAAATGGGTAACAGGCAAAAAGCTCAATTAAGCGAGATACTGTTCAAGGTTGTGGCTTAAAGAATAAAACACATTCCAGCTCTACAGTGGCAGGAGGATACTATGTATCCACTGCACCAATTTTTAAGCTTAAAGTTCTGTATGTTACTGCCTCTAATTGTCTGAGACTGGTGAGTTCACAAATACACTGTCATTTGTGACTGATATCATAGGACATTCTGCAAATACAAATTTACATTCAAATAGGCCTATAATTTAGCATATATTTTATCTGAATATCAATGTGCAGGTTTTAAAAATCCATACATCTTTCCATAGGTTTTAATTCATACATATTTCACACAAGTTGGATATTTAAAAATACTGTCGTCTGGTGAATCAGTGAAATAATTTCTCACTATTATATATATTTATATATGTTATATAAAAATATATATAATAATATGTATGTATATAATATATATTATATACATATAATATAATAATATATATTATATAATTATATATAATATATCTATTATATATATATAATTTGTGTAATGGTATTAAAAATGTATTTCTTCGGTTTTTACTATTCTTCAAACATGAGTTTGAAAGGTACATATTTAATTTACAGCTTCATCTATAATCTGTATCTCAAATACTTATGCTCTTCAAATAACTTCTGCAGTTCTTTGCATTCTTTGCTCCCATCACCATTCACCAGGTTTCTAAATTTTCTACCCATTCTGTAGCTAACAGGGAAATCACTTGGCATTCTGTTCTGCTGTCTGCTGGCAGACAAGACAGACTGCATCTTCAGTTTTGTTGAAATAATCATGTTAGCTTACCCTCTTTAAAGAAAGGATTTTTCTCACCTAGATCTTTTCCACACAGCCGGATTAGGGAGTGACCCAGCAGTTCTGTTGGTACATTTGGTGTACTTGCAGTCATTGATAGCCCAAAGTACAGTGGGAAGTGCTCACATCTTAATCTGTCCGAGCTGCAGCCAGACAGCATCCTTGGCTGGGCTGTGACTCAGACTTTGAGGCTGAGGAGGACCATCAATTCCCCTTTCTGATTTCCTGAGGGCACTGTTAAACACGGAGCTGTTGCTGACTGAAGTACAACTTCTGCTCAGCTCTGTGCCTCAGCAGGAAACCATTCAATCTCAGTTTGAAAATTCAGTCCAAGACATTAAAGGCCACCAGTCTACTCATTGTTTATCCAGGTTTTTGTCACTCTTACCGTATAAAATTAGCACTGTGTTACTATTTTCCAGATTCAGCTTCTAACTTCTAGGGTCCTGATACATATTTCCCTATTAATTTAAAGGCACAGGAATAATCCCTGTCAATATTCACCTTTTTTTAACAAGTAAAACATATTTTATCTTATAAACAGCCTTCAAGCTAAAACTTTGAAGGTCTTTTTTCTCTTAAGACCTGTTTCTTTGATATCCCTTGTGCCCATTGCAATGCTTTTGACAGTTTCTAAAACCCTTTGAAGTGTGGACATCAGAACTTCACAGAGGGCTCCACTTGTGCTGTTCTCACCAGTGCCAGAGAAAGAGACATAGTAACTTCCCAACTCACATTCATTACTCTAGGCTGTTACATTAAAGAATCATTAGTCTTTTGGGGTCCTAATTGCATATTGCACGGAGAACTCATGTTATACTGCTTCTCTGCTATGACTTCCTACATAGTTTTCTGATCTTATTTCTATGAGCTGTTCATTAGCAGAGATAGGATGTCTTTCTTGTTTCAATTCTGCATTTGGCTGCATTATAATGTGTTCCATGTGAACAGGTCCAGCAATTCAAGGGGAGGCCTTCAATTGCTTCTCCTCGTCACCATTGATCCTCATCTTCATCCATGAACGTCTACATATCCATCGAGTTGGAGATGGAAATATTTTCCTCAGTGTGTTTTTCCATTCTAAATTTCTTAAGTCAGTTATTGCTACGGCATAGTGCTGATGTTTTAAATGGTATGTCATGTCACTCAGAAAAATGCCTTACCAGAATTATAAAGAATGTTGTATCTGAGTGGTTACTTTTGGCTGGACATAGACAGAGTTGAATATTACAGTGCACAACTACAAAAATTAATTTAGGCTTCATCTTTTTATTAGAAAATTTATTTAGGCTCCTCATAACTGAAAAGTTTCATGTAATGCATTATGTTAGAAAGATACATACAGTATTTTATGATAAAAAGAAAAAAAAAAAAGAAGAGAAAAAATTGTGAGTCTGAATCTTCTGGTTCTTCTCATGTCTAAAGACCTGTGTGGTAGGAGTTGCATTTTTTTAGGTCCACTTCTTGAAACATTCTGAAACCTCTAAATATTGGGGTAATAACACTGGAATCAATAATGTAAATGTCACTGAAAAACTCAGACACATCAAGGATCATATGCTATTTTAGAGGTCAATAAGGATGTAATAGGCAATCAATTTAATAATGTTTTGGTTGTTCTGCCTTGAATACTAATCTAGTAATAAAGGAAGTACATTGGATGATGATAGAGTAGCCATAAGATGTGACATAGAAAATGAGCATGTAGAGGAAAACTTTAGCTTAGAAAACTGGAAGAAGAAATTATTAAGTGATGAGAAATAAAGAAAGGAAAAGGAAAAAGAACTGAAAATACAGAATGACTTACAGGGGATGGATACGTTTCATGAATAGACAGAATTAAGACAGTTGGTCCCGTAGAAATAGGAAAGATTGATAAATACTTTTCCTTTTATTCTCGCACAAACCATACTTCACATAGATCTCTCTTTTTAGTGAAATTTCACCAGAATGTGGTTATTTTGCTATGTCCCTACTTTCTCTATCCTATCAAAGCATCTTTCTAGGTTTTGTCTCTGAAAATTCAGAAGAAGAAGCTGATTGCAAATTCCTTCTTTTACACTTTTGTTGTTTATTTTGCTTACTGGTATGCACCATGCAGAGGGTCCACCTCAAAAGGAGAAAAAAACCACCCCACAATGTCATCATTGACACTTCTTTATCTATTTCTTACTTCCAGGAACATACTCAGTTTAAATCTTCCACTTTTTTCACAGTTAAGTTTTCTCTGCACATCTGTAGCACAGTAAATCACATCATTACTTTGTCCTTTTAATCTCAGAACTGCAGTAGTTCTGAGAATCCAACCTGTTGCTGACTGTACATGTTAATATTTAAAACTTTTGCCAATTACATGAGGGTTAGTTTGAGTAAAACAGTCATGGTTGCTTTTGATTTGAAGTATGACTTTTTACTTATTATTAACTATGTTCTATCCTTACAATAATAGTTCTCACATAAAGCATAGAAAACTTAATCTGATATTTTGTGGCTTCTTTCTACTTCTCCTAAAGCAAAATTGTATGCTTTCCTTTACCAAACTTAGCAAGGGTTAGTGCTTTACACACACAAATCCCAGAAGTTCCCTGGAGACCTTTGTCTCCCATCTGCCTCCTTCCCCTCCACCTCCAAATCCCTTGGCAGTTCAGGTCTTTTAAAAGTTTCTGTCATAGCCAGTCTGAATTTTTGACAGTCTTTCCTGGTAAGGAAAGAGGGCTTAACTTAGAAGCAGGTCAGACTACAATTAAAAATTTGGAAAGGAGAGAGAAAAATTACCTTATTGTAACAGAAACTGGCTGAGTGAGTTTTCTTCCAATGTCTTGCTTACTAGAGGATATGAAGAGTCTTATCCACTGCCACAGTAGTTATTGGACTCCACCCTGACTCCTGACATTCTTCTCTGATCACTGGAATTACACCAGTGTTAGGGTCTATGTAAAATTGTGGTGCCTCAGACTGTTCAAGTCCTCTAGAGTTTTTTCCATCCCAGAAAATTAAACCAGGGTATTTTTATTAAGTCTAGGAGGAGTAGCAATGACAATGAAACAACAGTCACAGTCCAAGTCCTCTAGGCTGTCAACTATATCACCTTCATTCTAATGGTTAAATTAAACCTGCAGTGGCTTCACATCTTCATTTTGATAAGTAGACATACTCTTAATAACTTTGATTTGTTCCCAGTCATAACTACAACTCCCTGATGTTATGAAGCAACAGAAGAATGAAATCCTGTGTGTTCCCAGCATATGGAGCCTGTGTTCTTCTCTGAGACTGTAATTTGGGAAGGATGATACACTACTAAAAGAAAATTAACAGTGTTTTCCCAAAACATTTAAAAGCTGAGGTGATGTTGCTGAAGCACCATCATTTCATGTCTCTGTTGCTGACACAGCTCATGTAGAAACAGTTTTAATAAAATCATTACAGGGTCAATGGAAAATCTCTGTACGTATCTGAAGTATGTTGAGTGATTTATGTAAGTCCATGGATATTCATTATGATGATATTCTTTCAGGTTTCCACTGACAGGCAGAGCAATGTCACCAGTAATGTCCAAAATAAATTATATCATCATAAAGCTGGACCTTAAATGCAACAGAACTAAATTTAAGGTAACTGTTAAAGTCTGACAATTAAGGAAACTTAAAGGACATATTTCAAGTAGTAAATTGCCCTGCCCTGGGTAAGTATTGTCATTCAGTACGCTTTGTGACACAGAAACAGACATATCCTCTGTAATCTGTGCTACAAGTGCAAGAAAGAGAATGTAGTGAGACAGCCTATTCTAAATTCTCTCCCCGTGTCTGGTTTACAGGTACTTTGTATCAATACATTGTTTTCAATGCTGCGTGTCTCTCAGCACTTCAGTTTTCTGTATTAGGTGTTTGCTGTGGTCTGTAACCATCAACAGATTCTTCTGTGAAGGTTCATGTGTAAGTGATTATCCCCAGAAATTGTGCAACTGGCCCCAGTGAAAGTAAGGAGTGCTCATGGATTTCCTGATACAGTCTGCTTTTATATTGCTGTTTATGTGGGATGCTGATAACTAAAGACTGAGATAAGTGTGCCATTGTGTCAGTGTGCATCTCTGACTAGTAATAAGAGACTATCAACAGTTTGGCACAGGGATTATCACAATTGGCTGAAGAGGATCAAAACCAGAGAGGACAAGCAACAAAGATGTGACATTATTTGCCTGAGATTATTTATTAAATCAAAAACTGAATTATGAAGCAAATCTGCCAGTTTGTTTAAGCCAGCAATAAATTTTCTCAAAGGTTCAATGAGGTCAAGGTTCATCCCACATATTACGGATTTCCCAATTTATCCTCCCTTCCACACCAGGCCTAGCATACACCTTCATTTTAAAATACTGCAGTCCATGTTCAATACAGCGTGTTCACTTTGCTGAACATTCAAAACCAAACTGGAAACTTGGTTCTCTAATCAGCTGAAACAGAGATCGGCCAATTTCCTCACCAGTAAAGCACTGAGAAGTGTGAGCAGTATTCACAAAAGATCATGCTGGCTATTAAATGTTCCAGGTCAAAGGCCCACTTTCAGAGAAATAGTGGAAGCTAACATAAAAGGGAGTAGTCAGCATTTCTGGTATCAATGCTGGAAACATTTGCCTATTTGTCCACCACTGGTGATGTGCCAGAGCCCTTTCCACCCAGTAAACAGTCCAGTGCAGAATCAATTCTGCAAAATTTGCCATTTCACTTTCATTAATCTTCTTTTTTTTCCTTGTGTGGTGGTTTCATGCAGGTGTTCATTCCCTAAAGCCCAAGTTTTTCTCTGAAAATGCTTTTGTAGGCATTACAGGGCCCCTAACTTCAGGATCCAGTAATATCTGTAGTAGTTTTCTCCAAAACATAGAAGGTACTGATACACATCTGTGTCATATTTATTGAAAGCATTTACTGTTCCTGGGGAGTGGGGCCTGGGGAGAAGAAAAAATGCTTAGAAAAGCTGGATAGGAGGGCCTGTTCTTTCATAATCATCTAAAGCCATCAGAGTGGTTTTAGTTCTTTGTGATAAATTGCTGAAGTTAAATAAGAACAAGCAGGAAGAAGATCAAGTGAAAGAGAAGATAATTTTCCTATGTTGAAACCTATCATTATGATGAAATTAAGAATATGATTAACATCCTCAAGGACACTGTCTAGGAAAAAAAAGCCAGCATTTTGAGACTCCAACTTAATACACACAATTTGCATGCTGTTATCCTAGATTTGACTGCTAAAAAGGAGTGAAAACTTTAGTGTTTTAATCCAGTGATAAATCGTGGGTTAATGAAGAGGGAGAGGCTCTATTTTCCCTGTTTAAAGTTGTCCCTGCATGAAAGCCTTGCTATACATCCCATATTTACTATCAGGGCATGTAACTTCTCAGTCAAGTGATTTTGGTCAGTGAAACACTACAGCTTAAGAGTCCCATGGTGAACTGATGAAAAAAGGTATAAAAATAATGAACCTTGGAGTTATGTATAGAGAAGATATTCCTCTTTGCTTTAGCAGGTTTACATTTGTTCAGCTGCTTCATTGCAGGCCAAGAGTCATGCAGAAAGGAATGGAAACAAGATGGGTAGAAATGGACAGGAAGATTAAAATTTGTAGAGTCAAAGCATGTCTGCAGTTTCCCACTAGGTAAGGCTGTTTGCTTATATCAAAATCTTTGATACTTAAATGTATGCAAGAGTAATGTGATGATTTTTTTTAATTAAAAGGTAAATAATAAGAAAGAAGTCTGTGATTTTTATTTCCATTAAATTCACTCTTGAATGAGTGATTCTGACTGAAGACGTTTCTTGACTTTTTTCAGTAAAATGGTGCAGTTGTGCTCTAATTTAAATAGTTTTATAGTCATATGATCTTACACTCCTAGCCCTTTTTTCTGGTGCTGAGAATTCAGTGTTTAACTCAGGGCAATGAAGAAAATCCAGTTCAAGGAACAAACCAGCTTTTCTACTTTTCTTTCTTTGTATCAAGAGAAAATAAGCTATTTCCATAAATTTACATACCAATAAATTTATAGCAATTTTTATACCAGGGATTATATTAAATTTGCTTCAGAAATATGTACTCATACATATTACCATATGGATGTGCTTTCATTCTGAAACAATGCAGGGGCTTCTGAAGAAGACCATGGCTGGATTAATGAATTGAAAGTTTCAAGATCTGATGACTGCTGAAAAGTTGATTGCTTCCTTAAAATATTCTAAGCAACTAGAGAGACCATCACAGAGCAACAGAGATTCATTCAATTCACAATCAGATTCACATATTTTAATGTCGTCTTCTCCGCCAGCTTTACTTTTCATTTTCATTTAGATCATACAAGTGTATAATAAGAATACAAATCCATTTTCCAGTATTTTTGAAAATGAACAAGTAAATTGTTTGAACCTTGTAGCTCAATGTTCAATTTACCAATCTGAGGATGCTCTACATCTTTTGGTTAAAAATTTGAGATGACTGAAGTAAACCTGCTGTTTTGAAAAATAACTGGGTAAGGGGAAAAGAAAAACAACAACAAACAAAAATCTAAAGTCCAAGAAAATAGATTATTTTAAGAAGAGACAGTAAAAAACATCAGGATAACATGAGTGACTGAAAAATATTCATGAACCACAGTGTGATTCAGACATACAGTTTATCAGAAAGTTGTTCTGAGAGGTTGTGAACACCTTGGTTTGCCCTGTAGCTCATTTTATTTTGACTCTGAGAGCCATCCATCCATCCATCCTTTTCCCTTCATAGCTACTAGTTTCTTCTATGACTAATATATTTTATGGTTTTGAGTTAATTTCTACTAAATCCTCTAGTTATGGTGATTTTTTTATTCTCTTACTCAGATTCTGTAGAGTATGAAGAGGTCATAGGTGAGCCAAGTCTTTGTAATGCTCAGCCAGTAACCAGGGGGAGCAGAAGCTTGACCAGTGTTCATATAAATTGCATCCCACCTTTCCAGGGTCGAGTTAGTCCCTAGTTTTCCATTTCACATCCTGCGTTTTACCATGGTTGCTAACAGCATCACTAGAAGACCTAAACCTATGGAGAGTTCTCTCACTGCTTAACTTTAACCTCAGTGCTTTTAACTTTAAAAAATCTGATTTTTTACAAAAATTCAAGAAATCTGCCCTGAGCATAATATTTGAAATCTTTGAATGTTGGAGAATGTGCCTTTTTGACTCCTAATTAAATTAAATTAAACCTCTCCCTATCAGTTCACCTCTTTATCATAACCTTGCAATTTAGTCCAATAATACCTAAATTCAAATCAAATTACTCAAATAGATTTGGATACTTGGATTGGTTTATTCCTGCCTTCTTGGCTGCACTTCTGCTGTCAATCATTTTCAGTGGAATAAAGTGAAATAAAGAAATTCTGCCTTATTTGTGCCTTTCTGTCCTAGCTTCATGTAGTGGGAATGGATGGGAATGGCATAAAGAGGATCTTAGAGCAACAAGAGCTCTAGCAGAAGAATGCAGAAGTAGCATTCTGCAATAATTTGCATAACCATTACAATATTGGACCACTCTGTTACTTAGAATTCAGACTAAAGAAACACTACAGCATGTTGTGTATGAAAAAATCAAAGAATACTGATAAACTAATCAATTTTGGTTTCTTTCCCTGTCCCTGCACTTGCGTGACACTAATCTGTGTCCAGCCAGACAGGCCTAACTCAAACTATCTCAAAGCAATTTGTCTTTCCACAACATGGAGAAGGTTTTTTTATTCCTTAAATAAAAATTTCATCAGCAAACAAAAACGTCTGGACCATTTTTCAGGTAGTAGGCAGTAATATGTTCCTGTCACTACTGGATAAACAGAAATACAGATGGTATCATGCATCACTGGTGAAGCAGGACTACAGTGTTTGTTTCACCTGCTGTCTCAAACACCTCAAGTGTTGTCATGGGTAGAGAGACTGTGAATAACCACAGGTTATTTCAGCAAAGCTTCTACTGCCCATTTTCCACTGACTATTTTTTTTATTTCTATTATTATCCCAGTACTAAATAACAAGAAGGAGAAGCCTTTTGTCCAGAAAATGTGTGATAAGGCAGTGCAGATGTGGTTCAACTGTATCATTTTAAAATAAACAGGAGGTAATTTTTCCTGATATACAACAGCTGACTGATATAAGTTCTATTTGTTATCATCACTATTAGAAGAATGATCTGTTAGGACTTCTCTTTCCCCTAGAGAAGCTTAAGTTAAAACTCCAAGGACATTCCCAAATAGACTGTAATAGTTCAGACATTCTTATCAGCAGCACATGATGAAACTGTGCTGGCTTTCTCCTGCTTTCCTACAAGCCTGTGAGACTTTTCTCAAAACATCAGCAAAGGAAGGGCAAATTCGATGCACATAAGTGCAAAAACAACACTACCAACCTGCATGGTGCAAGCATATAGACAGCTGTAGATGGCTTTGTACCTTTTCTGAGTACCCAGTCTTCTATACCTTTTGTCTGTATGTTATCTGCTGAAATTCCATTTGTAAAGAATTGGTCCATACCCCAGTGAAAGCTGCAATGGATTCACAGGAGGATGATATGCTTTGTAAAATGCAATGAGCAGCTTGTGGTCTTAGTGAAGAGGTTATCAATATCTAGAAAAAATATTCAGCATGGCCCTCCACATACTCACAAATACTGTTCAGAGTAGATCATTAAAGTCTTAAGCATGCCAAATCCTGCACTGCTAAGACTATGGCCTCTTTTGACTTTGGAAAATAATATCTGATATTTAAAACTGTATCTTCTTTATAATGGCATTAAAACCAAATCTATCCACCAGATTAGGATGAGAATTTAAGCAACAGAATAGGCAATTAAATTCTTATTACGTTAGAGCCTCTTCTTCTGTTTTTTTGTCCGATGATACTTCATGAACTGTGCATAAAATCACTGCTTTTTTCTGATTACCTTGCACAACATCCTTGTTGACTCATGTCTATCACACCACATTCATTGTTTTTATGACACAGTTCTTTGAGTGAATTTGTTGATTCTGCTTACTTGAAATTCACCTTTCTCTATACCCTCTTTTGTGATGGTCACCGGGCAATGGAATTGCAGTGCTTGAGAACTGCACCACAGAGCATAGACACAGGCAAGGTGAAGGGAAATGTGTTACAGCTCTAAATTACCTCAACAAGACACCGTTTCAGCACATTATCAATGCTGTTTTCAGACTGCTGTTTATGGCACGTAGCTGTCAGTCTAAGGGTTTCAAGCACACCACACAGATACATTCTGTCACATGCACGCACAATGTGTTCTGCTGGGAAGGGAAAAGAGCAAAGGTCCAGGGATTTAAAGTACACAAAAGTCTGACATGTTTTCTTTAATGAAAAGCAAGCCTTCAGAGCAGAGGTTTTTCATATTTGACATATGATGCTGACAATTTCTAATATGTTATAAATTTACATGTTAATTCACAGAATTGTAGAAGTGCAGGCTGCTGTCCAGAGGAGTTTATTGCATCTGTTAAAGGTGTCCTGGGCTACCCTGAGCTCCATTAGCATGAATGGAGCTTTGCTTGGATATTGTGCATAGAGTTCCTAGGTTCCTGTGACCATCTTTAGCTACATCACCA
Source organism: Corvus moneduloides (assembly GCF_009650955.1). Taxonomy (NCBI): domain Eukaryota; kingdom Metazoa; phylum Chordata; class Aves; order Passeriformes; family Corvidae; genus Corvus; species Corvus moneduloides. The sequence goes on from NC_045477.1 coordinate 112,578,228, forward strand.
TAACATGTAGTGACAGCAGAGACTACAACTTGGTTTGTAATATTTTGATTTGCCTTTTTCCCCCACAACTCAGTAATGAAAAAGGGTATCCTGTACTTACTAATTTATTTTTCAATTTCCTTGCTTTCCTTGACTTAGTGATTGTATCAAAACATTTTTGAGTTTGTTTTTCTGAGCTTTAAAGGGGTTATGGGCAGAGCACAAACATAAGCAGAACAGCCCTGCTTCTATCTCAGTGTTTGTGCTTTGACTGTCAGGTAAACACAAATGAAAACCAAAAATGTTTATGACTTGGTACACCTAAAAAGGGGAAAAAGAAAAGCTTGTTTACTAAAAGTTCCATCTATGACCTTTAAAAACATGATGTACATTATTCAGAAAGCAAAGAACAGTGACAAGCCAAGTGTTCTTTTCACTAGAAACACTCTTCTAAAATTATTTCATAATTACAAAATTTCAAGAGATACCAAGGACAATAGAAATAAAATGTTTCTCCGAGAGGAAAAAAAAGGGCATTGTTTAACAAAAATGCTGGCAGTGCAATGAAGCAATTCAAGAATCTCACAATAATATGTTAATTTAATTTGCCTCTTGTGCTCTCTTAACAGAACCTTTATTTATTTCCATTTACCACCTGTTTCATCCTTCTGCTTACCATTAGATGCTAAATTATTTCTTCCACATGTTAATGGTTCTCTAGTTAATCACCATCCTAAAGTGTGGTGTAAAAGGTTTTGGCAATTTTTGTTTCTGATTTTTTTTCATATAAAGAAAATGAAAATTATGGATATACAAACTGAAAGAGTTGTAACTGTTACCTTGCTTATAAAGGTCCACATAGTCAGCTTAATAATATAATTATGGCACTATTAATTTCAGATTTTAGATCTAACATATTTTACTGTGCATATTTAGATCTTACATATTTTACTATTTTACAGGAAACATGGGCCCTGTGGTATAATGTGCTTTAACAGAAATGGAAGATGTGACCTTACAGAGCTCATGTTAGAATTGCAAAGAATTGAAAAGAAATTCTATTTCTATATTAGCACTATATTTAAAAATATCGTCTGGAACATAAAAAAATAGGATTATTCTCCTGGTGAATGAAATATTAACTTTGATTAACTTTGTGTTGCTGTACCATTTAATCCTTGCTATTGACCCACTTTTCTTATTAATCATTTGAAAAAGTTATTGCATTGAGACTTATGCTCTTGTTGTTTGGAGAAAAAAATGTCATACTGTGGAGGGCTGTAATTAAAATAAATTGTATTTACTGAATGTTTTAGCCTCACAGTGTTAACCCCTTACAAGCTTGTGAGGAGGCTTTCAGGCAGCACCTTATTTTAAACTGATAGCAAGTCTAAATTAAGGTCATGTTCAATACAAACATAATGAGAGAACTAGATGGGATGCTGGCAGAGTGCTGGTGCATGGCTGTGCAGGTCTCTGCTCATCTCCCAGCTCAGACAGCAGATACTGTGCCTGACCTTGGATAAAACAGTCTGTCTCAGACTTCAATTTCCCGCCTGTGAAAGGGGACTAAATATCTTCCTGCTGCAGAGGTCTGTTTTGAAAGTGATGTTTATTCATGACAGAGAAACAGTTGCTCAGGGAGGCTTATACAGATACTTGATAGTTCCACCAGCTGCAACGCAAGGAAGTGGTACAGGTTACGGATAGTGTGCCTGGGAAGGAGGGGTTCTACCTACCAGAACTGGCTGCTCCTGTACAACACCTCAGAGCATGACTGAAATCCAGCTTTATCATATTTATATTCATACTATTCTTTTTCTTTCTTTCTTTTCTGTTTCATATTTTTAGTTGTATTTGAATTTAGTCTCCTTGATGATTTTCTAAGTCTGTAAATTAAGACTAATTGAGACTGACCAATAAACCCCAACAAGGGAAGAAGGTGCAGAGGAGATGAGCAAGGAAATTTCCCCAAGAAGCTTGGGAAAAATGCAGGGTTTGAATGACCAAAGCTGTTATATAGAAGCTGACTTAGCACAAAGGGGACCAGAGGGTGGCCTTTGTTTTAGGTAAACAGCTATCAACAGTTGAGTGGATCAACAGGCGTTGTAAATGTTTCTCCTTGATGTCATTGGAAGAGTGGGAATGTCTCCCTGAGTTGGACAGATCAGCATGGGGGAGGAATGAATACTGACTTACTTCAACACAGAGTACAGAAACTGAAAAACTAACAAAATGGTTTCAAAGGGAGCAACAGGCCTGAGGTGGCTTGAACCCATGGCTGAGGTGGCTTGAACCCGTCACTTTGGTATTGTGATTGAACTCCATATTGCAGCTCCTGTAAATGCATTTAGCTAAGTGTAACTTACGTTTGTATTGTGCTGTGCAGTATATTTTGTATGACTCTGACAAATCAGAATTCCCATGTAACACAACCTTTAAATAAGTACATTTGATGTTAAACATTACAGCCTCCATGGAATATCTAAAAGAACCTGATCAGACAGTATTGGGCTTTGGTGCTACTTCACACCCAGCTTCTGAAATAGGTAAAAGAGAGTGGTGGCTAATGAAAGTGACCAGAAATAAACTTTGAAGTATTCCTCTGCCTTTCGATAGGCCTTAAGTCAACAATTTTGATGACTGAACATAATGGCTTTTTTTAACATGTATGTTTTCCCTTTTGTTTTCAGAGCAGTTCCCTAAGCATGCCAAAGGTTTTAGCTGCTATGAAGAGTCCATCTTCTGGCAGCTCTATTTGGTTTTCCTCATGTTTTGCAAGGACAGCATCTTTTTAAAAAACAGCTGCAAGAGGATCAGAGATGCTATCGTTGGCAATATGAAAGTTGTGGTGGTGTATAAAATGCAAGTGGTTGTAACAATATAGGGCTCTACTGGTATCACACCTTCTGTAACAGGTGTTCCATGCAAAGACCAATTATAAAATGTATTTAAACCTAAATATTGCCACACTGCAGAGATAGATAGTTTTTCAAAATTTATTTCAGACTGTGTTACGAGCTCCTGGTCACCAAAACAGTCCCAAATAGGATAAGGATTTGCATTGTATTTAAAAAGAGTACAAAAGGGCAATTATTTACAGCTTCTTGTGAAACTAGTTCATGTGTGGACTTCAAAATATAAAAGTATGTCTTTGTAGAGTACACTCCAAACAGGAACTACAGGTTTTATGCTTTGTTCTTGATTAAGAATTCTCAGTGTTGAAGATTCCTCTTTTAATACAAACACTAAGTATGTGCTGGTCTGTAGGGTATGCCCAGCCACTGCCCTGGAGGGATGTCTGCTGAGATAAGGAGATGGAGCAATCTTCCAGCAGGACCCACCCTGGGAAGCAGCTACTCTTCAGTTATTGAGAGAAGAAGACAGACCCAGAATCCTCTGGGAGACCCTATGCAGATCCTTTGTAACCCATTGGCCTTTACCCTCCGACACCCATCCCATGTACCCCCATAAAGCTAGCCCCCTGCCCCTGCGAGGGCAGAGAGTCACTCATCCCTAGTTCCCCTTCGCCGGAGTGCGGACCAATAAAGTTACTTTGTGTGGAACAGCTACACGGGCCTCTTGTCTCTCCCTGCTCTGGTCTGGAGGATGCCCTGCAGAGCTGAGCTGGAATCACGAGCTGACAATCACTGAAGAGCTGACAGTCTCTGCACGGGCCCTCCTGGCCAGCAGCTGAGGGAAGACACCGGGCCTCGGGAAGGCGATTCCTTTTGGGACCATCTCTCCTGACTGGTCACAGCTTCCTTGGTCAGAGCTACTGACCCCTCACCAGCTGTAATACTGGTCTGTCAGTATGGGTCAGAAATTACCCCCAGTAGAAAGAAGGCAGGAAGGAAGGAAATGCAACTTTTGTAAGGCATTTTTCACCTTGTTGACAATAAATATGAGCAGTCTTTTTTTGTCAAATGTTTCAGACTAATATAGCTTTTTTGCATCTGGGTCTTTGTCTGACAGATGAAATTCATGAGTTTCACGATGGGTTTCTAACTGGAACTGTGATCCCAAACTATGCGCTGAGTTACGGAAAATTCAGTTACTGATCTTTACAAACTTTTGATTTTCATTAACCTTTCTTTTTAAGCATTACAAGCAAATCTAGGTGGAGTTCATATTTTGAGATAGATACACATAAAAGATAATGTGCCCAGATGCTTAAAATGGCCCTAAGGGTAGCTGACAATGGAGAACCTCACCAGATCCCTTTCTTCATTGCTTTTATTAGTATTGTAAATTTTTCTTCTATCTGTAGGCCAGTTTTCTTACACCAGCATTTAGACGAAAAATACCATGGGTCACTGTGATATCCATGGTTTGCATTGGCCATGAGCTGTCAGTAGGACATAGGAAGAGGTTGGACTGAAATATTTTAAGGGGTTAAGAATTTCTACTGTTTAATATTGGCAGACCATGACTGGATGGAACTCAAGGGTATTTTCCCCTTAGACTGTGTGCTTATAGTGTAAACATTGCTCAGTCGAGTTTCTGGAGGGAACATTGTTCAAATTCCAAGTCTGCTCTAAGGAAAAACTACATTAAAAATAAATGCACTCACCGGCTCAGTGCTATGTGCATTTGTGCTGGGCAAAAATCTTAATCTCACACTGCCTTTAGCTCCTAATAGTGATTTCAGATTTTCATATCTGTACATAGCTCTTCATTCTCCTGTGCTTTAGAATTTCTGAAGAGCATGACCACTTTTTTTCTCAGATAGAAGGATATGGTTTAAGGTCTGCACTAATGAAAATGTGTACAAACTGCTGAGGGAAATTATTTTTTATTATTATTTTATAACTTTTTAGTTGATTAAATTAGTAAACATCTCATCTTTTGTAGATTAGGAGTATGTTTTCTAATTTTTTTTCTTGGATGTGGTTAGTTTCATTTTCTCCATTTCAAATTAGTTATGATTAGAGATTAGGAATAAGAAATCTTAATTACTTTTGGGGTTTTACTGTGCAAATTCTCATACATAAAAAGAACTTGGTATTATTTGGGCTAAATGGAGTTGTAGAATTTTTTTGCTTTAACTGTGAAATTGTATGCGGATGAAAAAAATAATTCTGGGAAGGCCTAGGTCTTGAAATTATACAGGCAGTTTCCTAGCATTCAGTATTTCTTTTTTCTTCACTAGTTCATCTATTTTTGCTATGTTTTCTTCACAAAGATACTATAACAGCATGCCTGACCAACCTTAAGTTGGCTGCAGATGAGTGAAAACTCCAAGTTAATTGCTTCTTTCTGTCAAGGTCAGGAAAATCTTAATTTGGATCCACCGAGGGAGAAAGTTTTTCAACCAACAAGTACAACCTATTAGAGTGTCCTCAGCTTTATATGACTGAGAGCTTTCAACAGCACACAAGGGCAAGCTGACCTCATCTTTCTTGTGAAAACTTATTGCCAATTTATACTTTTTATCGTTTGAGAAGTGCATGTGCACTGCTGCATTTTGAATCTGATTTTCTCTTTTTCCAAAGCCTGTGCTTTGAATCTCCTTCCTTCTTCAGCACAGCCTGATCTCAGCCTGTTTAGGCACACAAAAAAGGTGCGGCAGCAAACACATGTAAGGTTTTCATGAGGTTTTTGGAAGTTTGAAATCTGAATTGTCTTTTACGTGTTTAAACCATGATACTGTGTAATTTTTTATATTCTAAATTTTTGCTTGGAAACTACGGATTTTAAAAAGGAAAGGTAAGAGAGGGCAGAAAACTCATAAGGGAAGCGCCAAATCTCCTGACCAGTTAAGAGATACTGGCTTCATACAGGTTTATCATGCATGCATTCAATAATGAGTCTCTGCTGACACCTTCTATATGATCCAAAGGAAGCCATGCACTGAATATCCATTTTTTTGGAGGGAGTAAGAGGCAAATTTGATACCCAGAACAAGGCAGTTTACTGCAGTGCAGTCTCATGATGTATTATTTTTCCTTACTGCTTCAACCTAGATATTTTTTTTCTACAAAACTGTTTACAAATAAATTACGTTATCAGTAAGAAAAAATTGTGACATTGTAATAAAGCCAGTGACATTTATGGGAGAATAAAGTAATCACATTCATTTTTAATTGATTGGTGTGTTCACAATTTCTTGCAGCGATTTGAGATGAAAATGGCCACTTTATTTCTAGCGTTTTCTGGGATTCTCTTTTGTCATTCTCCCTCCTGGGTTCATCAGTGTTTGATTGCAGGTGAAACGAAAAGTAAAAGCAGTAGTTTCAGTAAGAAGAGCAAACTCATTCAAGGGACAGCTTCAAGGCCTCTCTCTGAAGCTACAGATCAGTCTTTTTTTCAAGGGAATATATTTTCTTACATCTCTACAGACTTACTTTAAAAATCACCTTTGTCCGTATATTAATTGATGTACTTATTTTCTGGAACTTCTAAGTGACAATTTTCAACTTTCACTCTCACTTTTCTATTTTCTTCATACCGTGTACATCAGCTAAAATGCAAACTTTGATTCATTTGCCTTGTCCAGGATGCAATGAATAAATATTTACTATCTTTGTCTTGCTTATCTTCTTTAAAAATCTTGCTTCATTTAATAGCTGATGCTATTTCATCCCTTCCTAACTTTTTTTGGTGACAGTTATGTATTCACTAGTCTTCTTTCTTTTTAACTTAGACAGCTCTGCCAATTTATTGATCACATTTCTGAAGAAACAGCTTGTTCTCTGATACCAGTGAACAAGCCACCCCTAATAGTTCAGAAACATCTGAAATAGTATATAGGCATAATAAATGTCAAATTTAAAGATGATATTTGAAATATATTTTGCTTTCCTGTGTACACTCTTTCACAATGACTTAGCTGTTTTCTTCTAGTCTTGTGATGTGTGTCTTTGCATGACACTTATTTTAAAAGTATTCAAGACAGTGCTTTACTATGTGCTTCTGCAAATATTAAGCAGAAAATCAAGAGAAGTATAGAGCTAAAAATATTTCCTCAGCTCTGGCTTCCACCATCACAGCTGCTATTGCTATTTATTTATCTCAGCTTGCTTCACATCCAGTTCAGAAAAACAAAGAAACGTGGGGAAGAAAGAACCTTAATGTGGCAGTGCAGGTGGCTCCAACCGCCGTCTCTCGAAGAGCCCAAACAACCAGCTGTGGTGGTCAGTAACCCAAGTTTAGCATGTAACTTTGCAGTCATGGTGAGAACCCATGATTCTTTGTTCTGCTGTTTGCATGTTTTCCCCTGACCGGTTAATGTTTTTCCCTCCTTGCTTTATATATGAGGTTGTGTATATTCATTTCCCAAGTTTAATATCTACCAGTTCTAGAAAGTTCTTTGTTCCTCGATGCCCCATTGGTTCCTTCCCTAAATCCCTCCTTTGTGTTATTTCCATTGGTTCCCTTGTGCTCAACCCTGCCTCCTGTCAAGTATCCCATTGGCTGTACCCCTTATCCCCGCCTTTCCTATCCCCACTATAAAATCCCTGGACCCTTGTCAGATCCTTGGCTCTCCATCTTGTTCCCTCATTGTCTTGCATCAATAAACCTTCTAAATAGGAATTACATGGAGAGTCCCCTCTCTCTCCCTTCTTTGCCTCTTTCTGCGTGCCTTCACACCCTGTTTAGGGACGGCTCCCTCGAGAGAGGAGCGCAGCCCCGTCTGCCTGTGCTGTTGTGTGTGGCTGTGCCTGCTGTAGTGCAGTCGGGTTGCGGCCAGACCCCTGGGCTCTCTTTGAGCTAGCACGCAGAAACCTGACAACCTAATACAGCAGTCTAGTCAGTATTTCAGTTCAGCTCAATATCCCTGCAGACTGCGTTACAGAGTGGTTTTGGATTGTGCAAACTAGATTCTTCTGGGCAAAGCTAGACTGAAATGTTATCCCCAGGAATGTACCTGATGCTCTCCAAGTGCTAATGGAATTGGTTCAACTGACCAGACTGGAGTTAACCCACAGGAAACCCCCTGGAATGCAGACAACATCACTGTTGAATCCTCAGCACTGTTTGGTTCCTCCCACTGTGCTGCACTGCAGTGCTTGCTAATGTGGCTACAATGTGATTCTCTTCCCACTTTACAGAAAGTTGTCCATCTACCCCTGACACAATTGTTGTAGCAAATCCCAGTAAGAGGCAGATGAGAGACAAAATTCTTCCAAGGGAAGGAAGGTTAAGGCTACATTTCAACAACTAAAATCATTCAGTGCTGAGGATGCTCTTGGAGCTCTATTACATAGAGTACCCAGAGAGAAAAAGAGAATAAACTGGAATCCTGTGAGGGATGAGTCAGCAGCAGGAGACAACTCTTCAGAAAAGCAGCATTTTTATGTGACCAGGCCAGGGTTCGGAAACTGAATGAACAGAAAAAGCATAGATGCACAAAGAAGCCAGGAACATCTTTTCTTTCTCTGATATTTTGGTTTTAGAAAGAATAAAGCTGATAGAGGAAAGACAGTCATAGAAGGGCACTGCTTCTTCCCCTGCATGCAGTTTTTCTCAGCAGCATTAATCATCATGCATAGTTTCATAAAAATTTCCTCAATGTGTATTAAAAATAACTTGCTGTCAAGCAAGAGTTCTGAATCAAAGGCTGGCACAAAAGTATCAGTATTTGCAGGCACAGAGTTGATCTGTGAGGTGACCTCCCAAGTCACAGATACCACTTACACTTCTACAAGTGTCAGTCCCAGAGTACCTGTACTACGCTTAAGACCCTCATGACAAAACTAAATGTGGAAAAGTTTCCCAGGAGAGCCAAGCTGCATCTTACCAGAGGGAGAAAGACCTCAGTGTTTAATGATAGAAAATCCTGCCAATACATAAAATCCTCCCTCTTTCCTGAAAGGACATGATGTGGAGTGGTTTTGATACCCCTTTCATGAGAGGGTCTTTCTAAGATAAATTTACGCCTATAGAATTTTCTTTATTTAGATCTAATAAGTGATTTCATCAGGTCATCAGCTTATGTCTCAGTTCCATTCTCCTGTAAGGTTGAGGATGTCTGTTATATAAAAATAACTTTGAAATGTTCTTTTCTGCTGGCAGACTCAACTAAACACAGTGGGTAGGTAATAGTGACTGCACTCTAACTTGATCTTAGTGGGAAAAATAATGATACTCTAGTTTGGATTTTGATAAACAAAACACAACTTCTGCAAGCAAAATTTTTTTTCCCTAACATGAGAATTCATCTTTTTTAAGTGTCATTTATTTGTATAATATCTTGTAACCCATCTTAAAATTTGCTTTATTTTTCCTAAATTTCATCTTCATCCTTCTTTTCTTTTATATTTTGGTAGCATGCAAGTTTAGGTTCAGCTCTGTAGAGGAAAGCAGTTGCAGCTGTAGCTGTGTTCAAAATTCAAGATCGCCTTAAAAGTCTGATTTTAATGTCTCTTAATATTTCCTCTAAATGGATTCTCCCCCTAAATTATGTTATTCCTCCAATGATTGATCAACAGATACTAACAGCTTCTTTGTAAAGGCTTCTTGCATGACATAAATCACAAAAGAATAAATTGACATTACAGCACTTTAAAGTAATTCAGTTAAACTTGTGAGCCATTAAAAACTTTTCCATGATTCACTTTATGAGGGCTTAATTTTAAAAGTTAATAAGAAACTTAACTCTCAAAGTCACCCTTACACTACCCACACTGTTACTTCTTCGAAGCTTCTGATCTCCAACACTGTACATGCTCATGCATTCCCAGCTGTCCTATTCATCTTTTTATATTTCTTATTGATGATGTAGAAATTTCTGATGGGTGCAACACCATCTTCAGATTGCTATTTAAGTACAGTTTTTTCTCTTGCATGATGAACAGATATATGATGTTCCCAAAGCCCTTCATGGTGTGGAAAATACAGAAGCACTTTCTGGAATCATCCAGGAACTTGTTATTGAGCAGGTAGTGCAAGGAAATGAAGGAATACAAGTATTGGATTCACAGTAAATACTGTAATTTTATATAATTATGCTTAGAATCTACTGTTTGTAAGAATTTTGCCTTTGTGATAGCACTTAATGGCTGAATTTCTAATTTTCACACCGTGTATCCAAAAGCTGATGGGCTTCTATTGATTTTTTTTTTTACTTTATATGTAACCAAACCTAATGTTACTCCCTTTCAAAAGTCTTTAAAAAGAGATCAGTGAAATCTTATAATGAATCTTCATCTTTTTACTGAAGGCAAGAAATATTTTAATTGTGGTCAAAGATTCAAACAAGACTTCTATAGTGAAGACAGCTTTGAAGTCTATGCATGACCTTTGTATAGGTGCTGTACAGTGCAAATGTGTTCCAGGGATCTGTGATGATGGAGTTCACAAAGTGCTGCTCCAGTCATCTTCTACTTCTGGGGATGAAGTTAATGTCACCTATTAGCTTTTCTAATATTGTGGGTATAGTCCTGAAATCTCCGTTATTGGGAATTGCTAAATTACTGCATTAAGAAACATGTTCAGTATCATACTCTCTTGCAAAATGAAATTCTGGATGACTTCTTCCAAGGCTGCCTGAAAAGTTTCTTGGAGAACATCCAGACACTGCATAAGCATTTCCAGGATTATCAGAGAGTGAGGCATTTCTCAAATGTTCAGAAAGGCGAAAGCCCCAGGAATGTTTAAATGCTTCCTGTTCGTGGCACAAGCACACGGCCCACACAGTGTTCTCAGTGCCAGCTAAAAATAAAAAAACGTCTGCCTTTGGGTCTCAGGAGTAGGTACCAGTACAGATTTTTCTGATGTCTAAAAAGACAGAAACATGTAAATTAGCCTTTTTTTTAAGTAGAACCATTAATAGAGTTCCTTCCCACTGCGTCAAGTTACTTCACATATTATAGGAATGGAGTGTTTTCATGACTTAAAAGTTACTGAGATGGAGAACAGCTAGACAGACTGGTGAGCAAATTTAGGGTGATTGCCTAATTATTATTTTTTCCCATAGAGATACAAGTTAAAATGCAGGTAGAGTAAAAGTTCATAAAGGACTAGCAAATATTTTATACATCTCTGTCCGCCCCACATCTCTGTATGGATTATAGTCAAAATTTATCTACTTTAAAATATTTTTCTGCATAAGCTCACAGAGCTGTCTTGTAGAGTCCAAGTCCTACATAACTTAAGAAATTTCTGTGCTGCAATCATCCACTCCAGAAAGACTAATGTGGAAAGTGCTGGTCAGTTCAGCTTGCATCCAGTAAAAATGGACTCATCTGCTGCTTTCTGTGCTACATACTGGTGATACAAACAGTAGTATTCTTTTTAGGAGGAACCAGTGTTCAGAGTCCTTTGGTCACAGCTTGGAGTGCTTTTGAAGGGCAGCAGAGATGAATCAGAATTCTTTTCATTCTCATGAAATAATTGAAATAAATACTTGTTAACCTGGTGGGTGTTTGGCATAATAGTGTGACAATTTCAACAGTAAAACCAAAATGACTAGTTGGTATTTTTCAATGTCTGAATGCTTATTTATTTTAGTGCTGTAATTGTTTATGTTGCTGATAGGCATACATTCATGCAGGTTTTGTCAATAGGATTATGTTGCAGCAATTGATTTTCTTTCAATGAGTAAATAACAAAATAATTTTGCTTTGCTGAGGCCTTAATCAAATATAAGTTCTATATTTTTCTGTGAGAGGCTGCATGTTCTTATCTTTCAATAGGTTATGTGTGCATTGATGAACTATTTCTGCAAGTAGCACAGTCTTTCAAAAAGTCACCTGTTCCTCATGTTTCCCCCATATATAATGTCAACAAACACTATTTTCTCAGGGAGGTACTATTTTCATGGTGCCAGCCTGATTAACTTGTGTTATATCAGGTACTGCTCATTGTTAATGACCTTAAAAATATCTTTCTCTGCTGTGGTAGGTTAAAAAGGTTGATTACTTTAAGGATAGGCAATGCTATTTATTTGAAAGAAATGGTAACTAATTATTTTTTTCCAATTTGTATGTAAACTCATTTAATTCTAAATCAATTTATTTTAAAAAATCTTCACAATCAATAGGAAGCTAACATAATTTCATTATTTCAGTGGAAGTACATCAGTTTACAAACAAGTTAGGATCTTTTCTTTACACTGCCATATCACAACACTAAAGTGCTCATATGCTTATATTCTCAACAGAGTATATATTTCATTGTCAGGGTCAGACCTAGTGATGGTGGGGGAAGTAAAATGTAAGTACCAATGTAGTGATTTCTGAAGGGGTTTTTCGTTTGGGCTTTTTTTTTTTAGAGATACTAGAAACAAGATGAAAAATCATAAAAAGATTGAGAATATCCTGTTTGGTCTTTGAAAATGAATGCTGAACACTATTTCAGTAATCAGTGTGAAACAAAAATAGTGTCTGAGTTTTAGCTAAAAAAAGCTTTTCTCAAATTTTTTTGTGTAACTTCCTCTGAGAAGGCAACTGAGCCTCTGCTGGACCAACCTTCTGCAAAGCGTGGAAAAAAGAGGTGATAATGTGTGTCCTATTTAAGATAAAGGGATTGAGTGGGTGTCCTTCAATATGCTGAGGAGGATGACTGGCAAAGATATGGAGATATCAAAAGGTTCTGTGATTCTACAGCTAAAGTTGCATTTCAGAATAGATTTTCTGTGAAACAAAAATGTAGTTCTTGAAAAACCTTTATTGTGAATTTTCACACAGAATTATGGCATTGGATAGAAATAGCAAAACAGCATTTTACATACATCACAGAGACTTTGTATGCAATTCTTCTTGGTCTGTAAATCTCCAGATCACTGTTGCTCTTTTTTTCCAAGCTGCTCACAACATCTTTATCCATCTTCATCAGTAGGTCTGAAGTATTTTACCAAGCATTAAAAATTTCTAAAAACGTATATATGACAAACTGTGTTTTGAAGGTTTCAAAACTACTCACAGAACCTACCTGCAAAGAGCAGTAATGCCAGAGTCTCAAACCAGCATGTTTTCTTCACACATGCTGAAACAATCTTAATAAGACCATTAAAATTTGTGATTTCCTCTCCCATTCAGTCTTCTCTCACATCAACATGTTTCTGTGCCAGATTCCTCAGCAGCTGATAAGAATAGCTTCCTCAGGATATAATGATGAGAAGGCTGAGTAAGGAGAAATAAAACTACAAGTATTTACTATTTTCTAACATGTTGTGGTCAGAAGAATGGATAAGTTGTAACCAGGTGGTTTAACTTCATTGCTTTGCTTTTGCAAGGCTGAATAAATCATATCAACTATAAATTTCCAAATAATCTGTGAGTTAATAAAGTTCTTTCATGTAAAAACCTCTTCTGTGATTTTTAATACTAGCCTTGCCATAAGGAAAGATCACTGACCTAGTGCTTTCATCAAAGTGAAAGTAGAAGCTGAGCTTCAGCAGTTCTCCATTTTGCAAGAATTCCCTCAAAGCAGTGAAGATCAAAATCAGCATTGTTTGTCTTCTCCTCCTGTAGCTGAGATCTTGGGAGAAACAAGAAAGTTTTTATTAGACATTTTAAAGGTGAATGAAACACAGTTTGAGCAAGCAGCAGGAAAGGCCGGCATCCTATGGAGGGATATTATTGAGCAGGCCTCTGTTCTGAAAGGTAGCAAGAGAAAACTGAGGCTAGACCAAAGAATATATGGATTTTTGGGCGGTGAAGAGGTTAGATAAGTTGCAGTGCCCAAGACAGACAAATCATCAGTTGCAAAAAAGGTTTGTACTTGCTATCTACACCTTTTGTCCATTCTTTGTTGTCCTATAATTAAAGATTATATTCTAAGTGAAGCTGACAGCTGTCCTGAGATGTTAGTACCTGAAGTACATAGACTGACAGAATGAAACATTCATTTGCCCTTAATAATCACACAGTAACTGCATGGAAAGTTCATTAAATTAATCTGTTTCCTGTCAAACCTACAATGGAAAATCCCTGAGTGAGGTGAACTAAATAAATATGTTTGCATAAGTCAAGCCAAGGTTTTCTGTGATTTTCATGTGATGTTTATTCAGTAAACAAGCCCAGTATCTTTTCTGCATTATCAGTGGCTGAGATGCATCCAGTCTGTGAAGTTCACTTTTAAATCTTTCATCAGTATGCAGTGTTACAGGTTTCTTTGACAGATGAGAGGTGACTCCGGACAGAATTTTATGTTTATTTTTATATTGGTGGCTGCTGCTAATTTGCTTTTTGGGTTTTAAGTCTTTTTTTTTTAATTATTTTTTTTTTTCATTTAATCCATGTGGTCATTGCCAATGGATTCAAAGTTTCTGGGAGAACTGAAGATCCTTAGATAGACACAGTGGTAATGGATTTGAATTAAAGGAATTGAATTATAGGTTGTCCAATTGGGTGGGATTAAAAAAGAATGTGAACAGAATTACAGTAGTCAGGAAACAGGAATAACTGCTGCTCTGGGGGCCTGCCAGCACTCTCCCTATGTGTTTCCCTCTTTAGGTGAGGGATATTCAGTACAGCTGTGAAAGTCTATGGCACAGTCAGTACCTAAGTGGCAGAAAGAAAATTACTCAAAATCTTATTTCTTAATGTCTTATGTGAATTTCCTTTTTTTTTTTTTTAATTGAAAACATTCGTTTTTTGACCTTCATGATTGAAACCAGAGAATATCTGTGATAAAGAATTATCCTTTCTTTTATCAAAAAAATTCTGGGGAATGAAGATATACATATATTTTAATGATCCATGCTAATAATAGCATGATTTATTGTATAGATGGTATCCTCTCCTTTCTGTGTACAGTAACAATCAAACAACTGAGCCCCAAACAACATTTGGCTCTGGTTCATGTCAACTCTTCATTTTCTTAATATTATTTTAATCGCACTATCAGTCTAAGAAATACAAAAATCAAAACTAGAAACTTCATTTTGATAAACAATCATGTCTATTTTCATTTAATGAAATATAAAATGGCGTTCTACAGGGTGTAAGAAAACTTAGAAGGCATCTTATTTACATTACCATATATATTATCCCAATTTCAGAAAAGTTTGTGTTACATTTTCACTCAGAAAACAGGCATGAAAAACTTCTACTACTTGTAGAAATTAATGTAAAAACAATATAAATTTCTTTCATTTGCTAATGACACAGTTAATTATGATTTTGGAAAAAGTCACAGAGTTTTGACCAGAAAAGATTTTTTGTGGTAAAATGAAATACGACTGCAAACTCCTGGACAGCCTCCTCTTCAAGTGATCTGCTGAATAGCTCACAAGTAAATGGCATTACTCACAAGTATTTCAAATAAATTGCATTTGCTTTCTGGCACCTCCTTCTGTACTTCCACATAGGAAGTTGCATCCATCTTGCAACTTCAGAGAAACTAAGAGAAGAGCAATCTACCAAAGAAACACTAGAAGTAAGAAGTTCATAATAATGGTACTGTCAGGGCCTTGAGGAGAAGCTGTGTGAGGAGGGACTGAGGTCCCTTGGTCTGTTCAGCCTGGAGGAGACTGAGGGGAGACCTCACTGCAGTTACAACTTCCTCATGAAGGGAAAAGGAGGGGCAGGCGCTGATCTCTGCTCTGTGGTGACAGTGACAGAACCCAAGGGAATGGCCTGAAGCTGTGTCAGGGGAGGTTTAGGTTGGGTATTAGAAAAAGGTTCTTCACCCTGAAAGTGGCTGGGCACTGGAACAGGCTCCCCAGGAAAGTGGTCACAGCACCAAGCCTGACAGAGTTCAAGAAGTGTCTGGACAACCCTCTCAGGCACATGATGTGACACTTTGGGATGATCCTGTGCAGGACCAGGAGTTGAACATGATGATTCTTGTGGGTCCCTTCCAACTCAGAATATTCTATGACTCTATTTCTATATTTGTGGGAGATACAGAAGGTTAAGTCTAAAGGAATAACAAAAAAAAAAAAAAAGTTGAAGGCTGTTTCTGTTTTCAATTAACTTGTTAAAAACCCTAAGCAAAACTGTCAAAAGATGCTGGAGGTATTTAATTAAAAACTGTAAAGGTACTGAAATGGAAAATGATAGCATTCCTTTTATATGTATTCAACTTATCGTTCTTTCCCAGTCAAGTACATGGGGAAAAAAGAATTCCCTGAGATTAAAGCAAACTTTCCAGTGAGATTTTTAATCTCCTCTGACTCAACTGTGGGATCCAAGCTGGGTCAAACTCTTCCTGTAGTTGTGGGATTTTCTGGAGCTTTCCAAAATTATTGCACACCCATGCCAAGAAAAGGATAAAAGATGTTGTTGTGAAAAGTCTTTTTTCTGGTTTCAGACCACAAATATAGTTTTGAAGGTCTTCATTATCTATTTTTGCTAGTACAGTGAATTATGGCTGAAAGTGCTATCTATAAAGAATTTCTGCTCTCAAAGCAAAGATGACACAACGCAAAAAGATCCAATTTATTCTCAAAGGGTTTTAGGAACTCAGAACTCCATTTTGTAAAGATCTGACAGTCAGATTGTAGCTTCCTATTATGTTACTGCTCATCATCTGTGTCAGGGTTTCTGCACAATGGCCTTCCTTTATTCAGGGCAGACCTTTGATACTTAGGTTGAGCAGTACAACAGGGATGAGCTTGCACCTCATGAGGTGAAATTCATCTTAAACCAAAGGCAGACTTAATCAAAGTAATTTGGGCTCCCTTCAGAGAGCCAACGCAGGGACAGAGGCACGCTTTGCCATCATTCATCTCATCCTAAACTGCTGTCCTAGGGTAAGAATGATGAACTCACTCTGTAAAATTTCCTGATGGGCTACTGTAAGTCATTCATGGGCCTGAGCCCTGAAGCAGTTCTTCAAACTGGTCTGCAGCCTGAAGGATGGATAAATCCACCAGAAGAATTGTCAAACAACTGGTCTCATGCTCTGTTCTCCAACTGTCCCTTCAGTATTGTATTGAAGTGGACAGAGGTGGCTTAATGCATTATTTCTGGCATATGAAGTCACTTCCTTATGCCTTCTACCCCGTTCTGTGCATTTCTGTCATATGGCAGATGCAGCCAGACATTTGAGGGGGTTTCCATCTGCCCAATAAACATGTACAGTCTCATCCTGTGTTCTGTTTCTGGACTCACCTGTTCTCTTTTGTCTTTGTCCAGTTACAATAAGGAAAACAATGTTTTTCCTGTTCACTTTATGCCCAAACTATCTAATCTCTGCCTGTGGCCATTGTTTTTTCCTCATATATTAGCAGGACCATTCTGTAAATGTCACAGGACAAGCTGTGATATTTATCAAATTTCCTTTTAAAGAGAAGGTTCACACAGGAGGAAGAGGTGACACATTAGAAAAGCTAACTAGAGGAAAAGCTCTTCGCTCTATAACACATCACTACAGGGAGAAATTTAAAGCTTGATGAAGATGCTGCAATCAGTAGAAAATAATTTACATTGTGCAGCAGGTCAAACCACATGATCACTGTGTTCCCCTCAGGTCTCAAAATCCATGTATCTTTAGTCTGCTTATTCTTCTCTATCGGAATTTTATTTCTCTAGATGTGATTAAGATGCCAGACTAATTGAGGTTTAGGATCATTAGGGAGTTTTAACTGTTATGGAAATAGAAGTAGCCCATATCAGATAAAACTGATTGTAACAGCTCGAAGGAACTTACTCTCAGAAGGACAGAGAACTGAAAAACATCAAACCACCAGGAATATGCAAAAGAGAGGGAAGAGAAACCTGACAAGAGAGAACTAGAAAAGTGAGAGAGCAGATACTTACTTAACTGTTACAGACCTTTCTGTGTCAATCACATATTCATGGTTGCACAAGCCTAGAGGAAATTAATGCTGTGAGTGCTGGATTATTATTTGGCTTGTAATTGCTATTTATTATTTCTATAATTATTATAGTCCTGATCTTTATGGAAGGAAGATAGATTTTTTAAAACATGGAAATGTTAGAGACTTTTAGCTTCATATATTTTGTTTAAGTTTCTGAAGATCCAGAAGGCAAATGCTAAGAAAAGCAATTAATCTAATCTCTGAATTGAGCTCTCATTCCCTGTGAAGGTCAGAAATATCTGATAATCTTTGCTAAGACTCTAGTGTGTATTTAATTTCTTTCTGCCACACTGATAGCAAGAGCTCATTTAGCCTCGAGAAGCAGATTTGTGCATCTTTAAGTCAGTAATTGGCTAATGATTGTCTAAACACTGATACTAAGGTGCACAGGGGTGCCAAGAACTGGTCTCGTATTGTCCATTTGGAAAGGGAACAAACACATTCCCACACTTCTGCAAGGACAGGGCAATCATCTGGTCATGGGCTTGCACCCTACCTGGTGAGGTTCTCAGCAATTTCCAGCCTCAGCTTCAGGGTGAGGGCACCTAGAAACCATCCTTCCTTATCTTCCACACTCAAGAATTTTATGCCCTTGCCCATATGTCTCTGAAGTATATTCTCCTATTTTCCTTTCTTCCCATTATTTCATCCTAATAACCTTGCAGAAAATAAGTTTCTACTGTGCACTAAACCAACAAAAATAAAAGACCTATCCAGCCTGTTATCATTTTTTCATAGCTGGGATCTCAGAGCAGCCCAGGATTTAAGAATGCATCTCAAAGATGGACCTCAGCTTCTACCATATTTTCTAACCAAAGAACTGAAATATTGATGAAGAATATAAACCATTTAAGATTAAAATATGTACTGTAAATCAGACACCAACAGATGACCCCAAACTGGATATATAGCTGAATTAATTTTGGTTTCACCTGATGTCAGTGTGGCCCACAGAGTGAGTTACAGCCTTGCATTCACTCTGGGACTATCTATTATCTAATATGTCTTACTTGATTTTCAGTTTCAGGCAGGCAAATTGACCATGTATATTTGCTTGTGTCAGTAGCTAATTTTAGGTAGCCAGTCTAATTGAAGACGTTATGCTCCTTTAGCTTGTCAAATAGAAATTCACATTTTCTGATTAATGTGATTCATTTATATTAGATTCAACTTGACAGGGTGACAATGTGTAATATGGAATACAAGGATGACAGGGTTCTCCATCTCCTCCATCACATTTCATTATGAATTTTCTAGTCAAGGCTGTGGCCTACAGTGTCTCACCTGAGATATGATAAAATTTGAGCAGTATTGCAGCCATATATGGCCTACACAATCTGTTCCCACAGGTGGGGATGTGCCTCCAGAAGGGTGACAAACTAAACTGCTTTCTTACACTGGTAACCCTTCTATGTAACTGACTTTGTGACATTCGGGTGTGATTGAAAAATTACTGAGAAAAACTTGAAGGAAAAGTGAAAATCCTTGAAAGAAAGCTTAAAAAAACTTTAAATGATGCAAAATAACAAAACTGCTTTGGAGCAGGGAAGTATACAAGGAAAGTTATTGCTAACTAACACATCAAGTGGTGGAAGAGAGAAAGAGTTAGATGGAGAACATGGAGCAGTATCTAGAACTTGAAAAATGCGTCAAGAAATAAAAACAAGGCAGCAAATTAAAAAATACCAGTTTAGTAGTTCCAGCACAGAGAAAAAAGACAAAAAAGCAGTAGATAATAGAAAAATGGTTCTCAGCTTTGTCTATGGAGGAGGAATATACATAAGCCCTTCCACAGCAAGGGGCTGTGTGTCAGAGATGCAGAGGGTAGTCTGTCACTCCAGAGCTTCTCAGACTCAGGGAGAAAGGAAGCAAAGGGCAGAATCTCACCAAGACCACAGATGATATAAAATATGTGGGATTAAGTGGAAAATTTTGTATCCTGTTGCTTCTATAGGTCAAATGCCTTGCATACATGCAGTGCATCTTGAATACTCAGTTTCCTGTGCCACAACAGTGTCCTTTCTAACAGTGTTGGCAATCTCACTGCCTTCCTGATAATTGTGGTAAGGACAGGACTTCACCTGCTGGAACAGATCAATCTGCACAGTCAGTCCAACCTGGCCTGGCTCATTTCTGCTACCAAGCTCCCATTACAGAACTGCACATGTACAGCTGTCACTGACTCACAGCACCACTCAGCTTGGATGAATCCTTGAAACACATCTAGTCCAATCTCCTGCTCAAATTAGGTTCAACACTGAGTTTGGGTTTTTAGGGGCTTGCATAGCTGGGTCTTTAAAGGAAAAACTGTCTCCAAGGACAGAGATCCACAACTTCTGAAATGTCCACGTTAAAGCCCCTATTTCCCTTCCATGGTAAGAATTCACTTCAAGCCCTTCCCTACCCCCATGCTTACTCAGCACTCCTCACACTACTCGTACAGTAAGAATAAAGAAATCAGGAATTAAATGGACCTCAGTCAAGGTGAAGGCTATATTCAAAAAGTAGTAGCACTGCTACAGCCATGATGGATAAAAGCAAGGCATAGTGCTAGAGACAAATCTTTTACTAAAACCAACTGGGATGTCAAGGAAAATAAATAAACATTGGTATTTCCTGCCCACTAGTATATCATAAATATAAAATATGTCCTTCAAAAATCAGGTACTTGTTTGAGATTCTTTGTTCTTTATGCATATTTTTTTACTTCCATCTTTGCAATTTTGCAGTTGCAATGTTGTTACAGCTATAATGATCTAAAGAAATTTTCTTCAGTTGTATTACATTAGATAACTCTATTTTTGAAACACATGAGACAATCCTGGTGTTTTGTGGGCAGGGAAAATATAAATAATAACTGAAAAATAGTTTTGAAGGACACTTAAAACAGATAAATTCTTGAAAGTGAGGGACACCTACACCACACACTCCATGTAATGTGGAGATAGCAGGAGATGTAAGAAGAGACTGGTGAGGATGTATTTTTTGAAAAGAAATGAAAGCTTTTTTTGTTATATCTTTTTTTTCCAAATAATAAAATTTACTACCCATTTTCCCCATGTTCCATTTTTAAAGAGAATTTAAAGATGAAAAATATGTAGACATGTCTAAAAATAATTATTTTGTGTTTCATTAATGTCATTTTTCAAAAAATGTTCATATTTTACACAGATATTTCAGTTAGCCTGTGCTAATATTTGTGAATGGTAATAAAGATCTACAGCTGACTTAAATGAATTTGGCAACAAACTTGAGCTGTGCTTCTGTTTCTTCATTAATAAAGCAAAATGTTGCCTCTGTCTTTTGTGAGTAATATATGTGACAGTACATATAGAACTATAAATATGAATACAAGAATAATGCAAGGTATGTGGTAAAACTCAGAGCTGTATTTTGATGGGTCAAGTATAAGTGGAATCCACTGTTCAGGAATCCGTAGAGGAGGATCAGGGTAGGTTTGACATCGTGTTCCACTGTTGCCAAACAAAAGATGCTCCTCTTTTATAAATCCTTGTTAAAAGGGCTTTTTCCAAAGAGCTATGAGTCAGCCTGTTCTTAAGAGTACTTCTGTTACCTGCTCTCAGCTTGTCTAATCAAGTCCTTGTAGCTTGAGTGGCAAGGCCAGTCCACTTTTATTCCTCCACAAAGATATAGCACAGGTAGAATTATCCCAAGTTCACCCTTGATGTTACCCTTTCCTCAATTTCTGGTACTTGTTTCTTTTTTGACCATTAAATAAAGTCTGGTGTCTCAGTATGCATTGTAACTTTAGCACAGACTGTATTTATTTCAGAATTCCTGAGACAACCGTGTGTGCAATGATCATATTCCTTCCACAGATACCACTATGGTACTTGATACAGATTTGGAGGTGAAGATAATGGAACCAGAAAGTTTATGGTAATAATAGATCTCTTTCTCTTCATTACATGAGGCATTCTAATTCATGTAATGTTCCTTCTCCAGTGCAGGACTGCAGCATATTGCCCATTTTTGAGCTCAGTATTAATTATGCTTACTAGTGATTCTGCAGTTGAAGGTCCCATGATAAACTCCTATTTTATTTTTAGGGGTTCATAATTCATCTTTAAAAGCCCACTTTGGACTGAAATATGTCACCACCATCTAACACCGACTTACCTGACCCAGCAGTAATATATGATAGATATGGAAGGAAGAAGCTGCACTTTGAATAATTCAAGGTGATTATCTCATGTGCAAAATCATTCTTTTCATGTGCATGTCATCAGAATGGCCATATAACTATGCACCTGGCACTGACAGGCTATATCTCATCATAGCACTATGTCAATAAACACAGGCTGGGTCCTCTAACATACCTTTTCTTCCTGATAAAATTTGCATTACAAGAGCTGAATTAGATATTTTTAAAAGTCAATAGAAAATATGGGAAAAGATAAATATAACAGTCTTTGGACATTCCAAGTGATAGGATACATGGAAGCACGATTTTTAAAGAATACCTTAATTTGTATGTCACCAGAGGAGAAATCATATCCTACCATTCTTGTATTAGTGGCTCTTTGTGAATTATGCAGTTATTTGATTTCAGAGCAGAGTTACAGCTTTAGAGGACAGGTGTGTGCATCACAAGGCCTGACACTAATGAATCTTGTTCTCAACAAAATCATCAGACTTAGTACTCTTTTTCCAGACTATAGACTCAGTTCAAAATTGAGTATCAACTTCTTTCTGCCAAAGAATACAAGTAAATTATAAATCAATGGAGCATGTAGCTGTCAAAGTAGAGTCATCAGAATAATGATTAAGCTGCCCTTTGTATACAGGAAATTAAGCTTCTACTTAATCCATCTCCATCCCAAGGGACTATGAAATATTGCCCTCTCCTTTTTTTCCTCCAAGCCCAGTAGTGATAGGGAGCAGACCAGGTGCACACTGAAAGCTGGGAGCCATTAACCCAGAATAAGATCTGCCATAGAACAGACTCACCTCATTTTGTTTGTACATTCCTCTGTGCTTATGTGCTAGCCTTCCCAAAAATTTATATTGTACACCAGGAAAAGCCCTCCAAAAATGCAAGAATGGAAATACTGATGTAGTTATAACAGTGAAAATAACAATGCTACAGAGAAGTAGAGATCTCTTCTCCTCTAGAAACTATTGTAGCATAGTTTCGCTTCTCTATTTACTAGCTTTTACTTCACTAAAACAAGGTAATGTTTCAGCATAATTTAAATTCAGTACTAAGTACTTGCAACACTGTTACAATATCCATCTCTGTTCTACCTTTTCCTATTCCAGTCTTCACTTCCATCATTTTTTTCATATTAGTGGACAGAAATACTTCTGTGAAAAATGGCAGTTTATATATTTGCTCACCATTTGACATTGATCCCCCCTTTTAAAGTGCACCAGGTACTTTGCTCATTCCAGAGCACATCTGTTTGCACCTTCCCTTAATCTGTACATACTGCATATCCTTCCTGGGTAATTTGTTTTTCAGACATTCTTTGCTCTGATGAACTAGACCATCAATAATTCTGGATTTTTCAATTGGGTACAGACTTACAGGATAACTCCATAACTGAGATGTGGCACAGTACACTTCACTTCCAAAGCTCTCTGTACCACAACTATTGGGACTAGAGCACCAACAATTTAAATGTATTCCTGTAGTAGCAGCCTTCAAGTGGATGTATTATGAGGAGGATCTCCCAAAGAAACAATAATGGTAGAAATTTTGCTAACTATGAAGAAACACCAGGGAAGGTAGAAAATATCTCAGCCAGTCACAGTATTTTTAAAATATGTGGACAAAAACTATCTTAAAAGAAGAATCTTCAGGACTCTGCAGTCTTTTGGAGTCGGATGCAATGTTTATTATTCCATGGTTTCTACTTAAGCCAGTATGACCCTCATGAAATTTTATTTAGAATTTACCTTTAAATGGTTCAAGAGTGTTGAAGACCATTTAAAGAAGTTTTAGTATGTATGAAACTGAGGATGAAAGATTGTTCTTTATTGTGAGATAGTTATGTATTGTAGTAAAATGTGTTTGATTTTTCATAAATGTTTTCATTTAATAAATATTTAATATTTAATAAAAATTTAATACTTAATAAAGAAAATTTAATAACTAATTCCTAACTGGTGTTCAAAATGTAAGTTTAAAAGCATACAGGTTAGTACCCTCTAATAGCATCTTCCTGAAATTATTCCATTATCTATCATTGTAAAGTTCAGATTTAAATACCTTGGTTATTCCCTACTGTTACTGGATGAGGTATAGAATACAGTTTCAAAAGCTGACAACAATATGTACTTAATAGTCTGAAATAGTACATTTTTCTCATTAATAAAAAGAGTAGAAATTCCTCATTAATAAAAATAATGGAAATAATTAGTATCATATTCAAAACGATCAGTGTAAATTATAGTCAAAACATATTTAAAAATATTTTAAATTATTCCAGGATCCTGAGTAAACTTAAGAATCACAAATTAATTAACATTTTAAGCTTCCCTTCACCCCTCAAATCTGAAAGCTGTGCCTCATTTACTTATTCTCAAAAGTGAGAATTTATATTTCTGGATAAAAAATTATCAGAAACACTGAACAGTACTGAAAAATTCTATTCAAGAGAGTTCACCATCTCTCTTTGAGATAGCACTGCAAACTCATGTATCTTTTGAAGCTGATTTGTGCTTTTTCAAGATCTACTAAATATATAATATATATAAGAAGTAGTTGGCAGTACTACCATTGCTACAATACAGTCCTCTGATGCTTTCTCTTTTTCTGTTAGATGAATACTACGTAAAAAATTAGCAATAGCAAGGAAACCCAGCACTGCTCTCATAAGACAGCTCTTGTTTCCTCAGCAATTCTATACACAGAATGAAGAATCCCTGCTTGAGTGCAGTGGATACTCTGGCTTAATGAAGCTGATTGGGGGAAGCATTCATGGTGGAGAAGTCCAGTCAATTAAGAAACTTCCTTTAGCAGTGCATGTGTTCTGGCTGTCTGTGTCTCTTACATGTTTTGCTTTTAGGGAAATTGTCCACATCTAATGTTGTTCAGTGACATTTTATTAAAGCTCTTGTTTGAGGAACTTGTTGAGAAAATTAGAAGTGATGAAGTGGCCCAAGGAGGTAATGCCAGAGTGCACAGGAGATTCTGATGTGAAGCCCTGGCTTCCTAATTGTTATTACGCTTACAAGGACACCCTTAAAAGAAAAATGAATGCCTTGTTTCACACCCGCTGTAAAAGGTGCTGCAACTCCGGAGCTTGCTTAAATCATTCTTCCTGCAGCAAACTACAGAATGAAACTGAGGCCATTTAATTTCCAAATACCAGTAATTAAAATGAGTCACTTCATGAGAGTTTGGCAGGGCTACAGCTTTCTTTTATTTTTTCATTTTCACATAAATTTCATTGAAGGTCAGATTTGTTGGGGGAGGAGAAGAACCTGCCTGCTTTTGTGCTCACAGGAGGTTAAAATATTACTTGTTCACAGTGTCCCTCATAGTTCAGGACTTAATGGTCCTTGACGGGGATAACCTAGAAGTTAATTTTACTTTGTGTCCCAAAAGCAGTCATTGTCACTGTAATCCTTCTTGCAGTCTGAAGGGTATCTTCACCACCTGATCAGTCTTTCAATAGCAATTGATGAGCAATATCATCAGCCAAGAAGCACTTCCCCAGTGCTGGCAAAAGACAAAAAGAAAAATAAAGAATTGTGCTAGCTCACCTTTCCATAAATATAATCCTTTTCAGTGCTCCTTGCTTTAAATGTGAGATTTTGCTATTTCTAAAAATCAAAGTACTGCAAAATGAGAAACTGCTTCCTCTTTGTTTTCCTCCGTATTGCTCAAGTCCTGCCAGAGAGAAGGATGAGTACTTAATGGGGATATACAGCCTCTTTCCAGTTTTTTATCCAGGGAAAATGAATACTTGATGCCAAAGATCAGCACAATCAGGAAGACCTATGCTCTAACCTCTGGACAGCAAAGTGTGCCATGTACAAAGAAATCTCAAAATAAATTTATTTCCTGACTGATAACCTCTAACTAAGTCAGTTTGGATAACGCATCTTTGAAACACATACACATGTGATTTCTTATTTGTTTAAATTTTTCCAGATTCAGGAATGTTAGACATGGTAGGCAGAGCCTTGGTGGCAGAGCTGCCCTCCAGCCCTGTTTAAGGTCACTGTTCTAAGACCTAAGCAATAAATCTTCTCAAGTAAACAGTTGCAAAAGTATTTTAATATAGGCATAACAGAATGCTTTTTTCCTTCCTGGACTTCTGTATGAAAACTGAAAAATCTAATGTTTCGTTCTATACTCAGAATTTTATGCTATAAAGGATTTCCTCAATGGGAATCAACTACAGAAGCACTGGCTTTAGGATAGCTCTGACATTGGAGCAGCAGGGCATTTGTCTCTACAAAACTGCATTAAATTATGTCAAGTTGTGGAAACAGGTGCAAAGAAAACTTTGCTGTATGATGGATTTTGTACCTGATTCTATTAAATTCTGTGGAGATTAGGCAGAATTATTAAATTTAGTTATAGAAAAGAACCCCTACATTCAAATTTCTCTAATTGTGAAAATATTGCTTCAATTGCAACTATGATCCTAATCGTATTTTTGAAAGAAAACGCCTTTTATTTTTTTTTTACCCCAGTGAGGATAGTAACATGATAATTATATTTATTCCTATGAATTTTACTTTCTTTTTGGAAGATTTTCAGGGTACTTTGATGGATTTAGTCATCCTAATTGTTCTTCAAGGGTGTGTGGCTCCAGAAGCATCTCTGTGAGCAAGGTAAGACATTTATTGGAATTGTCAAAATAAAAAATTACGTTGAAAATTGTTTCAATTCTACTGCTAGAGAAGTCAAATCTAACTTCTTTTTCCTAGAAGGGACAGTCTTGCCTATTTGAACAGGCTGGTAAGACTGACTTTGGGATTTCAGCAGAGCCCCTGCAGAGAGCAGATCTGCACAAAGGGTAGATTAGAGATGTGGCTGACAGCTCTACCCTTCCCATTTGTAGGGGCTTCCAGACCAATCTTAAACATCCCTTGGCATTTGAGGAGGGGCCCATCTGGCAAATTTTGCACTATAGGAATTGAACAAACATGAGAATTATGTGTTTTTAAAGGATGTTTGATGTTAAATAAAAGTCAATTATAAATATATATCCAAATGGGTGGAATAGTTTTAAATACACTGCATGCTAGAAGTTTTTATCACAACTGATATCATTAGAATTAAAGCTGTATTGTTTTGTATAACTAATAGTAAACATTCCAAGCACAATTCAGATTGTTTTCTGTTGCAGCAGAAAGTTTAGGTTAATGTAACATTGTCTCCTAACTATGATAAAACCTTCTGGCCTTGAAAGATAAGAAAATATGTTTCTTGATCCATGTTACCTTAGTAACTGATAACATCACCTTATGAGTATTAGTGACTGCAAAGGTGAAAGCAGTTTGTGTGTTCTAGGGGAAATAGGCAACTTTTTTTCCCCTATTATATGAAACTGGAATCTTCTTCACTCTGATCAGCTGGTATGGTGGGGATCAGTCTCTCTCAATAAGCATCAAGTTGCTTATCAGATAGCACATGCAGTTAGAACTGGTTTTGTATGAAGGAGAGCAAGCAAAAAAAATAATTTCTTTTAATACAAAGCAAATAGTACTTGAATTGTCAGCCATGAGGAAAATTCTCTTCCTTGACACTGCTCACATTAGAGAGGATTATTCAGTTTCACAGGCCCTGTCCTTGAATTATTTTTCACTGGAGTCATCTCTTGTAGGAGATTAACACGAAGAAGCATTTAGCAGTACTAGGAATGATCAAGCATATTCCCTACACTGAAATTTCATAGTAGTGGTAATAACAGACTATAGGTGAAAAGAAAAAAAAGTGCAAAATATTCCCTAAGGATGCATATAAGCAACACAGAGACCATTATCATCCTCTTTGACCTCCCCTACTATTTCCAGTTTGGCTGGAGTTGAACAATATAAATTTCCAATTCAAACACTGTTTACTCTCCTGAACACTCAAAATAGAATTAATATCATTATTACAGGATTAACAGAGTAGGATATATTGAGTGTGAAAACGAAAATGTGACCTTGTTGATCTAAAATAAATATATGCTTATGAGGTAGTGCCCATTTCTAGGGTTTAACACCTCCTTATACACACCAAACCAGAGCCTGATCTCACAGCTCAGTGCTCCTGCTCCCTGACATTGCCCCCACTGCCATTGTGGGGTTTTTGTGACTGTGAGCAGGTTCCTGATTCCAGCACTAACACGGAGCACACCCAGCAGCAGGAACAACAACAAGGGTGACTGCAGGGCTGTGAATTCCTCATATAATCCCTGTGCTGGGCTGCAGCCAGTGCCCTGAGAGCTGCTCTGGGCTTACTTTCTGCTCCACACAAGGAGGTTGGCCCTGTGGGGCTGGTACAGCTGGGTCATCATGTAAGATTGAAGGAACTCACAAGGAACAGGATCATAGTGGGTTTTGCCCCTTACTGCACAAAATTCCAAAAGCTATTTATAGTGAAGAAGAGGGAAAATGCAAGTACTTTTCCAGTACATGCTGGAAGCTCCTCAATTTCTCCTCTTTTCTCCGTTAAGCCACTCATTAAAACAGGTACTCCCATTATGTCCTGGCAGCTGTCTGCCAGTGGGCATCAGACCTCCTCTGAAGGAGACTTTCCCCAGGAACACCCTCAGGCCCTTTCAGCTGTGAATTTTCTGGTGTCTGCTAAGGTGAGGTCACATTGCTATCTTCTCTTAACACTTCTTCAAAAGTTATTTATAGGAAACTAATCATCTTTGAGATTCTGTCCCTTGACAAATTTAGATAAAATTGGTCAATGAATTGAATATCATTATAAATTAACATATGAGGGTATATAGGCATCTACAAAGAAGGTGAGTTCACATGCAAGCCTTAGGAAACCAAGCTAAAAAAAAAAAATTAAAATGTGACACTATGTGTACTAGTTTGAAAACAAACCAGTGGGAGGCACCAAGTCAGAGTAACAATTTAATGGGGAAATTAAAGAAAAGGAAAAAAACTAAAAGAAAACACTGGTTCAAACTGACAGAGTCAAGATACAACCTGAGTCTCTGTTAGGCAGGGTGGTGGTAGCAGTCTGGTAGAATGGGGGCTGCAGTCCTCTGGAAGCAGTGATCCTGTAGAAAAAGGGTCTGCTCTTCCTCAGGAAGTCCAGTGGTGGCTGTGTAGCTCCTGTCCTCTGGAAATCCAATGGAAAGGGTTCTCTCTGCTGTTCAAAATCTCAGATTATATCCACGATGGGATGCTTGGTTCCTCCCTCTGGGTGGAGCATCTCACAATGGGGTAATGAGTCATGAGGCAGAGTGTTGATTAGGCTCATTAACAGAAGATAGTCCAGAGGGAGTTATCTCTGAGTCAGGCGGCAGGACAATGATGGGCAATTAACAGAAAGATAGTCTGGGGGGAGGAGGCAAGGAAACACTGCCCCACCTGATTTCAACACCTCATGAGGATGGTAATAGAATACACTGCAACCCAGGACACTATGGAATGATGAACAGAAATGAAGGGAGCATGTTTCCCCATTTAAAAGAAGATTTAAAAGATTAATTTTTTTTTAAAGGTATGGGCCAGTTATACAACAGAATGAGAAAAACAGAGGAGGCCAACCAAGCCCTCCTGCTTTGAAGGACAAGAGGTCCCTTTATGAAAACAGAAAGTAATAAACCCAAAATAGAATGTACTTGTAATACTGTCCCTGCCCAGCTCCGTGGGGTCCTGCGTGCCCCCACAGACGCACGGGTGGTTCAGTGCTGCAGTCGGCAGCAAAGAGTCGAGAAGGGCATTTGGGTGCGTTCTGCCAGGAGCATTTATTGCTGCTACACTGTCGAAGAGTGCAGAGGCAAATACAAACATGATCCCAAAACTCACAGTTTTATCTGGGGGTGGGGAAAAGGTGGGACCAGGGAACGGGGACCAATGGGGAACTCTGGAGGAGTGACGAGGGGTAGAGGCTGACAGGCAACCGGGGAATCCAAACTGGGGTAGATTAACATAACAGAACACTGCGTCCTGGGAGAAACCTTTCTGGTCTCCCTAACATGAAGTGGTCCTTGTGGTACTGGGGACTTGTCTTACTTACTCTGTTCCTTGTAGTGTATGTTCACCGGTCACCACATACTTGAAGTAAATGATTTAGATTTTTAAAAGCTCCAACATACAAAGGACAGCATCTGCAATTGCCATAGCTGAGATGGCAATTACCGTAACTATTCATCTTAATAATTTGGAGAATTAAATGAGTGCCATGACCCAAAAAGTCTATCTTTTCACCATGATATGTTATAAGCTCATATTAGTCATGTTACAGAACAAAGTGCTGGACCTTCAGCTGAAGCTGGCTGTGGACTGAGCCAGCACATTGGTGAGGATGGGGAGAGCTGTGTCCTGCCTTACTTTGCAGTTTCTCTTCCATCCTAAGAGACAGCAGTACTCAATAGTAAATTTTAGGAAACACCATCTCCTTACTTATTTCCCTTGTTAGCAACAGTAGGCACATTCTGCTACTCTATCATCAGCTGCATTGCTTAGTAAAGAATTCAAAGGGCTTGAAAGAAACCAGCACTTCTCCTTTACAAGAAAGAACAGCAAGGTTTGATTGTTGAAACCATAAATATTGATTATTCTTGGAAGTACAACATTTTCATTTTATTATGGACAATTTTTGGGGTTTCTTATGGAAAACACATACTCCTGAAGACAGCAGAGAAATACCATTCAAGCCTCCTATAGGAGAGGTGCATTTTGGAAAAGTCATCACAGTATTTTGACTGGCCTCTAAAGCATTCTCATATTTACACTAGGATTGGTATTATCTTATTCCATGCTTCAGTTCGACCTTGTTCACCTAGATACCATGAAAACAAGCTTATTATTTTTTTCCCCCTGACAAATATGCTGAGGCCATTACTGAATCAGTTACAAGTATTAACAGGACTCCTTCAAATGAAATTGTCTCTAAAACAAATTGTGATTCTTCAGTATATTGTGGCATTTGTTTTATGCTTCTGCATTGAGCTCTAAGTTTTATGCAATCTGCTGTTTGTTAGTCTCCTGTGATCTTCCAAACTTTGTTGTTTAATGCTTGAAGGAACAAATAAGCTGACCTTCGTATTCCAATCTTCAGATTCATCTGACCTAGGGTGTATCTGGACATGAGTCTAAATACATTTTAAATTACTTGTGGTGTTACAGAAAAACTTGCTTGAGAAATCTGAAATTGCATTAAGCACCTTGAAAATCTTGAGAATTATTTTTACATTGCAATAAAACCCTCTTTCACATTTTATATGAACAAGGGGAAAAAAAGAGGTTATTTTTCTGCAGGTTTGAAAACTTATAATTGTTGTGGTTTTATGTAATTTTTGCTCCAAATTTCTTTACAAGAACTTAAAACTGTAAAACTGAGGTTTCCTGAAGTAGTCCCCTCAGTGCTTTTAAAAGAGTTAATTTACTTCTTAGAAATAGATATAAATTCACCTGCTGGTTTACGTTTATTACCCAGCTAATCCCTATCCATCTGAAGCATCTCAAAATATTTATGTATTAATTCTTACAACATTCTGTGAGCTACAGAGTGCTATTATTTTCATTTTACAAGAGCCTCAGGTCATAGAAGTGTCTTTCAAATCAAGCAACTGAATGAGCCTCCAAATCACAGGCTAGCTCAGTGCCTTAAACATTTGTATCTGTATGAATTTTTGTCAGTTCTTAAGATGAATAAAAATTATGAAGCAGAGCAAACAAAAAATCACTGGATTAACACTGTTATCTATTCAGCTTTGGTATTCTAATTAATTCTTTTCTGGTTAATCTTGTAAGAAGCAGGAGATAATGAAAACTGAAAATCTGAGCATAAGTGGTAGAATGGGCTAATAGTGCCTTAACCTTTTACATTTTGCTCACAGTTTAAACAAATGCAAATGTTATTCTGAAGGACTTTCAAGGTGAATAAACAAATATTTTGTTGTTTTTTTTTTAAAAAGGAAAGGAAAGACAATCTAACTTCAGTGTCATTTCTCTTCCAGTACTAAGACACTCAGAAGCTGCCATTAACCTGCTAAAAGATGTATTACTACTGATGTGAAGAACACCAATAATTTGTGTGTTCTCTGTTCAGCGTCTTTCAGGATGGAATTGTAAGACTTGGGATTTCTTTGCAGCCCACAAAATCACTGTTGGACTTCAGTTTAAAGACAGACAAGAAACTAAAGAAACTTGTGGTGTACATAGCCAAGTAGTATCAGTCACAATCTGGTTTCAGCTTGGGATCAAGGTTCTCAGGTAGCATAAATCAGCTTGTCTCACCCCAACTCCAACCTTTCCAATGTCAGTAGTGTGCACTGTTCCAGCTTAAAAACTTTCTTTATTGTATTATTTGGAAAATTTGAATTGTTTATCATTCTTAGGTACAGCTTTGATTTTTAACATGCACAAAATTCAGGTCTGTTGGACCTTGGAAAAAGGGAAGGAGTTTCAGATCTGCCTTTGACTATATCTTTCAGTAAAAAGACGTAAGTAGACGAGCAAAAGACAAAGGAAAAGAAATAAAAAAACCACAAACCCAACCAAACCAAAAACTTTAATTCATCGCCATATTTCCATCACCAGAGAAGGACTGAGCACACTGAAAAATTAGCAAGTACACTTTGTTGCTATCTAACTATACACTTATCCTCCCACCTGCCTGTATTGGCCAGCACAGCAATCAGGGTGAGAAAGGACAAGGTAGGACATTACAGAGTGTACCACAGAGGGGACAACACACGTCTTGGAGGCTGCAGCAGTGTGGCATGACCCACAGAGTGTTATCTCAGAAAAATGCATCCCACTCACGCGGTGACGTCACGGCTGTGTTCAGCACCTTTTGGAACGTGCCCAGATCCTCCACCCTGTGCCTTGGTGTGCTGCAAGGAAGGAGACAGATATAAAAATGTGCTTCCCCCTTGGTTCTTGGGTTCTTTCTTTCTTGTTTCTGTTGTATATACCTTGAAATCAGGGAGTGACTTCACAGACTTTTCCAGAAGGCTGCAGGAAAGACCTTCAAATCCACAACTACATTGAAGCATGTTAAAGATTTCCATGGGAGGCGAAAGGGATTAAGTTAAACAAGTTTGAGTTGGTTCAGCTTGTCAAATTCCAGAGAAAAAGAGCCAATGTCAGAAGTCGTACGTGGGTACTATGTCTAATTCATCATAACTGCCAAAAATTTCTCAGTACCTTGCACAAAGTTAGAGAACTTATATCTTAAGCACTTGAGAGAGTGAAAGAACACAGGTTTTTCATTTCTTAACTTGCCATGGAAGCTCACCTGAATATTGCACTTCCAAGCTCTGGTCCCACAAAACTGACATGACATGAAATAGCATTGCCCTGTTCCTTTATATCCCTGATGAGAAAAAGAAGTCATTCATAAAGCCCAGCAGTCAAGCCTGCTGCCAAATCCCCTCAAGAAATCTTTCCCAGGCAAATGACCCACAAGGAAACCAGAAAAAAAGTAATAACAAAATGCCAAAAATGCTTCAAATCAGCACTGGTAAGGAAAATGTTTCTGGGACAGGATGACCCATCAACCACCCTTATTTATAACTGCATAAATTAGGCTAAGTTATGATTATTTTTACTACCTATTGCTAGGCTCTGCAAACACTGGACTGCAAGAGAGATCTAATCCCAACGAGTTTGCAGGCTAAGAGCAATCTATTTCTAAAAACCAAAAACAAAACAAAACACCACAAGGTGATTGAGTCAAACCTATCACACTGCTACAATTAAAATTTATAATTCTCCCAAAAGGCACACCTCTTTTATGGGTAATTACTTAAGGAGTTTAAAAATGTTCATTAAATCACTTTCATTTCTAAGGGATACTAGTCATTAATTATTTTCTCCTTAATTTTCTTCTTTTCTACATTTTTTATATTTTGTAATAGCACTATGCAAACCAATCTGGACTACCTAGATTTATTTTGGCTTTCCTGAGGACTTGAATTGTAATAAGATGGGAGAGTAATGGCTGGAATAAGAACTTTTTTTTCCTGAAATTTAAATTAAGATTTCTGTTTTGTATATTTTACAGAAGTCTACTTATGCTCAGTAGAGCAAACACGTTACTCAAGAGAGTCGGGCATACACAAGATAGAGCTGTGAGTCTAACAGAACATTAATCCTACACATATAAGGGATTTGTGTTTTTTCCCACATAATAGTCTGAAAAAATATTATTACTAGAGTTTTTTCCTTATTATTTTCATGCCCAGAGGACCAAGCTGGCAAGGGTTTTACAAAAATGCATTTTGAGAGAGTTCCATTCTTGCAAAGATTACACTTTAAGTAGAAAAGAGAGAAATTAGAAGGGGAGGTCTGACAACAGAGACATTACCCAGAGTTTTGCAGAATTTTTTATAGTGTTTAATTATTATATTTATTGGTATCTAATCCCAACAGTAGCTCTGTTCTAAAACTAGGAACAATAATGACTAAATCTTGTATTTGAGATTTCACTGAACACTGAGAAACAACTAAAATTTTTGTGTATGTGCATGAAATACATAAAAATAGGCTGAGAGTCTTACAGAATAGCATGTGGGGCTTGTTGGGGGTGGTTTTGAAATGTCATGTCTCATGGAAATTCTGGTCTTGCATTTCTTGGCCCAGGAAGCCCATCCTGCATGAAACCAATGAGAAATAATAGCTTGGAATGATAACATATGTGGGCCATAGACATAAACACATCTCTGAGGCCATGACATGTCTATCGCTGTTACTGGAATTTAAAAAATGTTTAAAGAGGAATAACAGACAAACTCACAAAAGCTATGTTTTGCTAGGAAATTATGCTGGAAAATTTTAAAAAATGTACCAAACTCTAGTGTCATGAAAGATGGTTATTTTTTCCTCTGCTTTGAGTTTTGAACTAAGACATGTCATGAGCTGAGATGTCACCTGTTAGATTAGTCCTAATCAGTTTATAAGTCCTGCATGTCTGGAGTTATAAAGGTTTGGTTATCCCAGTTGAGATGTTGAGCTCTATAGTACGTTGATGAAGATGTTACCTCTCTGATTGGGTTATGGCATGATGTCTATGTCCAACCACAAATGACTCAGTTGTCATCCTTCCAAAACTTTTTTAAAAAGATTATTTTAAAATAATTTTTATATTCAAAGCCTTGTGCCTTCTGGCTGATAGACATGAACTTCAAATGAAGCACCAGCTCATCTTAACAATATTGCATGCTTTGGAATTGTCCATTGAAATTTTAGCAGTAACTTAAAATGCCCAAAGGGTATTCTATATATAATTTCAATAGGCCAGTAGTATTTTACAGCTTGGACTGGAAAGTGATTCACTCCCAATACCCCTACCACACTACATACTGCTGATAAATCAGACACAAAAGAATTTGTGATTCAAATTAAAATTTCTTTCTAGTACAAGATACACTTTATCATTGCTGAATCCTGAAGAATGGTAGTTTAGCTGTGACAAGTCTGCCAGACTTTGTTGTGAAACTTATGTAATAGTGTTAAATAAATTATAGACTCATGCATTGCCTTCCTGGTTCCATAATGGAAGGAAAGCAGGGGAGAGATTGACATTTAGCAGGCATGTACTGCCTCCTGAAAAACAGGATGCACACCAACGTGCTGCCAGGAGAGAAAAGGCTAAGAAATTCAAGGACACCTAACCAAACATCAAAGGAAAACATCTGCTGTCAAAGAGATCTTTTCTCTCTTCTCGTACCTCCCAGAAGAACAGCTAAGAAGCAGATAGGAGGGTGAGCTGCCAGTAAGATTGATGTCCCACCAGGATTTACTGTACATTCCCTGCTCACTTACACTACAAGACCACAGTCTCAACACTGGAAAACATCTTAATCCCCAATAGCCTGGTCACTTAGTTTTCATTTAAATTTAGTTTTCATTCAACTAGAAGGATTACATAGCTATAACTGTCCTTTAGTCATCCTGATCTACAAAACAACCCACTGTGTTAAGTATGTTGTCTAAGGAAACTCCAGTCCAGGGTTTTGCATAGGGCCCTCTGGGTTAGAAGGGACCACCAGCTACTACCCTGCTGCTGGTTGGACTTTTTACTGCTGATTATCCCTGGTTTAGCCCAACAGCCCAGACAATTTGTAACTCACCATCCAATCCATAACTCACCAGTTTAAGGATACTCCAGGAGCCCCTGACAAAGGTTTTGCCAAAGGCAAGATAAACATCCACTCCTCATCCACGCTGTCAGTCGGCCCCTCAGATAAATCAGGTCAGGCATAATCTGCTCTTAGCAAATCCACCTTCTTGGTTCATGTGGCTGGAATTGACTTCCAAAAATATTGGTACCCCAGGGACTGAGGTCAGGCTGATCCTGTAGTTCCCTGGGTCTTCCTTCTTGCCCATGACCTTTCCAAGAAAGCCTTTTCTCTAAAGGATGCAGGGAAACCAAAATTCTGCTAAGTAACCACATCCAAAGTTCATACCTCCAAAATTCCTGCTTGCTTTCAACTCACCTCTGAGAAACCTGAACCTACGAGCTTTCACGAATACTTATTCACAGGAGCATAGAAGCTACTTGAGGGTATGCTAAAAAAGACCCTAGGCTGGACAGTGTCTAGTTGAAATCTGAAAACTCCCTTCAGCAAAGTCCCAGCTGCCTCCCTTTCAGCTGAGCATGTGAAGCAGACTTCACAAAACATGACTTGTTCTCTTTCGCCTGGAAGTTTGTTGAGTAAACTCTTATGCAGAATGGGAATTACACAGATTTCCTCTTCTGCCTGAGGAAACCAAAACTGTATATATCATTTCTACCAGAGCTGTGTCTATCTTGCTCTTAAAATGCTACATGGATAGAATTCCCTTGATTTCCAAAACAAATTTGCTTTATTGGTACACATTTCTCCATCCAGTCTTTTCATCCTTTTTTTATGAATATTTAAGTTAATGACTTGTTGTTTACAGAATGGAGAATAATACACACACCTGATGTGTTTTTCCATACCAGGAGTGTAAGAATCATTCTGATCATCCTATTACCCTTCTGTGCACACTTTCTATACTTTGAGCACAGTGTCCAGAGTTGGATACAGCCAAGTCTCCACTATGCTGAGTAAAGATGGAACAGTCTGACAAGCCTTAAAAACAGTAGTGCTTTTTATGCATCCTAATTTCTAGTATGCCTTTTTCACAATATGGCATTCCTGACTCACACTGAATTTGTCCTCCACTGTTGTCCCAAGAACATTTTTGATGGTCGGGTGCTATCCAGGAGTTCTGTATGCAAAACATGGTCTTTTCTCTCATTCTCCCTCTCTTTCTCTCTGTTTTGTAGAGTTTGGGTTTGGGTTTTTTTGTCCTTTGGGGTTTTGGGTTGGCTTTTTGTTTGTTTTTTTTTTTTTTTGGTGGGGGATGGAGGAGAGGCAAGGGATGGTGAGGGGATATGTCTCAGCTGTTGTAGGGGATGTCACAGTGTTTGATTTGAAAGGTTACAAGTACAATTCTTCAAGAGGGGTTTCAGCCTGTGGAACCCAGAAGACTGAGGTGTCATTGTACACCTCAGTGGTGGATTAGTCACCTGTGTCTCTGTTACTGAAATGTTTCTTTCACAGCAGTGTTTTGAAAATAAAATTCTCAAAGGATCTGGAGACTCAAAGGCTCTGCAGAGGCATCTGGTGCCCTTTGTGTAGATCACTGTTTCCTGAACCACAAAGACTGGACCTGGTTACCTGCTCCTATAGGGATAAGACATTTTAGTGGAGTCCCCATGAGAGTTGTTTTCAGCTCTATTCACTGAAACTTTACTAGCACAAAGAAAATTGTCAAGAGTGAAGTTCTGATGAAAACCAGCATTTAGAAGAAAAATACAGACAAAAACCTTCTGGATGCTCTGACATTTGCCTTTGAAATAGTCACATTTGACTCTGTATGAATTCCAGTAACATATGCTTTGTTGTAATGAACAGTGCACGCCCTGTTTGTATTTGACCTGAAAGTAAAACTGATTTTGAAGTTCTAGGAAGCAAGCAACATCAAACATCCTCAGTTAAATACCTCACTACAGTGGCCTGAAATGAATGTGACACAGCAAATCTTTGTCTGGAGCCAAGGTTTTTTTTGAAATTATAAATCTGTTCTTTTCCATGCCACACACACACACTTCTTTTGCTACCCAAAAAAAAAGCAGTCTGGAAGTGCCCTCATTAGCATTTTACAGTAGGCTTTTACTGAGTGGAGAAGATTTTGTCCTAACAAGGGGCACACCTGGATAAGGACACGAACAGTTTCAGAGCAGCTGCCTCTTTCTCAGGTGAGGGGAGAGCAGGGAATGGGCAGGAATCCACCATCCTTTCTCTTGGCTTCTCTCCACCTTTGGCCTCCAACATTGCCACACAACAAAGGAGCATAAAGGGTAATGAGTACCCCAGTCTGCCCCTAGCTTTGAAGGCAATTGAGTGTTTTATTCTGGCAAATCTCTTGGTGGTTGTGAGTTTGAATTCTGTGACAGCAGCTCTGAGGTTCACTGGCACACGCAGAGTGCTACAGGCAGCAGGGCTGTTCCACACTCCCTGTCCCTGCCAGGTTACATCCTTCTGAAGGCACCCCACTGAAATAAAACATCAGGGGGTTATTGTTGGGTTGGATTGGGGTTTTCTCCTAAGTGAAGCCAAGAGCTACAGTGACATGAAAGACTGAATGGGGTTTGAGGCACAGTTGAATTAAAAAGGTGAGGAACACACAGTGCATGCAAAGACTTCAGCAGCCACAAGCTGAAACTGAAGCAGCATCCCCTGGAAAAAGCATTTAAAAAAGGCTTAGAGACCGTTTAGAAAATGAGGACAGTGAAGAAACATACTGGCAACTTAGGGGCAATCAGCACATGTATAAGAAAGTGACAAGAGGTGCTGAAGAGCATGTGGGGCTGGGCAGGTACTGCAAGGGCAAGTGGCAGCCACAGGAGGAGGAGGAACAGGGGAGGCAGGTGGAGTGCACAGTGCTGGAGACACGGCTGAAGGCACACACCTTTAGGGGAGAAGATGCTGGGGCCTGGCACTGTACTCACACCTGCTAAAACACTGCTGGAGGTGACGGCTTCACACACAGTTTGAGTTATGGTGCTGTTGGCCCTGGCCAGCACAAGGTTTTCATAGGGGCAGCAGTAACTTCGGTATGTTATAGCCGAGATCAGGTTTGAATACAATTTTTGAACCATCCTGTTCAGAGGCAGGATGCTGGCCACAACTTAATTGTCAGTGGAGAACTAAGCAGAGTGAGTTTTCTTATCATTCAGTCATCAAAATTTCAAAGAAACACCTCAGATTTTAGTCTTTACAGGTGTTAAATAAAACCTCTAAAATATTTCAAGGGATCTACTGGTGTCTTCAGCTAATCACTAGTCACTGGAAGGAGCATAAACAGTAACATTACCTGCTTGAAAGTTGCTGGGAGCCAGAAGAAGAAGGGAAAAGGCCATCAAAGTGTTCCATAGTGTCTTATGTACCACGTATACCATTCCAGAAAAAAATTGAATACTGAACTATGCTGTAAATCCTGCAGTAGCCACATGAGGTTACTTCCATTTTACCAGCTGATACTGTAGAAGGAACTAATATTTTTTCTGCTTCTCAAAGTATCATGACAGTACAAAAGTGATTAGAATTGTCAGCCAACTGGCGTGATGCTAATGAGAGTCCTCCAGCTGTGCAGCTGCTGCCCTGGCACCCTCTGTTCTTTAGATAGCAACAGTTGCATATATTAATTATGCCAGCAGGGAGACAGCAAATTTATGACAGTGCTTAGGGGAAAGCTGAATGCACCTGGCATTTATACAGAAGAGTAGAAAAGGGAGCATGAAATGATCTTGCCTTTTTACAGGTAATTTAAACAGTTATTCTTATAACTTGGGCACTCTGGCATAGGTTGAGGGGAGTGGAAATGTATTTTTAAGCTAATGCATAGATTTAATCCCTTAAAATGCTTTTAATTACCTCTCTTCCGAGGTCTTTGGCATGTGTCAGCTTGAATAACTCATGCCTTCAGTGTCCTGCTTGCTTGCATCCCTGCTATTGTGCGAGGATGTTTTGCAGATTCCCAGAGGTGAGTCCTGGGCTGTCACGGACCCTCAGGGACTGCCTGGAGCCCCGGAGCCAGACTGATTAATCCTGACCTCAGGTGGAGCTCTGGCTGCTGCAGAGGCCTTGGCAGCTCCCTGACCCCCATCCCCACCCCGCTCCCTCCTCCCTGCTCCCTCCATCCTGCTGTTCGAACAAAGCATCACTCCTGCATTGTTTGCTGCAGGAGCTCAGCCAAGGAAGTCATAACAAGACAATAGACATATCATCTGATAACCTTGTTAACTTGGTTGAATCAGAGCTCTTAACAAGTAGAAGAGTTTAGTAAAGTGGAATAAAAATATTGCAAATATTTGTTGTCAATGGCTTTTCAGCTGTGTCTTTGAAAACATAGCATGTCTTGTGCTTTTATTTAAGATTAAAGCTAAGCTCAAGGACACTAAACAACATTACCAAGGTCAAAAATGACTTTAAAAAACCCCTACTACAAATGCTAACTAGAGCAAGCAGGCAGACTTCTTCATTGTGTTCAAATATCAGCAAGTAAAACGACATAAAAAGATATGGATGTGCCATACCAAAAATCTCTGTGCAGTAACAGTCTACAATGCACTGTTTCATATTTTATCAGGACTAGGCTGTGACAGTGCCAGAAATTCTAAATGAAGGGCAATGGGTATTAACATTGTCACATTAGCTAGTGAAGAGCAAATTGGTGATCCCAACCATATCAATCACCCACTGCTCCTCTCAGAAAACAGTCTGGGCTTCCCTTCCCAAGCAGATATCCTGATCAGACTGGTGCCCCCCAGGAAAGAAACCAGAAGGCAGCAAATCCCACACCACTGCTCTTCCTGGTCTGTGCTTCCTGAGAGAGTGTGCACACATGTATTCTAGTTAATTAACAACAAACAATCCATAAATCCCACTTTTCTTCTTCTGTAGTTGTTATTTTCTTCTCCATTACCTAGCCCTGGTAATGGTATCTTTCATTTTGAAGCATTCTGCCTTAAAGTTCGTTGAAGACCTTTATAAGTACTTGAGCAAAAAGTTGCATGCAGTGCTAAATAACGTCTATAAAAATTAGAAAGAGAGAATGTGTTATCTGTGGTCTCGACTTTCTTCCCTTGGAGGAATCATATGTCGCATGGGGTAGGAATATCATTTTGCTTGTACCATTTCCCATGCTTGTACCATGCCCAGAGGCATTCTGAAGTCAGAATGCGAGATACTGTTAAAAAAAGGGTGGGTTTTTTTTTTTTAAATTTAGGGCATTCAAATTCATTAAATCAGTAGCATTCGTTCTATTTTTAGGCAAGATGACCAGAAAAAAAAATTACAATTTGTAAATTGTTGGAGGAAACCCTTTGACTCAGATTTGTCTGTCTTTCAGTGTTTCTAGAAGTGGCGTTAGTGACTAAAAAGTAAACTGTTTCCCGGGAATCTGACGAGTGCTGAGCACTCATGAAAATCTGATTGCCTGTCTACGTGCCAGAAAATAGATTGAGAGATCTAACTTCAGGCAGCCAGACTTGAAAGTGCAGGGAAGGATCAATCCTGAGGAATCTTACTGCTCCATCTGTACAGTTATATGGGTATAATTTTTGGTGTAGGCATTATTTTTGTAGAAGAAATTGTATTGTTTATCTTCAAGAAGCTATTTTAGGGTCTGCTTTCCCTGGCAGAAGGCAGTTGCAGTTATATTGGTAGGCCTGTGGCTTGTTTTTGTTAGAAAAGCAGCACAGTAAAGCCATGAATTTTGAGGAAAGGAAGCTATATTTTTAAAATGCATTTTTGGCAGTAGAAGTGTAACTCCCTGGGGTGTCCTGCTGACACGACTGCCTTGGAGATTGCAATTTTTACCTCTTCAAACTGTGCTACCTAAGCTTGCAGGAATGTGTCTGTGTGCAATGGCAGGACAGGGTCCTCCCTGTGTTGGATAGGAAGAGGAGGGGGAGCTCCAAATCTCTTTCACATGACCAGAGAGGCAGGGGAAATATCCTATATGGAGCTGATAGGCAGAGAGAAGTGGACTCAAACTTCTCTGATCCTTTGAGGCAAGGGGATGTAAATTTTCTGAGAGTCCTCTTCAGACACAGCCTGGGGATGTGGTTAGGAGGGGCCAAGTAGTCACCCCCTTCTCTGGTGCTGCTGGTAGCCAGGTGCCCAGGGACATGGTGGCTGGACAAGGCCTGGGCATCGAAATCATAAATAAATAAAATAACATCAAGATAATACTATAACATATAATATAACATATAACAACATAACCATAAAAAACATAATAATAACATATCATAATATTATAAAATAACATATATAGTATTATAGTGTTATAAAATAACATAAGAATAAAATAACATCACAATCAGTCTGCTTTATACAGGAGCCTGGACCAGGTACTCTTCAGAGGTCCCTTGCATCTTAGTTTGTTTTAGGATTATGCAGTGAGACAGTTCTAGAGAAAGGAAGGAATCAGCTAGTTCCCTCTCCTTCCTCTCTCCTCTGTCATGCACAAGGTGATACGCAAGAAATTATTTAAGAGTCAGGAGATTATTCCAACTATAAAAAGACAGTTGCATACTAAGCATTTTCCTTCACAAGTTTCTCCTCAGCCTCATAAACAGGGCCTGAATTCTTTTTGTATCTTTAAAAATCTCATTGTTTAACAGGAATCTTCTAGTTCTTTTATTAATATCCAGTGGAATACTCAGAATTTTCTGTACTGAGAACATTATTGAAGCCCTATTTCAAATCACAGCACTTGGGGCTACCAAGAAAAAGGCTCCTGGGGGAAGTTTTTGATTTTTTTTTTTCCAAAGATCACAAAATAATTTAGCACCATTTTTTTTTAAATAAATATAGCTGCTACAAAGTCAGTACTATTTCACTGATTCTCCATGTGCCTCTGAAATATAATCTTTTGCTGAAAATCAAGAACCGCAGGGACAGTCTTGATCCAGCAAACAATATAAGTATGGGCTGGAAATGAGTGTTACCCACTTCACCAGAAAGGGTGAAATTTCTATTCCAACAAGCAAGCTTTTGAATAATAGAGATGGGATCTGTCCAAAACCATGCAACCAGCTGCTTAATTTCTGCTACTGGGAGGTGTGCTCTGGGTATTCTAGAGCTGTGCTCCAAAACCTTGTAAAATACGAGAATTTTTAGTTCTGCTAATGATGCATCATATGAAAGATTAGTATTTTGATAGCTTTAAGTCCCCTGAAACTTCTATTAAGAAAGAATAACTTTTCTCTGGACTGTATTAAATAATATCAAAAATACTTTCATTTTTAGAAAATCCCATAGAACTAAAAGAAAATAAGTTTATATTTCCAAATAATTGTTTATTAGAGCTAAAATGTCTCATGGCATTGTAGTGGATATTTTTAAGATTACAGAGAGTATTATTTATGATCCAGTTCAATATTATTTGTCATCTCTCTTCATTTAACACAGGAAGAGGAAACAGGACTCTTCATTTTTACCTTCCTTTTTCCAATTAGGGGTAAATATGGTGAAACAGTATATCTGCATGATTTTCTCAAGTTCTCTCTTATTATATTTTCCAGTACTTGCAAGTCCTGTGTGATTTGAGGAGATTGTTGCTTTTCTCTAAGGTGAAACTTTGAATAAAACAACATTTTTTATATCCTCATTTAATGTGTAGTGTTTGTTTTACTATTTACTGTCTTAATGAATTTCAGGTTTTAAAAAACGAAGTTATTTTCAGCCTTGAATATTAAGTCTGTAAAAGCAGATTTTGGAAAGCATTTTAGAGTTACTTTACATATTTTTATTTAATCACCAGCAGTCTGCTGCACATTGATACATCCCCTCTAGATTTCAGAAAGGCGCTGAGCACTCAGATCTTGTGGGTCTAAAGAGGAACTGGACATACTTTGGACAGTCTTCCTTGATGGCTCAAGACATGCAGGCTGACTTTGCTACCACCTTCTCAGGATGCATGAAAATAAATTTCTTGCACAGAGTAACCATTTGCCTCATTAAACATACTCAGAGGAAGCTGATATTTTGTAGTTTCTGCTGTACATTTCTTTACATTATTTTGATCGATGATAAATTTAAAAAATTAAAAAATAAAAAAATGCAGCCCAGAATTAGCTCAGATTTCATGAAGGAGTCTTCCAAGGTTAGCAAGAAAATAGGAACTACTTTTGGCACTACCAATGAACTTTTTGGTGGTGCCTATGCGCTGTCTTCGGACACAGCTAGAAAAGAGCACAGGTCCTTCTGTCCCACTGGTAGCAATGCTGCTGGTTCCAAATGTGGAAAGCAAAGCAGATTTGCTTTCCCCATGCAGGAATCTTGACTTTTCCCTTCACTTTAGGATTTTATTTGTGCTACCAAAGTCTGCCTTTGATAGAAGCAGCTCCAGCCTGGGGTATCTCTATGTATTCATGCTATACATTAACAGACCTAAGCAGCAGAAGAGCTCTCTTGCAGCATCACTAAGAACTGCTTTCTCTGTCCAAGCTTTGAACATTCACAATGTTGTGCCTGTTTACAGACACACATCAGGTCAGACAGGAAACAATCCCTAGAGTGAAACCATTCCAGCTGGAGACTTGGCGCTCACCCTCTGAGCGCAGAGTTTCAAGATTTTACTCCAGATCCAAGTTAGAATGCTAATTTAAATACATCCAGTAGACTGGATGAAATGTGACATCCTTTTACTCTTTCCCAGAAATAAGAGTTGATAAATTAAAATTTAGACTCCATCACTGTCAGGCATGTATTTTCTGCACTGTGAACTCAATACTTTCCCACCTCTGAAAGCATTTGTCTTGCCACTTGCTTATCCT
The DNA here is from genome assembly GCF_009650955.1 of Corvus moneduloides. Taxonomy (NCBI): domain Eukaryota; kingdom Metazoa; phylum Chordata; class Aves; order Passeriformes; family Corvidae; genus Corvus; species Corvus moneduloides. The sequence continues at coordinate 112,622,912 of NC_045477.1, forward strand.
GTCTGGACAATCCATCAAAGCAGCAGGAAAAGGATGAAAGCAAGCAGATTAAAGCTAAGAAAGCTGTTTGCAAATCTTTTAGTTAATTGAAGGGCTGCTAAGGAGGTTATAAGTAACTCAGTTTGGGTGCATGTAGTGGTGCTGCAGCCCATGGCAAGAGGGAAGGAGCAGTGTCTGTCAGCCGCTGGAGTTTCACTCTAACAGCTGGGGACTGTGCTTTAAGCTAAGATGCAACTTGAATGAGTTAGCAGGGAATAAATTATCTCCACCCTTGGAGTTGCAGGACACATCAGTGCAAACAAATGCAGCTAAGGGAGCTGCCTCTGGCTGGTCACCCAAGGGGAATCGATGTGGTCTGTGCCCCCACACTGTGCCCAGTTCTACAGAGCTTTGGCCAAGCTCCCATTCCTGGTTATTGTGGTGTGAAAATGAGGCCATAGCAAGTGCTAACTACTAATGAAGCAAAAGCCAGAGAATTTAATGATGCTTTTCATTGGCCACAGTTGCAGAGGTCAGTCTGTGTTTGCTAGTATCCCACTCAGCTTCTCACTGTCTCTCACTAGGATACGAGTAAAGCTTATCACCTCTTCACTTCTATAAACTTCATACACTTCCCCATAAAGGGGGTTTACCAATTAATCTCCCTAAATCCTTACAAGCAGGTTCTGAAATCTGAGTGGAATTATGCTTGAGGTGAACACTGAGCTAAGGGTGAAAACAACTGAAAGACAAATTGAAAAAAAATTGCCTTTGAAGATTATGTCAGATAAAATCCCATTATCTTTTTATTAATGGGATGTTTGACCAGTGAGGATTATCAACTCCATATCACATTGCTCGATACCTTCTCTTTTTTGAAAAAGCCCAGGACCTTTTGTTTGCCATAGAATATAGGTTTGTAAATCCATATGGTTTGTAAAGTCATAGAATAAATTATTGCTACATCTGAAATACCAACTGCATTTGGGGGTTCCTTTACCTCTCCCCAGATAGCATTATTCCATTAAATTCCATATCAGATACACAATGGTAGGGAAAGTGTCTTTGAATATAAAGGCATTCAAGTCATTCCTGAAATATCCCCAAATCTATTGTGTTTTATAGCTCAGTCAACTTCAAAAAAAAAAGGAGGTATTAAGACTAATGAGATGAAACCCAGTGAACCAACATGGTTTTATAATATGGCAAAAAATATCCCTTTTTACGCTTTTGTATACAGACAGTATTGTTGTTGTTATCGAGCGATTATGTCAAGGGCATGAATGCAACATTCATATCAAAGGGGAACATTCATATTAAGCATTCAAATTAAAAGGAACTCATTAAAAAGGTGAGTGAAGTTGTTTTTCATGCAGAAGTCACTGAGGTTTATCTGGTGGTGTGATGTTGCTGTGCTCAACAGCATGAATTAAGCAATAAAATGTGACAGAGAGTGCAATACTGAAGGTTAAAATATGACTAAAGGTGCATTATGAGTCACAAGGCTGAGAGAATAGAGATTTCAGTCTGGAGAGCAAGGCAGTCACCTTCTGAAAATGGACTGCCCAAAGTGACTTATGGTTATTGTGTAAATGCAGAATACATGTAATGCTATGTTTAACTATGGACTCTCAGATCCAGGTCACTCTAGTACCTGGTTGGAGGTGAGCACTGACAAGGGAGGCAGCTACCTGCACTGTCAGTAAAGTATGGCCAAGTCCATATATACATATTGACCAGGAAGTGTAGATTCAATTTGTTCATTTCTTAAAAATTTCTAAATGCTTGAAGTCGAACTCGCTGAACTGCTTAACTCAGCCGATAAGCAGGAGCCTCACGCTTTGCTCCACATTTTCAGGTAATACATAAATCATATTATTTTGGAAGGAAAGGTAGTTTTATTGCTTAAACAGTAGCTTGGATATGTTAATTTCAAGATAAATCATAGAAAAATTTCAATTTCTGGCCTAAGATCTTGAACAAAGCCAAATTTATTTATTTCAGTGTAATGTAGGATTTATTATAGAACCTCATTTAAAATAGAAAAAAAAACCTGTTGCCAAATTACAATCTAGAAGATGGCAGTAAAATTAAACTGTCAGCTGTTACTTAGAAAATCAGACGTATTGGCTTTTTCCTTTTGAATCAAACCTTTTGATGTTCTTCTAAGCTCTAAATTGATACAGAAATCTAATTAAGACCATGTGTCCTAGGTATTTCAATATTCTGAAGTCCATTTCTTATTTCTCAGTGATCAGTATACATTTCAGAGTGTATGAATAGTTGCCCTCTCTTTATTTATAGAGTTCTCTTTATTCATAGAACTGTCAATGCTTTGTGTTTGCCTACAGGAACTTCAGGTTAATTTAAACCTGAATCAGACTCCTTGAGATACACCACTTCAAAAGATAAGAAAATGACACTTGCCCTATTCATGAATAGTTCTTCAAAAACCACAGAAGAAGCTTCCAGTGGGAAATTTCTACTCGTGCTCAAGCAGCTTAAAGAATCGTTTTAAAACTAAAAATATAAAGCAAAGGTTTTGCCGAGTGGATAAACCTGTGAAGGTCAGTTCATGTAAAAAACCCCAAAACATCATCTCTAACTGATGTCATTGTTTTGAAGAGTGAAATACATCCCTTTCTACCTAATTAATGGTGGTTTAGTACAGTCAGAAGCAATGACACATCCTACCCAGCGTGACAACAGCCGCTGAGGTCCCCAGGCTTTGTTCCAGCAACGTAAGGGTGGAAAACTGCTCAGAAGATCAGCAATGAATTCCCCAAGAGATATTTATTCTTGCATTACAAAATCTCTTGCTTTAACCTTTCCCCAAACCATGAATCTGACACAATAATTTAGAAGTCTAATTAACAAAGAAAATGTTGATATTTGTAATTCTCTTCCTGTGATCAATTGACTTTCCCTTTAATTGCACTGTCTTAGCTGAGGTCTGCAATGCACCATTTCTTAGGCTGCTTTGATAAAAATACCTCAGGCTCCTCTTACTCATCTCTCAGGTTAAGAGCTTATTTTGCCTTCCAAAACATGCTATAGGGCATTTATGGTTTTATAGATTAAACAGTCTTAACTAAAAGTTAATTCAAAGTGTTTAACAATAAAAAGAAATAAGGAGAGAGAAATATAAGCATGACAATTCAGATAAGTATTTTCTATCTCTGCCAGCATTCACTCTTGTAATTAAGTGCACTTGATAAAATTACATAAATATAGTTTATGGTTCAGATTCAATAATATGCTCCCAAGCATGTGTGCAGGTTTCCAGGATTTTTTTTCTGCCTTTCTTTCAGTGTCTTTATTCTTCTATCCATCCTGCTTCTCTTCTCATTGCTCTTGTCATTATCAGACATTTTGTGCTTAGAGCTCTCATTATTATCTGCACATTTCCCCACAAAAACTTTCAATTTTATAAAGAAGAAAATAGAAAAGGAAAAAAAAAACCTGTGTGTAGTTATACAGCAGAGTCTCCCATTCAACTATGCATAATTGTATTCCCCGAATAAATAAAGCAGTTCCTTTCCTCTATTTTACTTAGTTTTATAATCAAATTTTTTGAGCTTCTGAAACATCCAGGTATGGGTATGAATATACGTTGAGTATGTGTGCACACAGAAATGGAAGCAAAGATGAAAGAGAGCTTACTAAATCAGCATGACAAAGACTCTCTGGCTATACCTGAGGGCAGTGATCCCTAAAGAAACGGAGAATAAATCTCCTATTAAAAGTGAAAAAGAGGTTTGTTCTGTGCTGAACTGTGAGACCAGTCATGGCATGGAAATGCCTGAAAACACCAGAAGGAAGCTTGAAACATCAGGCAATTCCTGATTTTTCAGGGCTTAATCACAGGGCTTAAGACCATCACCAGGCTGGAACTGAATTGGATAAACAGAAACATTGAAAAAGGGATTGGGAAGAGACCACATTGGTGATTTGAGGTCCCTAAAGATGTCCATTACAGAAAAGAAGACAGTGTGATACTTAATGTGTGATGAAGAAACTTCTGGAAGCCTGCTTACTGCTTTTACATTATTTATGGAATGGCACCATTTCAGAAATTCTTTATCTTTAATCTTCTACATGAAACTATTAGAAGTCTCTGCATGTGCACTGAAAAATGGTTCTATGTTCACAAATTGAGAAAGTCTGAGTCATGCATTACTAGATTTTCTAATGCTCATGGAAAAGAAAGGAATAGTCCTTTCTGTTGCAGAAATGTCTTGTGGCATGACAGAAAGAAAGATTCAATTGTCACAACAATTCTTTCCTCCCATGTTTCCAATTTGTTAGCCATCTTTTGCTTTGTCAAAGTAGGCTCAAGATTTATTGTTATTATGGGTCTTTAAACATTTGTGGAATGTAGTCAATTTTCATCCGTCTCCAAAAATCAGACATTCACATTGTGGTTCTTAATTACACACATCACTAGAAAGGTCTTCAAGACCTTCACAAACCATACCCACACACTCTTATGAAGAATGGACTCTGGATATTTACACTGTCTGCCAGTGTTGTTCCTACAACCATTATGAGTATCTTTTTCTATCCTTTTAGGACATCCCCCTTTTTCCATTCAAATATAATGCCAGTCCTTTTTACCATTATACTAAGTTAATTCTTTTAAGTATTGCTGCGTTCCAGAACAATCTTAAACACTTGTATTGTAATACAAGCTTGTCTTATTCTTTTTTTCCATGCTTTAGCAGTATTAAGACATTCCTTCTTTGGTCACCAATAGCTTGAGCAATCCAGGATACGTGATCTGCCTTTTTTCATTATTTAAGCACCCTTTCATTTTTGTGATGTTGCCAAAAATAGCCAGAAAGCTTTATCTTTTCTTCCTAATAAAAGCACCAATTGACAACCAATATCAGCAAAGGTTTATATTTTCTTCTCTATAAGAGCAGCAAACAGTGCAGTGGCAAGCAGTCATTCTAGTGGGAAGACTTCAGGCAGACTTCCATTCAGTGATCATTTCCCATGGACAAGTGCTGCTGGAGAGCCAGGCATAGGTTTGTCCATTTCATATGGTCCTGCACCAGTGACATGTGACTGTTCCTCAGTACTGTTCCTCACTTTGTAAAGATAATTGTTTCCATCCCCTTTCAGAAAACAAGAAGCCTATTAAGCCCTACCTAAGATAAGGTGGCTTGAGACAGAACATAAAATGGAAAAGTAATGTAAGACAAAAGCAGTATCTTTAAGGTCACATCACTGTGTGTCATCTATCTATATTGCAGTCTTGTAACCTTCCTGTCCAAATATTATGAAATAAAATGCCTCTTATTGTACTTTGATGAAGTCAGGAATCTTCCATTAAGAAGGCTCATCTTAAGGCCACAGCCCTTTGTTATCTTACTTCCACAGTGTTCCCCTGCTACCGTATCCAAAGGGAGGAATAATGTAGACATTGCTAGTGACTGCAGTTACAATGTTTTCCAATCAAAACTTAATTGGAGTATTAGAATGTATGATACTTCTGTGAAGGACAGTCTGTACCTTAGGATTTTTTTAAGAACTGGTAATAGTCAGGCTGCTAAAAAAAAAAGAAGGATTAAAATTAAATGTGTATTTTTCTCCATTGTGCTGCATCTGTTTTCTGTCAGAATGAATCCTGCTGATCTTGGTTTCAAGGTTTCCATTCTGTGTGCTTTTAAACCAAGGTCAAGCAGTAGGCAGCAGAGGGACCTTGAAGGTGTCATTGGCTAGAAATACATAAGCTTTATAGCTACACCACTAATTATTTATCATACATAGAAAGAAATATAGATGGGCAAAATGATATAGATACTGATACTTCTATAGCTGTACACATACCAGAATGGCAAAAGGCAGAAGCTTAAGATTATTTGGCTGTGCATGTGAGTATACATGTACATTTATTAGTGAGTGCAAATGTCAATATGGTGATGTGTGTTCGACCTCTTCTGTGTCCAAAATAAAATTGTTTTCTGTATGTGCTACATTGCTCACACATATGGTCTAAGATGCCTGAGAAATCTATGAAGGGAAAAATCATTTAACAAAGCTGTCTGTCTGTCTAGTATGGTTATATACTACTACGTGTTTTTTCAAGGTAGTTTCTTTTCATTAAAAATAAAGCCCTTGGAATGGGGCCTTACACCTGAGAAGGCAGACATTTTTTTTAGTGAAAAAAAGAAAAGATTACTCTAATAAATTGGGGCCTTCTCTGTATTCCTTGTTGTGTTTTTTCCTTAATTTTGTGATTGCCTTGAAGAAGGTACGACATCCTTTTACACATTACCAGTAACTTATGGCTTCTCAAGCATTATCTGTTTAACTTGAACTTAAAGTAGAGTTTATAGGAATGTACATTCAGGTAAGACATCCTAATTTTTCTAAGGCAGATGTGACTTCTGAAAAGCAGCAGGAGCAGAGCTTTAATTTGTCAGACAGACACCATGCAGACTGACACATTGGGCTCTCAGGAGTAATAAAAAACAAACCCCAAATAACTCATCCTCTGAGTCTCCGAGTGTAGGGGCAGTTTTTTGTCTCCAGCTGTGGCTACACTTCTGGACAGGCAGTCTCTATTAGGATAATAGACCCAACCTGCCTGACACTGAGTTGTCCAGCCCAGGGAGCTGGGGAGCTGCATCTTAGCTCAGCCCCTGGCTGTGGGTCCAGATCTCCCTGCGATGCTGCCACTGTGGTCTCACCATGGCACAGAGGCCAAACAGGACCAGGCTGAGCATCCAGAGCCAGGACTGGCAAATGCACTTTAGCTCCACGGGTTGGTGCAGCACTCGAGCATGGAGTGCTGGCATTTCTAAGCTGTTTCCATTACCAAGACTGCTAATGCAGATCTGCCGACTGCAGCAGTCGATGCTGAGCATGTGTCATATGCACCATAAGAATTTTGGGGAGGGGGTTATGCCAGAACAGCTTTGCTCTGGCTTTATGGAATAATTGCTCATTAGCATCTGGAGTGCCTTACGTAGCCACCAGGACAGTGTCTGCCAGTTCACTTTCATCAAGGAATCCAGTTTGCATCCTCCAAGACAAATCTCTGATGTGAGATGCATAAAGAGGAGACATAAAAGCAACCCTGTTTCAAACTAAAATACCAAAGTAGACACATGGTCATTTCATGTGTGTGGCATGTTGATATACCTGTATGGCTTTCTGCATTTTCTGTAGACAAAGTATGTCAAAATATTCAGTCTTCACAAATATAGATATTTTTCAAAAGAAAAGCTCCCAGTGTTTGAAAGAGAACATGAGTTTGATTCACACAGTATATGTTTTTTTTTATTCAAACTGCCAAAAACCACTGAATTTATTCTGACTTAATAAAAAAGTTGGAAGAAAAATTCCTTTAATAAACTTCCTTCTCTTTAATGTACGACAGAAAATGTTTTAGTCTATCTGTCAAAATCATCACTGATGTTAACAAACTCATATTTCACAGGTTTGCCAGGAAACCATGACATTCCCTTATTAGGAAATAAAGATTTAAAAATACCCTGTCTTAATTTAGGGAAAAACATATATACTCAGTTTAGGCCACAGCGGACTGATTTTCCTTCCTTTATTTCCTTGTCCCCTCTAAACAATTCTGTGAGGCAAAGATCACCTCCCAAAATTTCTCCTTTTATAGAAGAAGCACCAACACCACATTTGCTGACTGTAAGTGCTGTGTCATGCTTTAGCATCTTTCTCAGTTTCTTTAAGTTTTTCCGCTCAGATGAGGATAACATTTTCTCCCTCCCTTCCACTCCCTCAACGCCCTATATTTTCGTGATTACTTCCAATTTTGTCTGCCTTGTTTGCTGCTTGTTTTCTTCCCACTTGTCCAGAGTGGTGGGACACTGGAGTAATGTTTCTGTAATTGATAAGGACAAAAAACACTAATTATTTTTAAGATTGATAATTGCTGCCTTCATGAAGGTGACAAAGGTTCACGAGAAGCTCAACACGACCCAGAAATGTGGGCTCACAGCCCAGAAAGACAAATGTATCCTGGACTGCCTTACATGAGCAGTGAGCAGCAGGTCAAGGGAGCTGATCCAGCCCCTCTGCTCTGGTGAGACCCTCCTGGAGTAATCCATCCCGCTCTGGGATCCCAGCACAGGAAGAACATGGACCTCTTGGAGCAAGTCCAGGGAAGGCCAATGAAGATGATCAGAGGGCTGGAGTACCTCTCCTGTGAAGATGGGCTGAGAGAGTTGAGGTTGGTCATCTTGAAGAATAGAAGGCTCCAAGGAGACCTTAGAGCACCTCCAGTACCTAAAGGGAGCCTACAAGAGAGAAATAGAGGGACTTTTTACAAGGATGTTTAGTGATGGGGCAAGGGGGAATGGTCTTAAGCAGAAGGAGAGTAGCTCTAGATGGGATAATGGGAAGAAATTCATTACTGTGAGGGTGATGAGGCCCTGGCACAGGTTGCCTGGGGAAGCTGTGGATCCCCCATCCCTGGAGCTGTTCCAGGCCAGGTTAGATGGAGCCTTGGGTCTGGTCTAGTAGAAGGTGTCCCTGCCCATGGCAGGGGAGTTGGAAGCAGATGATCTTCAAGGTTCCCTCCAACCCAAACCATTCTACAATTCTACAATCACTTGACATAAAAGTCAGGAAGCTTTGTTTAGATTCTACTGTCATGAGGACTGGAACTCCAAATGAGTTTTGGCTTCCACAGGATTAATTGCTTATAAGTTGTGTTGAGTTTCAGGTGACAAACGTGATGAGGCATTAATTCTCCCTGAAATGTTTCCTTTCGGACAGGCATCCACTTTTCTCTGTGTATGGAGCCTCAGATACTTCACATGAACTGGATATTTACTTCAACCTTTTTTCAAAGTGGGCCTATAAAGTATTTTTCTTATCTATCCAGCTCCCTAATATGTTAAAATATAACAATTGAAATTTCCACAAGGTGGACAATCTGAAATCTACAAACAGATACAGGTTTATGGTGAAAGAATTATGTAAAAGTAGGTCTAAAACAATTTCCATTTCTACCTGGGGAGAAGGGAAGGTGTGGAAGGCTGAATTACTTATGAAACTCAGAATATATTGACAAATTATTTTGATTTGTCTATAGATATATTTCAAGAGAGTAATGTATATATTTGAAAAATTCCATGTAGCTGTATTTGTGATTTGCAGTGTCCTGGCTGGACCCCACACCCTTACCCAGCACTGCTGCAGCTTCAGTTCATGCACCAAGTCTTGGGCACCCCAGACTTTGCACGCCGTGGCCCAACTGGAGCAGTTTTGCATGAGATTCTTTACAACTGAAAAATAGCTCAAATAGCATGTTTTATCAGAAATGGATTTTGATAAAAAATGCACTCCACAGGGAGCACATCTAAAATGGAGCTTTCTCCACAGGCACTCTCCTTTTATGCACATGCAGCATCTGTAATGGAAATGAACCTCCCAAACTGCTGCTTTTAGGTGGAGAAAATGGGAGGGGAAAATGAACCCACAAGGCAGTTTCGTTATTCAGAAGGCAAATGGATGTATACAGGATTTATAAAATTTTTTTAAACTGATCACTGAGCTTGCTAGTGTCTTGTACTGCTAACTGGGAGTAGACATAAGACATCTGTGTTGCTTTAAATACTTTGGGAGTTTCTGAGTATCAGTTCTTCCACTGTTAATACTACCAGCAAATTGTTGCTCATGCGAGGTCATCATAATCCTGGATATAAACATCAGTACTTCAGATTAGTTTGATTTATTGGGAATAGCACCACTTGGACAACTCCTAAGGTGAGCCTGCACCCTAATAAGATTTGGTTCACAGAAGTTTCTTTGCTTCTTCATTATTTTTTTCCCCTGACAATTAGAGTGAATGCATTTCTTTCTTTTATTGTCTTTTACATCATCCCACAGAGTAGCAGTGTGTCAAGGTTGCTGCATCCTGCAGAGAGAGTGAGAAGTTGATCTATTTCATGTCAGAAGAGGTGTGGTAGATGTGAGGGATCCCTGCAGGCACCAGCACTGGCGTGCTCTTCCAGCTAGACTTCCCTCCTTCCTTTTCCATCCTGGTGACTCCTCTCCTCATGGGGTCTCTTCCTCCCCACATGGCAAGTACCTCCTTGTTTGCTCTGTTTCTCCGCCATTAAATTAAATTATGCTTGCTGATCAAGTGCAAAATTAAATACAATCTGTACTAAATAATTCCTGCATCATAAACCCACTTGTGTGGGTTTTTTTCCAGACATATTGAAATAAGTAGCAGTCTGGTCACTGGAATTGGTGAGGGCCCCTTATATCTAATTATTGTTTACATTTCTATTGTGGGAATTGTAATTCTTGTAAAATTTCACTCTATAAAACTAATTTCTGGATTTTTCCCGTACAAGAACACCAAAGAATGATTGAACTACAAAGACCAAACTCATCTAGGCTGATGTCTGACTGCTACAGATGTGTGCTGGAAAATTATTGCAGCTGAGCTGAACCAGGCAAAGATTCATATATTTTAATCCATGCTGATTAAATGAATATTTTTGCAGTGACATTTTACATTGCGCAGGCAATCTGGTCTCTTCGAAGTTCCAAGAAACACTAATTGTAAAGGGGCTCTAAGTGTCTTTATTAACAATTTAATTTCTCTAGGGTATTAAATACAGAGCCCTTTAATACCATGTTTGACCTTTCCTTTCCTACAAATTTATTTAATACTGTTCCTAAAACTGATTTTTGGAACCCTGTACTTTTAACCTTTTTTTTTGACTGTGAAATGCAGCTAATTCTCATCATTTGTTTCTGAAAGCCACCTTGGAGTCCACAGACAAGGGCTTCAAATCTTCAGAAGTAATTCTCTTCAGTTTCCCAATGTACATTCTTAAGCTCCAGTCTGCCTAGAGAAATACAGCCCTGGTGAGCTAAAACACACAAATGAAATAACCTACCATTTGGCATTCCCTGTGCCTGGTGTCAAAATGAGGTCATGTGAAATGTTAGCTTTAGCAAAATGTCCATTTATGTATCAAATAGACAAAAAATTACATTTCCTCCAGATTTGTTTCAAATTTATGTTTGTTTCAACATCTTGCAAAAATTGTAGTTGAGCACAGAAACCATATTATATCACCCTGTGCTGGTCTTAGCAAAAAAGATTTTTGCTTAGCAATTGAGTCTCTGTTTCCTCTTATATTCTAATATAGTGTGGGGAGAAAGAGAAAACAGATAGTGAAATGCTAAAAAGGTCTTTCAGTTTTCCTGTACTGAGTTGTGCTGTGACTATATCATCCCACCTGGATTTTAGCACAAGTTCTGCCCCCTGGTTCACTCTCCAGGCAAGCAACAAGCTGGACACCCCCAAACCCAGGACCAGGTCCCAAACCAAAAGCCAGGTCAGGACCTAAATCCATCAACACATCGGAGTGTTGAGGCATCCCTTCCTTCCTCCTGCTGCTTCCTGTGCCTCCCCACATCCAAAGTGAGATCCCTTCGTTTTCATTTTTAGCAAGGTACCCCAGGGAGCCCCAGACTGTTTCCTAGGCCAATTCTCTGCTCCCAGTTATATTTGCTCTCAGCTGTACTGCTGAACCACACTCTGCAGGGCCTGAGTCCTTGAGATACAATTATTAGTTCTTAACCCTTCAAGCAGAAAATTTCTGGAATTATCATTTATTCCAAATGCAGACAAGCATCTCTCTACTTATCTCCTTCCTTTCACACAGTGAAATGTATCCCTTTTATGCAAATATTTATTAGCAATGTGTGCAGCCATTATTATTGTTGTCCTGGTTAATGCTGTCTCTGAGGCAATGGCATGTAAAATACTGCTTATGGCATCCCCAAGTAGAAGCAAAACTGCTCTTAAAATGTTCTTTTCGGAGTTTAATACAAAGAGCGAAAATAAATAACGTCAGGTCCTTGCCATGATCTGCCCATTTTAAACTTTTCAGTGGCACAAATCATCATTAATGAAGCACTTAACATTACACTCCCGGCAGCACAGCATAAAAATTACTGCAGTCATCCAAAGGATAAGAAGAAACATGGCAGATAACTTCTGGAGAGGAAAGATTTACACTCTTTTGATGAAACTTTATGGGTTCAAGTTTACATTAGAATAAAGCAGGGGTAAAATGCCTATCTCTTAAAAGCTTTTGGGGGAGATATTTGGAAGGAAATTGTGGGCTTTTTCCCCAAATGAATGGAAGAAATGTCAGAGAGCAAGGTCTCAACAGTAGTGAAATCTGGTTTGCATCATCAGCTATTTTGGTATAAAATACTGTAGCTGGAGTAACAGGACATAGAGATTTGCATTATAATGCAGAATAAAGCAAATTCTAAAGCAAGTTCCCTTGTTACATAGATTTAGTCACAGTTTGCTCCAAAGTAGCTGACAGTAAACTCAACAGCTGGCGTCTAATGCTTAATTTCCTTCCTGTTTATTTGTAAAAGCAGACTATCATGCTCTTTGTATTAAATCATGCATAGAAAAAAAATCTCAAATTCGTATGCCTGAAAGACATGGAACAGCACAAAGTCTCCTGTTTGTGATAAAGGATATGACAGTCCAGATAAGAGTCTGTGAGAAGCAAGAGGTTTTGCTCACTTCAACTCAGAACTATGGCAGGGTTTCTGTGGAGGTAGGATGGAGGCTGAGCAGGTCCCAGTGGTGGAGGGAAACAGGTCTTGTGGCACAAGTTGATCAGTGCCATAAGAGAAGACCACTCAATCCAGGCTGCTCCTAGGTAGGAGGTAAATTTTAAGCCAGGACCTGGCCAAAGGGGAAGAGGAATAACTCTGTAATTAGCATTTGTGATCAGAAGACAGAAAAGTATAAGGATGGAAATAGAATTTAGCAAAACCAAAATGAACAAATTAAAAATTTCAATGCCACATTTCATCATGCAGCGATTTTGAACAGAACCAGCAGAAGAAAGAGGTAACTTTAGCTTGGGTCCATAATGCACATAACTAGAAATAAAAGACTTGGGTGCTATGATGGCTTCCAGGTGGAAAAAAAAAAAAAAAAGGTATAAACACCAACGAAACAAACAAAACCCCTACCATTCATCAACATTTCACACTATTCAATCCAGTGAATACAGAATTCTGTTCTCCCACAGAAAGTGTTTTGAGGAAAACTAAAGCAATACATTATATTGAGAGAAGTGTTTTGCTCTCCTGAGCTTATAAAGATGGCATCTAGGTTCTGAAATTCAATTTGCCTGTTTATCAAGAGGAACACTGACTGTCTTAATTGCAATCAATTCCTACTCAAAATAAGGTGATGATGTTAAACGCATATATTTTCTCAAACTTGACCCACTTGATTGAAAATTTGGGATTTTCTCTCTATTTATTAACCAAATTATTTCTAAATTTAGTCCTACTGTATTTTTTATGCAAGCACGTGATCTATTTAAACCCTGTTTGCATTGCTTCACACTTTCTCAGAGATTCACTTCATTCACTAGCACATTTAGCTTATCCTTTGCAAAGAACAGATGATCTTTGTGGAAGGATCATAATGATTTTAAAAAGTCTCCTCTGCTCTCTGTATTCTATACAGGAATTTTCTAGAGTATCACAGACTCTCCCAGATGCTTCTGGGATGAAATAACAAATAGCAGCAAGAAAAGCAGTAGAAAATTATGATGTATTCACATGTTACTAACCAAGGAAACGGTAAAAGAAATTTAGGCTAAAGTTAAATTCCTGTTGATCCTAGATCAATATTTTTCTGTTATCTGCACTATAGATTGTTGCAGCTGTCAGATTTATAATCGTTATAACAATTTCCCAAACAGGAAAAACAGAATTTGCTCTGTGCATAAGTTTTAGAAAATGTATCATTAAAATGCCACACAAAGGTGAAAGTGTTGCTTTTCTTTGACCCATTAATTTTGCTCTCTATCCAAAATTAGTCAAACATTCCTACAGTATAATCTTTTTTTTAAAAATTAAAATAATTTTGAGGAATTGGTGTGTAACGCACATCCCATCTTAACAATTGTGCAACCAGCTTTCAGAAATAACACTATGATAACTCTGCCTCTGATTTTGTCATGAAATAACGTTTTCATTTGACCTATTTTCTTCCAGTATTCCTAATGGTTGCTGTGGGAAACCAAGACAACCCTGAGCTTCTGCTAAGTTGAATGTGTCCCTGTGGTTATTAATTTTTTGAAATATAGGGCTAATGTTTGTCAGCACAGAAGCTGGAGAAGGTAGGGATTACTGGGTATGTGATAAACACTGAGCATGACGGACTGCTGGAAATGTGTTTGGTACCCTGAGGGGAGAATTTCAAAGGCAAAAATAAGAGTTAAGTGCTTTTGAACATTAATGAGACATTGGTAGATGAGCACCCGTATCTCTTGATTAACATAATGACAGTGGGAAAGAACAAAAAATACTTTGGTCACCAGAAACCTGCTTCTTATGCAGTCTTCAGTACCTCTTTATATTGAGACAAGATACTCTAAGGGATCACATCATTTTTCTCTTTATTTTTCCACTGAGAAAAATCATACAGTTGACTGACCTGTCCAATTAATCACTACAGTCTGATTTGGAGCTGAAAATGCAGGTTAAACCTGGTGAGTGTAAAACTTGGCTATAAGGAAAGTCCTCTCTAATCTCACTGATTTTCTCTTCCCCATGTTGAAGATAATTTTGATCTTACCTGCTTCTGCATTTGGCATCCATACAGCTCTGGTCTAATGTTTTGCGTGATGTGACAAAGAGTACCAAAATTTGGCAGTCTGACTGCCCTGATAATTCTGTCATCATAACACTGTGACTCATGTGAGCCTTCAGTATGGTTGGTGGTTATTCTACATGGATACATATTTCAGGAGAAATACCTGACCAAGCACTGAGTGTTTTTACTGGGGGGTTGTGTGGGCAGTCTGTTTAGCCTGGAAGGACTCTGAAAGGACAAATACTTTGATTTTTGTCCTTTTCTTTGATGCACGAGAGCTTGAGGGTTCTCAGTGAATCTACCACATACCCCACTGTGCATCCAGCAGGACACACAAACAGGATACATGGTGACACCTTGCCTGGAGTGTGTTCAGGGACCAAGCTGTGCCTTCATAGGCAGCTCCTAATCAGCTGCTGCAGATCTGGCAAACGCAAAAAGCTTTTATGAAATGAGGATTGTTAAGCACTGAAAAGAGCCGGGGCATTTCTTTCCCTTGCTGCTCTGAAGGCCAGAGAAGTGTTTTCAGTGAGGCTGAAGCAGCACTGGGGCACTTGAGCTGTTTTGCCCAGGACAGCAGAGGAAGAAGGGCCAGGCTGAGACATTTGGCCAGCAGCAGACTGAGGTCCTGCTCCAGAAATCCCCAAATGCCATCACAGCCACAGCTGCAATCAGTGGACAGAGTCTCCACTGCTGCATCTGCACTGGCACCCAAGGAGGCAAAAGAGAAGGCTGAAGCCTCACCTCTTCCTAGGATCAATGAATAAAGTGCACAGTAAAAGCTCCTGGTCTGATGGGAGTTTTTTATAATAGAGGAAACATTATCTTTGTAGCTGTTATGTGACATTTTGAGCCCTTCTCTAGAAAGCATTTTCCATCAGAAATGTTATTGCTATTTATTATTTTCCATTTGGTTTGAGGTGCAGTTTATACAAAAGTTATCACTCTCAAGAGAAACAGACATCTATGGCTTACAGTTTGAGCTGGAAAGAGATCATTAACATGGTGACATTTGCAGAATCATTAGCAAAGGTGATAGGTACCCTTGGCAGCCTGGGGAAAGGTTTTACACAGCGCATAAAGGTCCTAAAGGCATTCCTCATAAAGACCTTCTCTCCCAGTGACACAAGTCATGCTCTGACTGACAGTACAAGATTCAACATTGGTTCTGTGAAGGCTGATTTTCAGTTTAGATACTTAAAAGAATGCATATGTTGGCTAGGGAAACCTAATGAAAGCAGAAATAAAAGTAGGATGAAATAGCTAAACACAGAGAAACCTGTCAGAGAAGATGTGCAGCAGTGTGAGCTGGAAGCAGAGCTGGGTGAGACAGCAGCACGCAGTGCAGTGGATGCCACACTGCTCACCTCTGCTGCCAGCACCTGCAGGAACTTCTGGTAAGAGATACTGCACAAAAAATGTGACTTGTTTTGTGTATTAAATCGAAGAAAAAATCTATGTTTGGTACATTCACTGGTAAGAAAAGAAAAGCAGGAGGCCCAGAGAGAATAAAGCTTTTTTACTACTGACTTCTTTAGTATCAACACTGAATGACAGCTCTCTGGCTGCTCAAAAAATGTACCTCTAACTAACCAGTGATAAAATTCAGAAGAAAAGTTGATGCAACAGAGTCATATTTTCCTCTCCCTACAGCAAACTGACTGAGGCAATTACACAGCCTAACGTCTTTCTGAAATCCAGCAAACTCCTGTGGATAAATCCCCTCTTTTCCACACTTCAACACTTTTCAGTGTGTCACTCCTTCTGCACAGAAAAGATAGTGATTTAGACAGCAATTTCCAGCAAACTTTTCACGTGCCATTCTGTCAGTAATCTTCATCCCAGGAGGAAGAAATATTTCCAGTGGTTTTGAAGTTTTGGAAGGTCCACTGAGATTTCCAAGACCAATTACAAAATGAAAGATCTACTCACCATTTTAAACATCCATTTTTAGGTGAGAGTGATATGATTTAACGCCTAGGATATCTGGTTTGTTTTATTTTGTATTTTATTTTATCTTATTTTGTTTTATTTTATTTCAGCAGTATGTTGCTAGATTTATAATTTTTGGATACACATAGGATGGCTGTATCTGGCCTTCTTAGCTCACAGTCTTTGATCTCAGTATTGAATGCCTGTGTTGTACACCAGCAGGTTCCTATTGACACATCAACATTTCCCATTAAACCATCCCATGGTGGGAACCTCAAATGTCCTCCCCAAGGTCATAAGTACCTGGGCAAAAAATTCCAAGCAATAGCTCCTCATTCACTGCACAGCATTCTGTTACAACTCTTCTTGTTACATCCTCTTTCCCAGCACTTCTTCCAGTCTTGCAAGTGGATGTCAGGTCTCTCCTGCTGTATTTGTGAGCCAGCTCATCTTACTCCCTCATTTTCCCCCCCTCTCTCACCGCCTAGCTTTTTCTCAAGGTTTTTGCGTTATGACCTCATTGGAAATAGTGTTTCTGGCTGCCCTGAGCACAGCCAGTTGGCTGAGGAGATCCCTACGTGGTTCCCATTTAAAACAGAGAAATCCTGGCTGAGCAGCCAACTCCCAGCACTGCACCAGACAAGCCCTGTAAAAGTGATGGATACCCATTTTCCCCCAGACTTTCCCTGAGATATCTAGCCACTTTTTGGCAACTAGGTGTCTATCTGGAACATCTCCTGAATGCATAAATATTCCTGGGGTTTACTACCGTGTTAATGCTTGAGTCCATTCTTTCCTGTATGTTCTTAATAGCAGAATTTCTCCTTTGCAGTGTCGTACCTGATGTCTGCATAACAGGCTCAGTCTCACATGGAGCTCTGCTTTGATTATACCAGCACAGCTACACGGGCTGAGAGAGCTTGGGCTGGGGCTGCCTGGAGAAGATGAGGCTCCAGAGAGACCTTAGAGCCCCTTTCAGTACCTTAAAGGGGCTACAAGAAAGACAGAGGAGGGCTTTCTATGAGGTCTGCAGTGATAGGTCAAGGGGGAATGGCTTTAAATGGAAAGAGGTTTAGATTAGATGTTAGGAAGACATTTTTTATGATGAGGGTAATGAGGCACTGGGACAGGTTGACCTGAAAAGTAGTAAAATCCCCATACCTGGAATCATTCAAGGCCTGGCTGGGGGGGCTCTGAGCAGCCTGGCCTAGTGGAAGGTGTCCCTGCCCATGGCAGAGGGGCTGGACTAGATGACCCTTAAAGATGACCCAAATCATTCCATGATCAAGCAAGCAAGCAGCGAGACAGCCTTCCCAGGGCAAGCAGCCAGGCAGGGAATGCAGTGGAAGGAAACCTGACCTTCGCCTGAGGGCACAGAAATATGGGTTTGCCCAAATGGCACGTCATCCTCCGAGCCATCAAAACAGAACTAAAGTTCCTTACCTGCTATCGAGGTAAGGGGATCAAATGGCCACACAAAATGCCTCTACACTAGGAAGGGAAAAACAAGCCTGAAGACCTTGAAGGCCTGCTGGTACATTAGTAGGTGTCAAAGAGATCTTTCTAATTTAGTCTTTGACAGGTCGCTATTTTCTACATTTCTCAGGCAACTAAAACCTAGATAATTATCTGTGTCTGTTTCCAAGTTCTTAAAATGCCAGACGAAGGAATTTTTGCAAATTTTCCTAAAGTGTGGCTTTAAAAAGCTGATAATGGTAAAACAATGACACCTTGTGGCACAGAAGAGCAATCAAACCCACACAGCCACAGATTTAGATAAAGCATTGCCAAGAAAAAGATTACATTTCCCAGAACTACTTTGAATTATTGATGAGCTAAGTTTTCGGCTACAAGTTTTTGCTTAGATCTTTAATCTAAAATTGTTCTTGATGTTTACAATGTTTGAAAGCATCCTTCTAATGATGGGAATAATTTAGACCCTTGTTATTCAGGAATACAGCAAATTTCCAAGATAGTTCTGTAACTATTCTTGCAGTGAATAATAAATGTTTTCACTTATCTAATATATTCATGTTGTTGAAAAACACTCAGAGTAATTGCTCTTCTTTTCAATGTCCTTGACCTTACTTCAGGCAACCAGGTGATTTAAATTCACTGGCTGGCAGGAGAAATGTGCAGAATTGCTAACAAGAAAGATGTGATGCCTGTTTGTTTCATGCAGGTTAAAAGGAAGACTCCAGCTGTCCAGAGTTTTCTCAGTAAGGAGGAATTTCTATTGTAATTATTTTAAATGGTCATAACTGAATGGAACAGATGTGGTGCACTGACACTTTAGAGTTCTTATCAGATTTTAGAAGGCTTGATAATAGTGATTTTATATCAATGCTATTAACTCCAAAAGACTGGAGAGCTAATGACTTGAAGGCAGCTCTTCCTTTAATTTGTGGATCTTTTCAAATCAGAAAGCATTAATGACTATAAGTGGATGAGAATTCCTACAAACTGAAAAAGACCCCAAGATTGTAGCAGCCTCTTGAGTAAAACATTTCAAACTTTATACTGTTTACAAATATTTTCCTATCTACTGAGTGCCAGCTTGCAGTACCAGCACTGATTACTGACCTTACCAGTATCTTCTCTGACCTCCATTTAGACAAGTTATACTGCAAATTACTGGGATTTTGAGTGAATTATGATCTGATTAAGATGACTGGTGAGCTATTCCTGGTATTACATTATGCAACTAAAACATTATGCCTGCATTCATATATTTTATAACAGTCTAAAAATTAAAATCTTTTTGTCAGCATAATAACATTGCTGGGACAGCAGTACTCAGTTCCAAGGGTATTCTGGGGACAGGAATGAAACCCACAATGTTATATAAAAAGCGCATCATCATCATCAAAGAAGTGATATACGGGAACAAGGTATATTTGGTGCCTCTGTCGTTTGTCACTGGGGAGTTTTAAATCTTGACACCCTTTTTGCATCAAGAGGTAATTTTTTTCCAACCTGATGGCAACAAACTATATGTTTTACATTGGCACAGTGGAAATTACAAAATAAATCTTAAATAGCATTCACCTCAAATATTAGACAACAAATAAGTCAAATATATCAGCAGTGGCACATAACTAATAGTGCACTTACATAAAATGTGGAAATCACTTCTCCTCTTGTAAAGGAGCTTGTACTCACCAATTACTGCAAGATCTAATGAAGCATTAAGTGATTGCTGCTGTAGGCAGTGCACACCCAAAAAATCACAGAGCTTCTCTAACACACATTAAACCAAAAATCCCACCCTCATGTCATGCTCAGGACTGCAGTGCAGGCCTTGGCATGTGCTCTGCTTCATCTCGCATCTTTCAAACATCACAGCCTGACACGAGGCATCCTGCACCTCATCATCCATGAGGGGCCGGTAAGTGAAGTGCCACTGGGAGATTTGTCTGATGGGAGGGGTACTGCTGCTCAGCAGGGCAAAGATGTGACAATTTACACCTCCCAGTTTCAGTCCCTGTAAACTTGCTCTACGGACAGAGACTAAACCAGCCCTCAGTTACACCTGTGCTTTGCCAGCTCTCCTGTAGCTGCAGAAGAGCCAAGGGCAAGTTCACAATAGCCAATCCTCTTCTCACCATTTATTTATGCCTCTTGGCCCACCTGAAGCCCAGCTCGCCTGGGTGCTGGAATACTTCTTGCATCCAGCAGTGCTACAAAGCTCACAGGCAGGAGAGTTTTTCCATGATCATTGTACATGTGCTTTATTGCCATTGTGTAGCATCCTGTTATGTATGTTCTGTATTCACTCAGTTTACATCGGTATCTGACTTCAGGGACAATTTCTGGGTTTCCACTTTCAGTAGAGATGAGGGAGCTCAACTGCCTGCATGCCTGCTTTTAAGAGAAAATAAAAATGCTGGAAAATGACAGAAAATAACAGTTATTATGCTTATGCACACTGAAACAGCCAGGCAACTCCAAAAAAAGGGATGTGCTTTTTTACTCTTTATTACAGTGTCATGGAAATAGAATATTTATGTCCTGATGTACAGAGCAAATGAGATGCTTTTACTTGCTTGCTGTCTCATTGAGTCATTAAAGTGAGTTGATGAACATTCATTTTTACATCAGAGAAAAAACAACAAATGAGACTTCCTTTCTTGCTTTGTTCCTACCTTCTGTTTGTAAAGTTCAAGGAATTAATAAAGAGTGGCACTTTCACAGCTCACAAATGAGAATTAACCATCCTTATTGTGAGTTTGGAGATAGATTTAACATCCTTTGGCCCTGTTGTGAACTACACCTGTGGCATTTTTAATGTTTTACCACCTTAAACACAGAAGTAGATAATGAAATCCCGAATCTTCTAAAATCCTTTAAATATATTCTTATTTCTTGTTCCTGGAAAGTACCCAAATCTCTCTGTTTCTTCTGACCTTTTGCTTCCTTGGGCTACCAATCTTCTGATTTGCAGCCACTTCAATCCTCAGGGTAGCATTGCTCCACCACATAAACTAGGGGTTCAGGGTGGTCTGATTTTGGGAATACCTGGAGGCTGAAAGCTTCAGGCATCAGTGACACTGCTTGTCAACCCCTCAGAAAGCCTCCAGAATCTGCCTGCCTAGTAAAACCCCTTTGAGAAGTAATGGCATTTTAACACAAGCAACATGTGAACTGCATGGCAGATGAGATGAACCCTTGCACCAGCCTCTTACAATTCATTTGCTACAGCCCCTGACACATGTGGAATCCTGACAAAAAAATAATGAAATCTTTCCTTGCCACAGGCTGCCTGGCACTAATATTTGAGCTTGAATTAAGAGCTTCTAGAGCTCAGAATTCCTCCCCTCAAAACACAGCCACAGAAAAAGCTCCAGAAAATTATCCAGGGTTGAGCTAGTACCTGGCAAGTAACCAGATGGCATGGGCTCAGGTTTACCATCTTGAAGTGGAGCAGAGATGTTCAAAATGTAACGAGCACCTTTTGTTTTTTGCCTCCATTTCCACACCCTTGCATTCAACCAGTCATTCCTGTTTACCCCTTGCCTGCCACTGCAGCCCGGCCACTGAGCATGTGCTGCTCAAACACTTCTGCTGGTGGTGGTGAAATACCAAATATTGTGACTCACCCGGCCCTTGATGAGGTGAAACCAGTCAGAAATGAAAGTGGGTATGTGGATGAAGACATTTAAAAGTGGGCTAGGGCAGCTGAGGGAGGTGCCATCTTATTACTTTTTATTCTTTTTTTTTTTACATCTCGAGTTCTTTTCCTCACAGTTTGAATTGAGACACAGGAGATCAAGAATTCTTGTTTGGACTTAGTTGTTTATTATATCTTATCAGTAATACAGCTGCACAGAGTGTGCCTCTTTGTTGGAAGGGTGGAAAATGGCCATGAGTTTTAATTTTCCAAGCTTTTTGAAGTCTAAACTAATCAATTATGAGATGTTTTTACTTACAATCCAATTACTAACTTTTCATGTTCTGCAGTGCAGAACTTTTGACCCAATGACAGAACATTCAGGTTTGTGAAGAAGGAGGAGGAAGAAGGCATAGATCCACACCCAAAATTCTCCATGTTGTAACCTATTATTACCTATATGCTCTAAATCTAATTTTCTACATTTCTACATATTTTACCCAGTGACATAACTTTTAATTACACAGCAACAGCCTCAGTGTTATCACACAATTTAGGAAGCTTTTCCCAGGGTTTTGGATCGAATACAGTGTGTTTCTGAGGATCACTGCCTCTCAGCACTGAAAGGCTGAAATTCTCAGAATCCAGGGTTCCAACACCATCTGAACCCCCACATACCTTCTGCAGTATTGAAGCAGGGCTGCTGTCCCCGAGTTTGAAACAGCAGCAGATGAATTTTTCTGGACTCTTTCTTCCTCCCCTTTTCTGTTCTATATATCAAAAATCTTTTGAAAATGGCTCATACTTGACTTCTTTGCTCAGAGCAGTTTTTCAGACTCCCAGCAGACTCAGAGAGATAAGGAAATTCTGGATAGAGTCACATTCAAACTCTGCTGCATGATCTCTCTCTACAAAAAAAAGGAAAAAAAAAATCTTTTTCAATTAGCTGGCTGTAATTTTTGCACGACCACACCAGAGGCTAAGACATGTTCCCATAGCTCTTGGGATGGTTCATTTCAACTATCCACTGCTCATTTTAAAACGCTTTTTAGCTCCAGTCAAACTTGCACTTTAGTTGATAAATAAATCATAACAGCATGCCCACTGCTGTATTTTATGAACTTGTGCATAAGAAAAAGGGATGTTAAATTCATGCAACTTCTGGGGAGGACAAGAGGTTTGTTTTAAAACTGTGATCTGAGATTAAAGCTCTTGAATGAAATTGCTGTGAGTTGGATCTTACAATCAGGTCATGGCTAAGCCAAGAAATATTCCTTCTTTAAAACCCTGTTGTGCAATGTGTTTCAATTACAGGAGCTTTGGACTAACATTACCACTGCACAGCTAACATGTTCCTAAATTTATTATGGCCTAAACATTATAAAAAGAATTTAAAACCAAATTGCTTGAATCATGCACTCATACATTTTTAGCTATGCATCAAGATATAATTTCACTACCCTAAATACAACCACAATATTAAATCAGACTGTTTATGTGAGGAAGATTATTTACATATTTCCTCAGAATTAGTCATTTGGTTCTTAAATTCAATTGTGGCTGTTGCATGTATTAATGCTAAAATCCCTTAAATATATTTTTTTTCCATTTCTGAGAAGCAGACAAAAATCTCTGCTTCTTCTTAATACCCTTTGTCCAATGTGTTCACCAGGCCCAAAAGTGAAAAGATCAAGTATAGAAATCCCCCAAAACTGGATAAAACTAAACTGTTTTAAATACTCTGATGAAAAGACTTCTCATTTTGCTTTGCTCAACCTTCAATCTTTCACAGACTAAATGCTCACTAGTTCTTCAGTCATTCATTCATAAAAAGGAAAAGATAAATAACTTTGTCTGATTTGTTTTTGCATGTCTTTTAGTGATTGTTATTTAGATTTAGCTCAGTCAGAACTCAGTCACTTCATCTTGTGTGCAATGGTACCTCTATCATTGCACCAGTGTGCATACTGAATTAATACTTGACTCAAAGCTAGCTTTTTTGATGCAAATTTAGGAATTTTTTTACTCACAGGTGGAGTTGGTGTATAGCAGGTGAAGATTTACTCCGCAGTGACACCAAATGCAGTGAAAAGGAAGCAGAAGAGGTTAAACAAATGAAATCCTGAAACTGGTCACTAGAGAGAAGAGATCAGTGCTTAGGACAATTTTGTAACCCCCAGACACTAGATAATTTAATCACATTCCATTTATCCCAGCCTTACATGCCTGTGTCACTGAAGGCATTGAGTAGGCTCATTTAGTTTAAGGTGTTGTTGAAGCTGGAGAGCCCCAGGTGGAAACATCTGCTCCTGGAACAGCCCAGACACTGCTAGGGGAATACCTTTACTTTGCACAGAAAGGTCAGGGGAAAATTTAAACCTAAACTCTGCATCCAACCAATAAATTTTGACTCTAATTTGTTTCTTTCTAAGAAAGATGCTGCACATAAGGCTTGTATAGCCACGAGAAATTTCAGATCTTCTAAACTTGCCTAATCCAATCCAGCATCCTTCTGAGTGTTTTGATGTCCTGGTAGCTTATGGAAAGCCTGCAATTAGGACAAGAAATCAATGCTCCCTGACTCCATTGATATGGTCAATCAGCAGGCACAGCTTGAATTTCAGCTGACAACTCACACTGAGCTGTTCAGAGTCCTTCCACAGTGGAATAAAATGCCAATAGGAAATTATTAAGATATCATTTCAGTGGACTAAATGCAAGAAAATAACATTCTCACTACACCTTCTGCAAGCAGAAACAGGAATTGTCCGGCTAATTATTTAAGGTGATTATGGAATACTTTTTATTGTTCAGATACTGAATACTGTCACAGAAAATGTGTCTGGTCTTCTCTAAAAACCCTTTGCTCAAATAATTCAATATAAAGGTCTAATCTTCAGAGGTTATTTTATTCCTTGCTTGTACACTTGAAGCAGATTTAAAATTCAGATCCTCTTTCTCGTTTAACTTACAATATTTGTTTCAAAATTCGCCTGGGTCTGAATCAAAAGCTATGCAAAAAGTATGCACACACTTTATTGTACACACTCCCTTCTGAATAAAAAAATCAAATATCTATCATATTTTCAAGCATATCAGCTTCACAATTAGTCCAGATAAATTGTAAATGCTGCTGTAAGTAATGGCAGAGTCTATATTTTCCCTCCTAAGAGTGAAAGATAAATTCAATGTGTAAGACTGAAAAGTTCAAGAAGAGGTTTTTTTTTTTACTTAATCTGCATGTGGAAGGGCTCCGATGGCAACTTTTTAAGGTTTTTTCCCCAACTGTGTTTCCTTGGCATAACTTAAATATCACTCACTTTTACCTTAATTTGAGAGTTTGAGCCTGTTTTAATTCCTGTGGTTAGACACAAAAAATGCTTAGTGGTTATTGTCTACCCACAATCTTCACCTTATAATGATCTTTTTCTTTAGACTGCTGTCTCTTCTCATTTCTTATAGAGCAAAACTGCACTCATGATTAAATTTAATGAAAGAAAGGAAAAAATATGGAGGTCAGATAATTTAAATTATGTCCTTTTCCATACTGCAATACACTTCTGAAGAAGTGCTTAGAAGAATGGAAGATTGAAAAGTCCTTTTCATTCCCATACCATCTTGTATTTTACTTGTATGAAAAAAAATTATATGTCTGAAATAATTATTTTTAATTAGGGGTTATCTATTCTTTTTTCATAAGGAGTTCTGGAACAGGAGTATACAATTAAGAGATGACAGTTCAGTGATCCAAAGTCTTTTTATTTCCCAAGGTGCTATGGATCAGTCCATGTTCCTACTTCTTTCTACAGACAGCCCAACAGGTTTTCCATTTCTGGAGAGTATTTTTGAACAGTTAATTCCACTTTGAAGAAATAAGAAGCTTTCCAGATGACATTTTACATTCATCAAAATATGTCATGCTAGATATATTAGGCCTTTCTTCTGCTAATTTACAGACAAACTGAAAAAAGATAAAAAAAGCTGATTCAAATTAGTTCTAATGATGTGCATCAGGAAGACTTCAAAACTAAGCCTTAGTCAAGACATGGAAAAGGAACAGTACTAAATATGGCTTCAAAATATTGTTCATAATACACATTTTATATAAAAACGCATCCAGCTACAAACTCAGATCAGGTAGAAAAAAGGTAAGAACAGTAATTTCTGCATGCTTTCTGTCTACAGTGCTGCATACTGATTCTTTCCCCTTAAAGCTCACAGGCAAAAGTCAATAAACTGTCTTATTTTCTTTCTTCAGTATCAATAAGGTATTTGCCAAGGTAGACAGCAAACATGGCTTCTGGTTTTATTAAAATTCAGAATTACACAGCAGAATATCTCTTACCCTTAACAAGGCTTGCCACCCAAGGAACACCAAATTTATGACCCTTCTTTCAGTCAAAGATACTGATCTTCATTCATCAAGTGCTGTGAAATCTCAAAATTCATTCAGATCATCTCTCAGTCTGCACTATGAAAGAACAGTGTCAAGGAGTCTACAGGTCTCTCTGCCCCAAGAGCAAATTCATGTTTTCCTTTTGCATGTGGATCTGGACACAGTGGCTTTCATTTCATCGCCTCCTTCATTTCATAGCCTACATTGCTACAGCTGTCAGTAATGTAGAAATGAAGATAAATGCAAAATCAATCTATGCTTTGAATTAATCTGTTCCTTCAAAGGCTGCAAAAGAGCACACAGCCACAGTAGGCTGTAAGGATCATGTGCATGCTGGATGGGGTTCCACAAAGTTGAATACCAGGGTCTCTGTGGTTGCATGCCTTTAATCAGGACAAGTTGCTCTGAAGCATTTTCATTTGTGTTTGCTTCTCCACATACTACTCCCCAGTCAGCTGAAATCTAGAGGCCTGATTTTTCAAATGCATTTGTTTTTCTGGATCCCACTACAGCAGACACAAACAATGCTACAGCTGTGCTCATTTGGGACACATCAAGTCACCCACACCAGTGAGAAACTGAGAAGCAGAGAAGTCAGGCATGGTATGTAGTACATGTTAAAGAAACTTAAATAATTCCAAGTGGTTAAAAACAATCTCCAGAGCATTCTGCCTAGGAAAAGCTTTCCTGCAGTGTGACTGTTCTCCTTTAAGTGTGAGTAAGGAATAAGAAATGACTAGCTATTTCTCTTCTCCATCTTCATCTTCAAGAGGAAGAGGAAGCCAGCAGGAAAGCTGCCAGCTTTCCCTGTCCGAGGGTGAACTGGGAGCCCATTCTCAGGGCTAGGCACACTTACATACTCAAACCATTGCTCGCATCCAAAAGTCCATTTAAACATCACAAAAATATCCCTAACCCAGAATATAGATTTCTCTACATAACACTAGTATACTTCTCAACTGCATTCCTTTCTTTTTATTATTAATTCACTCCATAAACTAAAATTGGAACAATAATATAAAATTGAAAGTCTCTCTTCTTGTCCTAGATAGCTCAGTATACTCTTGGCACATTATTATGACATCTTTACTTGCTGTAAGTCTCTTCAGTATTTGGAGTTCACTGTTGGAAAAATCTCTAGAGGAAATGCTGAAAGGTAGCAATCTGCATTTTAGCCAAAAAGTGGAATCTGGATATACAGAATGACAAGCCACATCAGAACAATTACATTTCTTCATTTTTATTTCCCTCTGTTCTCTTACCATTTCTGGAGTAACCACTCCATTTATAAAAGTTAGCATGCATCTGGAGTCTCTAGACATTTCCTTAAGCACTTAGTTTTCTTAAGGAATTATGTCTTTAAAATTGGTACTCAAGTAACTGCCTTTCCTTGCAAGTTGACATTGTGCATCCTGGATCAGAGCACTTTCTGGGAGTCTCAGGTTTCTCTCTTATTCAACACTTCCATTCTCTCCCTTTCCTCTCTTTCTTCTCATCTAAATACAAATTTTAAGGTCTTCTGTCCTCATGCCTCCTAATTCCTGCAACCTGAACCCATGAGTCTTCTTCCCCAATTTCATTCTACTTACATATTTTTTCTCTCCAGTCTCTGCCTCCAGCTCCTGCGGTAGGTGTTCACACAAACCCTTTGCCATACATTTCACCACACACTGGGCAGCCCCAGTCAGGTCTCCAGGGCTGTTTTCACCAAACACTGTCTTCTTCTGATCTCTCACTGTTTGTGTTTTACCAATCTTGTCATTTTCTGTGCTTCTTTCCCACTTGTCCCTAGCCAACAGGGCCACAAACTTTTATATGGCCACCCAGTTCAATAACATTTTTTCATCTAAAGATATCTCCTTTCTATTCTCTTTCCTTTTTCCTACGAGCATAATTGTGTATTTTCCCTGTTTCAGCCACGACTCCTAAGTCCTCCTAGACAAATTACTCTGCTTTTGCAAATCCATTGACCACAGCTCTAGATCTTTTCACATCTTTTACCTGACATCACACTTTTTCGTATTTCCACCTTCATTATTTTTCTTGATAAAAGAACTGTTGAGCATGCCAAATTAAAATTACATTTTAACCTCTCGATTCCATAACACTTTACCTCTTCATGCCCTCATTTTTCTTGTACAATTCCCCCTCCTTTTTAAATTTGATCTCGTCTGTTTGTCTTCACAGCTTCATGTCTCCAGTACCATTTCTTTTGCATTTCTCCTGAATTCTTTTCTATTTTTACCTTCACAGTTCAAAGATGTTTTATCCAATTCTGTCTAAACAACAATTTAAAAAACCTCCTTTAATTCTATTTGGTTTCACAATAACTACATCTGCAAATTGTCCCTTTACTTTCAGTTTATTCCACATTCCAGTTACAACTGGTGTCCATCAACAAATACAGCTGGCTCTTGTCCAAGTTCTCAGCTTCTGCATTGTGGGAGCTCATGCCTTCTGATTAATGAATCAATATGATTACGCAGAAGCTTCTTATTGTTTAAAATACACTCCACTCACACATCTCACAACTTTGATATCATACCCTACTTATACACTTTGCTTACTTATACATTTCACTTGCTTATCTTATACTGCTTATACATATACATATCACTCTACTTATACTTTTTACAACCTCTACATAACACAGTACTTATACATTTTACTTACTTATACACTTTACCTACTCATACATAATACACTACTTATATATAATACCTAGTTTTACATTTTCTTACTTATGCATTCTACCTACTTTTACAGGATACAGTACATATACATTTTGCAACTGCTGTGCATGAGATCTCACATTGCTTGATTGGTTTCTCTATTCTGTCCATGAGCTCCACACACACTTTTCTGATAATATGATTGGTTTTAATCCAGCACAGCACAGTTCTTTTTTATCAATTCCTTGCTGTCTTGGTATTTAATTTTTCAGCTTCTTTCCCAATTCAGCACAGTTTACCTTTCAGTCCTTGATGAATTCCTGAGGGCTCTAACAGGTGGGGCTCCTGATCCAGGCAAGCAGCATTGAGATGCTAACAGCAACAAAACCCATCCAGTGGTCAGCAGCCAAGTTAGTCCAGGAAAGCCAAACAAGATGACAAAGAGCCAATATAAGCCTGCCCCACCTCTCCCCTCAAGCCTTCAGACTGGAGCTTAAAAACCCTCTTGGGGCTGATGTGCTGCAGCTGAAGGTGGAAAGGCCAGGTGAAGCCAGTGAGGGTAATTCCAGCCTGGTCCCACTCTGAGGGCTCTGGTAAAAATAACTAAAAATGGTTTGGCTGGGGCACACTATCAAGGTTTAAATACTTTACAACACTGCATTCTCAAGCACTACAACATCCTTTACTAATTCATTTCTGCCTTTCCTACCCTTCTACAAAGATTGTTTTACTATTTCCTAATTTTGAGCACATAATTTTTCTTTCTTCATTCCTCCACTGCTATCCTACCTTCATATCATCAAACATGAATAAAAGTAGTGTTACATCTCCTCACAGCCTAACCCTATTCCATCTATCAAAAGCTAAATAAATAAATAAATAATAATAACAATAACAAATGATGCATGGAAACACACTACCTCCAAGATAATGAGATTTAAATGCCTAATTGTGAAAACTTCAGTCTAGCTCGGCACATCTAACAGATAGCTTCTCTACCAGTTATAGTCACATCACTGAAGTTACTGTTCATATATTTTGGATAAATTTTCTTTGTTTGTATTAAAGGCTTGCATCTGGTGCCTTACTTTAACTGAGCAATACTTTGTTTCATGACTTAGTCCACTGAGGTCATGACTTGCAAAGGAAACTGTTATTTAATTGGAGCCAAGATGATGTAACTTGTCTATAAAAAAAGTTGGCTTTTAAATATTATTTTAAAATTTTTATTTGAAAGATGGCACTTTTTTTTCCTCTTCTTTTGCTTCACTGTTTTTTAAAATATATCAATCACATCTAACAGTCAAGGATCAGGGGTGACTTCCTTAGATTAAAGAATACGATTCATAGATTTTTCCCATATGCTGTTGTTCACATTGTGAGCAGAATAAGGAAACAGGTCACTGGTGAGCTTCATTTCACAGTACATAACAACTGGCATGCAAACAGAATGCAATCTCAAACTGGTTTATCTTCTTACAACTGCCTTTGATCTTCACTTGCATATTTCTATACATCAATGGTTCAATAACCTTTATAGTGTATGCAATGACAGCTGACATCAGATAAATTGATTTTTACACAAGTACCTTAGAAATATGACAAAATAATTAGTAAATAATCATGTTTCTGGCTGAAAGGTAATATATTATTTTACAAAGGGGTGACTCTATAACTTTAATAATTTCAAATTGATTTAATGAATATGATTCTATCAGGCACCATTCTGCTTTGCTCCAGTCTTCAAAAGTACACTTATTAACAGACCTTCTGTTTTCCACAGGAGTGCTCTGGATTCTATGTTCAGTCTGGAATTTTTTTTTTTTTTGCAATAAGTCATAGGCTAACAGAAATAAGAAACTTTACCATGCTTGTTTTAAGGAGCTTATATTGTTCTAATAGATTCATTTTAATAGTTTTTCCAATGACTAAACCTCTAGCTTCTTATCTAAGTTTAGCTGGTCAAGGCCTGAGTTAAAAGTAGGAAGGGGAAAAAAGCTACCTTAGGGCTGCTCTGTGTATCACCATTGATTCAGTTGTGTAATGTCAACTGTTATGCCAAGGGAGGACACACAAGTTGCCTGGACCAAAGGACTATATCCAAAGGACAAAGTAACAG
The DNA here is from genome assembly GCF_009650955.1 of Corvus moneduloides. Lineage (NCBI taxonomy): Eukaryota > Metazoa > Chordata > Aves > Passeriformes > Corvidae > Corvus > Corvus moneduloides. The sequence goes on from NC_045477.1 coordinate 112,653,776, forward strand.
AAAAAGAAAATAGCAAGACCAGAGGAAATGAAATTAATTTAAGTGCTCACAAATCAAAGTTGATAAGAGAAGATGATAAAGCAGATATATACAAAGAGCTGGTAGCTTCATTGGAGTAAAAACTGAAAATTTGATGCTATGGGTTTGAAGAATACAGTTTGAAGTAGAAATTAGTTCTGTGAATTAAAAGTAATTAACTAGTTCTTTTTTCTACTAATAAATTTCTTCCTACTGTTGCACCCATTCCAAGTCTCACATCTGTCTATAATGAACCATGAAGCTTTATATAAAATTAAGCGTCTTAATAACAATTAGAGTTGCATACTTTCATGGTCTTCAATGTATTTTAGTCAAGCACTGGACTTTTGAAGAGACACTTCAGCCAGCTTTTGCTAAATAGGTCAATTAAACCTTGAGATTAAAAGTGCTGGAACTGTAAACCTCTAACCTCTCTTGCTTAAAATTGGTGAGCCTACCTTTGTTAAGCTCTTTTTTTTTTTTTTTTTGAAATGATTTCGATGTAGAAATGCATTGGAATGTGTCACCTGTGTTAAAATGGTACTGATCAAATTATTACTGACTGGTTTTTTTATCCTGTTCCACCCCTACCCTCCAAACAGGATCCATTTCCAGGCAAGGGAGTTTGTCTGGAAAGATGAACACTGCACAACTGCATCAGTGAAAATATCAAAGTCAGCTCTGACAACTATGATTTTACTCATATAGTCTAGTTCTAGTTACAGAAAAATTAATCTGTAAAAAAAGCCACTGCATGGCCTGACTCTTTCCCATTTTCATTGCTTGTAATGAAATTAATGCTTGTAATTCCTTCTTTCCCATTCTCATTGCTTGTTCTTAAGAGAGCTCTCCTATCCCAGTTTGTGTTTAGCAGGCAAAGTTCAGTGAAGGGGGAAAATACCTGGTGGTCAGAGCTGAGTAAGCCAGTGTGGCAGTCTGGAGAAAAGTTGTGGAGTGCCTGGGTGGCCACTGCTCCTGCCACACCAGCAGCTCCTCCAGTCCCCATTGTGACCCCCAGGAGCAGGAACAGAGAATGGAACACATCTGTCTGGCACAGCTGATGGGCACTGCTGTGGCCAGAGGCCCCTTGTGGCTGCAGAGGGAAGGAACGAAACCTCATGTTGGATTCTACAACTCTTCATGCTTGAAAAATGCCATGGGTGGAGCTGGGGAGGTTGCTGTCTTTTAGATACAGAGATGCTCCTTCCATCCAGGGAGTGGCTGGAAATGCTGCCATCCCTCAGGCTTGTCTTCACAGGGAAAATTGTGAAACCTCTTTCCTCAGCTCCCCACCATCTCCCAGTAGGTTTCACAAACTCTGCTCTGCAAGGGCTTCCTCCACCTTCACAGGAGTCCTTCACTTCTCCCACAGGAACTCAGGCCATCACCAGACCACTTTAGGTCTCCCCATCATCCTCTCCCTTTGCCAGTGCTTCCCTCCAGTTCAGTATCTGATTCTGCCATTGCACTGGTGGTTCTGGTTGTCAGGGGACCCAGGATCATCTTCTGTGAGGGAGGATTATAGCAGCAAGGGGAGGTTAGAGAGCACAGGAGTGCAGCTTGCAAAACCACCAAACGTGGGGTTGCATGGCAGGAGGATGGAGGGAAACGCTGGGGCAGTCCTGGAGGTTCTGACATGGCAGAAATGCAGGAGCCCTCAGTGACCAGCTCTGTGGAAAGCTAAAGCAGGAGTGTCACATTGTGAAGGACAGCAGCACAGGGCTCAGTAATAACCAGATGTTAAGTCAAAATGAGGCACTTTTAATACTTCTAGAGGGGATTTCCACTTCAATCAAGGTAGTTCATTCAATATTTGCCCTGAAAGAGATGTAAGCAGGTCTGAGAATGAGCCTCGAGAACTTTTTTCCCTTCAGCCCTTAGAAAGCCTGCCTAATGTTCCGAAAAGCCATCCTAATCCTGCCAGCAGAAATGCCTAAGAGACAGTAAGCCAGCTCTTCCCAGTACAGCAGAAGCAGAAGTAACACTGCAGTGCACAGAACAATTCTGGTTTGACCTAAACTTCTGTTCCTTTACGTTAGTCATTTTTTGCTACATCTTTCTAAACTGCAAATGCTCTCTGAAGACAGTGATGGTTTTACCCAGCACAACACAGATTGGGGACCGGGTCTCAGTCCATGTTAGCTGACATGTCTCCACCAGCCAGAGGCCAGCCCTGTCAGTTTGGATGCCAATATATTGACTTAAGCTGCTCGTTGTGCTCACACTCTGTGTAATTAATGCAGATGGAGAAATTCATGTCCCTTCTGAGCACTGTCCATAGCTGTTGTATGAGTCTGTCAGAGAGGGGGTGACTGTGAACAGAGAAGTGCCAAGCAGACACACACCAGCTGTTGTAGGCATACAGGTTGCATTTAACAAGGTGTATGGCAAGTTAGTAACTTCACTGGTCATCAAAGTTACCAAAAGTGCAGCAATCCTTTCGTATCTCAACATTGGTTTAAAATCTGCAGTGAGATGTTACTGCAACATGGTGATTGATCTCCCTTAATTGATAATTATCCCTCCTGAATCTGGGAGAACAAGGGATGCCTCCCAGCCCATACCGTCCATACCAGTAAGACATGTTACAGCAATTCTGATAATCAAGATAACAAAACCTGCAGTCCCTTTTACCCCCTCCTGCCCAAGCCACTTATACTGGCAGCTGGTTAAACCCCAACAGGTCCTGTCTCAGAAAGAAACCTGTGGTGGGAAGAAGCTCAGGGAAGTGATAGTCCTAAATAAATCCCCATTGCTTCAATCTTTGAAAAGATAGCAGAAGGAAGATGAGATGAACCTTGGGGTGCTGAGAGGAGCCAGCGTCCCCACGGTGAAATACCAGCAATCCTGGCTGGAGTCAGCACTGTAGAACTTCATTTATTTCTGGTTTAGATGCCTGGCTTTTTGCCTTCATCTGAACCCAGCAACCAGAACATGAAATGCTTGCTTTCACATTCAGCACAAAGCCCAGTCTGCACTTTATATCCCTTTTTCTTCCCTCCAGTGTTTCTTGGTACAGACAAGAAATTAGAGCCAGCAAAGGGGTTAAAACCAAAGGCAGGACCTACAGGTTCCAACAAATTTGACAAACCCCTTTTCCCTCTCTTTTCCTCCGACAAAGATTTTTCTTGTCACGCTGCATGTCCAGGCTTCCTAGAGTCCACAGGTAATGTTCATCTGCCACAGTGATGGGTTCAGACTCTTGGAGGCACAGTCGCACCATCTATAAACAATAAAATTCCTAGCTGCTGTAATCATGTTGTCAGCAATGAGTAATATGTTCTGCAAAAAACGCCTAAGGAAGCTGCTGGAGTATGCTGAAGGTGGCTATAAACTATCCTTCTGAGAACAGTTTCTTGACAGTTGGTCAAAATATCAACCAAAGAGTTACTGAAATATTCATCACAATTTTCTTTGCCTTCTTAAATTATGTTAGTCATATTAAAATAGCCATAATGTTAGGAGGTATTGTGAGGCAGAATTCAAACTCTCCTCTCCAACACACACTCCCCAGCCACCAGGGCTCTTATCAGCATTTTGACAAGCTCGTGCCAAGAAATGATGTGCCCCTGACTAAAAATTAGTTATTTAAGAGAGCTGTGAAAAAATTGAGATCTCTCTCTTTAAACGTTTGACCCTGAGGCAGAAGGGGGATGGGGAAGAGAGGAGAGAGAATATGATAATCGCTTTAGATAACAACCTGAGTCATGGTAATAACAGCCTAGATGCTATCCAAGTGCTTTCAGCAGGAAACAGGCACACCTAGAGAGGCACCTGTGCAGAGCAAGATTAGTTTTAAATGGAAGAAGGACAGAGATATAAATGCACTTTCATCTGAGTGTAGTGGAATGTAAGAAATAGTTGTTTATGTAGAAACTACCTGAAATCCAAGAGCTGCTTCAGATAATGGGATGTGGCTGGTATGTAATTCATATGAGAAACAGGCACACTAAAGAGCTCAAAGTGAAATGGGCATTTATATTTAGGCAGAGAAAATAAAATAACCATTATGTGGGGAAGAAGTGGCTGATGCTATCTTTCCAGAATAAATCAGCTTCTGCAGTGATTATGACCTTTTTATAAAATAAAGTAAAATTAGTAATGTCAGTCTGACAATACAAAACAAGATCTTTCCTTGAAGGTCAATATGACTGCAGTAAGTGATTTGCTTGGAAGAAAGCTGCCTGAGAACGGAACGGTTTGTAGTTGACTGATAAATATCAAACATGCCCTTCATATGCATGAGCCTGCTTTTGTGTGTTTAAGATTTGTTGTTCTTCTGCACTGCTACTCTCTGAGCACAGCCCCTGGCTCTGGCTGCAGCCCCCTGACACAGCAGCTGGGGGAGGTTTCCACTCGGGTTCTGGCAGAGCTCTTGGCTCCTGTTGTCCAGCCACCTTCCCTCTCTCCTGCTTCAGTTCTGAGAAAGGGGACGTGGTGGCCAGGTGTTGCTCACGTGTCTGGGGGGGAAATGAACATTGGGATTTCTGAGTAAGAGACGATAAAATGCTGTTTTGCTTGCGCAGGATGAGGTCTGTGGAGTGGGGAAGAGTTGAGTGCAAGAATCGATTGCATCCTCTGATAAAGGAGTCAGATCTTTCAGCAAGGGTATTGATTTACGCATTCAACTCTGCAAGTTGTTTTCCACTACATCTTTTGGAACTAAAACTCAGTGATGTGAATGCCAATAGGCATGAACAAAAGCCTCGTATATTGAAAAGCCTGAATCTGTATCTGTAGAATAAAAACTGTTACACTTCCTTGCTTTTTCTCTCCTCTGCAAGTCATTTTCCAGGTTGTTGTTAATGGATTTTGCATGCAGAATGTATGTGTGTGCCTATGCATTACCATGATTGCTATTTTCCTCTAAAAATAGGTTTTTTTGTATATGTAAATAGCATTTGATCACAGTCTAGAAATATTGCATGCCAGAAATTGTCTGTCTTGAAATCCTGAATAATAGTATTTGGGTAGGCTGTTATGGCAACAGAGACACACCCTCTGGATTCGAGCATCACAGGTTCTCATGGCAACTTTTTTTGTATACCTGCACATGCAGGAAAATATGCTGAGCTATCCTAGTAATCTCTGGAAAAACAGCAGCAGTAGAATAAACTGATATGTTTATCACCTTACATTTGTTTTTGAAATATACATAAAAACCTGCCTTAAATTTAAAAAAAAAAAAAAAAATAGAAAAAAAGAAAAAGCACACAAAAGCCAAAACAAAACTGTGGAAACAATAACATAAAATCATTTTATGAACATTTACTATAAATTAGTATTTATATTATACTGACAGAGCTTCAACCAATGGTGGATTGGCATTGTCAATACATTTTACATTATGAACACAGAGTAGGTACCAACCCTTGCCATGAGGCAGCTCTGCTTATTTGTTTTTTCTTCTTTTTTAAGACTTGGTGAAATTTTACCAAATAGGACCTTCTATCAGAAATACATCAGGTTCAAATGATCTTGACCTATGACACAACAATCCTAGCAAAAGAAGTGTTCAGCCATGCTGTTGAGCCCTCCATTTCAGCTTTTCCTCTGCATTCCAGGGCACTGATCACATTAATCCAATGGACTTTGGAGTAACCGTTTTTCTTTAAAGTGCAATTCTTTTAACAAAGCTGAATTCTCCTTCCTCTTCTCTATTTATTACCACCACTGTCCCCACATGTCCCTTCCACAGCGTTAGGTGTGTAAGTACCTGGTAAAAGTGGTGTCTGTCTGTGATCACAGGTCCCCAGTGCTCATTGTGAGGGTTCAAGTCAGTGCAAACCACAGAGGTTTACACACACACTCCTGAGGATGATGTCTGTTTGGAAACAGAGCTCGTCCTTCACAAAAAGTGGTGGAAACTCTTGAACAGGAAGACACCAATTAAATAATTAGGGTTAGCATAGAAAGAACAGCAAAGTGTCTATCCCTCAATATCTTTAAGAACAAATTATAAAACCTTCTGGGAAGGATGTCCTAAGTAAAGCCCTTAAGGGCAGGGAGGTGAACTAGATGGCATCCTAAATTCTGTATTTCTGTGGCTGTGCCATCACTGTGCTTGCTTGTCCTTGCATGAGTGCCAGCCTGCACAAGCACAGACCCAGGGTAGGATGGCAGATGCCAGAGAGAGGAAATTTGAAATGATGCACTAAGTATGAAAGAAGAAAACAAACACCTGAGCATGTGGAAGAGCTTCACCTGCTCCTAGTCATTTTTCTATGAAACTTTTTTAATGTCTGAGGTTCACTAAAAACACTTAAAAAAAAAAAAAAAACAAACAACTTACTGGTCCACAATAGGAGCTGCACAGGACAGGAGTACCTGTAGTTTTCCTTATTTAATGTGTACTCAAAGGTTTTATTTAAGTGGTGGATGGTAAACACATTTTTATTAAGAAGTATCTTAAACTAAAAACTGACTTTGAAAAATATACAAACTTTCTAACATTCAAACACTAAGCATTAATGTGACTATATTGGGAAATATGCAGAGTAGGTGTGCTCATTTCTGAGGAAATCTTCCCACTGGCAATTTGTAAGAAGCGGCTAATGACAATGTCTTTGGCTTTGACAGCCTCCATGTTCCTTTCCCGTGATATCTGCATGCTGATTTGATCCACGTTAGTCATGATTAGCTCCGAGGCCAGGATCTGGGTGGGGGATGCCCTGTTTGCTGTGCTGTCCATGATGTACTGCTTGTACAGTTCCACCAGCTTCTGCTCAAGGTAGTCGTTCAGGGCGGAGTCGGAGAGGGGCTGCAGGTGGGGCCCTAAGCTCGTCAGCCGCCAGCACGAGGAGTAGCCTTGGACTGGCCTGCGGACAGTGTCACTTGGGGGGGGAGCCTTCACAGACTCCATGGCGGGAGGAATCTCTGAGGACTCCAAGAAGGGGCCTATGCCGCTGTCACAAGCAAAATCTGTTGTGACTGAGCTAATTGGCACCACATAGTCCCCAGCTATATGCAAATCGTTGTAATTCTTACAAATGCTCTTGCAGGAAGGTGGAACCAGGTAGGTGACCTTTTTCATCAGCTCGTCGCAGACATGTGTAGCTGGAGGTGGCTGCCCTGTGGGTGTTGGGTGCTGGACAGGCTGTGGGAGATTATCCTTCTGCCTTCTGCTGTGCTTGCTACCTCTAGAGCAGACTGAGGAAATGCACTTGCCAGCAGATCTGCATCTCTGAAGGAGGCTTTTTCCTTGTGCTTCGCACGTGGAAGAATAATTAATGGACCTCATTTCATACACCCCTTCATCAGGCAAACTCTTGTAGGGTGCAGGGTTCAGGTCTTCACAAAAGTAGGTGATTCTATGAAGATAACCTTCTGACAGCATCCTTCTCCAAAGGAAAGGAATCACCAGCAGACAGAAAAATGATAAGAAGAAGTTAATTACAAACAGTTCATTTTAAACTCACTGAGCTGTGATTACACTCACCAGTCTGTTACTGGCTGCAAAGAGAAGTCTCCGATTTGGACATGAACAAGAGTGTCTCTGCCTTGCTAGAGGACTTGAGTCAGTGAGTGAAGTGATCAGCCAGTCTCCCTGTTGTGCTATTAACTCAATCTCATCAATCATATTCTGTATAAAATAAGATGTGGCAAATCCAATGCATCCAATGGCAAGTGAGTTATGGCGAGAAGACAAGAAGTCTTTTGTTGTGGAACAGCTGCTGTAATAGCTTACACTTAAATATATCTAATTTTGCTCTGGAATTCAATAAGAAGCCAGGGGCTTCCCCCTTTTCTCATACGCTTTTAAGAAGCCAGGGGTTTCCCCCTTTTTCTCATATGATTTGAAGCAACTTTTGTTGTGTATGGCTTGTCAGCTGCCTCTGAACTATGATGATTTAAGATTCATGTTGAGAGTATCACCCCTTCTGTTCCAGACTAGTCAACAGCTGTAGGTGTGGTTCCTTTTCATTAAAAAATCTCAGACCATTAAATTTGCACTTTGCACTTCTGCGTTGCAATCAGGATGGAATTAATTGTCTCCAACTTTTAGACATGAAAATGTCAGTGGAAAAAGCAAAATATTTTGGAGGCATGATTCATCTGGCCTGGTTTAGACACCTAAAACAAAATGAAATTAATTGTGCCCTAGATTTGCTTACCACTCTCCAGCTGCTATAAAAGGATCTTAAACTAGATCCTAGATGTAGATATCTGCAGGGTACTTTTGAAGAGACAGATTTCAGTGCAATGCATAGGAAAGTGCACACTTCAGAAGTACTCCAGATCACTCTTTCACTGTGGGATTAGTCGTACCACAGCTCTGGAATCAGTTTTCATTGCATTTCTGCAAAGGCACAATCAAGTTCCAGCAGTCACTAACTCTCTCCACTCTCTGAGCAGGCAGCTCAGACCCAAAAGCTGCACAGACATGTTAGTAATTAAAGACAGGACTTGCTAGCAAGGACATACATGCATCTGCACATCAGTAAATTTCTGCCCAAGTTTTAGCAGCTCCACTATCACCGAAATTGTTTTAAGACCACCTCTCTTTTTTTTTTTTTTTTTGTAACAGATGTCAAGGATACAATCAATGGGAAAGATGTTCTAAATAAATTGTTTAGTCCAGCAAAGAAAAAGCAGATTTAAAGTGAAAATAAATTAAAATTAAAATTATTTATGTAATACAAATTGTCTTTTCCAAGAGTGAAGGGACTCTCATTTCTTAGTAAAGCTTTTCATGTGCCACAGTCGCTAGTGAAAAATGCTACAACAATAATTGTTGGCTAAATCCTGTCTAAGCATGGAGATAGACTTTCCACAGACGTTAAGAAGGAGACAGTGTGAGAAAACACTTTCCTTGAGGAAAGGGAATCACTTCCACACCATGAAGAAGAAGGTTGAAGGGCAAATAACCTTCCTTCAGGCAGAAATATTAATGGGAATTAGATGTGTCCAAACACATCTTGGTGTTTGGCCTTGCTGACCCTGGATTCTCTTTGTTGCTGGCAGTTGTGTGAGATTTCTCACAGGCAGTAACATTTAATTAAAAGTGACCTATTTACACAGAAGGGAAAAAAATAATGTTTGGGGCTTGGCAGTCCTTGCAGTATGCTGCTGTTGTCTCACTTTAGGTTTTAGCTTTGATTAAGATGCCCCCACAGAAATCTTAGCCAAATGCTAGAGCTGCTCAGGTTGTCAACTCTCTCTTCTGCTTCTGTTCCCCTCTTTTGCAAAGGCTGTTCCCTTCCCCCAGCAATCTATGGTCCAGATGTCTTTATTGCAAAGTCACTACTGACTGTGACTAGCTTGAATCTGGAACTGTTATACATTTATTCACACGTTATTTTTAACGTGGATTCAGAGAAATGAGTGGAAATGTAACTTATGAACTGTCCACTGCTCAACCAACGTAGGCAAAGGCAGTTGTCTTTGGGCAGCACATGACACTTTGGTCTTTCCTGCTCCCCAGATGTGAGTTGTTTCTGCCATAAGGTGCTACATGAGGGAAATGAAACTGCTGGTTTCATTTCTTTGCAGTGCATTCTGTTATGCTTATTTTAAGAGTGTTGGGGCACGCTGTCTGAGACAGAAGTGGAAAAAAAAGAACTGGCAAATTCAAAAATATTAGGGTCTCATTGTGCTCAGAGTTGTGTGTTCTGCTGAATGACTTACAAGCTTACCCTCTGAAGCTGGAAAAGGCTGCCACACTAATCTGGCTTTTCCCAGCTCTACAAGGAAATCTGACTGAAGTTTTGATAGGCAGTGTTGAGAGCATGAATACAAAAGGGAGGCACATGTATCTGTAGTGTCTCTTGTCCTAGTACTTAATATAATATATACCTCTGTCAAGTTATTATCCCGTCATTCCAAGTCATGCAACTGTGTCACCTTTAATTTTTGCATTTTAAATCTGATAAGGATTGCAGTTCTCATTAATTCTGCTTTCTCGTGCCTCTTCACTTAATCCCCTCTCTGTGCCACAGACACACATACACCACGATTCCAAGGGCACAGGGATTATATCTAATATCTTTTAATATTTGGGTTTCTTGCTCCTCAAATCCAGATTTCACTTTCACCTGCCTGAAAATAATTGCATAACTTTTTGTTGCACAAGGAAAACCAGTCCTTTTTACAATTCTGATCTGGCACATTTTGCATGTGAGGTGAACAAAGACACTTTCCTTGTTTAGCTACTGCCCTGGCAATGGGCACTGACTACGTTGTCTAAGCCTAGTGGAGATAGAGGGAGAAAACTGTCTGGTTTACACTGTCTTTTCTATCTGACATAGTCTTTATTACTGTCAGATGATCTTAAAACTCATATGTCTTGCCTGAGGTTTTTGTTCAGTTCTTCAGCAGAAGAAAAGCCTGAAGGCAGGATGAATGTTTAAAGTCACATGGAGAATCCAGGGGTATTACCAGTGTGTGGCAGCAAATTTGCTAGGTTGTAATGCTCATACACAGTGCCAGTGTTTGCATAAAGACCTCAGATTACAGTCTGAGAGCAGGAAAACAGAATGGGAGTTCTTGGTCCAGGATAAGCAAAACACTTATGGAAAGCCTGAGAAGTGAACACAAAGAGATAGAAATTGTGTCCTGTTCAAAAACCTGAGCAAGATGAAAAGTTGCTAGAAAGAATGGAAACTACATGGTGCTAGCTGCGATCGCAGTTCCGTGGGGAAAGGGACATTCTTCTGCATTTCAAAAGGAGGGGATGGAAACTGACAGAAGAGACAATCTGTGTTGGATGTGTCTGACTTTCAGTTCCCTGAGCAGGGCTCTGACTGGCATTAAAGTTGTGCTGCTGGGGACTGGAACTTGAGTCTTACCACAGGGTATACCTTGAGTTCTATCTGATTTACTAGATGGGATCCCAGATGACAGTCTCCCTGTCTCGAGGGCACTCAAATCCTATAGATCCATCCATAATATTTTTTCCCTATTTTAAGAGACATTTTTTCCAGGCTGTGGAGATACAGACAGATCCCCCCCGTGAGGTGTGGGATCTACCTGAGATTGCCAGACACACATGCAGGAGTCCTGGCAAGCAGGATAGTCTGTACAGCAAGCTTACAAGTATTGCAGGACCCATATCTCACCTTCCCCTGGGGCTGGTGTGGAACAGCTCCCAGGAAGCCTCAGGACAGTCAGAGTGGGGAAACCAGGATAGTGAAGTATATGAGTATAATGAGCTGTGCACATGGGTAAGTAGAGGCTCTCTTTCATGCCTGAAACCTACAGATCTTTGGTATCTGAACCTCATTTGGCTTGGGTACAGATAATGCTGATGACACCAAACTGTGGTGAGATGGACATATGTTACAGGGACACCTGCACAGGCTGGAAAGTGGGCCAGCAATAACAGCATCAGGTTTAACAAAGGCAAGTGGCAACTCTGCACTGGGATGACACAACCAAAGAGCCCAGCACAGGACCTGTGTGCCTGGGGAGTCCTGCTGAGATGGACCTGGGGGCCCTGGTGCACAGCAAGGTGACCCTGAGCCAGCAGTGCAGTGCTGCAGTAATGAGGAAAATCAGATCCTGGGCTGCACCCACAGGGGCACGGCTGGCTGAGATAGAGACGGGATCTTCCCACTCAGCATTTGTCAAGCTGCCCCTGGAGCATCTATTCTGGTCCCCAAAATATAAAAAAAGGTGTGGACAGACTGGAGAGGGTCCAATGGAGGGCCAAGAAGATGATCAAAGGGCTGGAATATCTGCCTTGTGAGGAAAGTTTGAAGGAGTTAGGACTCTTCTGCCCAGAGAAAAGAAGACTGGGGGAAGGGGACAGCTCATCACAGTATTCCAGTATTTGCAGCTGCAAAGAAGACAGAGGCTCTCTCTTCAAAAGCGGCCACATGGAGAAGACAAGTGGCAATGAGCACAAGTTGCATTGGAATAGAATCACTTCGGTTGGAAAAGGCCTCTAAGATCATCAAGTCCAACCCTTAATCCAGCACCACCATGTTCACTGCTAAACCATGTCCCCAAGTGCCACATCCACATGATTTTTAATGCTCCCAGGCATAAGAGGGAAGAGGTTTCATATCAATATGAGAAGGCAATTTTTTACAGTGAGAACAAATAATGACTGGAACAACTTCCCCAGAGACATGGTAGAGTCCCCTTCACTATTTTCAAGGTGGGATTGGACAAGGTTCTACATAATCTCTACATAATCTCTACATAATCTCAAGCTTCCTTTCCCATGAAAGGTTGGATCAGATGATATTTTGAGGTCCCGTCCAATTTATGCTGCTCTCTGACTATGATTCTACAAGAGCAGTGGCTGCTGTTTGATGTAAGAGTGGCTCACTTTGCCCACAGCAGAGGAGAAGATGAATAGCCAGGGGGTGGTTTTGTGCAAGCATCCGAATGTTGCCCACTACGTGTCACTTCCTCTCCCTGCTGCTGCTGCTGCGGCTCTGGAAGATCTGGTGCCTGCAGAGCTGCACCATGAGGCTCTTTCAGCAATCACTGTGAGCCAAACCATTCTTGTTCCCTCCTCACAGCTCTCTTCACTCTGATCTTTTGGTCTTTCTACAGGAGAAAACATAAGCCCTGCTCATCTTCTTTATTCACATGTCGACAGTTGAAGATATGCAGAAAACCTAGGAGTTCCTCACCCATGGGGGAATGTGGGCTGGTTTGAGGGGAACAAGTAGGTTTGAGATGATAATAATCCTGTATATCAAGAGTAGGAGGGAATCTCCTGAAAGTACAGGCTAAAGGAAGCTAGAGAGGAGAGACATCTTCCCCAAGAAGTCTACTATACTGTTGAATGCTCTTGTTATACAAGTGCCTACTCAGTTTTGATCATGCTAAATGGATGACAATGAGCTTCAGGAGCATTCAGCTTCTTTCATTTAGAAACACATTCTCAGTGTATTTTTGAATGCTGTTGTATCTCTAAGTTGAGTTTGTGGGGACATGCTTCCATAAAAATACAATGAAAACTGTATATTTGTAAATATAGCTTTGTGAACTCTGGAAGTTTCCCATCCAAGTTAGTTAGAAACTTCATAGAGACCAAGCCTGGTTCATTTTCCATACCTTTCTTCATCATCTACACCTAGACAAAGTTGGTTTAGGACCCCATCAATCTTGTTCAATAGCATTTTGCATCGCATATCCACAGCTGTAAACAACAGCTTGAAATCTGAGGCAGGAATGAATCAGGCTCCATATTCACAAGGAAGACTTGGCTACACAATATTTCTACCCTGTGCTTTTATTATTTTCTTCCTGGGGTGGAAATAATTTCATGTCTCTGGATGTCTGTGTTTATTTTAATGAGTTGTTAGCTGTTACGACTGAACTACATGTATTACAGTATTTTATATCTAAGCATTTGAAGTAAAGGGGCAATAAATCCACGGGAACTCTTACTGAAGAGAATACAGTTTCTAGAAATGAAAAGACTAAAGGGTAAATCAAGAAAGACAGAAAAGGCTGAAGGTGTCTCCCAGAAGGAGTGATGGAAATGGTCCACAAAAAGGCATTGAAATGTTAGTCACATTTGCTGTAGAGCATGAAAAAGAGGGGAGAGGAGGAATGTTGTGCATGTACACCCATGTTGAGCTGAGAATTTCCAGCAAACCAGGAAATTCACTGAAAATTGGGAAAATGTAGTTATAAGGTTTCTTTGTTTATAATTTTTAACTTCATCGTGCTTTCAGAGAAGTCTCATCTTTCTTTCTATGATTTTTCTTTTTAATATATGATGCCCATATTCATCTATTTTGGTGCCTATTTTTATTTATAATCTACAAATAGAGTACTCCAGTTGGAGGACTTTACTTAGTACAGTAACATGCACAGAAATTTCAATAACAATATCTTAATTATGATAAATGCAACACAGCTAGTAAGACTCACTTTAAAAATAGTCTGAAAAGCCTGTTTAGTCTGATTTTATGAAAGTCTTTAGAAATATCAGAGGAGAAATTTTATTTGTTTTCATTTTGAAGTCTCATTGCAACCACAGTTGGTCATTTTTGTGAAGATGGCATCTCGGAAATGTTCTCATCACTTCTTAAGGCAGCAGAAACTGCCTGTGGACAGCGGCTGAGACTCTGCAAACACGTGCATTTAAAACAGAAAAAGTGCATCTTCATTTTACCAGCTATCAGCTGTGGTCCCACAAAACAGAACCAAGACACTTTGATAAGCAAAAGCAACATTTTCATACATTTCTATAATGTGCAGTATATTTTAGTTCTTACCTCCAAAGATCCAGCAGCTGACCAGGTACAGAAAAATTGATGTCTTCTTACTAGTTTGAAGCTTCCTGTGAGTCTGTCCTACCCCAAAATGCAATGCTCTGTTTTTATTTCCTTTTTAATTGCACTTCTAAGATAACATCTGTTTTACTTCTAATCCTCTAGAGCAAAGAAGTATAGAAAGAAAGTCCCTTAGGAGATGGGGGGGTTTTATAACTGGCTGAACTGCAACACACTGAACTTGCTTCCTCTTTTATGTCCAAATGAAACTTCATTGTGAAACTGTGTACTGCTAAAATAACTGATTGCACCACACTCAGTCCAGGCAGATGGACTGTTGTAAGAAAAACTCTGTTGGGTCAAATACTCAAAACAATCTTAGAGAAACAGTTCATCTGCTGGCAGCTTACAGTGCACCCCATTGCAGCCACTATCCATCCCTCTCCTTTTAGCTGACACAGTGAGACATTTTGACATGTCAAGACTGCCATGCCAAATAAGTTAGAAGAGTGAGGTGCCAAAGCAGAAATGCATTGCACAGCAGGCCTACTTTGCTGTCTGCGGACCATTGCACATATAATTTTCCACCAAACAGCACAGCACAGCTCCTTCATTAGGCTTTGCTTTGACAAACTTGGAAACACTTGCCAGGACAAAAGTTAGACCTGAAAGTTAGGCCTTGTCTGTTTTAGCACTCAGTACCATACCCAGGCAGTTTGTCTTAGCAGGGGCAGTGGATGAAAATACCTGGAGCAAGCAGGAATTCATCCTCCGAGTGTGAGGTGTGCCAACAGTGAATCTGGCTTTGAGATTGGTGTTGGAGTGTTCCTTAAGGGGCAGAAGACAAATACTGTTTGAAACACATAACCAGACTGGTTGAATTTATTCCAATCAGACATACGGAATTTGCTTTTAAAGGCATCATTATGCATCCATACATTGCAATAATAAGAGAAATATACCAGAAATATATTCTAATTCTCAGTGAATTTTAGCTTCCTCATTCAGTACCATGTGTTTTTCTCAGAAGCCTCCAACTCTGCCAGCCAGAAACAATATTTCTACTAACATTATTTTCCTAAATATTCACTATGATGCAACATATTATTGGGACTAATATCAAAGCCATTTCCAAAATCTTCTAAGGCACAGGTATGGAAAAAGTAAAAATATCAGTCTGGCCCTACCTACACGTCTGTAGCTAATTTATACAACAGTTTAATAAGTAATATTGTACCCAGTCATATGCCAGGCTAGGATCAACAGCATCTAAACAGCACAAAAACTGGACAACACTGGCAGTTTAATGCAAGTCTTATCAGATACCTTTGCTATAAAAGCGCTCCCTGTGGAAACAAAGCTACTGCCGTAACAGATCAACTCTTCATGCTTAGCACTAACATTATTGTAATTTTTTCTCTGATCTCTCATTTGTACTATGGACCAATCTCAGGTCTTGTCAAATTTATACTGGTCCAACACTTTTTTTCCATGTTTCCTTACCTGGATGAAATGCATTGAAGGGAGCAAGAAATAAACATCTGTGAGGTTTTATCTCTTCTGTAGATTCAGAGAGCTCTATATTCACAGAAGCTCAATATTTCTAGTTAGACTGTTGAGAAAAAAACTTTGGTAGAATAAAAAAGCATTTCTGTAAAGGTCCTCAGAGAATTCTCAAAATATTTTTTTAATAATCTAAATCAAAGCAAAACCAGGAAGATACAAATGGACAGATATTTTAAAGTAAAAGTGCTTCCTGTGCCAGAATAGCACAGCTACCCAGAACCACTGTAAAATCAATCTACTTTCATAGATTTAACTAAGAATGGATTTTAAGACTTACCTTCAGGCACCTAGATTTGGATAAAATAAGGGGCCTTTTTTTGTCATGCGTGTGGAATGTTTCCAGTTCTCTAGAGGAACTCAAACACTGCCTGCATTTCTGCACAACAGCTTTGTGTACCTATAGAAGGCAGATGTAAAACTGTCATTTCTTGTCACCGAAAATGCACATCAACATACTGACAGTCTAGGCTTTCAGGATACCCACTTACTCTAGTGACATTTTCCACATTCACTCCTGACCTTGGAAGAGTTGTCCTCAGCTAACCAGCACTGTCCTATATGAATTTTTGCCATGTGGCTTATAAACTGCTCTGAGTGCAGCACTCTGAGGCCAGATCCAGATCTCAATGAGCTGGGTACAACATAGCAGCACCTGACCCCTTTTGCAAAGATCCCCGTGTGCGCTGTGCCTCCCATAGCCAGCGAAACAAAGAGAATGAAAGAGAAGAAAGCTTCAGCACCTTAGGGAGTCTTTCAGTCAGTCTCTTCATCTGTAAATGTAGTTCAGATTGTCTGAGGCCATGCCAAATTATTTTTTCAGTGTAATTCACTACAGCAAGCCCAATGCATCAAGATTGTGTATCCCTAACCTCCACCCCCAAAAAAATAAAAATATTTCAAGTAAATTGCCTTGTTTCCTTCTCTACCACATTATATACTCAAAAGGAATTTCCTTGAGGAAATTGCTTTAATTTTGATCCTAAGTAATTCTGATCCTTAGCTTTTTATTAAAGTTCAAGAGTTTATCTTCAAGACAAATGTGTTAGTTGTTTGCCCTCACTCTGCTTTGGTTGGCCTCTGCTTAGCCTGGGCCTGTTTGGTCAGAGAGTGCAAAGGCAGTGCCTGTCATTTGCAGGCAAAATGTTTGTATTCTATTAATGATAAATTGGGATCTTTTGATAAGACAATATTCCATAGCTTTTTGTTAAACTTAATAGTAGGAATAAGTGCATAAAATAAATCAATTTTCCTGTACATATACTCAAGCTGGTATGTACACAGCAAGCTCTCTCTGGTTATCAAACAATTTTAGCTGTATTTTTATTTGATATGTCTATACCTTTAACCAGGAATTTTGAAATAAAAAGGTTAAAGATACCACCTTAAGATTACTACCTAGTTTGTAAGTACTTTTTGCAATAGGACAACAGGGATATTTTTAAGTCTCTTGACCTTTGGAAGGAAAGATTTTATGGGAAGGAGATAAGCATGTTACTCAGTACTTCATCATAAAAAACAATCATGAATGATTTATATTCCTTACAGCTGCAAAATCAGATCTATTTCAAGCTTCCCGGTATATGTGGAAGTTTAACTTCATTTGACCTGAAAGCCCAATTTTCAATGCATTAATTGCACCAGCATAATCAATTATTTGAGTAAACCAGCAGTCTTTAAACAGGGAAGAACCTCCATCACACAGAGTTTTCTTTCCTCCTCCTTCATTGTTGGTAGTAGAAAATAGATCAGTAGAATTTTCTAGGTAAAATGTGAGGATTCCCATCTTCCAAATGAGTGCCAGGCAAGTCTGGTTTTGAGATATCTCAGGCCAAAGGGAGTCTCCTGGATTAATTACTCCAGCCCTTTACCTGTTGTGTGGAAAAAAGGTGGTTGTGAAATCATTCTCTTGGCCATGCACTTCCAAGGAGGAAAAAAAGACCATGGATGCACAGAGAGCCCTGCCATTCTAGAAGAGATGAAGGAGTTTTGTTGCCCAAACATATTTGCTGTTTCCAGCTGCCCATGGCCAGTGATTGCCCACGCAGTAATGAGAAGTCTGGCTGTCCTTGGGGCCCAGAGCCTTAACTCCAGGAAATCAGGGAGCACAGCACCTTCCATGTAGTTATGTCCATCAAGTTCTGCACCCAGAGTATGATACTTCAAAATGAAGCAATCATTTCATCACACAAAATCTTTTCGTTAACTAGAGAGGCATTTGTACTTCAAGTACAAATAGGGTAATAATAGGGAACATTTGCTGCTTTTCATGCCCCTTCTAGTCCATTAAATATACAATTTATTCCTATGTTAAATTTCTTTTCTCCTTTGTGGATCACATAAATATTTAGTTATATGCAGACATCTCTACAGGTTCAATCTATGTGCAAATCAAGGAAACAAAAGCAAGACCTTTGATATGAGAAAATTATAAACAAGACCATTGCACCCTCTGATAAAATCTCCAAGGTCAAGGGGAGTTTTCTTTGGGAACAGATGACAGTACTGGATATAGCATATTGAAGCTGTTCTACATTATGTTCCCAGCATTAGTCTTTTGTAGTAACAAGTAGCCAATTAATGAAGTCTTTTCAGTTCATGTCTTTTTTCTTCTCTCACTAATTTACATGAAATAGGAGATTGATCTTGTCACAGTTCAAAAATCTTTCCCTTCAGTCTCAACCTCTCTTCATTCATAACCCCTTATCTACCTTTAGTGATCAAACTGTTCTGCCCATATCCTTTTTTTCTAATGGTCATAAATAATGCACTGATGTATCCTGAACAAAGTACCTTATTGTACAAGTGATCCCACTGATGGCAGAGACTATCCTGAGGTTTCCATGCATAACCACACATGGGCATATAAGCCTTTAAGCACTGCAGAGCATGAATCATGAGTGGCCTGTAAAGCATCAGAAGGCAGCAGGCTGGGCGAGCTGCCCTCTTTCCACTGTCAGTGTCTGGCCAGAAGCCAAAAACTTCTCTTTTTTTTATTCTTTTATATTTTTTTTTTTTTTTGTCTTCTAACTAGTACCCTGATAACTTAGAAATGGTTGGTTTTAAACTAACATCCAAGAATATCTAAATGCCACCTACTTTCTGGCGCCCTCAAATAACAATGTGCATTAGAGGTGGTCTACAATGTGCAGATACATAGAAATATATTTCCTGAAATCCTGATGCATACCACAGATACTGTGCATGGCTTGCTCTGTGCTGCTGACTGAAATACCCCAGGGAATGATGCCTTTCAGTCAGCAGCAGAGAGAAGCCTGACTCTCAGCACACTGGGGAGCATGCAAACCACAACCACTCCTCAAGCAATGAAGCATATTCTTCCCCAGCTCACCACCCAGCTCTGCAAAAGGCTTTATCAGCACCTTTAACTCCCATGTTTGTACCTTCCAGTACTTGTTAGACAGTCTTCTGGGGTCATTTTTTAAGTTTCCCGGGATGCAGACATTGGTTCTGATCCTTTCACAGAATTTGTGTTCTGGTAGGCCCCATCATTCCTTTAAAAGTTGATTTTCAGAGAGGAAGTGTAGCTGTAGCAATTACTTTTTTTTTTTTTTTGAAGGAGGGGTGATTTTTGCTTAAGATGTATCATTCCTCTGTAAGTATTTAAATTTTCAAAATATATACATATACACTGAAGGTTTGGTGGTTTATCTCAGTTTTAGATTTAATGGTTTTCATACATTGAAAACTTCTTTAAATGCTTGAAATTCACATAAATCATTTCAGCAATGTAAAAAATACCAAATTTTTTATAAACCTGAGTGTGCATAGCAAATAGGAGTGATCAAAAATAGTATTTCAGGTAGAAAACAAATAAAACAGATACCCCAGATCCCTGAATCCAAAGCATCTCCTGCAGAATAAAAAGGGCTTGAGTTCCTAACTATGGCAGATCACTTCCTACCATAGGAAACCCCCAGGGATGTTACACTGCACTCCTGGCTTCACAAGTCTGAAATGATAACTCACATATGCTCACTTAATTAAGTAGAAGCTAATTGCATCCTACCTCTTAGATAGAAAGGTGTACCACTGGATTACCGATAAGACTAACTAGTAGGTTGGGAAGGAAATATTTTTGCTGGTTCCACCTTCTATTGAAGGAGTCTTTTTACAGATGCAGTGTCTAAAGCAGAGATTCCAGCAGCCCACACCATCCTAGGCAGCAGAGCTGAAGTGTTTTACCAATTTTGACAGAGCTTGACTTTCTTTTCACAGGAATCTTTTTCTGCTTTT
Organism: Corvus moneduloides; assembly: GCF_009650955.1. NCBI lineage: Eukaryota > Metazoa > Chordata > Aves > Passeriformes > Corvidae > Corvus > Corvus moneduloides. Next base: position 112,673,794 of record NC_045477.1, read on the forward strand.
TTGCCTCTGGGTGAGCTCATGATAGCCTTCTCAGCAGGTCTCCACATCTAATAAAATCTAAGCCTCAGCAAAACCCAGCTGATAAGAGGAGGAGCTTGTTCTTTCACCTGGCTGCACCTCGAGGACAAGGAAGACTATTCATCTCTGCAGGATGAGTGCAGTACAGTGTTCGCAGTTTTCTTCCTGGCTTTCTGCTAGATTCCCACTGTGGCTACAGACACCCTGTGGGATAAAACAGGATAATCCGAAGGAAGAACTGGTTAATTATATTATAAAAGTTTCAAATGTCATTTCCAAGAACAATAAACATTGTCTGAAAGTCTGCCTACCTGTATAAAATCCTGTAATATGATACATACTCTAATTCCAATGCTTGCAATAGGTCTCTGTTAAAAATAAATCATGCATCTGGCTGCTAATGTACTTCTTGGTTCAGTGACAACTACTCACTGGTGGTGAGGCTTTACAATCAGGCAAAGAGCTTTTATCTGTAAAACAGGACTGAGCAATAGATGAGGGCTTTCTTTTTTATATTTTTACTACATCTCTGTGTAACAATAAAATTGGAGGCAGTCAGGGACTACTAAGAAGGGACTTTTTTTTTTTAGTGTATCAAAATACCACAAAAAATTGAAGAAATCCAAGAGGTATTACAGAGGTCTGGTTACTTTAGGCGTCTTGGCACATGTCAGTAGTTTCTCGGTAGAGCCATCCTGTGATAATTGGGTGAATTTCATGTATTTTTTTTCTCAAGTACTGGCTCTTAATTGACACTGATTTCTACATCCCTCCCTTTCTTACTCTTTCATCTTTTCAGCAGTCAACTTTTACAGTTATTCCAAATTCTATGTCAGTAACATTCATTTGAAAATTGTGTCTGAAAGCAGCAACAGAAAAAGCAGTTGATCTGCTGAGTACTTTTAATAAACTAATAATAGAAAACCCTCCTCCACTTTGGTCCATGCAAACCAGAAGCCATCACTGTCCAAGGGGGTTTTTTTTGAGTTAGGTAATCCTGGGCAACCATGCCATGAGTAAAGAAAAACAGGAAAAGCAGAAAATGTGAGGGTCTGGAACAAGTGTGGACAAATCACTGGTTCCATCTGCTAAGAAATGATGCTCAGCACAGTTTGCTGCTGCTGAGCATTATCCAGGGGCAAGAGACCTGGCAAATGGAGTGAGAGGGAGGAATGTTATCATGAAAAACTTTCTGAAAAGCAGATTGAAAGCAAAGGGTCACTGAGTTGATTTTTTTTTGAAAGAGGTGGTTGCTGGAAAGGGGCAGAAAAACACGAAATTGATCAATTGCCCAGGCATGGAGAACCAGGGAAGCTTTTTCAGATGGAGGCTGCAACCAGAATTTTGCAAGGAAGACTGGTAGGAAAAGGTTATTTAGTTACATAAACAAGAGGAAAACAATTTCAGAAAAACGGATCCCATGTGGTTTCTGAAGAAAACAAATACATTTACCCTAAGGTGGAACTCAGTGAGTTAATGAAAAGTGTATGTTTGATGTGGTACTTAGGGAATTTACTGAAGATGCATAAACATATTCAGGAAGACTGGCACAGAAACAATACAAAGATTTTAAAATAAGATAGAGCATTTTAAATTTAAAAATTTAAATTATGAGCCAGCAATATGTCATTGTAGAAAGAAGGCCAATATTATCTTGTGCTGCATTAGATAGAGCATTGTCTACAGTTTGAGAGAGCTGATCCTTCCACTCTGCTCCAGCCTTGAAGATACTCAAAACCAAATGGACACCGTCCTGAGCAAACTGCACACATATTTGGACCAGAGGATCTTCACAGCTGCCTTCTTGCCTCAGCTGGTCTGTGATCCCAAATAGGAAGGAGATAGAAAATACAGCATTTGATACAACAGTCGACGAATATTCCTCTGCAAAGTTTTGTTGCTACTACAGCATAAAAGAGCATTGATGTGTGAATACAGTACAACGAAATATACAAATATGTGTGACTGTAAGCACAATGACACAGTAGACAAAAGCTGGATATAAAACTAGACAAAGTGGTAGCAGAATAACCACAAAGGAGGAAAATGGAAACTAAATGTAAAGAAATATTTTTATTCTCAAAGCAGCATTTGATATTTGATAACTGGGGCTATATTGGCAACACTGCCAAAATCCTCTGTTTCCAAATGAGATCTGTAAATATTACGTGACTAATTTTCTCAACTGATAAAATCACTTAATAGCAAGCATGAGTTTACATAATACTTTCAGAGAAACAAGACTATCTCTTGGGTGTGATTACAAAAAACGGAAACAAATTCAAGTGATTTCAGTAACCCCTAAGCAAAACACCAAAAGTGGTGGCCACAGGCCAAATAATTACATTTTCATAGTAAAAGGTATGAATGCTGGCATCAAGAATCCCAAAAGAGTGGAGAAATTTCTGAAAACCAATAAGAGGCAGGAAACTTAAAGATCAGGACAATGTGGATGACTCCTAAGTCAGTATTAACGAATGTTTGTATCTTTCTGGGCATTAAAGAAATGTTGAAAAAATGTAAGGCTGTGATGTCAAGTAAAATTGGCTATTTCTTTCATTTTTTTAAATTAAATTGTTAATCTTTTATTTCATGTTAGGTAGTTGGCATCTTTAATGACTTGGTAAAGCTATTTATTAGGGAAGAACTAGATAAATCATCAGAAATTAGAGATGTTTAGTATTAGCTTTTTTTTTTTTAAATCTCCCATAACATCAAGCTGCACAAACATCATTATTTACAACACAGAAATTGTAGCCTAAAAATTATAGTGAACTATCAGACATCTGTATCCTCATCAAACTCAAGAGCCATTTGTGTTAAGTCACAGGGTAAAATAAAATAATAGAAGAGGTCTGTAAAATAATTATACATACCAGACACCATGATAAGGACCACTTAGAGAGCATAATTCACATTCTGCTATGGATTTACTATTACCAGTAACTGGAAAACATTTCACAACATCCCTGACTCACCCATGTGTGATACATGATGCAATCAATTTTCATGGACATTTGTATCTTTTACTAGAACAGTACTTTGAACTCCATATTATTATGCCTCAGCAAAATTCAGGATTAAGGCTGCTTGCTGTCAAAGCAGGTTGTTTAGCACCCAGAGACTGCAGAGAAAAGTGGGCATATTATTGATAATGCTCTCTGGAAGCCCTAAGGAGCTCTAAAGTAAGACTGCTAAGGTCAACAGTCCTGATCTCTGATGACTGCCCTGAAGGGTTGGACATTTTTTTTTTTTACTGAAGTGTTTGGATCACCTAAGTCACTCTAAAGAGAAGACTGGGAAGGGACCATATCTCCATATCTCCCCAGTTACATGCCACAGTTTCTCTGCAGACCCAGCTGTATCTTCAGTGTGAAGCACGAGCTATCCTGAAGAGCAGAGGCTGCTTGGTCACTGCCATGCTGCCTTCCAGTTGTGGTTAAGGAGAGGACAGAAAGGAGACAACTTTAGCCATTATGTTTCTGGCTTTGCTGCCAAGCAATTGGGACCTCTGGGATGAACTGAGCAGGTCTGACCAGCTCTGCACAGCAATGGATGGGCACTTCCCATTAACTCTGCGGGATCTTAGAGCAGCCCAGGAAAAAGGACAACCTACCAGAACTACCAGGCACTCACAACCCTGGCAGCTCTGGAGGGCAGGGAAGGGGAGGAGAAGCCAAGTTACCACTTTTGCTGTTTTAAGTGTTAAATTGAATTATTTATGATTCAGACATACCTCTTACAGGGTGGAATGTTTCTTCATGCAATAAACATCAACCTGACATGAGGAACAGTGGGTATCTTTGTAGAGCAGGAGGGAAGGAGCTTTGTCCTGTCCTCTAAAAAATGTATTCTTATGAAACCACTTGAGAATTGAGAACTTGTTTTACCTGAAGACTGGAAAGAATCAACATTTGACTTTTTATTTTTCCTTAATTCTCCAGCCCTCAGGCCCACAGCCACAGAATATTATTGGACTGACCTGCTCCATGGTGCATGTCTAAAGGCACAAAGATGAGAAGGAACATTTGGACCTCTTAAGATTTGAATTAATGAGATAAGACAGAATTTATAGGATTTGTTAATAAATGGACACTCCACCTTTGAACTGCTTCTGTTGCAGAACACAGACCAGTTCCTCATTCTTTGCCTTCTGAGGTAAATGAACTGAGCATTGCTTGTGAAAGTGCAGAATGAACTTTTCACAACTGGTGAAATTGCCTATAATCAAGACAGCCCGTGAATTTGAACCAACAAATGAGAGGCAGAGCAACTGTGGAATAAGTTCAGTATCTACACACCAGCTGCTCTACCACGTCAAACCACGACAGTGCAGAAGGCCATACCACATTCAAGGAAAGTATCTTCTCACCTTTGTTCCACAACAACGTCTTCCTCAGTGAGTGATTACGTATCAGATTACTTTGGGAGGCTGGTTTTTTAAAGTCCACCTGATGAGGACTTTTTGCATAGCCAAAAGATAGTGTGCCATTCTTAAATCCTTCCTCTCCTGCCCACAAAGCTCTCAGGAGAAATATGCTTTGTTAGCTGGGACCACCTGTTTTACATACACTGTCTCAGTTGTCAAAATTATAAAAAAGTGAAACCTTCTGCTCCTGTTCAGCCACAGAAGAGCTCTGTGTTTTGTATCAGGCTTCTAATTATTACAAATTTTAAAGAGGAAGAGGCATAAAGAAAATAGGAATCAGTCTTTTTGGAGAAGATACGTAAGAAATTCTTTCATTTGGATTTTGTGTCCTTTGATAACTGAAGGCATAGCATAACTGAATCTCTAGGCAAAAAACAGATGGTGCTTTCCACCTTAGAAGAGGGTGATGGGGTGACTTTCTAAGTTTCCTCCCAACCTAAATTATTTTATTAAAATAATGGTATTTATTATTAGAAATCCACTTACTATTTATGCTGGGATGTTATTTTAATATAATACCTGGAAATATTATACAAAATTTTTTCCCTGTTTTTACTACATATATATAGAAGACATTTACTCAATTATGTGTTATGTATATGTTTATTAATTATAAATATTTAGTGTACATACTATTTATTTTCAAAGTTCATGCCTTTATTTTGAAGTAATAGAACTGTATTTCTCTACATTTCATATGCCTCCAAGATTTCTAATACCCTCAGTCCTCTTTTGTTTTAGCAGACTCACACACTCCACCACCGGAGAAGTCTGTACAAAATACACCATGTGCATAGGTCTTTTCTGTTCACTCACTGTTTTCATGTTGTTTACAAAAGTACAGCAAACAAAACAGTAAGCAAAGATAACAGAACGAAACTCATTTTTATGCTAACATTTTCATCTCGTTTCTCTCTTAAGTAAGCAGTGACTAAGCAAAGCAAACACACACATAGAGCCCATTTTCGGGCATCCACAGAAGAAAGGCTCATCTCCATGCCTTCTTAAATTCACTGCAAAAGCTTTCTTTGACTGCAGGGGGAGCAAGAATTTTCCTAAAGTATTTTTGAAGCTTTTAGCTGTAGTGCACTCACTGTGCAGTGTCTCACTCGTTAGCTACGTAATTATTTCTCCATAGAACAGAAAGAATAAACTACATACATAGCATATGAAACACTGAGCAGTGTGTTGCCTCAGGCTGACACCCTGTAGAAACAAATGTATAAAAGAGGCTAAAGTTAGTAATTTAATTTCTTTGTATTATTATACCAAAATTAATTTCATACAGAATGAACAGCCAGATATAAATTTATCTTAGAATAACAGGAAACTTATGTCGTTAGAAAGATAATTTTTCTACTTCTGTAATAAATAGATGAATTTTACCATTGCTACACGGATGTTCATCACGTGAATTTATAGCCTTATGATTTTATCTATGCCCTTATTATCTTCTGTCCTAATATCCTCAATAAGGAGTATATATGGACAAATCATTCTTTTGTAACCATTAGAATCTTATTAAACTGCATAGAAGAATCAATGCAGTTAAAAAGAAGTTAATGTACTCACAGGGATGACTCAGAAATAAGGCAGCTGGGACAGTTTCCACCCCAGCTCTAACTCTGCCCCCAAGGAGCTTCTGCTCCTGCAGAAGAGCGCTGTAGTCTGGAAAGAACCAAATGCTATGAATAAGCTCTTCTGATAATGGACCAAGAGCATTACTGCAATTAGAGGTTGAAAACAAGGAGCTGCAATATGGATATAGACGTACATTCTGTTAACAAACCACTGATAGGTAGATTGAAATGTCAAAGGCCCTGGAATACGAGGGGATAACATGACTGCAGTGTGCCACAGTTATCAAGAACTCACCTCAGGAAACCTGAGCAGGAAACTGTGTTTTGGGGTATATTGAAGAAAAGCAGGAACCTGCTGGTGGGAAACCATTCAGCCAGTGTATAAACTTCACATAATTTGACCATGTATAAAACTCCACAACAATCTGTTGAAATAGCCATAAGTGATAGCAGAGGTGGAGCCATCTTCAAGTTGCATGTATAAGCCTGTAACAAATATCTCCTGCTGCACAAGTGTCTGTGCTTTAGAGTCCAGAATGCAAACCTGACCACTCTCCTTGCCTGCAATGCTCCCACCTAAGTGTTACCTTACGGTCATCCCAGGGAGAGACACCCCTTATCTTTGCCTCTGCTCCAGCATCCTGCCCAGCAGGTTTGGCTGTAAACCAGCTGGCTCTGACAGAGCAAGTGGTAACCCCAGCATTGCCCTGGGTTTCCAGGACTGACACAGGCCTGGTGTCTGTGCTGGATCGGGACAGTATGGTCAGCAGTTCATCCTCACCTTCCAGAATTGTAGCAGCAAGAGCTGAACTGGTCACTGTTTCAGACAAGCAGTTTTCTTCTTTTTGTGTGTCATGCTCCTCCACCAGTGCACCGGGAAAGTGCATCCTTTAGATCAGCGTTCCTAAGTATTGCTTAAAATATGTGGTCTCAGCAGATGCTCAGAAAGCATACAATAAATCATCAAAAAGTCAAATTCAGTCTTTAAAGATCAGTCCACACATCCACTTTCTCTTTGGGTAAGTGGGCATTTTGTCTTAATGGTATCTACTAGATATGTCATGGCTTTCTCATGCTTTCTTCAGGATATTTTAGAGTTTATCTCACAAACTCAGTTATCCTCCACTACTGAAAAGCCTCTATCTCTTGGGCAGTTTCATTGACAGCTTAGTTATCGTTCTCTCTGTGTTTTTCTTGGAGTTTATTTTAGTGGATTACATCTGAGTTTCTTCTCTTTATAGAGCAGAGTTGTTACTTTCTTTCTCCGTGAGCACAGCTTTGAGGTTCTGTTTTGGCAACCACAGAAAGAAATACATGCTATGCAATATCTTCCATATTCATTTCAAATCCAATTCAATTCTCAATACAAACACAGCAAGGCATCTTTTATGAAGCTCAGCAAGACTGGTGTTCATTTCAGTGTCCCCAGTGAGGTATATTTTCCAGCTGTCATGGGTTAGAAATACTATTGCTCAATTTAGTATTCCCACTAAAAAGAAAACCACAAGACACCCCACTCCATCGAGAGAGACAAAGGCAGAGATTACAGGTTGAGATAAGAATGATTTACTGGAAACAGCAATGAGATAAGAAAATGAACAGTGACAACAACAGCATTAATAACAAAAGCATAGAAAAAGTGGGTGATTTACACGCAAAGAGAGGCTCACTGACATTCCAAGAGACAAGAGATGGGATCCATCTCCTCTATATTCTCCCAATAGGTAAAATTATAGGCAGCAGTGAGATGTCCCCTAGGCTGTCTCTTCCTAGGGCCAAGTAAACACGTTTCTCTTAGCAGCTGTCTCTACGTTATCTACGAGTCCCCCAGAACTCCACCTGCAGGTAACTAACACCATTTTGCCTTATGGTATAAGCAGAGCATAAAGAATCTCCAAAAGACCTCAGTGTAGCTGAGCTCTTCCATCAGTTTTATGACAGATACACCTGTTTTGTGATGTAAAATTGGAAACATCAATGAATTAAAGTTGTTTTCAAAAGCAGACAGTAAAGTCTAGTCTTCATAATAATGCAGCCATTAACATCTCTAGAGTTTCCTAATAGACAGCTAACATTTGATTTGATGATATGGAGGCTGAAGGTCTGTCAGCAGCTGAGGCAATCTGAGAGGTTGCAGCTGCTGAATATTTCATACTGTCTCCAGTCTCCTCCACATCATCTCCTACTTATTCTTAACCTTTCCCATGCTCCTTGCTGTGGTAAGCTCTGCTTTTCCACCAGCTCTGGCACTCATTACAGCAAGTGAGTCAATTCAGCTTCTTGGCAGAGAACAATCTGCTTTTATTTTGTCTGGGTATGTTTTCTGCCATATTAATGAGCTCAGAGGACTCAAGAAAGGATCCAGTAAAAACCAGACCCCTTTCACAACAAGCGGAAACTGCATGGGCAGGATCAGGATGGTAGTGGTAAAAACATCATCCTTTAGTGAGGATGAGTCTATGTGAGTCTAGATCCACTTTGTGGAATCCTGCCTCTGCCACTTATTACAAGTTTATTCAGTCCTGTCCTCTCTAAGGGCAACAGGAATGCAGTTACTGATCCTGAGAAAGGCAGTGGCCAAGGAAAGCAATGCCTTTGGACCTCAGAGAAAGCTGTGCTTTACCTCTGCTCTGCTAAGCACTTGCTATGTGACCATTGGCCTGTAATTTAGCTGCTCTGGGCCCATCTCCATATCTGTGAAAAAAATGCCAGAGGCATTATATTTTCACTAGAGGCTTCATAGAGATAGTACATAAAAACCCTTTGATGTTCATAGACAAATGTGCAGTTCCTGAGGGCATCTAGTTACCTAGAGTAAATGACTGGATCACTGTATAATAATCAGTACTGAATTCTCAATGCCTATCTGAGGGTGTTGCACAGTTATTCAGCATACCATCTCCAAACTGAAATAGAGAACCAAAAACATGGGATATATTTTCTTTATTAGGTATGTATTTTTCTTAGTAGAATATATATTTGACAGTATGCTTTAATAAAAACTACCCTTCTGTACTCCCTATAGACATACAGCACCTCCCACTTGAAACTTTATATTCTCTTCCTTTGTTTTAGTTCTTCTACATGATGTAAGAGCTCAGACTTGTGCAGGATTAACAAAATTTAAACCTGTTTTAGCAACAGTCTCAGGGTCTTCATGTAGTTCCACTGCTGCTTTGTGGTTTTAATATCTTCACCACCTATGAAAACCAGAGCCTGGAGTGTACATCACTAGATTTTCAACCTGCAACACGGATTTAGAGGCAAAACTGTCAAATATCAGTATTTAGAGCAATTCACCTGTTTTCTAATCCTATTATTGTACATAGCAATTTCACATAAGCTTATTTTTGGAGATATCCACTATTCGGTGCAAAAAAATCTAAAAAGTGAAAAGATGTCCTTTATATCCAGCACTTGCCTTGCCTCTGCTAACTTAAGGCTAAAGTAAAGTACAGAATGAGCGTATGAAAATTGGCCCTATCGTCATCTTATGGAGCACTAATTAGATTAACTCATTTGATAAAAATAATAAAAAAAAAAAGCTAGCAAAATACAGTTGTTATGAAAACAGTAGAAAGCTAACACATTTTTAATATGTCCCTTCAGTGCAGTGTATAATTTCAGGAGTAAATTTTGCAGTAAGTTGCCATAATTTTTTATGGAAGCTAGAAGACCAAGTACATCAGTCAAGGATTTTGAGGCAATGAGTAACTACTATACCACAAATGAATATTTATATTTCTTTGAATTATTCATTTTAATTCCCAAGAACATTTACCTATACAAAATTATTGTGGGGTTTTTTTTTTGATTTCCCCATTTTGATTTGAATAATAGTGCTTTGAGCAACCTGGTCTAGGGAAAGGTGTCCCTGTTCACTGACAGGGAAATTATCACTAGATGATCTTTGACATCCCTTCCAACCTAAGCCATTGTGTGATTCTATGACTCTTGTAAAGACTTACTGGCTTAATAATGGCTTTGCAAAGGACTTAGCATTAGCTGTCTTCAAAATGTGAATTTACTTTTATTATTTATTTATTTTATTATCCATGAGAAAGACAGAAGTTGCAACAACGATTACTCAGGGTTTGAACACTGCGAGAGTGATTCTAAATATAAAATGTCATTCAGGGAAAACTATTGTCTAATACCAGGTCAGAAGTAAAACATATCCTGCTATTCATTGCATCGCTACAGTCATGGCTTCATAATAAAACAGTTCTTGCCAAATGGTGACAGAGTACTGCATGTGGACACCTTCCAAAACAAACGTAGCAGACGGAACACAGAGTGGTTCGTTGCAATCGCCCTGCCCTCCTGGGGATCTACGGAAATGTTCCCTGCACACGGGTGCTGCAGATGATCTACAGAAATGTGAAGGCACTGGCAGCCAAGGTCACGACCTGTTTGTGCTGGCTCCCTGCGCCAGAGAGACGGTTGTATCCACTTGTGCAGGCACAGGCACCCCCACATATACCACTCATCTTCCCAGCAGGCAAAAGGGTGCATGTGACAGCGTGACTCGTTGCCCTGGTGCACTGGACACTTTACAACTACACCTGTTCCAGCCTAGCTCCAAATATGTGCCTTCTGTCCCTCCTGAGGGAACCCAGGGATCCGATATCTGTAAGGAAGTGCAGGATTTGATGGCCAAGCCTTCTCTGTCACTAAGAGGCAGAAGGGAAAGACATGGACCTCTGGCATCCTCTCTTTAATTCACACTGTATCACATGCTTGGAGTAGCCTGACAGAGTCACATTTTGTCCTTAACTTGAGGTCAGTAAAGAAGAATCGGCCAGAAAGAGCAGAATGTAATTGACAACTTCCCTTCACTCTGCTGAGATAAAAGACAAAAATCAAACTGAAACTAAAAAACCCAAAACGAAGCAAACGACTGGGTTTATATGCTACTGAAACTAGTTCTTTAGGAACTAAATTGTTGGCTCTGAAAAATGCGCTGCAAATATTTATGTGCTTAATGAATGTCTTCCAATGTGGCCACTACCTTAAAAAATACACATAAAAAAAAAAGCAGTGGGGCTGTATTCGGAGATGGAAAAACCTTCCACTTTAGTTCAGTATACAGAACAAGAGGTCAAAAAGCTGCATGTGGAAAAAGAGCATCATTTACAGGAATCTGCATTGTGTGGGCAGTTGAAAATAATCAGCAACTTTATAAATGTTACATTTTTAGGAACTGAATTCAACTTTCTTATAATTAAGTCCCCCAAAATCAATGGGAGCCTCCATTATTTTCTACCAGGCTGGAAATTCTTACAGCAAGTATATCTAAATTCCAAAATCTCTCCTTCTGTCATGATAAAAATATATACAAGGCTCTCGACTAGCACTTGAGCTTTATTTTCTTTTTTTTTTTTTTTCAGTTTTGCAAGTTCTTCATCAGGAAGACAGAACAGCTAACAACTTCAGCTGCATTGTGTGAACTTGCCTCAGTGAGATCTGAGCCAGAAGCAGAAGAAGTCAGTCCACGTGGGTACCCACGTTCCTTCCTTTAAAGGAAGCTAATTCCCTTAAAAGTGTCTCACCCGAGCATGGCCTCACCCCATCTTACTGTAAAGGTACGGCCAGAGCTCCGTCCTTCCTTCCCCTGCAGGCTTCCCTGGGACAGTACCCTCTATCCCCACTCTGCAAAGAGTGTTGCACAATAAATACCACAGGAGAAAAATCTTCTGTTCAAACACTGAATAGGAACGTGAAGGAAGAGAGAACACACCGTTGAATGAGCTAGGAAGAATAAACTATTCTCCCTGACTCAGTATTTTCTAGTTTTGAACTAAAATATTTCCCCCTTCTGCCTGTCTTGCATGCCTGTTGAGGGTTAAGGAAATATCATAGGTTATTTACTGTCACCCCTCCTGTTCCTGGTCTATCAACATTCATAGGCGTTGCTAAACACATAAGGAAATGGCAGATCTGCACCTCCTAGAGAATTTCTGTAACTCAGTAATCCTTACCAAGGCAGTAGTATTTCATGTCTTACATAAATGTGTGTCATGATATTGCTTTCTCCTTTCTTGGATCTAGAGAGACCTCAACCTTTGTTGAAAAGAGCCACATCTTAGAATACACTCAGAACACAATACTGCAGCTTTTAAAAGAGACAAATGAAATAACACAAACCCCACACTTTTAATAGGAATTATACTAATTAATTCAGATTTAACTAAAATCCCATGGGATTAATTCCTTGAATTACTAATCTACATGGAGATGCTGTAGCCTTGCATAAATTTTCCTAACAAACTGCAGTTGTTGTCCATGGCTTTAGAGTAGAAGCTCCCTGTGACAAGTGAGGGAAGTAGAGGGTGGATCTCTGGCAAAGCCAGAAAGGATATTATGACCTTCTAGTACAAACTCTGTGGAACCTTCTCTAAGGGTTGCAGCATGTTCCTGAGCAAGATAATCTCTTAGCTATAGTTAAGTTCCAAGCAAAAAAATACCAGTCTTGCTATAAAATTTGAGAATAATAGAAAATCTTTGATAATATTTGGCAAGTGGCCCAATTGTTTCCTTACTGTCAGTCTTGACAATGTGGATGTGGATCTTACCACAAGACTGCATTTGCCTCATTTCAGATGTTGCAGTTACAGGCTGCAATGAAATTCCTGCTATTACACACGAGCAGCAAGTGCTGTTCCCGCCCCATCCAAGGCTCCTCGACGCCAGCTGAAGCACTAACAAAGAAGGGAAACGTCGGGAGAGCTGGGTAAGGTATCTTGCAAAGCATTCCCAAGTGGCAGCAATCAGACTTTGCTTATCACGGAGCAATTGCGGCAAAACACCCCAAGTTTGGGCAAGCACCAGTAATGTGGAGTAATGGCGAAGGCATATCTATTTTAATGTTGTCTGTGGGGTCTGATTTACTGGCACCGCGTGTCACTGGTAACTTTTCAGGCCGTTCAGTCAGCGTTGTCGGCTTTTGCAATTCCATCCCGGCTCTTACAACACCAGCGGTTTTTCTTGAACCACGAGTTACCAACACGCAGTAAGGAAGGAAGACCGAGATTCCATTTTTTTAAAGCCAATGAATATCTGCACGACGCAGGATAAAGCTTTAAAATATAGAAGCCGCTTTGGGGCTGTATCATAAATATGTGTATCTCGGTCATCCATGGTCGCTCAGCCTTGCACGGCTCCTCGGCAGTATTCGCTCTAGTAAGATTTCCAGCGGATACGCCGGCTTGGCACCTCCCCAGAGGGGTACCGCCTCCGTGGGGTTTCTTTCCACTCTCCCCGATAACGAGCGAGACACGTTTCGCTCCGTAGAACACCTCCTCAAGGCAGCACAAGCTACCCGAAAAGCATTCCCGGGACCTGGCCCCGCTGCTCTCCCGGGAGCGGCCGGAGCTGTCCTCAGGAGCCCCCTCAGTTTTCCCGCCTCCCCCTCCCTCCGCCGGGCCGCTGGGGCGGGGCGGGGCAGGGGGCCGCGCCGCGCGCCGCGCGTCACGTGACACACCCCCTGCGTCCCCTCCCGCGAGCCCGGCCCCGCCCCCCGCTCCGCCCCCGCCGCGCCCCGGGCGCCGATTGGCCGCGCGCTGACAATGCGCGAGCCAGCGCCCCCGCCCCGCCCCCGCCGGCTTCACCCCGGCCGCCACGCGCCGCCGGCCGCGAGCTGCCCGCGCGGTGCCGGCGCGGCCGTTACGGGGAGCGGAGCGGGCGCTGAGGGGTCCCATGGCCGCGTCCGAGCGCACGGCGCTGGGGCCGCTGGTGGGAGCCATCGATCAGGGCACCAGCTCCACCCGCTTCCTGGTGAGCACAGCGCGGCGATCGGGGCGGCACCGGGGGCAGGCGGCGCCCCCGCGGCCTGAGTGGAGCCGCGGCTTCCGCGCCTTTATTCCCCTACATCCCGGCGGGGGCCTCTGCCGTGCCCTTGGGGAAGGGCAGGGGAACGGGCCCGCAGGGCCGGGCTGCGCGGTCCCGGCTGCTGCCTCCTGTCTCCCGGAGAAGCGGCGCTGCTCGGGCCGGGGGTGCCGGATCCGCCGCTGTCCCTCCGCCGCGTTCCCGCCGCGGCGCGGGGAGCAGCGCCCGTCCCGCGGGGAGCGGTCTGGGGCACCGGCGGCTCTTGCTGCTGCTCCAGGGGACTGCGAGGTCCCGCTGTTTCGAGCAGGCTGCGTTTGCCATCTGCCGGGTTTTCAATCTGTCGGGTGTCTCGCCCCGAGTGGAATCAAGTGGACAAGGTCCTCGGGCACTGGGGAAATAGATCCGTGCGAGTTCGGTGACTGCGATTAGCTGGTGTTCAAACAATGCGATGACTCCGCTGTGTTCCCCGCTAAAACCTACCCGGGGCCTGCTGGAGTGACTGCTGCGGTTCCAGCCCTAATGCCAGTGCATCCTGTGCACTGTCGGTGTTCAGGTGGCTGAACCTGCACACCTTGTGAAACACTGATTTGTTTAAACACTAGAGGAAGATATAAGGATGGGAGGATTAATATATTAATCATCTATATATGACCCTTTAGTTGAAGGATCTAGTTATTTCTATATTATGCAATAGACTGTAACTAATGTTGTTATGTATGAAAATTACTATAGATACTTTTGCTTGCAAATGTCTACAAATATACTGTCCCCTAGTCAGTTAGGTCATGGTAGATTGACTTAATTAAATCTCAGTGACAATTTCCTCCATGGAAGGAGAGATCTAGATAAAAATGTTGTCAAATGAGCAAAGTGTTAATTGGGAAGGTGAATGTTTTGGTTTGTCCTTGCTTTTTTTTTTAATGCTTCCCTCACATGGAACATTCCTTCATGAAGCAGGAGACTAGAATATCTTCTTGACCTATGTTACCATTATTACTCAATATCACGACCTTCATGCGATTGTCAAATGACAAAACACAGATCTGGGGGTGGAGAGAAACTCCAAACTGACAAATGACACCAGTGGGCTGTCTTGGATGCCAGTCAGGAGTCCTTTTTGGGAACAAACTTGAAGAAGATCCCTGTAACACCTGAAGATAAATTCTATCTGCTTTCACGTATAAGCCAAGTTAACTTTTTTCTTATCCTAAAAGGATAACAGTAGTAGAAGTAAAACTTAAGCTCTTTATACAAATATTTTTACGAGTTCCTCTTAGAAGGAATTTCTTACAATAGACACATCCATCAATGGCATTTATGCAGTCAGGGAGATTTTGCCTGTCTACATGAGGATTCAGATGATTCCTAATTTTTCCAAGAAGTGTATTGGGTCTGTCACTCTTCAAGTCTCTTCTTGTATTCATCTCAGTTTCTCTCAATTCATGTCAAAATACGGCATTGTATTAAACTTGGCAGTGTGATCATGTCATTATGATAATACAGTTACACGGGTTTGAGGAAATAAGATACATGATCACTGAATTAAATCAGAACATGGGGGAGAGGGGAAGAAGAGGGCAAAATGTGCAGAGATCTGCTACAGCTCACATCAGTCATTCAGATAACAACACATGTATCTGGAGAATTCTGTGCTGGAAGGGGATCACTGCAGTTAGAAGAGATTTTGCCTTGAAATATTTTAAGCCAGAATGTAATGTATTGTTGTTTGTGCCCAGATTGTTTCCTTGGCTTTCTTATTCCCTCTTGGTCTTTTGCTTTTAGTTGTTTTGGTTACACTTCTCACTGATCTACTTTTTGTTAATTTAAATGTAATGTTTCCAAAAGTTTTTGTCTTCACCAAGTCACAAGTCAAAATCAACTTGCTGCTTACTTTGCACTTGTGTATTCAGTAGTTCAGTGCAACTGTTACCTAATTTTTTAAGTGGAAGACATATGATTTTTGACTGGGTTAAAGAGTTCTGGGTGAAAAACTGTCTGGTCCAATGGAGCCAAAGAGTAGTGTCAGCAGTTCAGAGTGTAAATTTACTATTACAAGTGGCAGATTTACCAATGGTGTTCCTTAGCAGTCAGTAGCAAGGGCTGATACCCCATAGTACTTTCATCTACAGCCATGGGGATGGGTTGGAATGTTCTCTCAGATGGGAGTGACCAGTTGACTGAAATTCCAGTTGGAGAAGGGGGCTTCCAGAATATTAATAAAGTTAAACAAAGTTTAGCACTTGGGACAGAATGCTAAGAAGCTGCTTAGTGAAAAAAGACACGCTCCTGCTGGACAGCAAGTCAGATATATGTGAGCAAGACATCCTTGTGGTGGTGCACATAAGAAAAGTTCAAAAAGTAATTCTTACCATCTGTGTAGCACTTAGGAGGTGGCATCTGGAACACTGTGTCTGCTGTTGGACCCTGCAGAAGATGAGAGAGTTTGAAGAACTGGATTTCACCCAGGCAAGGGGTCCCTGAAAGATCCCTGCACTGCAGCACAAAGCTGTGGAAGGAGGGTTTAGGAGATCGGGGGTTCTTTCTTCCCAAGAAAGGCTAAGGGGTGTCCTCAGCTATCTAACCACAGTTTGTGGAGAACACAGAACCAGCCTTTTCTCAGATGGGCACAGAAAAAGACAGTGGGCAGTGAACACAAGTTGCAGCAAGTGAAATTTCAAATAGATGTAACAAAACAATGTTTCACTATGAGGACATTGGATCAGGGGCCGAGAAAGTGTGTGGAACTTCCGAACTTCCATCCTTGCAGATGCTTAGTTCCTGGCTAGAAAAGACCCTGAACAGCTTGGTCTTAAATTTAGGCTTACCTGAGCAGCGATTTAGGCTAGGCGAACTCCTGAGATTCAGAGAAATTATCCTGTGCGCAGACACAAGTTTTGAGTCTCCTGCTTCCTCTCTATGAACACAGAGGCTAAAGAAGCACCAGAACTCAGGTGCATTTCTGTTACTGTCACTCCTTATTTAGCCTTGCCTCTCACACAGCACACATACAGTGGTAGTTTATGCTGTAGCTTTACCCTCCACAAACCCTATTTTAGATCTTTATTTTTATTAGCTACTTTTGTAAAATAAGCTGTAATTATTTTTGAGATTGCAACTTTTCTGTTAAGTTGGGTTGAACCGGGAACCAGATTCAGAGTTACCAGGGAGAGCACAGTGCTTCGAGTACCAGTGCAATTGTTTAAGGCTCATTTTCTTATAGCAGGAAAATAAATTGGGTAGGCTAAACAAGTGTACCCAGATGACTGAATTCTGGCCAAGATGTTTCATTGAATATTTTCACCTAATACTTTCATCTCTCATGTTCCATTTCATATTATTCAAGAATCATAAAAAAATACCCTATAGCTTCTTTTGTGAAAAGTCTTAGGATCAGAAGCTAATGGCCAGCTGAACCATTGTTTGATTTCTTGAAAGATATTTTCTGGATAGTCTTTCTGTCATTTTATCCAGGAATAGCAAGAATTGAAATACACAGTGAAGTACCTATACAGTACTTTACGTTCTAGTTTTGTCAGTCAGCCACAGAACATTTTTTTCCACCTCTGTGAAATATTTCTTTCTTCCTTTACTTTTCTCTAGAAGAAACATTCAAATAAAGCTATATCACACTGCAAGCATTCTTTTCAATAAACAAAACCTGATTTTTAAGTAAGGAAGACATTCATACCCATTGAGCTTTCTCTTCAGAGGGGAAACCATTTTACCCCTCGACTGAAGTAACATGACCTTTTGGGAAAGAAAAAAACTTGATTTTATAACTAGCAAGAAGGGTTAAAAATATTGTAAATACAGTTTTTCCCCTCACTCTTATCACTTAAAATACAGTGTAGTTTTACTGTAAAGCCCATAATTGTATGCACCTTCTAGATGATGGAGGGAGATCTGTTCATCATGAGCCTTCCAAGAAAGATAATTTCTAGGAGACTTGTTAAACTGTACTTTTTCATAAATTCTGACTGCCTGATACTCGTAGTTAAGTACTAAAGAGGGAATTATTGTTTTTCTGGTATCCTTTTTCCAGCTGGGTTGATTTCAATGAAATTTCAGAACTCCAGCTCTGAGCTTGTTTGGCTGCAGAGCCGTGGCTGTTCCAGCTTGACAGAAACTCATGAAGATACACCATAGAATAACAGAAATAGCTTTTCTGCAGAGTTACATGACAAACCTTGAGACATATGAAGAGTTACTTCTAAAATCTGTTTTCATTATTGTCTTTTCAGCTGTGCAGCTTCTTGCATTGCTTCCATGAACCTCATATTAATGGCCATTCCTTGAAAATTGCTACAACTGATTGATATGAATTCTTTTCCATTAAGATAACAAAACATGAATGTAATACACAATAACATGTAACAATATGTAACTACACCCCTTCATGTGGTGTGATGTATTCTATTAAAGACCCTATAAAAAGCTTGAATTAAGTGATCAGGCCTTGTGCCTCTCTGCTTGTTCACATGTAGCACACCTATGTAGGTCTTCCTTCTCTACAGTCCTGAGACTCAAGGCTCAAGCTCTAATTCTTTGTTGGGAGTAGAGGAAGGATGTTATTTATTCCTTTTCTTTAATCTCTCACTAGAGAATTCAGTACGTATCTGGTGGCTTTCACTTTCATCTCTGTTCAAGACAACTGTACATGTCCAAATAGCCTAGACAATTCTTCATGACTACTGCTGATAAAATTAGGGCAAAACTGACTTTGGCTTTCCCCCTGCCACACACAACAACTGAGAGATCAGTAGCATAAACTGGAATCAGTTCTTAATGGAGGATTGAAAGCCTCTAGTCCCAACAAATTACAAAAAATACACTTCAAACCTGTTTCAACAGGGATGTATTGACCTTATCTGAATTATTCAGACTTACTCTCACTTATTTTTCTATCTCTCCACTGTCAAACAGAGACTGTATAGGGAATTTTTTTTTTACAACAGTAGTGGTTTTTTGGAAGGAGTGGGAAAGGAAGGCTTTGAGGTCCCATTTGTTCTATTTATTCCCTACATTATTTATCATTTTGTAGGTTTAAATTTAGTGACTCTTTCATATTTGGCATCTTTTCACATATCAGAATTCTGTTTATGAGTGTAGAATCACAGTCATAGAATAATTTGGGTCAGAAGGGACCTTAAAGATTCCCTAGTTTCACCCCCCACCATGGGCAGGGACAGCTTCTACTAGACCAGGGTGCACAGGGCCCCATCCAACCTGGCCTCAAACAGGGATTGCTCCCAGTGATAGTTTTTAATCCCTTGCCCTGAATAACAGGGACTGTCTACTGCTTTTGTTGAGAATGTCAGAAGCTTGCAGGTTTGTTTGTGATGCATTAGCGAAGTGTGTTTGCCTAGTTCTACTCTATGGACATGAAAATATCTGTGCATTTATTGTGTTATTGCTTCTGTTTAAAATGTATTGCTGTCACAGTTTATTGCTGTGTCTGCAAGTCACACAATCCACCTTCACTTGATGACTTTGTCTAATTGAATCTGACTTCCTGCTTCCAGTAGGAATCCTTTGCATTGTCTTCTGTTTCAAGAAATACTGAATGATTAATGATGAATGATTACCACATGATAATTAACATTGTTAGTATGTCAGAAATATACATACATGTTAAATAAAAAATCTTCTGTCTTTCTGTCTTTATTCTAAAAACCTAGTAAATGTGAATATGCTTTTGGCAGAAAGGCAATTTCAGGTAAAAAAATCTTGCTGCATACATGCAAAACAGCCTCTCCTATTAACTGTGTTGTGTAGCATTTTAAGACCTATATCCCATTATGCAAGTTCCTTCCAAATGTGTAGTACTGACAGAGCTTTCTCTTTTATTAGGATAGATTCATGTCAAGCCTGAGCTGGTGGATGAAACACAGATAAGTAAATATAGTAAAAAGAATTCAGTGGTGCTCTTTCTATGCAACCCTTCCAACTGATAGCAGAAAAGAATGATCATGTACCTTTTTAAGGCTTCTTTTCTGGGCAGTGGAGCTTTCAGTGTTTTCCAGCGTTTGTGCTGTTTTCATCCTTGGAGGTTTTCAAGACCTGCCTAGACAAGTTCTTGAGCAACATGATCTAATGTCATTGCTGGTCCTGCTTTGAGCAGGAGGTTGTACTAGAGATGTCTCAAGGTCCCTCTCAGCCTGAATTATTCTGCAATTCTAATATATAAGTAGAATGTTTCTAAACTTCAAAGTTTCACTCTAAAGATACACTTTAAGGTTCCAAAGAAACTGGAGAATCAGAACTTCATCTCCTTTTTGTCAGAATTGTTCTGATAGTTTCAGAGTAAAGTGTACTGTCTAAACGATACCAAGAGTTTGTGGATTAAAAGCTTTAAGAGAAATTCCTAAAATTTGTGGAACGAGAAGAGAGCATTAACAAGGAAGTATAGAAAATATTCAGTTGTATCCTATAGGGTGGATGGCTATAACTGAATTTTGTTTCTTTAGCATGAGAGTGGTTTCTAAATCTGGCTTACCTCTGCTTGCCATAAAAAGGTAGGATGGTGTGCCACTGACATGTTCTGCAGTTCACCTGAACCTGCTGTTAGGTTTTACTTTCTAGGTCCCAGAATGTTCTTCCCACAAAAGATTCTGCATGGTCCTGGGGAGAAAGCCATTCCCACAGGAATGCCACCACCCCAGCCAGGCACTCTGGCTTACTCAGTGTGCACTTCAGTTGAATGTTTCACTGGGTGTCCCTGAGCTTGGCCTCAGCAGAGCTTCCTTTTGGGAACAGGCTGCTGGTGCTTAATGAGGGTTGTTGTGCATTCTCGATGAGCTTCTACTGCAAGGCAGAACCTCTTAACTTGTGATTCCTTAAGAATACCCATTGATAGAGTCCTCGTGATTCTCTACTCTGCTGGTTTTTATTGTAGTATATCCAAATTTAAGTTACTTTTCTACATGTTCTTCTCTTTTTAATGTGTTGTGTTGCTGCAGTGGCATTCTTTTCTTGTCAGATTGTTCATGAGCTCTGTACTTGTAGGTTTTTTTTAAACAAAATGGGTTTTGCCTAGGTACTTTCTTGTTCTTCAGTTTAGTCCCTTCTATAATTTGTCACAGATTTTCACTCTTCCTAAAAGTGAGCTAACCCAAGAAAACACACAGATACCTCCAGCAATAGAGTGGCACAACAGGAGCTAAAGAGGTGTTATTTTCAACAACAGTGGGTATTTTACTGAGAGCTATTCTAAAATGAATCAGGAATTTAACTTCTATAACCACCACAAGAAAAAATTTGGTTCTTTTCCAACCCACCAAGGAAAAAAAAAAAGCAGTTTAAATTGACAGATTGACAGCAAAGTTTACCAAAATAATCTTTGCCTACCTTAGTTTTAAAAATGCATATATCTGAATCCTGGTTATATAGATATTGGTGTTGATGATAGAAAATTACTGTCCATTGTCACAGCACTGCATTTGTTCAAAAGAATAAATGTTAATTATTGTTGTTTAAACTTCTGTGTTCATACAAAATTCCATTATGTAATTTATTTGCAGGTTTTTAATGCAAAAACAGCAGAGCTCTTGAGTCACCATCAAGTTGAAATAAAGCAAGAATTCCCTAGAGAAGGGTATGATTTTTTTTTTTTTCATTTGTGTACATTTTGGTCGAGCTTATATATTTTTATCTGAGTCATCAAAACTGAAGCTGCTTAATAATTTTTAGTAGCACAGTATCTGCTATAAAAGACTGGGCAGAAAAAGTGTCATAAAATAGCTCCCACTTGGTGTCCAGAATGTGCCCTGAGTTACAGAAGCTAAAAGTACTTAGTGTTTTGCTCTGATCACTCATTTACATACATAACATCTAAACTTTGAAGTTTAAAACTAAAGTTTAAATAAGACTTAACATCTCATTTGAGGTGATAAAGCTGGTAATTTTTACAGTTGAACCACAGTTTTCAGCTTGGTCCATAGAAATATCTTAGTTTGTTCTCTGAGGTTTTGTTTGTTTGTTCCTAACTGACCTACCATTTGCTGCCAATGCCCTCTGTATAGAATAAAACAAAACAAAATTCATTGTTTTCTGCAGATGGTTTTGGGGTTTTTTTTTGTGAAAATACAGCTTACAGTTTAAAAAGGGTTTGAAATTCTTTTTACTTTTTGTAGGTATGTAAAACATGTTTTGTAGCTATAATTGTGTTAAAATGCTCAGCTTGTTTTTCAGACTAGTATTCTTTTTTTAATGTTATTTTTTATTAACTGGTGTTTACTGTTTGTTAAAGATGGGTGGAACAAGATCCAAAGGAAATATTAAACTCTGTCTATGAATGTGTGGAAAAGACCTGTGAGAAAATGAAGCAACTGAACATAAACATCGGTAACATAAGAGGTACTTATGGGTAGAGGGCTTTAACATGCTCATGGTTGAGCAATTCAGATACCATAGTTTTTAAGTTAATAAATAGAAAGGTGGCAGCATGTGCCAGCCTCAAACAAAACGTTAAATTGTATTTGAAAGCATTTTTTGGGGGAGGAATAATAAGAAAATAAGTTCCTTGTGTATATTAGCAATGCAGAATCGACAAAGTAAACTTAGCCTAAGCTTGTAAAATCGCAGAGACAGGTGATGAAGAAATTCTGAAATTTAATTTAGGATTTTAATTCAGGAAAGCTGTTTTCCCTGTCAGTGTTGTTGTTGTCTCAGTTTGTGGCCGAAAAACAGAGAGGTTTATAGCATATAGGTTAATCAGCAAAGATGAGTTCTTAGAAGTAATATTTCTAGATTATACCTTGAAAAAGTTGGAAGCTTTTTATTTCCCATTTACTTTCCTCTTCTCCTTACCTGTTCCTCCCTCCTCTCCACCTCTCCATTCCCTCCCTCACCCCCCCCCAAAAGGGGAAAACAAACCTTCTGAAAAGGATACTTTCTATTTTGTCCTGAAGCCATTGGAGTCACCAATCAGAGAGAAACAACAGTGGTTTGGGACAAGACAACTGGAGAACCTCTTTATAATGCTATTGGTAACTATGCTACTTTCTAAATATGTAATATCATAATATGAACATGTTGTGGAAAAAATGCTTTTGTATTTTCCTGTGCAGATCTGGTTGTTGCCTAGCCTAGTAATTTCTTGGATTTTTTGGTATCTGTGTTGTAAGATGTGTGTTGGTATACACAGCAGTGCAGTTTAAAAATGCATATTCCATAAAAATTACTACTTAATGAATCACTTTATTGGTTTTCAAAAAAAAACCCCCAATGTTCCTGAGGGGGTCCTGGCACAAAATGCTCTGACTTGCACCCAAAGACTTCCTTGGAAATTTTCAGTATGCTGTTGATTTAACTTTAAAGGAAAATCATGTTAAGTAGGCTTAATGAATACTTATTGATGACTTAATGAATACTTATTAATACTCAGTTTTATTTTTGACTTACCTTAGCTTTTCAGATCTTGTCAGCTGAAAAATGCTAATTGTCTAGAATTGGCTTTTTAGGTCATGTCAAGTGCCAGGTGTAGTTTGGCATAGTATGACTGTAAAACCAGGACTCTTCTGTAGTCAAATATATGTAGTTAACAGCTTTGTGTTAAAACCAGCTATGCCTTGATAACTCCAATGTAGTCTTTTAGCTGAGATTTTACATAGAAATAGTAAATAATCAACCTGCTATGTGCTTTAATCACACTCATCTGCTGCAAAGTAGCAGTAGTCACTTGCTTATATTCTGATAAAGTATATGTCCTGTTTGTGGTAAATCCTGTTTGTTTCTCAAATTGTTTGTTCTTCTAAATCAAATGAATTTATCTAACCATTTTTAATTTTTACAACAGTAACTTTAAAATACAATGGCAATACAATATTCTTTCAACTACGTGAAAAGATAAAAAGAGACAGGAATTTACTGGCAAGAGCTGTGGTTTCATAGAAGCAAGCTGAACATGTCATTTTTTTGTGTATTAAATCACTTGATCAGTTAATTTTATTCATGTTTTAGTGTGGCTTGACCTGAGAACCCAGTCAACAGTTGAACGTCTTCTTAAAAGAATTCCAGGAAAAAACAAAACTTTTTCTAAGGTAAGAGATATTCCAGAACATTTAAATGCTAGCTGCTGCAATTTGTATTTTTTTGGTTTTATGTGTTAAAAAATCCCCAAAACAAAGTCATCTGTAGTTTCTAGTCTCTTCTTAGCTTGTCAAATAATAAAAAATGGGCCTAAGACACCAATCTGAGACTAGAAAATTTTTTATTTCCTTAAAATAAATGGTTAACAGTCCTTTAATTTCTCACTAGAGAAGTTAAATCAGTAATAGTGAGACCTAATCCTGTGGTATCTAGCCAATATTAAGGAAACATTACACATAAAAATTGAGATCAAGTAGAAAAAAACTGGGAAATAACTTACTGGTATGAAATGTATTATGCATTCTCATGCCTTAATATTGAAATTATTGCATCCAATCTGAGAACTAGGAAGATCATTCATAAAGAGCAAATTCATTCTTTTTTTGTGAGCAAATATATAACAATTTGGAAACTAATTGCTTGCAAAAAGGTGTTGCAATTGTTTGATTAATATTGTTCTTACTGATTGTATAAGTATTATGTATTTTTCATACGTTTTCCTATAGGCAGGAAACAGATGTCAAAAAGTATATAAACTTACTTATATAAACTAGTATATAAACTAGATTTTCAGGTTCTAGTAGAATACAAATTTCATCTTTCCTGTGTTGTCCTGCTTATTTTTGTTGTTGTTACTTATTGTTTAATGATACAGAGATATCCTAGATAAGACAGGCCTTCTGCAAACAACTTCTTCCACATAAATGATCTTTGAACTGCATTTAGATCAGCTTTGATCTTTGTCCATTATTCCACTGGTCATTTGATTTTTTCAGACTTGTGTGTTGTGTGCTTAGTACTTATTTAAATAACAAGTTTGTGTAATTTCTCTGAGTTTTGTGTCTTTTTTTTTCCCCCTACTATCACCATTTTTATATATAACTACAGTATTTAGGGGAAAGATACTTGCATGGTGTTTAAATGATTTTTTTTAAATTTTACAGTTTAAGACTGGTCTTCCACTTAGCACTTATTTTAGTGCAGTGAAACTTCGGTGGCTTTTGGATAATGTGGAAGAGATTAGGAAAGCTGTTGAGGATCGAAGAGCTATGTTTGGGACTATTGATTCATGGCTTATATGGGTGTGTATTTTTGAGTTTATTATCACTCTTTTTACAATCAATTTCCATATCATGCAAGTCTCCGTGCATGTTGTACACGATGCCCACTGATGACACAATGATGCCAATACAAGCCACTAAAGAAATTCCATTAAAGTTCCTTGTAAGATGAACTTTTACTGTCTCTGTACCAGTATATTTTTGTCTAGATGCTTATGTGTAGTTTACCATTAAAGGTTGCTGTAAAATTTTGCTCACACTTTCAGAAAAACTTTGGACTTTAGAAAGGTGTATTCGGCCTGCCTCTTGGTTGTTGCAGAAATACCAGAGTTCCCAGTCCCAAGCTGAAAACTTTGTGATTTTGAAATTTTTTTTGTAGTTTGTTGAAGTAAACCTATATCTCTCCTTGACAAATGCCGTTATTTTTTTGTTCAGAGTTTGACAGGTGGAAAGAATGGAGGCATTCACTGTACAGATGTCACCAATGCCAGTAGAACGATGTTGTTCAACATTCATTCCTTGGAATGGGATCCTGAGCTCTGCAAGTAAGCTCAGTTTTTCAGTAATACTGTTATTTAAATAGTTTCTAACTCATTTAAAAGTAAGAATCGCTTATCTGAACTAGGATCAGCATGTACTGTTCTATTTACTGTTGAAATTAATGACTAAGATTCATTGTTCTCCAGATGTCCAATTTACAACGGTCTGGATTAACTAAAAGTAGCAGAATCTTTCTGTAGGTGGAGGCCTGGTTTATGGAAACAATTTAGCTCAGTTGGTTAGGGCATGATACTGATAATGCCCAGGTTGTGGGTTCAATCCATGTACAGGCCATTCACTTGAGAGTTTGACTCAGTGATCCTTGTGGGTCCCTTCCAACTCAGAATATTGTGATTTAATAGTTTCTTTATTACTTAATCAAATTTGTAAGGCAGCTAGAATGATAGTGTCTGTATTTTAAATTTGAATTTATTAACAAGTGTATTATTAAGATATTGTTCGAAGAAGAATGAAATTTCTGTGTAAAAGAGTTGGATATTCCTCAAAAATTGAAATATATGCTGTTTTACTCCAAAATTCAGTGTCCACTGTAACAAGTGGAAAAACACATAGCTATAGATTAAAACCTAGAAAAAAGTTCCTTTTATAGTTTTTTTTTTCTTTATAGCTTAAACTTATTTAAGGAAATAAATGCAAAATGCTTTCTGGTTTAGCACTGAACATATAATATACATAATTTTTTGTTGTGCTCAGGTTCTTTGATATTCCTATGGAAATACTTCCAAACGTACGAAGCTCCTCTGAGGTTTATGGCCTGATGGTATGTTTTCCGGTATTTGTGTGAAATTAATCTTGTAAAAATATAACTGTACCCATTTGGATTTGACAGATTCTATAGATTAGGACTAATGGCTTTTTCTAGACCAGTATTGTTTGATTTATGATTGATATGCTGTTACCTACTGTTATATAATATTATAGGAAGTTGAGTATTTGATTACTTTAATGCAGCACCAACTCTTCTGACACAGTTGCATCTAATTAGTGATCTTCAAAATTGGATAAACTGGATGTTGTGATTTTTGCCTTCTTTTTCCTGGTAATTTGAGCTATTGTTTAATAAAAATACATGCATTTTGTAATGAAGAAAAGTTACAAGACTTTTTTTTTTTTAAATAGAACTCTAAATTCCCTGAAATGTAAATATTTTTGCTAGTGTGTTAATGGAAATGCCACTAGAAGTCATCGCTGATGTTAATTTATGTGAAGGTCAGATAAGAGTGAATTGTATTAAGCTGAATGAGCAAGGTAAATGGAAAAAGATACTGCCTGACCACCAGAACAGAATTGCTCATCACTTTAAATGTGAACTTCTGTTTCTCTTCCCCTTTCTTTCCATTTTTTTTTCTTTTTCTTCCTTTTGCTGGCTGTAGAAAATCTGTCCTAGCCGGGTGAGTAGAGGCTTCCATTAGGCTGACCACGTATATCTTGCCCATTCTGCTCAGATGCTGTGCATTTTCATTGGTTTAAGGATTAGTAAAAGTGCACTTCCTAGACCAATAAATTTGCTGTGTGTTTCCAAATCTGAGATAATACAATTAGAGTTCATGCCAAATTATTTCTAAAATGTTATCTCAATGTATGTGTCTTAATTTCCACACTTGAATATTTCTTTTTATAGTGAGCTAAAAATACAGTTACTGGCTAATAAATGTTAGCTGTAACATCTTATAAATGAGAAAACCTGTCCATTCTGTTTAAAAATACTAATTCTGTAGTACCGAAACATGAAATTCATGTAGATTTTTTTAGTGCATTTATATAAACACAGTTATCTTAAATCCAGTTAATTGAAACGAGCATTAAAGAAAAAGAAATTCAGATTGGAAATACACTTGCATGGCTTTACTGAAAATGCATTTTCACAATTGCACAAAGAAACAATTTAAAGAAACAAGTAGAAATTGTCAGGAAATAGTTAAATAATTAAATAAAATTTTCAGGATACCCTCACTAAGTTTGCACATGACACGGAGTTGGGCAGAAATGTTGATCTGCTGGAGGGCAGGAAGGCTCTGCAGACGGACAGGCTGGAGCAATGGGCTGAGACCAATTGTATGAGGTTCAACAAGGCCAAGTGCTGGGTTCTGCTGTTGGGTCACAACAACCCCAGGCAGAGCTGCAGGCTGGGGAAGAGTGGCTGGAAAGGTGCCTGGAGGAAAAGGGCCTGTGGGTGCTGGTCAACAGCAGCTGAACATGAGCCAGCTGTGCCCAGGGGTCCAAGAAGGCCAATGGCACCTGGCCTGGATCAGCAGTAGTGTGGCAGCATGACCACCCTGTGCTCGGCACTGGTGAGGCCACACCTCAAATCCTGTGCTCAGGATTTGAACCTGAGTGTTGGGCCCCTCACTACAAAAAAAGCATTGAGAAGCTGGAGCAAGTCCAGAGAAGGGCAGCAGAGCTGGGGAAGGGTCTGGAACACAAGTTTGATGAGGAGCAGCTGAGGGAGATGGGGGTGTTCATCCTGGAGAAAAAGAGGCTCAGAGGGGACCTTACCACTCTCTACAACTCCCTGAAAGAAGGTTGTGGCCAGGTGGGGGTTGGTCTCTTCTCCCAGGTAACAAGTGATAAAAAAAGAGCCTTCACAGGTGGTCAAGAATTGAAACAGGCTGCCCAGAGAAGTGGTGGAGTCACCATCCCTGGAGGTGCTTAAAAGATGTATAGATGTGGCGCTTAGGGACATGGGTTAGCGGTGAACTTGGCAGTGCTGACTTAACAGTTGGACTTGATGATCTTAGAGGTCTTATCCAATTTAAATGATTTTATGATTCTGTAACAGTAATGTAACTGAGTAACTCTGGTAGTGTTTGGAAGAAACTCTATATGAGATTTAAAACACTGTATCTTAAAATCAGGCGTCGGTCTTTGCTTAGGATGTCACGGTTTTTTTCTTAGTCACTTTGCCATTTTGCACTTCTGCATTTTACACTTGGCACTTACTGCTCAGATTACACTGAACTGGATTTGCTGTATAGTAATATTTTAAGAAAATTTATGCTATGAACTTTTGAGGTCACATAAAGTATATTTGTTAAATTGCGTGCTCTCCATTCCTTAGTGGTTGAGACATGAGCTGCGTTAAGCTGAAACAAAGTGTACACCTGAATTGAACCATGTTGCTTACATGACCCTTCTTTGTTTTCCTTTGAGCATTAGAAGTTTAGCTTATTTTTCATTGCCTTCAATTCTAGTCATGGAAAGCTAACTCAGAGTTTTGCCTTCTGTTTTTGCAAAACAGAAATCTGGAGCTTTGACAGGTGTACCAATTTCTGGGGTAAGTCCTACTTCAACTTAGATTCTGGCATGACAACCTGGGACTGCATGAACATAGCTTCACAGGAAAAAGCTTTAAAGATGAGTGAATCCTCCTATGATTTAAGATTTTGGTTTTTTACTTCAGGTTAAACAGGAAGTAGACTCTTGAATTACTAATTGGCTTGATCCATTATTATTAAGGTCTGGCTCTGGAAATACAAATGAGAGCTTTAATGCATATGTGTAATGCTGCTGGAAACTTATATTACATCTCTAAGTAAATGAGTAACATTACAAAATGGAAGCAAGCTCTACTTCATATATATAAAAGAAGTATATACATAATCCAGAAATGGAGGGCAAATTCTCAGCTTTTTCCAATAACATGTATAAAGGTAGTAAATTTTAGTTTTTATTTCTTTAAATTGTTCGCCGTAAGTATCAAAACACATTTCATTTGCAGTTGTTACAGAGGGAAGAGTAATAAAAAGCATAGCTTTTCTCTGTAGGTTTTTCCTCACTTTCAATTACCTGTGTGCTACTCATAGATTAGAGTTATAGTCAAATATGTAATTCATGTGAGGACATTTGCTAAATGAAAAAATCTTTCACTTTCAGTGCTTGGGTGACCAGTCTGCTGCTCTTGTTGGGCAAATGTGTTTTCGAGATGGACAAGCAAAAAACACGTAAGTTAGTAGGAAAGTTGTATGATAAACATACTGCTCTGTTTTGAATTAAGTATTATGTTCTCTTTCAAGCAACTGCCAAATGCTTTCTTAACGTGTAATTGCAGATCTACCTTTTGACTGTGTTGACCCTCAAAGTAAACCATGTCTTGACTCTTATATAAAGTAATGAAGATATTAAAGTTACATGGCTTTTGAGGTATATTTAGTTACAGTCAGTGTGAAGAAAATCTCTATGTGACAGGGGGCGTTTCATTTTAACATTCTTCAAAACACAGATTAAAACAGCTGCAGTGTCATTTAAATTGTGACCTAAGGTTAAACAAATACAGGCCTGTGAGTTAGATTGCATAGACTTGAATGACACAGATTTGCTAGATGGGAAAGGTCCATTTCAGTTGCAGTGCTTAGTTTTGCTTCTATGTCTAGCTCAGAGTGGAGAATTTTAAATTTGCTTTTTCCTGTTTCTCAGCCTCCTAGTGTCCCTTGTTTAAAATAGCTGATCAGTTAAATCAGGCAACTGGTATAATCAAACAATCATTGGAGGAAAAGCTCTCTGCTGAAATGACTTACTGCTCCATTTACAACCAGGTGCTTAACTAAGCATGTAGGGACATACACAGTATGGGAGTTTCACAGGTATGATTACATATTAGTCTATCTTTTTTAAATTTGTTTCTGTTATTTCTTTACTATTTCTTTTTCCAAATATAACTGAAGGCTATCTCAGTACTGGTTTAAGATACTAATTTTGAGGGTTTTAAAAAGGTAAGGAACATTTTTCTCTACAATAATTTCTTAGAGTAAGTTGGAGCGGTTTTGTACTCCTTATATTAAACTGTGTTCTTGTATGAGTGTCTATGCACAAACATTTATGATTTGGTCTTCAAATGGGAAACATGGCATTTTTAGAAGTTTTTTAATGGAATATGTTTAAAGAAAACCCTCTTCTTTGTGACAGGAACAAAGTTTCTTAAAATTTCCCCTTTAATATTGTGAAATATTTATTTTACAAAGTCGCTCTCATAATCAGCTTAAATTGAAGTAGGTAAACACTGCCACCAAAGAGGCATTTACACTTAGTTTTCAGCCATATCTGCTCCTTGATCAAATGTTAGACAAAAAATAGCCAGAGAGAAAGAGAGAGACATGTGACTAGATTTTTCAGCTTCAGGCTGCATTAAAATCAACTTTTTGAGGATAGTTTTATCATTAGTTAATGGTAGCAAAACCTTCAAGGGTCAGGAAGTGGTGTGTTGATTCCTCACAGGGGACTCATGGATTGCAGTAACAGGTTATTCTTTAAACATCGTGGTTTTAACTTTGCTTTGCTTTCATGCTAGGTACGGAACAGGTTGTTTCTTGCTGTGCAATACAGGTCAGAAGGTCAGTTGCATTTTTGTTTGCTTTTTTGTTTTTCACAATCTCTATTTAAGTTCTGAAATACAACTGTATGTTAGCCATTCTTGGACTTATTAACAACAATTATATTGCCAGACATAGGGAAAAGCACATACTGAAAACTGAAAGAATAAAAGTAGTAATTTTTTCAACGTATTTCTGTAAGACTCCATTTCCTACCTCCTTAAGGTTCCAAACAGAACTTTTCTTAACAAGTTTCTTGCTCTTCCCTTTTATATGTTTCTCGTCACCCAGACGGGATTGTTATGTTATTTAACCATGTGCTTTTTTCCTTGTCTTTGCTCTTTTATTTCTTCCCTTCATTTTCTCTCATTATTTCTTTGTAGTTGGAGTTGAATAAATAGCGCAAAACTGTGACTTCCTTTTCCTTTACATCTTCCCTTAAGGACCCTCAACTCTTTTCTATAAAGAGGATGGAAAGATCTGCAGCAGCTTGTGGAAACAAGAATTAGCACCAGCAATCTGAGTGTTCTATCTTAGGTGTTTATTTAGAGTGACTGAAAATTACTTTGTTTAAATTTTGCTTGAAGGTTTGGTCCATTGTTTATTATAATTTGAGTGGTTTTATTTCAATATTTTCAGCCTCTGTTCATGCTTTACCTTTTCTTTCCACTTTCCCCATTTAGTCTGTGTTTTCTGAGCATGGTCTTATAACCACAATTGCTTACAAAATGGGCAGAGACAAACCTGCTTTTTATGCACTAGAGGTAAGTTCAGTAGTTTCTTCCTTTTTGTAATGATACATCTAGTTTATTTCTGTTATCTGGTATTTTTATGGTATCTTCAGCTGTGTGGAAATGAAAATAGCTCTGTATTATGCTTGTGTGCCTGAAGGCTTCTGTGTGGTTTTGGTTATCCCTGTCTCCAATCTATATCATGTAATCTAATAAAAACTATTTCTTCATTGCATCATTTATACTTTCAGAGCTAGATGGCTAAAACATTTTTTCTGCTACTCAGTCTCTCAAATCTTTAATAAATATTAATTAAAAGACATGATTTTTTAAATACTAAATTGGGTTTAAAAAAGGGGGAGAAGTACTAGTGTTTCAGTTATTACCTCATTAAAAAAGTCATAGCTAAATGTTTTTTATTTTGTTCTAATGGATTTTACTTCTAACTTTCAAAAATCTTAATCAAATTTCTGGGAAAAAATCCTCTAACAATTTGGCTTTTTTACCTCTCTGATTCAGGTGCCTACTTACAGAATTCAGTTTCTCAGTTCTCCAAACTGAGAAAGTCTGAGGGCATCCAAATTCTATAGAAAATTGTATTTATGTTTAAACTTCAGGGCTCATTGTTCTATAGCTCTGCTTCTGAAGCACAGATCAGCTGAGCACCTATTTGGCACCAAAGCTTTGATGGGAACAGCAAAATGATTATTCTTCCATCTGTGCTGCTTACTGTGCTAAGTATTGTAATATAATAATTATTCTCAAAACACATACGCTGAATGCTGATATTGAGCTTTTGTAGACAGACTGTGTTTTCCATGTGAAACAAAGACAACACAGGATTTTTTTCACTGTGAGAATAGTTTGTGGTTTATGGTACTTTATTAGGATGTGGGAGGCTGCATTTAGTTCCTTTTCCTTCTCTGAGGAAAGTGAATCCTGTATTTGCCATGACCTAGCAAACTCTGGGATTTTTGTTGTGTGTGGGTGTGTGAGAGGTTTGTTTTATTTTTAACCCGTGTTCTTAAAACGAGAACTGAAACTGTCTTGAGAGTGATTTGTATTCCTGCATGCTGAAACACCTGCACTTTGCTGCTTCTTCACCTCCAAGTCTTTAATGATATTGTCTGAAAACATGGCTTCAACAGAAGCTGTTAAGTGTGCTTTGTTCTGTATCCATGCTAGAATCATGTACAATCTGCTGGTTGAGACACTTTGCAGAGAGGCAAAAAATGTGGATTCAGCCTTTTCCTTTAATCAAACTGATATCTTGTAACTGTAATAGCCAGCTGCATAGAAAACACCCCTGCCCCTTCTAACAGTGGCTTTGAATGAAAATATAATGCTGCTTCTGATTTACTTGAAGCTTAGTCTGCTGGACTTGGCTTTGGGGTTAGATGCCATTCGTCTGTGATGTGATGAAGCCTTTCAGGGCCATTTGCTGAGGCAGTAGAGAAATTTGCTGGCAAATGCATGAGCACCTAAATTTTCTGTCTTTCTGGATGTTTGTATTTAGATTAGACATAATTAGTCTTGTTTTTTAAATCAAAGCATAAAAATATTAATGTGTCAGGAAAGGAAGTCTGAGGCTACTGAACCTCATAACTGTATATTCAAAAGCCATAAATTAGAAAGACAAGAAGACTGCTTAGGAAATGTCATTGTAACTTTCCCCCATACAAAAAAAAGCATACAATATACACCTTCTCTACATGGAGTCTGTGTAACAGGCTGCCCTTTTTACATGGCAGTCTCCAGATGCCAAGAAACTTTGTGGTTTGGTTGTGAGCATTCCTGGGAGTGCTTCAAGTTGTGACTGTAAGCCTGCAGCTGGAGGCCACAGCGACCCCTCCTCCCCAGTCTTTTAAAAAGCAGCGCAAAGCTACCAGTTGTTGTCTCCTAATGGAGTGACTTTGTTTCTTTCAGGGATCTGTTGCAATAGCTGGTGCTGTTGTTCGTTGGCTGAGGGACAATCTGGGTATTGCTAAGACTTCACAGGAAGTTGGTGAGTATGGAGTTGTTCAGTTTTTTAAATTTTCCAGTGTTACGATGTCTCTATTGGTGAATGAAATCTCAAAATATTTAAGTAAAGAAAAGCTGGAAGGTGCATATATTTTGCTGTGTTTAAACACAACAAAAATTTACTTTGCATCCATGAGCTCACTGATTGATACATGTATTTCATAGAGCCTATCAACTCAGTCTTGGAAATGCTTTGTCAGCTTTGCTCTGTTGCAATCTGTACTTTTTAGTAGTTTCCTCGGTAAGCACATATTCGGGAGGATACTATACTTACTGAGTATCTCCTGGTTTTATACAGTGTTGAAGTTTACAGAGCCAAGAGTATTTAAGTCTGTATTACAGAAACCAGCCTATATTTGTTCCTAAACCTACATATTCTTGTCATAAACGTGAGAACCTGAGGCCCTGCATGTGCAAATATTTATGTAGAAGGCTTCATATCCATTGAAGTAGGGATCTCAGTTTGCAAAGTTGTCTCTTTAAGAAGATGTGGAGGAGGGTAATCTGTTTTGGCTAATAATGCAGTAATCCTTTAGCATATGTGTAGCTGATGTTTCCTGATTCAGATTAACTGAAACAAGCTGGTTTGTAACATAAAAACTAGGAACATACCAAAATTTGGAAAACAAAAAATGTCAGAAGTATGCAAGGGCAAAAGTTTGAAAGTGACTGATTTAATGAGATTTAGGATTAAAAAGACATTCATTACATATTTTTAATAAATTGATATCATATTCAAAGGTGGGAAAATTTAGAATTAAAATTTTATGTAAAACTTCAAAGATTTAGCAAAAACTTAGAGCATCAGGCTGTTTTTTTGAAAGAAAGCTTTGAAGATCATACAGAAGAATATAAACTGCTGTCACATAAATTAGCCAGTTGTTGAGACACTATAGTACCTCTTCACAAGTTTGACAAGACCTTTGAAAGGTCTAAGTTTCAAGACCTTTAACCTTGCCAGTGTTGTTAAAGTCATGTAGGGATTCATCATCTCTTTCTGTGTCACTGTTGTCCATCCTTCTGCCTTCACTCTTTTTTGAAGTGGAGTCTGTATGAAAGTATCCTTTTAGAAAGACTTTTTAAAGATGATCGATGATCAATTATCAATGCAAACAGAAGAAATCTGCAGAAGCAGAAAGAAAATGCTCTTCTTTCTTGTTTTAGGAAAGAGCTGTTCATTAGCATTATCTCTTCTGTAATTCTAAATGTCTTAATATAATTTTTAAAATTACAAATATTTCAGTATTGAGGAGTTCATACATCCACAGTTACCGTTCTCATATCAGTAAACTTCAGATTTCCTTGTAGCTGGCCTTGTGATTATATACTTAAGCTGACAATTTGGAGCTCTAAATCCATTTGAAATTGATGGGAATTTAGGTCTTAACTCCCTTTGGTCTTGATCCAGTTTCACTTGCTTGCCTTGACTTAAATGTAAGTAAAGTGTGACCTTTTGGACTGCTTTGAAGGCAGCATTCTTTACCCACAGGATAGATAACCTTTGAAAACCTCATAAAATCTAGGACAGAATATTGAGTACACAGTATTGGGTTTCAGTTTTCATTTTGCATTTTGCATTTTACATTTCCCACAACTCCCTATGCTCCATCTCTTCCTTTCATATTGTTGCAAAAGGAAAACTGGTTAACAAGGAACAGAGTGCCAGCATTGGTTGTATTTTCTAGTTGTATACATGTCTGGATTATATTTGTAGCTACCTAAGATATCCTGAATATTTTTCTTATTTAAATAATAATTAAGTGCTGTAATTAAGTGTTGGTACAGCTGTGAAAAGCTAAGTAAGTGCTTTGTGTGTGCATTAGAAAAACTGGCTGCAGATGTGGGAACTTCTTACGGCTGCTACTTTGTACCAGCGTTTTCAGGACTGTATGCACCATACTGGGAACCCAGTGCAAGGGGGTAAGGATCTGACTGAACGCTGCTTTTGCAGGGGAATTTAATCATTTTACAAATACCATTCCTTCCAGGTATGTGAAATGGTCCTTTGTAGTATCTTCATGGGCTACTGTTTCTGTTTTGTATTTAAACTGTTCAAAACGGCAACTGCTACTGGGAGGAAAGCTACCCCAGCTACTCATCCTCATCTCCCCTCCTTGTCCCACTCCTCAAAAAAAAACCCCAAAAAACAGTGTGGGGGATTAGGGCAGGGAAAACAATTTTTGGTTTTGAAAGGATTTTCATCTCACTCAAGTAAAAGAAGAGGTTTGTAGTCCTGTGAACTGTGTCAGGCAACAAAAGTACTAAAGGAAGAATTTAGTGCTGATTAGTGGTTTTGAGTTCGGTTTCAGTACTTAACTCCTTCCCACTTTGCCTCCTTCCCCTTATATACAGTTTTCTTTCCAGTCTATTGAAAATTCTTTTCTACTCCTTTTTTCCAGTCCCTTTTCTGGTAGTTCAGACTCAGCCACCTGGTAATACTTCAAACTATGTTTTCATTTGTCTTTTCTGCTCTTGTGAGCTTGCTACTGTTGTTGGAATCACAACATGCCAGTCATGGAAGCATAACAAATATAAACATAGAATAACTTTCCTAGAGTGGAAAAAGAAGTCTTAAAGGATATCTTGTTCCCAAAGTTTCAAGTAGTTGCATCTTTAGAATTCAGATGCTTCTTGTATGTAAGGAAAAAGAAAAATCTCAGAGTTTGATGTTTTTACAGCTTTTCGTATCACAGTGGTTAACTTTTTAATGGTTAAAAACTGATCTTTGGAGTGGTAACAATGAAAAATATCCTTTAATATCTTTGAACTTGCATGTATGCAGCAGTATTTCTGTGTAGTACCATGCTGCTCCTCAGATGTTGAAATAGAATAAAGGATGGTTATTTGCTCTGCACTTCAGAGTACATTGGCAGAATTCAGTTTACTCATGGTTAGATGTAGCATACTTCTCATATCCAAAAATCTCTTTGAAGGTTCAGAAGCAACTAATCATCAGACTAGATCTGAAAACAATTTCAAACATTTAGAGCACAGCACCAATGTATATGGGCTTTTCCTTAAGAACTGAAAGCATTAGAGAATTTATTAAGATTTTAGTGATAATGTATATTATTTTTTTAAAGATAAATCAACCTCAATCATATCTTTTTTTTCTTGAAGACATACTAGAATTTATGGGGGTGTTTGTATGTGTGTATGGATGAATCTACATCCATCTGCATGCAGATTGGGAAAAAACATAATTTATGGTAACTGTATTGATTGGACCCTGAAAGCACCTTGTCAGGAAAATGAGATTGTTTAGATTAAAGAAAAACAAGCTTTTTAATATTAAAAAGTAATCTTCATACAATGGAATTGAATGAGATTTGAATTATAAGACCTAGGTGTGAAGTATAGGTTCATGTCTGATAAAGAAGAGTGTCCTAATTGGTTTTTTTTTCTCTCTTCAACAGTATCATCTGTGGCCTTACTCAGTTTACAAATAAAAGCCATATCGCGTTCGCTGCACTAGAAGCAGTCTGCTTTCAAACACGAGAGGTAAAGGCAAATTGGGTCCTAAATTCATTGTAAATTAGTGTGATAACGGGAACTGCAGCTCTCCAGGAAAAGAGGAGATCTAAAAGATTTAATGAAGATTAATCATATGCTTTATATTGTAATTGGATGCTGTTCTTGTCTTTACTTGTTGCTAATGTTGAAAAATTGCTCCTGTGGACTTAGCTAAAATTGAGTGGTACATTTTTTTGGAGTGGTAATGCTGCTTTT
Source organism: Corvus moneduloides (assembly GCF_009650955.1). Taxonomy (NCBI): domain Eukaryota; kingdom Metazoa; phylum Chordata; class Aves; order Passeriformes; family Corvidae; genus Corvus; species Corvus moneduloides. Next base: position 112,711,147 of record NC_045477.1, read on the forward strand.
TATCAGCACGTAAAATAAGGTGAACATATTTTGTGAATGTTTTGAGGGGCAGAACATAGAATCATTTAAATGACAGGGCAGTGACATAACTACAGAGTATCATTAGTGTAGGAGACTACACTTTATACTCTCTGCTGTGACAGAGAGGACTTATGTTGCTTTTGGTACACAAGAACAAAAACTAGTTAAAGTAAGACAGCAGCAAACATACCAAGGGAAATCTGGATTCACTTCCTGCCTGTTCCATCCTTCACTGCCTCAGCTGGCATTCTGCAACAGCCAACCGAAATTCTCACAGAGGAAATGAATCCCCCAACCAAATCAAAGGGATTGATATCAGTATGAGCATTGAATCTTTATATCACCATCTACTCCTCCCTGTGTTTGCAGTCCATGGGTTCTGTGCAAATACAGGAGGAAATTAAATCCTTAGACCCTGCAGGATAACCATCAAACCTTAATTTGATTGCATGAATTAAACTGCTGTTATTTAAACATACTGATTTTTAAAATAACACCCAGCTCAAACCATGTAAGATGAGGAGACCAGTGTGCTGTTTCTTTAGTGACAGAGAATAAAGTACTCATGGAAAAAGACTGACAGAAATTTCACCCAGGCTTTTGCTTTTGAAGCTGTGCTGACAGCCTCTGAGTCCTCAGAAGGTTGTGAAGGAAATTGGAAGTAGCATTCTAATTCTTGTACTAGAAGTAAGGGTAAAGTTACAGGCAAGTGAACTGATTTGTTGTCTACTCCTCTTTCCTTGTCCATCCTCCCATCCATTCCCTCTCATGTGACAGCTCAGTGAACTTTTCAGCAGAAAATTATCCCTTTTTTCTGGGCTATTTTTCTGCTGGATTAATGACCTCAGCTGCCTCACAGAGGCATGCAGCAAATGTCAGAATGCAAGGCTGGGCATGTGGCTGGGAGTAGGAGAGAGGGGAATAAAGCTGTCAGAGTGAGTGAGGGTGAAGTTCACTGTTTGAACAGATCTAACACTTCCCCATACTTTACTCAGTGTGCTTTTACCACAATGACAGGAGTGCCTGATCAGGCACTGGACACTCTTAAATGAACAGATTAAGTCATAGCAACACAGGTAAAATATATGTATGCTTTCTAAAGATACGTCATTAGTTCTGCGTTGTCAAAAATAAAGTTCTTTTAATTCCAGTGAAAATGGAAGTCTTCAGGAAAACCTGTCCATGTCACATTCATTGGAATTCTTGCCTGTTTTATCATGACATTCAGTGCTCCTGAGTACATTGTTATCCAAAAGCTTCTTCCTTATGCAGATGACACTTGTTACATTTTTTCTTCCAGAAGGCATTTTGGCAAAATAAGCAATTTTTCAGTTGTAAGAGCTGTACAATGCTGTCATTAGGCAAAATTTGCATACTTGGATCCTTGCTCTTCATCCAACCTCCGTACAATAGATAGCAGCAGCATGATCGTGATTTGTTTTGTTCCTTCATCCCTTCCTGGCTTCTAGCATTCTTTTCATTTTTTTAATCTCTGCTGAGTGCGTGCTCTTACACAGTGCGTGCTCTTACACATGCCCTTACACAGTGTTAAACAAACCCAGAGCCTCCAATGGTGCTGAAGTTCTGAACGGTAAAAAAAGGCAGATAATATTGCCTTAGACAAATGGAAAATGGTATGTGTGAAGGAAATAAGTACTAGTATAGTATTGCCAGCAAACTTTGCTGCTGTGCTGTGAATCCTGTTTTCTAATTTATTTCTTGTGCATTGAACAGTGCAGGGCCATGGGCAGAAGCTGCCACCATGAAAACTGGCCTTACTCTCCTTACCTTGTGATTTTTAACCTTTATTTATCCTGGGCAGTTCCTTTCACCCCTTTAAAGATTTTTCTGGTTACGGACCTTGCTGGCTTAATTTCTGGAAATGGGGAGAAAATTTACTGGACAGTTCATCTCCATGTAGTTTTCACTGTCTTGCAAGCCTACAATTTTTTGTTCATTTTTAAATAGCATGTTGACTTTTCCTGGTAAGGATTGTATTACTGGGTACTTTGTAGCTACGGAACAGGGCAGAATGTGTTGTAGTTTTGGTCTTTTTTTGTGGTCTGTGTTGTTTTGTCATTTAAAGCTGAGAAAAGCACACCTCTTTTTTTATTTAAATACACTGAAAAATTACAGAGAGAAAATCATTCTGCACTTCTTAATGCCTAACTTGTCAACAAAAATTATGCACTAACCTTACAAAATGTAAATGAGATATTTAACTGATTGCTTTTACAAAACCCTACAAAAAACACTATTCTGTATTTAGTGGTGCTTGTAGGGTAATGCCATGGTGTTACCAGTAACTAAGGTTTGCGGCAGGTCTGATGTTTTTAGGAAATCCTCTAAAAAGCATATTGAGAGGTATCAGTGAATTAAATACTCCGTCTTAGTTAATTATCCCTTGCAAACACTTCAACACTTTTCAGCTACAGACTGTGCCCAAAAGGAAACATAATTTTACAAAAAATTATACTAACAGCTTATTTTTGCTGTCTATATTGCTTGATATAAAATTCTCAGTTTTCAACAACTAACTGAAAATATTTGAAGAGGTCGCTCTTTCAAAACATTTGAATATTCCTCAGTTCTTACAGAAGTGTCTTCCAGATTGCCAGTTCAAATGTTTTAATTCTTCAATTCTTTAATCCATCAAATTAGAGAAAGTATTTAGACAAAGGGTGATCAGCTGAAGGACTCCATTTATTACTGCTGTTTCCCTTGTTAGCTCTGATAAATTTTCACATCAGCTTTTCTTAAAATTCTTCTTAGGCCACATAAGCAGCACATAGGCTACATCTAGAGCACCTGAGGAGAAAGATCTCTACACTAGGATTTCTGTAATGAACAGAATGCATGTGCTGTATATTAAACAAAACTGTGTTGTCATTACATCTGTTTTGCTTTTTATAGGGGAGAGGAATGATCTACTTAACCCTCTTCAGCAAATGGTGAACTGTCAGTGTTTTACACTCAGAGGGTATCATGGAGGGTATCAGAGCACTTCTGTGCAATTAAATTGTAACATCTGTTACTCATATTTTAGATTCTAGATGCCATGAACAAGGACTGTGGGATTCCACTAAGTCAGTTACAAGTAGATGGAGGAATGACCAATAACAAAATCCTCATGCAACTCCAATCAGACATCCTCTGTATTCCAGTAGGTAAGATGAATTTACAGCTCCTGTTTTCTTTTTAATGCTGACAACAACATTGGTTTGTAATGGCTGTTGAGAGCAAATTGGATGGCTTGCTTTGTTATTGTATCTTGATAGATATGTAAATCTTTAGTTCTGACGTCATCAAGGTGACTTCCATTAAAAATCATTATGGTCTTCTCTGTGGTTTGCTTCAGTAAAACCATCAATGCCTGAAACAACAGCTTTAGGAGCTGCTATGGCAGCAGGAGCTGCAGAAGGAGTTGGAGTTTGGAGTCTGAATCCTGGAGATTTGACAGCAGTGACATGTGAACGATTTGAACCACAGATCAACCCAGAGGGTAAAACCTTTTCATGTTTTCTGACTTGCAAACTTATTTTTTTCACAGATATTGAAAGGACTGGTTTTGGATACTCTTCTTTTGGCTTTAAAAAGCCTACATTAATTATTGCTTTTTAGCTAGCTATCTTTCTCATCAATTTTTAAGTGCTTGTAGAGATAGAAAGTATCTACTTGACATAATTAATCTCTGTGCAAAATAAATGCTTTTTTGTCTTTTCAGTTGTTTCTTAATTTTTGGTGCATAATTTTGTCTTACCATTTTGATTATAATTACGTCTAAAATCCCTACTTCAAGACAGAATTTGAAGGGTTTCTACATAAATATCAATTGCTTCATTTTGTTCTGCTTGTAAATCTTCTTATTGGTGAACATGAAGAAAATGTCTTTTATTTCTTGTTACTATGAATAACTGCTGGGTTTGGGGTGGAGTTTTTTTGTATTCAAGAAAGGATTTTATATTAATTTCTCTGTGCAAACAAATGATACTGTGCAAAAGAGTAAAAAACTCGTATTGCTGTGTCTGGTTCTTAAATACTTGTAGTTGTATTCCTATGCATTGAGATGTTTGCTGATTTCTTAATTTCAGAAAGTGAATATCGCTATGCCAGATGGAAGAAAGCTGTGATGAAATCTATGGGATGGGAGACATCTGACAGTCCAAATGGTAAACCAAAAATTAATGCAGGTCAAGTATTATTAATTATCCAGTTAGCCTAGGTGGCTCATCTTGCTTTTGTTGACCTTTTCTGTTCATACCATCCCTGGACTATTATAGTGATTTAAAGATCATTACTTAAATCCACTGTGGAAACAGAGCAGGAAAATAGAAAGCTGGGTCTTCCTCCTGAAAGGAGGGCACAAGCAATATCTTACAGAACAGCTGCAGGTTTTGCAGAATGGTACTGGTTTACAAAAGAAAAATAATCTCACCTACAAGACTAGATACAGCACAATTCAAAGAGCGCAGGGATTTTGTAAAATTTCTTATACCATAACCTCACACTACAAAGGAGAAAAGTTTCATCCTGTGATTTTTCTTGCTGTATCTTGCCTTCGTTATTTGCTATGTAGGAAGGAGGGATTGATTATCCACATCAAAATCTATTTTACCCGTAGCGGGTAAGAGCAGGAAGTTATCAATGAAGTCAAGAGTTACACAGACCTATTGTTCACATAGAGAAAATATGAAAACACTTTTGAGGGACTGAACAAGATCTTTCCTCTGAAGTAGAGGGCTTTCTCATTTGCCATGTTTTAATTAAATTAAACCTGCAGTCTTCTGTGATCTATAATTTGAATTTTTATTTTAGTACTATTTTGGGATAAGTTTTCAGTCCTGAGCAATCCTGAACACATCATTTATAGGCTTTATCTTCATTTAATTTCCCTTTTGCTGGAAAAACTATTAGAATGAAAAGTATTAAGTAAAGAATCCTCAAAATGTAAACTCCCCCCACAATCCAAAATCCACAGCTGGAGCCCTCAAGCTGCATGTGGTCACTTTGTTCTTGAAAGCTAAAATTTTCCTTTTGCCATCCTATATGTTGGTTTAAGTATTTTATTTAACACTGTGGTTTACAAACAATTCTGCCAAGGCTATTGGGAAGGGGAAGAGGTGACTTAACATGAGCAATATGATTCACTTCAGTATTGACCTTTATGATTTAGTACCCTTACATCTAACCTGATGCTTATCTTACTTAGATATCTTTATTTCCTTTTGAAGGAAAATCTGCCTTGCAGAAAATAAAACTAGGGGTTTTTTCTTCAATTAATGTGAAGACATATGTTTATCAAAACTTACTTCAGTGATTATCTGGACTAACACCTGGGGGGAAACCAGAAAACCTGGTTCAGAATAAAGAACACCTGTTCTTTTCCTTAGTTCTTTGATACTTTAGGGGTAGGATTGGAGAATACTAGAAATGGGCTCAACCTAGATAGTGCTGACAGGGGAATTTGGATTTGAACTCTTACAGGGAGAACCTGTTTTGAATTATTATGGGGTTCATGCATAATATTTTTTTAGTTCTTCTGCAAATGTCACTACATTTGTTACTTTTTGTGTATTTAACACCTATATTGCAATTTATATATATTTCTCTTTTGATTTGCTTGACTGGAAACACCGTCCCCTGGATGCCATCAGGTGACACTAGTATCTTCTCTAGTCTGCCTTTGGGTATTTTTATTATGAGTAGCATGGTAATGTTAATTGGAGCAAAGTACATCTCAGGTTAGTTATTATTTGAACTAGATCACTTTAAAAACTATCTGCACTATTTTAAGTTTTGGGGGGTTTTGTATTCTATCTGTTTGGAGCAAAAATGACTGATGCTTTTTGTTGTTCATGCACACAAACATTCAGGCATAATCTACCTAAGAGAACCAAGGGAATGTTGTCTCCATTCTCACGTGCCATTTAATTTGCAGTTGTTGGATGTACATGAAACCTTGGACTCTCCCCTCCCTTTGTCTCTCTGTGCAGACTGTACACAGTTTATAAAAGGGGTTTGGGTTGGAGCAGCCTAGCAGAGTTATGTGTTGCCTGCTTCACAGTGTGCATTGCAGTTAGAGTAAGGTTCCATTCTTTATCCTGTGTTTCTTCCTACACAGTTTTTAATTATTTTGAGGATCTCATTTAAATTAAGTGAAAACTTTTTCTTCTGTCCTGAAAGGCTTCATGCACCTGTTTGATTTTTCTAGACCCCTTGAAACTATTGTATTGTTAGAAATCTTCATCTACTAAATCTATAAAACATTCTTCTTGTATTTTTCTCTTGATGGAGAAGTGAATTAAATTAGTCTAAAAAGAAGAGACCCTAAAAGGCTTAGCTGCAAAACTGGGAAGGGATTGTGTGCATATGCAATGAAGATGCATCTTCAACCTGTTAATATACAATTTATTTTAAAAGAAAATTCTTAATATAGAAGACAGTGTTAGTTACTTATGCCAGAAGTAAGACATTTCATTAAGATATTCTTACAGTAAGAAAAGGATGTTTATTTGATGGTGTCATTTATTCCTTTTTGTTGCAGAATTTCATTCCAAATGAAGTATTTTACAGTATAGGCATTGTTGCTGCTTAGTAAGCTGTTTGGGGGTTGTTTAGTTTTCTTTTTTTGTTTTGGTTTTGGAGGGATAGGCAGAGGGTGTTAATTAGACAGTTGAGGACTCTAGCATGCTCCTGTGATGATGTGTTTGTATTTTATTTCTACTCATTCAGCCTGAATTAACTATTCAATTGTAATTTTCCTTGCATGGAAGAGACGGTTGCAGCTTGTAGGAGAACTAAAATCAAACTAAACAAGTGCTAGCCAAAATCAAACTGAACAAATGGATTGACAGTCATTTACTAACTCTGGAATGTATCTGTGAGTGAGAAAGATCTATGTTATGAAGAATAAAATAAAACCAGCTGTGAATAAGTGGGTAAATTTTTAACATGCTGAACAAAGTAATATGAATATAAATTCCAGGTCAGGTTCTTCACCACATAGAGGGTACCTAAAATAATATGGAAAATCAATGATAAATTAGCAGATAAGCAACTTTAATTCTGGGAATTCCTTTCTAAAAACAACTAATCAGTAACTTGCATATTAAACTTGCACTGCTGGAACTCATAAGAAAAGATTTCTTTTTCTCCCTACCTTAAGCTTGTCAGTGCCTTGCTGACTCACAAGTGGGAAACATATTCATCTCAACTCACCGTGGCCTTTAGAACCCATTTTTGACCTTGTTTTCAGATAACACTAGCTATCGATATACTATGTGTATATAGTTATACATACCAATATAATTACTTTATATGTGAATATATTGCATTATTATTTACATGGTAAGCTTGGGGACAGGAGAAGTTGTAAGAAATTTCCTGTTCTTTGTTTTAAAAATGATGAAGTCTCAAAAGGAACAGCAACAGTGATGGTACATACAGGCTGCAGTTTTGCCCAGCTGTGCATTAGTGTAGAACATGAAATACAGAATTTGCATTGTCAAGTGGAGCAGGGCTGCTTCCCCTGAAACACTTGCTCTGGGAAATATCCTTTTGCATTTAAAAGGCAGAACTTGCTGACCAGGCTTTCCTTTTAATTCAGTACAGAAACTCCATTTAATTACTTTGTTACATTTTATCTTTTAGTGAAACACTGTAACTCCAATGCAGTCATCAGAGTAGTAGGTTGGAGGATTGAATTTAGGGAGGATTGAATTCATGCTTCACATGCTGAAACAGCAGTAAGTCTCGCATAGCAACAGTGCTGATGTTGAACACGTCTCTAGGGCAGGACCATGATTTTACAGCTACTGAAATGTGAAGGAAAAATCTGCTGTGCCCGAATAGAGAACACTAACGTAGCAAAACCCCATTTACAGAACTGCTAAGCTGCCTTTTCATGTGGCACCTGATGACTGAACAATACTCTATTTAATTATAGCATTTCATAATTTCATCAAAATCAGGTCAATTACTTGTACCTTATTTTATGGTCTTCATTCTTCTTTCCTGGAGAGAAATGAATGGTATTATTTCACTAATGAAGCAAGCTGTGTACAATAACTGCAGTCCTCATGCTGAGATTTTTTTATGTTTTCCACACTCATTTTAGAAGTGGATATCTGAAAGATTTCAATATATTCCATAGCTGTACCTTTTTTTTTTTTTTTTCAGGGGGTGGTTAGGAGTTAACTGAAAATGATCATATATTTTATTAGACTCAAATTTAAATAAATTACTTTGTGGGCATAAATTGGCATCTTTCAAGGGAGGTATAGTGGGGATTGGCTATATATGGGGTCTGATGTGACATCTGGGATATAAAGTTCTTTGACTTGATTCCCACAGAAGGAGACATCAGTGCTGATAGCAAAACTATATTCTGTCTGCTTAATTACCCTGTGGGGGCTTTTTTAAGATTCTGTTTTTCCTTTTTAGTTTCTTGTGTTGTGATAGTTACTGCCAAATTGCATCCTAATTTATATATAGGGATCACTGTGCAGTTCTGCAAGATACTTGCAATAATATTTTCCAAAGTTCTGAAAGCTGAGCTCATATTTAGAAGAAAATAAGCTTAGATTATCTTCTTTCAATTCTTCTACTTGTTAAAAATTTACCCATCTTAATAATGTGGTCTCTGCTCTCCTACTGTGTGCACATCCCACGCACTTAAGAGCTGGCTTATCTGGTGTCATGACATACCAAATTTATAACTACAGTAGTTAAAAACAAAAGTTGGTTTTACTGAATTCCTCTTATATCTCAGCTGTGTTATAGAGTGTTACTAATGTTTTAGAATAAGCTTTGTGTTCCTAATGCACACATTTTCTTCTTTAAGGTAAATGAGGCTACTTAGTGGACTCACTGGATGCAGCTGATTTTTTTGTTTCAGTTTGTTTTGTTGTCTGAAGAGATTCCACCACCAACGTGATTATGCTACTTTTGTGGTTCAATCTATTCATGAATCCATCTGTCACTACTCCCTGAGTAATTTCCGGGTGGTGCACTGAAAATTCAGTCTTCAGCCCTTCATTATGCTGTTCCCTTGCCCAAATCAACTCCAAATGCACTGGAAGCCTTTGTGTGAACTATCTCACATCATCCTCTAAAATTTCACAAGGCCCAGCTTTGTCTGAGAAAGTGGTATTAAAAAACCTGCAATCTCTGAGGTAATGATGGCAGATGTTTAGCTGTCCTTTTCAGGAGTTTGGTACTTCATGCAACACACTTCAGAAAGTTCATGATGCACTATGGAACTTTATAAACATCTTACGATTCTTCCAGCTGCTGTGAATTACTTTTCATATGTCAATGGTTGCCAAAGATGTTTTATTGTAGTTGCCACTGGTCTGTAACACCTTCCATGGTACAAACCTTTTAAACACTAGCCCAAGAGGGATTACCAGTTGCACACATTGCCACTGGTTTGGCAATGAGGAGTTTGCTGCTATTGTCCACAGAGTATTGCTGAAATGTTCAGCTGCAAGGTTAAAAAGTTGGGTTTGGCTCTGGCACATGTAGTCACTTGGCCCATCATAAGTATTTATGACACCAAGTCCTGTAGTTGTACCTTTAAAGAGATGAGAGAAGATAGAGTTTTGGTTAAGGCCATGTTTCATCTTGTGGTTTTGTGCTAGCTTGGAAAGACAAGTTTGACACAGCATGCTATTGACAGGACAGCTGCTTGGTCCTCAGTAACTGGTAACTCTTCAAACTACTCTGTACAGTGCACTTTTCTTGACCAATACTGCATATATTCTGTCATCTTGCTTAAGTGACTATTTGTTAAACTTTAGAAAGTTGAAGATAACTTAGTTTTCATTAAAAAGGGTCCACTCCATACTAAATATCAGTACTTTAGTCTTGGTTTCATTTAGTATATCTCAGGGACCAAAATCTCCCTTTCAGTTTCCATGTCCGTAGGTTTAACTGCAAGTTGTTGCAAAATATGCTGGGACAATCCAAAACCCTGGCTCAGCAGAGTAAGTACTTGGCACCTGAAATGGACCGCTGGAATTTACAGACAGTGGTGACAACTGAGTTACATCCACCTTGATTGAAACCTTTCGTTTTCTACGTGAAAGGAGTGAGATAATAATCTTAACTTCAGCTTTCCTGTTTGTACCAACAGCATCCGAAATGCCAGCCTTATTGGTTAGGTCAAGGAAAAGGTGTTCTTGTATAATGTCATTAGATCATTATGGAATGGCAGTGAGGTTAAATGTGGGAACAACATAGAGAATTTCAAAGATTTATTTAAATGCACTAGGAGTTAAAGGGAGCGGTTTTTTGTGTGTTTGTTCTTAAAGATTTTTGTCTTTAACAAAGATTTTCTTTGTTAAGCTATGATTAGAGGCTTAGTTTTTAAAAGGATGTTATATATGTCCGAAGCAATGAGTTGCACAGAAGTTCAGGTCTGTACAATATATTTAATATCAAATGCATATTAATTGCCTTTTTATTGTCAAGTGCAATGACTTTTGAAAATGTGACTTAGAGAAGGAACATTTTTTGTTCTGTGGTTGCATGTATAACCTCAGCAGAGAGAAGGGATTTTGTACACAGGTGAAAATATAACAGCATCATCCAAATCCTGTCTCTCCTGTAAATACTCACATGTGAAGTGTGACAGCCAAAATTTCTGGTGTTTCCAGTTTGTATTGGAGAGGTGAAGAGTGAAGAAAGAATATGATCCAATAGAAAAATTTTCATACTCCTTACCTTTACTCTGAGCTGTTTCTGATCCCACTGTACCCTGAGGAAGAGGAGTAGACCAGCCTGTGGAGCACAGGGAGCAGGGGCAGCACACACCTCAAACTCTGGACCTCTGAGTATGACTTTTGAGTCTTGCCAAAACCACTGAAGTGCTGAACCTGGGAACGAATAATGCTGAAGTGCTGCCTTTGCCTATGATAAATGTGGCGGGCTAAAGCTCGTACCTAACAAGTAAGAGAGGGATTTTTTGCTGCTTTTCTGACTTATCTTTTAGTGGGAAACACAATTCCTATTAATTTTTCACTGAGTAAAAATCATTATTTTATTTTCAATTGCTGTTGCAAATGTTTTTTAAGAGTTTCACATCACTGTTAACTTTCTACCAACATAGTTGAAATATATTGTAAACTGCTTGTTGGCGGGGAGGGGACAAACTGTTCAAGTTAGCTTTTTGTGAAGCTGTGATTTATTTTTTTTCTATGAATTACCAGTTTATAAATTCTAATTGAGAAATGCATTAACTTGGTATTAAAGTACCATAAATGAATTGATGTAAGTTGTCGGTTTATTCTTGCACATCATCTTTCAGACACGTTGTCATTAATGTTTTTACCTGAGGCATGAGTATACACTGATGCAAATAAAGCATTAGAGCAGCCTCTCTGAGACATGTGCTTTAAGTTGCTCAGATGTACAGGTGAAATACATGCAGTACTGCATTCTGCTTCAGTGATACAAGGACTCAAGGACTGGATTAAAAATCACATTTCCTCAAGTCCCTCCATGTTCAGGAAAAAGCAGGAAAATACAAGTAAAATGACAGGAAGGAACACGGTCATAGTACAGGTTTGATGCAGAAGTGGGGTGGGGCCAATACACTGAACAGGTTTTGGTTTTATACCATAGTCTGGTGATTGCTACAGGTTCAAAAGCCTTTGTGAGCTGGGGGCAGAAGTTCATGAAATAGCAAACATTGCTGGGGGTGGTAGCTGGGAGCAGAAGGTGTTTGTGTTACTTTAAGAAAGGAGCATGGGGTGTATCTGATGGGAACATTTAAGGAGTGTGCTTGCTGGATTCTGATTGTGTCTCCTTGTGGCTTCCAGCTGCCTTCTACACATCCAGTGCTCCATGATTATCGAAGGATATGGCCTTCATCCATAGTCTTTACAAATTGTTAGTCTCCTATATGGAAATCAGTTGTGAGAGTCAGAAACAAAACACACACAGACATGCACCTGGAAACAAAAATACGTTTAAATTTCACATCAGCACACAAGCCTGAGGCAGCACTTTATAACTCAATATCAGGCTTCTCTCTCTGCTCATGAGACTCCAGTGTCTTCACACAGCAAAATTGCAACCTTGCCCTGAGCTGCCCTGCACAAGAGTGTACTCAAATTTCATGACTCATCAAGCTGGAATATTATTATTAGAATTTTATTAATTTAATTAGTTTCTAAAGTTTATAATTTTTTTCAGTGAAAGCTAATACAATGTTTGTTACTGGAACTCTATGCAGTATAAGCAAGCTTCTTAATATCTGTGTCAGCATCCAAGCTCTAATCTTTCCATCTAAAGAGCCTTAGATCTGTATCAGCTATTGGAATGCTGTCCCATTATGAGCTGGAGCCTGGGCCCAGTATGATTGCTATATGTACATATATGTTTTTCTAATTACTATATATAATAAAAATTACTGGAATTTATGGAAGTAGTACTCATCAATTGTGGAGATAAGGATGGGCAAATGAGTTGCAGCCCTTTAAAGCTGGGAAGTGGCACAGGAGCATTGCTGGAATGGTTTGTCCAGAGGTCCCAGTGCTGTCCTGAGGGATCTCAACAGGCTGGAGAAATGGGCTGACGGGGACCTGACGGAGCTCTGCAAGGGGAAGTGCCAAGTCCCACCCCTGGGAGGGGCAAACCCCTGCACTGGGACAGGCCAGGGACCAACCTGCTGGGAAGCAGCTCTGCAGGACAGGTCCAGGGGGGTTCTGGTGGGCACCAAGTTGAACCCTTGTTTGCAGCAATTGCAACAAAGAAGGCAAACAGCATCTTGGGCTGGGTCATGCCGAGTGTCCACAGCAGGACAGGAGAGGTGATCCTTCACTCAGCCCTCCTCAGACACACCTGTTGCCCACAGAATCCGTGGATGCCCCACCCCTGCAAATGTTCAGTGTCAGGTTGGATGGGGCTTTGAGCAACCTGGTCTAGTGGAAGGTGTCCCCGCCCATGGCAGAGCGGTTAGAACTACATCATCATAAGGTCCCTTCCAGCCCAAAGCATTCCATGATTCTGTGATACCTGGAGTGCTACATCCTGCTCTGGGATTGCCAGGATGAGAGAGACACAGACACACCAGACAGGCCACAAAGGTGGATGAAGTGTTGGAGCATTTGTCATGTGTCAGAAGTTGAGATACCTGGGCATATTCAACTTGGAGATAGCTCAGATATAAATTCCTTACACAGGGACTAAAGGCCAGACCCTTCTCAGTGGTGTCCAGTGACAGAACAAGAGACAAAGGGCACAAATGAGCACAAAAAATCTCAATTCAAACAAAGGAAAACAATCTTTTACTCTGAGGGTGGTCACACAAGGGAGCAGGTTGCTCAGAAAGATGGGATCTCCATCCTCCAAGATACTCAAAACCTGATGGGACACAGCCCTGATCTCACTGACCATGCTCTGAGCAGAGGGCTGGCCCAGACAGAGGTGCCCTTCTGCCTTGGTCCATCTGTGGGGCTGGTTAGATCAGTCACCGCTCATCCCCAGCTCAGGCTGAAGGCTTGAGCAAGCTCAGAACAAAGGCTGAGGGAAAGTCCATGCTGGTTTATTTGGACAAAACCAGTTCAGTTTGTATGAACCAGCTGTCACTCACTGTTGTATTTCAACATTCTTTAGCTGGCAGTATTACTGTGCTACCCTGTGTACGTATTTGCTTTGGAAGAGTCAGCCCAACTGTGTGGGCTGCTTATCTTGCTTGGTTTAATCCTGAGAGACATTCTCTTAAGCAGTTGCACTGGGAGTTTAAGTAAAATGACTCTTTTTCAGATTCATGATTACTTTAATCTAACACCCTATTTTTCATAGGGAATCACACCACCAGGTGGTTCAAAGGAGCCTAAAAGGCAAGCATGGGATAACACATTTCCAAAGACGTAACAGTTAAATTGCAGTTAGAAAAACCTGAAAGTATGGGTTCCTTAAAATTTTGAGGACATCAGTTTGGGAGTAATTAATTTTGTTTTTCTGTAGTGTTTTTTTCCTTCAGATCTATGGGCTGCTGGTCTGGGGGTTCCTTCTCTGACTTCAAAGTACATCCACTTGAGCTGGAAGGATCTCCTGGACTGTTCCTTTTCAGTTCTGCAGGGATGGGGCACTCGGATAGCCGAGGATACAGCAGCTCTGGCTTCCTGATCGCCTGACACACGTCCTAGGTCTTGTGCAACTAGAAAACAGACAGGATGGCACTGGCCCTCAGCTGTCACTGTCTAGAACAAGCATATTCCCTCCCACCACTAAAGCCAGTTGCAGTTGTATTCTGTTTGTTTTGGCAACAGGATGAGTTAGTCAGCATGCTCAACAGCACCCACATTTCCTTTGCTACTTCATAAACAGCTTCAGGAATTTGGGATATATCACTTCAGCCACTTATTTTTTCTAAGCTTTCAGTCCTATCCCTCCTTCTTGCATAAGTTGTCTTGCAGGTGGACCCATTGCTAAAAAATTGCCACAGAGCTTATCATTAGATACAGATTCATGAACTCTTTGCCTTTAGCTTTTATGAGCACAGAAATCCCTTCATTATTACTACTCCAACACCAGGAGTCAGTTGAGAGGATACATAATACAAATATTAATGCCCTTTCCTGCATGATGTTTCAGTATTAACATCACTTTCTTCCACAAATGCTGAAGCTGAGTGCTGCCCCAATAAGAAGGAAGGTTACTTGAAAAACTATGTAAACTGCTTCAATCTCTATCAGCTTATAACTAGAATCTAACTCCAAGTCATCTGTGGACAGCATTTTCAGGAAATGAATGTACCAGTGCAGCTTGTCAACCTTGTTGCCCTCAAGGGCAATTGATTCTTCAGTTGTACAATTCTGAAGAACTGACTCTTCAGCAGAAGAAACTGCTTCAACAAAATAAAATGCTTTTAGAGATCTCACAGTACAAATACTAGACGCATCAGATATTCTCCAAGTTTATGGGGTATTTTTTAAGGAAAAAGAGGAAAAGGGGGGAATTTGGAATGTGCAAGAATCATGTCACTGTGAAGCAAAATACAAGATGATAACTATAATATTGTTCTCAGCTAAAGTTCAAGACACATATTTTTAAGTCTCTCCACCCGGAAATAAGTTTGTATCCCCAACACAAGCTATTCTTATGTGGACTCTAGTCTTCTAAGAGGTGCAGACCACTTCAAGTGGAATCTGATGCCTCTACCCTGTGACTTAACACATAAACCTTAAAGAAAACAAACAGCACCTTGTCTTGCTTTGGATTTCAGCTCACTGTTGAACTTCCAGCTCAAGTCAGGGGCTGCAACACCCAGCGACACATTTTGGACCATGCCATCATTACTTTGACTCTTACCAGGCTTTTCGTTTGACTGCAGATATCACACCAACAAACAAGTGCACACAAGGCAGGGTTTCTCAAACTTCAAAATGTTAAGTAATGTTAAGCAATGCTAAGCACAGTTCATATTAATATAATTAATGATTAAATTAAATGAAATGTAATTGTGCTGAAAGATTTTATTTGCTAATCTTGAAATAGGTTATTTGCTTATTCATGAGGATGTGAAATACTGAGTCACAATTGATGTGCAAATGAGCTACGCTGTATATTGGAATATGCAGACAGGGTTTTGTGCCAGTTTGGGCAAATTTGGAAATACATCCTCTGAGAGAAGGCAGGTTACAACCACCCCTCCCCCACCAGGTTCAGGAAAAAATTAATTTTCCTCGAAGGAAAGGGAAAGAGATAAAACTATTTATTTAACAAATACACAGGAAAAGGATACTAATGCTAAATAATGAAACCTCTCACTGTAGAGAGAAAACCTGGGAAAATTTCAGAGTCCTTCCGTAGATCTCTCTCTCCCCTCCTTGGACCTGGGATGGGGTGGTGAGCCCACCTCCAGGGCCAAGGCCTCGGTGGAAATTCCTCCCGATGTATTCTGATGTTGAAATCGTCCAGCAGAGGAAAAGAGAAAAAAACGAAGTCCCAGGAAAACAAAAGTTCAACTCTCCGTGTCTCTCCGGAGAAAAAAGGAGCTGAAAAACTGGCTGAAAGCAAGCAAGGTGCCTTCCCCACTCTCGCTCTGCTGCCGCAGCTGAACACAGAGAGCTGTCTCTATCTCTGTGTCCTAGAAAACATGAAAACAAACTGCAAACTGCTTAGAAAGTTCCCTCGGTTTTGTCTCTCTCTCCCCTCTCAGGCTCAGTTTAAACGCATAGAAAGGCACAAAATTAATTTCTGGGCATGGGGCAGCGATATGGGATACACATCATAAAGTCACCCCAAGACAGGTTTTATTATTTTGTGTGTGTGGTAAGCACTTAGAAAAGGTAGAAAAAACCATACCTGAACTGTAGCAGTTCAGAACACAGTGTAACACAATAGTAGATCCATATAACAGGCAACAGGATCATTAAAGGGCATAACTGTAGGATGACACTGGTTTACAGAATATCCTTGATATATCCAAAATTGTTGGAAGAGTTCATTACAGCTTCATTAAAGAAAGCCAATCAGTTATTCCCACTTGCTTTTCAAAATCTGTTGAAACCGTCACAGCAGCATTTGGCACGGTATTGTCAAAATGAAAATGTTGAAATCATAATTTAAATATTTATGCAGAAACATGAGTCACAGCTGTACTACCTTACAATAGAAACAAAGATAACATCAGCATGCAGGCAGCTCACTTACACACTGTAGATCAGCACTGACAAACTAGTTTGCACTAAATGTGTGGTACTAAACACTTATGAGGAAAGATGGTGAGGTCTTTCATAATAAAATTTTAAAAACTAAGTGGTGTGGTAATTCCTATTTACAGATATTCCCTTAAGATTGTTAATATTATGAATTTTCACCTAAAAGTCAGGAAGTACCAGCGCTAAGGTTACACACACACTTAATAGTCCATACCCATTAAAGTATAATTAATAATTTCTTTCTCTCAGTGGGTATTTCATTTTGGACACTGCCTAGACTTTGAAATGACTGATGTTCCATAGTGAACAAAAAGGGCGTATATAAGATCCGTGGATCTCTTGTTTCTCTTTTATTTTGAAGATAGAGGTTTTGTAGAGCATAAGACATGGGACTGAAATTACACTGAGTTACAACCTTTGCATACACACCTCCAAGGTACCTCTCTCTCGCTCTCTTCTGGCACTGTAAACAACACAGACATGTTCAGAAGGCTGCTAACAGTTGCTGGATTATTATTTTGGGTCTGCTTATCTACTCCATCACTCTGTCTGGACTTGGTGTCAGTAAAAGCATTCCTGTTTCAGAACAGGAACAAGGAGCTGGGGTTTCTTAATCTGTCCTCTCACCCTGTTACTGCAGTGAGATGATGTGTGGCAGTCTTAGGGCATATGGAATCACACACAGATGCCAGGCAACATCCTACTTTCAAAGCACGGTTTCAGACCATGTACTCCTTTATTCACCTTTATAGTGTGTCCCTTCTCTTGATGGTCAGATATGTAACTCCAGCCCAAAAGAAACACTATATGGAGGGATGAGCTAAACAAGAGTTCTGCCAAAGTCCACACATTGAGTGGTTGTTGGGTTTCAGGGTAGCATCTTGTAGGGGTTTTGACAGGTCTGGTTTACATCATGTCAAGAACAGAGTACTGCTTCTGGAAAACAGTATTTGGGAGAGAAAATATAAGTGTTTGATGCACTGCATTTATATGAATTCAAACACTTCTGCTCACTCCCAGGCTCAGTGCTGAAGCCAGGCCCACACTGCAGCCCCTGGCCAGCAGAGCTGTGCTGCCCATGGCCAGAAGGATGCTCTGGGCATGGTTGATGATGTGGTGCCTGCACACACTACACATAACGGCACCGCTCTGCTCTCACTGGCTTCATGGGCATTGGGGTGGGGACTGGTCTAAAACCTCTGTACTAGCACCACAAAACTGCTCTACTGTTACCTGTTTCTCTGCATTTAGAAAGGCTTTTGCAGAGCTCACCTTGGCATCTTGGGCCTGAACTAGACCAGGCTGTTATCGAGCAATTTCAACAGCTCATTTTTCAGGGCAAGTCACATAATGCTTCTAATTTAAACAAATTAGAACAAATACAGTCTATTAAAACTAATCTTTCTTCTGTGAAGACAAACTTCCAAATAATGCAGGAAAAGAATTAATGGTGATAGTTTACAAAAGCCCCCAGTGGCAGAATCCCTTCATTTTGGGTCTATGCACAGGTAAGATTGATTGACTCCTCAGTCCCCCTTTTCCTTACACTGAGCTTGAGTAGCGTCCCACATCTTTGGAAATTTTCCAAAGAACAAAAAATAGATTTGTCACCACTGCCATTTTCTTACCAGAGCAGATGTTAAGGAAATGTGGTCCTGGTAAATATGAAAATACTGTTTGATCAGTCAAGTAACTACATCCCTGGCCCCATGTGTGGGGCTTGTCATTTAGCAATGCATATTTCATACACAGAAGTCATTAGCATAGATAGTTACTATGTTACTATGTTCATTTTCAACAAGCCTATATTTGTTTGGCTCCTTTGACATTTTCATCCTTTGCTAGTGCCACCTGGGTTAACATTAAGTTAATGCCACAAGTGACTTGACATAGTAAATTATTGTGCAATTTATAAACAACCATAATATAAACAAAACAGAACAAAAAATATCCACATGGTAATGGTAAGTTCTGCTTTGAATCTGGAGCTTTTGACTGATTGAAAGTTTAAAGCACAAATTGCATTTTCTGAACAGAGGAGCTTTCTTAATCACATTTTGCCTTTGCTGAAAAGTACCATCTGTTTATAATTTAAGAAAAGACACTTGTTGACTGTGTTAATTTCTCAAGAAAGCTCAATTCATTTATAATTAAAGGCACTCACTTGGCAGTTTGACAAACAGAAGCCCTTTGTTTATTCACAAAAGAAGCCATGTGCAGGCAGCACACTAAGTCTTGCTCTCTTACCCTCGTGCATCACATACCCAAGCAGATTCTTGCTGCCAATTAAATCTGGGCCATCTTTTTGGGCATGATGATGTGGAGTGAGATTACACTTTGTCCCTGCGTACGTCCTTGTTGGATGGATACGGAGGAGTGTTTAACACCATCATCAGCAGGTGGGCAAACACCACTGGCTTTCTGTCAGCACCCTGTGGCTGGATCAGTCAGGCAACAACCTGGCATCATTCTGGATCCCATTCAGTCACCTTCCTTCATTCACTTCTCTTCATTCACTGACTGTTTTGATATGGGCACACTCTGTTTAAGTGACTCAAAATAAGACTAACAGCAGGGCAGCTGGCCCTAAACTTGTGCCCAGTGGGCAGCACAAGCTGGTACTTTGGGGGGCACTTCAGGGACTTTGAGGAATTATTTTGGGCCTTAAAAGGCAGCAAAGCTCTGTGTTTGCAGTAAGACTGAATAATCCACCTGGGGTCACACTAGGATTCTTTTGTTCAGGGCTGTGACTCTCAAACAGCAGGACCTAAACAGATACGTATAGTCTGATCAAAGACCAAGTCCTTAACCAGGATGGCAGCCACAGGCAGCTCCCACTCAGCCACTCACACCATGTCAGCTTTGCCCAGGTGACATTTAGAGACCTGCCAGGATCTTCAACAAAAATAAAACTAATTTAAAAATCCAGAGTACTGCAATTTCTCAGGTTTATCAAATTTATCAAATAAATTGTGTAAAGGAAGTGGACTTAAAGCACTACAAAAGTTTAAATTAAAATTTATTTCAGTATGTAAAAGGAAACCATGAACTTTTATAATTAAATCTTGGCAAAAGGAATTTAATGAAAATGCTAGTGCGTAAATTGCATTAATTGTGTAAAGCTACTCAACATGGCTTTCTCTGCTGCTTTGCTGATAGAGTAGGAAGGAGAAGGATGAAAACACCATGCCAAAACCTCTCTGCACAAGAGTGGATATTAGTCAATTCAAATTCTTTCCTGTTTAATAGAATGCATTAGCTTAACTTTCAGAGGGAGGAAAGTAATATTCTCAGCGGTGAAAAACAGCTGGGTATCATTAATGGCTTCAAAGTGGAGGTGGTGCTTTCATCACTTCCATTTCACTTCCTCCTCCCTTCTGCCTCCTTTTCAGAGCCATAGCTTTATTTTCCCTGTTCTCACTTAACTGACTCCCAATTACAGCTTTCTGGCAAAATGAAGCTGAATTTTTGGAGGTTTCCTTCTATATCTTGACAAGCAATGCACTGATGCTTAATGTTCAACAGATTTTCTTTTCCTCTGGGTTACGTTTCTTTCTGTTGTCTGAACCACCTCACAAAAATTGTGAGAGGAGCTCTCCTACATCACGTGTGCTCAAATCCCCTCACGCCTAACTCCTCCACAAGTGGAGCTGTAACTTTGATATCAAAAGGACAGACAACGTTTATTATGTTCCCTCTTTTTCCAAACACCACTCTTGTCTCCACAATGGTGGCTGCAGCATCCTGCTCTGGAGAGCCCTTGTTCTCCCCTTGCCCTGCCCCAAAGTCACAGCTGGAGCAGAAGGCAGGCTGTGTGCTGGCCTGGCTCTGACACATCCAAGCTGTCAAAGCTGCACAACTTGCAAAATAACCTGATTTTTGAGGTACCTACAAGAAGGTGGTGGCCACACACATTACAATTTCACTAAATACTCGTTTTTCTGCAGGTGCACTCTGGCCTTGACCTGGACTAAATACCAGTGGTCACTGTGCAGGTGTCACCCCTTGGCCTAAGGTGGCAGAAGTGGTCTGGCACTGCCCCAGGAAGCACAAAGGCTGCCACCTGAGCAAGGGTCTGACATACATATTTATTAGGCTTAAACACTCCTGGTGTGTGGTATGTTCCTGATGAGGCAGGCAGGAGCTGGGGATGGGGGGATAGTGGTGCCCTGGCTGTTTCCCTCTGATGCTCAGGGGGATAGCAGCTGGAGTGTTGCACTGGGTTTATTTACAGACACTGCAGGGAAAGGGAAGAAGCAGCTCCACATTTAACACGCTGAGTTTAACAATCCATCTTTAATACTTCCTATTTACTGCATACTTCCTACAAGACCTGCATCATTTATTTCTAGGCAAAGAGCCTGACTTAATGCAAGTAGCTCTGCGTTGAGGTAACCTCCCATCCGTCTCTCCCCTGGAGCTGTGGGAGGAGAGGGCAGCTGTGACAGGGTGGGTGGTCACCATATTCAGCTTCTGCAGGGACCAGGGCACTCTGAGAGCTGCCCTCCAGCCCAGAGCCCTTCTTCCTTGCAGGCAATCATGCAAACTAAAGAATCATCAGAAAAAACCCCAGCAAATCCAAGGAGAAATTTTCCTCCTCTTACCCCAATCTCTTTTTCTTCCTTTCTGTGATCCACTGGCAGGAGGAAGGACAAATAGAAATGTTTTTTATGTGGCCTAGTCTTTCTCTCTACTGCTTTTTTGTGCTTGTCCTTGCAGATAGAGAAATTTTTATGGTTTCTGAGAAATAAGAAAGGGAAAGGCTCAGCCTTTTGCAGCAGCTGCTGCTTGTTGCTCTCCCCAGGAAGGAGCTGTTGCCAAGCAAAGAGGAATTTCTTTGAGGCGGTAGCTGAAGACCAGATTTTGCAGGATTAGCTCCAGTCAGACACAAAGTGCCATCACTGAGCATACATCTGGAAAAGGTCACAAAGCAGAGGAATTGCCAGCCTGTCTCTATTTGTTCCCTCTGATGGTCAGGATCCAGTGTTATCTGGGTATTACTGTACCCCACGTTATATTAAAGATGAACTTCCCTGTTCTTCCATATTCCTTCACCTGATACATGCTTTTCTCCTGATTACTGCTCATTCCTCTGGCAACAGGAGACCCTGCTGCTCTTTGTTTTATGCATTAGGAAAAGCCCTGGTGGCACTCCTGGATGATCAATAAATGAGTCACAGCCTGTGGCATTTAATTATTTACAGCTGTGCCCCAAACAGGTTTCAGTGATACAGTTGTAGTTCTGTGGTGGAAGGTAAAGCTCTTAATTAATATATTGATCATCCCAGAGGGATAAGGGTGGGTGTTTTTCACTGCCAACCTTTTAATTAGTGAGGAAAGTCATGAAATCTCAGCACTGCCCCAGGGATGGTGCATTTAGCAAATGAGATAGGTGCATATCCTAAGGAGCACAGGCAGGATAAAGGGTTTATTCCCTTCCTCCAGGGGACTGCAGCTGGTTTCTCAGCCATTGATTTTTTGCTTTTCCACTTTCTCCCTCCTTAGGGATCGCTCTTCCACCTAATGGGATTGCCACTGTTAACTTTAATTATTTTAATACAGGTTTCTCAGTGGAAATCTCTTGTGGATTAAAAATATCAATTGCATGTATGCTTATGTATATATGTATATATTTAAGGCTTCTGTTTTCACCTCTTCTCAAGCTTCAAGAAGAAGATAAAAATAATTCTATTTTTCAAATCATGTAGTGTTTGAGTTGTTGGACTTGGCAGCATGTTTATGTCCTCTAACTGGACTTTGGAAGACAGCTCTCAGATAGAAGGTCTGTTGGGTTTCAAGGGATTATCTTCTCGTTATGTATCTTTTCTTTTTCTCTGTGATGTAGAGTAGCGTGAGTAGGTCAGGATTATTCTACTTGAAGTTAATTATTTTTCTATTGCCTCCCTTTGTGAAGTGTTGAAAGAGAATCTTACACTTACAGTGTTTCATACACCTGTAATATGTCAAATAGCTGATTTTTATTTTTTATTCCCTTTTAAAATTAAATGGTATTTTCTGCTTTTTAGGATTTGATCTGTAACAAAATGAATCATTGAAAAGTTGTAGTTTGATTTTTTTTTTCTATTGGGGCACAGAAAATTGAAAACAGCAGTTCATTATTAGAATGCGAGAAGTCAAAAAATTATTCTAAAATCAAAATGTGAGTAGGTGGATGAATATGTAAAATCCTTGCAATTATTGTGCTTTCCAGACTGCATGGTGGGACTTGTATTATTTATATTCTGTCACAAATCTATTACCTATTAACTGTGATGAGCGATCAGCTCCAGATTAAATTCTGAGCCAGTGTACTTTTCTTTGAGTGCTCATTTTAGTTTCAAAATAACCTTCATTCTCTTCCTGCTTTTCCTGATGGGGCTAATGAGCGGCACTTGTACAAAATACCCCAAAGGCAGTTAAAACCCCCGAATTTAATTGCTGGTTAGAAAAAACTTTTTCTGAGAACATTTCTATTCCAAGCCCTGAACAGTCATTTGAAATCACCCAAATGATGTTTATGTAGCTGGAGGGGTTTTCAGCCACTGAGAGCTGGCAGAAGGGGGTTTTACCCCTCGCATGCTGACACAACAAAGCCCGGAGGTCAACACTGAAACCCCTCTGGAAGGCGGCACTCAGTGCCCATCACACAATGAAAAAGGGGTAGAGCTCCTCACCCAAAAGGGGCTGTATCCTTCTGTTGCTGTTAAGCAGGCACACAGGCAAAGAAGAAAGAGAGGGGACTCTCTGTATGTGTTCCACACAGGTTTATTCTCGCGAAAAGACAGGGATGAAGAGCCCAATTGGCAGGAGGGTCCAGGGACCTTATACTGGGTACAGAATAGGTGGGGAGAGGGATCTCAGCCAATGGATAGAGAAAAGCAGGTGGGATTGACAGGAAGGGAACCAATGGGAAGAACACATAGGAGGGACTCAGGGAAGGATCCAATGGGGTGTCAAGGAACAAGGAACTTTCTAGAACTAATACATATTAAAGAAGGGAAATGAATATACATAACTTCATACATAAAACAGGCAGGGGAAAACATTAACTAATCATGAGAAAACATGCAAAAGACAGAGCAAGGGACTCATGGGTTCTCACCATGACTGCAAAGTTACATGCTAAACTTGGGTTGCTGACCACCACAGCTGGTTGTCTGAGTTCTGCTCAGGAGAAAGAGTGGCTGGAGCCACCTGCACCGCCACACATAGCTGCTTCAGGATAAATATTTTGTACTGAGCAGTTGATTGCGTCTATACATGTCTTTGGGGTTTGCTCAGGTCTTCTTTGCTCATGAATAACTAAATTTACTTCTAAACAACTTCTTTGCTTATTTTCAAACACTGAAACTTCATTGGAGAAAGTGGGAATAAGTGAGGAAGTTTTGGGGATGTGGGCACATGCCTAGGTGTTGACTGGGCCATGGTTAAATCTGATGAAATGTTTACCCCAGTAGTTACCAAGACTATGAACTGGGCTCAGGAGAAGACAGGATGTTCTCTCCTTACTTTCCTCACTTGTTGGAGCAGTATGGCAGTGCCCAAGTGTGACTGATAGGTAGAGCTTTGTAAAGAGAAGGCCTGGTAAAATCATGGCTCCAGCCTGTTACTTAGCCTAAGTAGAAATGGACTGTGGGAGAATGACTCAGCTAGGATAGAGGAAGTGAGGCATGCTGCGTGAATGCCTCATGCCCGCACTGTGGTGTATGGTGGTTGGTTAAATTGGGTTTGTTGTGCCTTAAAACTATGTGAACTAACAACTGACGAATGGCATAAAAAGGCCAGGTTTTTGTAAATAAGGTTCCTCCTTTGCCCTTGCCTGGGGACTCCTTGCTGCTCCATATCCTTACACCCAAGGACATCTTTTTTCTCCTTCCCATGACTAAACGTGCTGGTTTGAAAGTAAACCAGTGGATGTGAGAGATTTCAGGTCGGTGTTACAATATAATAGAATTACTGTTGCAGTGCTTGGTTTGGTTTAGCAAGCAGCAGCCTTCTTGGGAAGTGCTGTGAGGCTGGTTAGGACAGAGCGGCAGTTCCGCTCTTCCGTAGTCCTTCCGGATGGCCCCACATACCTGCTCCCGCTAGCTGTTGGCCCCACAACACAGTAACAGGAAAGGAGGTGAGAAGGGTCCTTCCATGTGGGCCTCAAAGGAACCTTTATTGCACGATGACAAGCCGATTCCCAGAGGCAGAGAGACCTGGTGGTCAGGGAGCAGGGGGGTTTTCTCAGGGCCCAGGGGCAGTACGTGGGCGGAGTTGGGGTACAGGAACCAACAGGGAGAGCCAGAGGGAGTGGCCAGGGCTAGAGGCAGGGGAAAGGGTGGGGAACAATGTGAAAGGCATAGATTTAAAATGTGAATCAGTGGGAAATACAACACCACAAATTACAATAAATGCAATGATACAGAAAAACTGGTTTAAACCCACAGAGTCAGAGTACAGCCTGGCACCCTGCTGGTCAGGGTGAGGGTGGTGGTGGCAGTCCAATTAAACAGTGGTTGCAGTCCTGGTGGAGTGATGGTTGCAGTCTTGTTGAAAGCAGTGGTCCTATGGAAGGTGTGATCCTCCTGTGGAAGTTCAGGTCCTCCTTTGGGTCTGTCCAGTGGTGGTGGTGTCCCAAGTCTCCAAAGCACCCAGATGATATATGGTCAGATTCAGGTAGGAAGGTCCAGTACCTTCCCCAGGGTAGGGAATGTCACAATGGAATGTGTCTGTGACTACGGTGATGCGCTGGAGATTTAGATCTTGATCTCTGGCACCTGTCCTGGGATCTGCTCTGGTGCCATCTTGGGCTTTTGCTATGATGCCTCTCCTGGCACAGTGAGGGCCTTCTTCTCTTTCGAGAGCAGCTGTGCCTTCTTGGAGACCTGCTCCGGCTCTGCCTGTACTGCACCTCTGGAGATCTGCAGAGTTTGTCCAGGTCTCTGTACCCTCTTCTGTGGTGGTCAGGAGACGGGATTCGTTTCAGCTTTTTATCTTCCTCTTCCTCCTCCTCCTCACTAGATTCTACATCATCCATGTCTTCTTCCAGAGCACTAACATGAGGCTCGAGTTGCTCAGCTCCTTCCAGAACGTACCATTTCTGCAGTCGAGGCAGGATGATATCACATACACGTTCCTCATGGAGCAGCTCGTCAATAAATTCGTCCACATGCATCAGCTCAAATTCCCCATTTCTGTTCTGACATTTTATTTTCCGATAGTCATCGTACAGTGGTTCCAGGTACTTGTAGCAGTCGATGGCAGTGCCTGTCAATCTCATGTACAGCCCTCCAAGCATTCAAATGTACTTGAAGTCCTCATTCTTTATGAACTGCATGATGATGTCCTTCTCAGGCTGGATCTGCAGCAGCTTCAGTGTCAGGCACAAGAAGGGCGTGGGTTTAATGTTCCCTCCATAGACGGCCCCCACATATTTCAGCTCCATGGCCGTGTCCACCACCAGCTCAGCTGTGAGGCCAAAACACTCCTCCTTCCAGTACTTGGACTCGTAGATGCGGGTGCGGATGATCCACCAGGTACTGCGGGTTGGTGCCGTGGATGCTGTGCGCGTCCTTCACCGTGTGGTTGGCCATGACAGGTGCTGGACAGCCCCGCTCGCAGCTCCAAACTCAGCTCTCCTCAGTTCCCCTTCCATGAAGAGCTGTGCCACCTTCTGCCTCCTCCTTGTCAGTTGCTGTGCAGGCCAGTTTGGTCTTGGGTTTCCTTTTCTGAACAGGGGTGACTGCTACCCGCTTAGGCTGTCCTGGCTCAGTGATGGTTTGCGTGGACACAGTGCCTGTTTCGTTTTCTTTTCCCTATATCTCAGCTGGTTTGAAGGTAAACCAGCGGGAGAAATGGTGGTCAGGACGGTGGTTGCAGTCCTAGTGAAGCGATGATTGCAGTCCTGTCAAAAGCCGTGGTCCTCTTGTGGAAGGTCTGGCCCTTCTCTGGATCTGTCCAGTGGTGGTTGCTCCAAGTCCCCAAAGTGCCCAGATTATATATGGTCAGATTCAGGCAGGAAGGTTCAGTATCTCCCCCGGGGCAAGGAATTTCACAATGTAATGATGTAATCCTATGAGTCACAGGATATTTTAGGTACTCCTTGATGGCCTAGGTCACTACAGCTGCCCATTGGGGCCTTTGAGCCATTATGGGCCATTGGCAGAGATAAGCCCCTTAGGCCGGGTGTAGCTGTCACAGTTGAATACATTTGTGAAGACAAAGAAACACTGCCCTGCTGCAGGGTTTGATCTTTCCCTTATCTGACACCCGGCTTGCAGCCTGGGGGGTCGGGTGTGCCCCGGGCAGCCATTGCAAGCCACCCACCATTAAGTGTTCATCAGGAATAATGCAGTGGGGCTAGAATTCAGAGTTTAGTTACATCCCACCGTTGTAACCCAGCACACTAAACAATAGATTAAGTGCAAAGAGTGGAAACAGAAGCGACAAGACTGCCCACCAGAGGTTTTAGTAGCCCTGTTGCCAGAAAATCCTGTGCAGTGGCCACGGGCACAAGACTTGCTGTGTGGCTTTTGCACAGCACAGGGGTCACTCCTGGCTGCTGAGACCTGGGGAGCTGCTGCAGGGCTGACCCTGGTGGCACTTCCCCCTGCCTGGCACCAGTGTCCAGTCATCCTACAGGCTTCAGCAGGCTGAGGAGAGCAGGTTGTGGGGGTGTGTGTATATCCCATTTCACCATTTCCTTCAGGTGTGTTGGCAAAGCAGAGTTGAGGGCTGCTGGTGGGAGGATGATGATGGTCTGGTTACTGAAATGAAGAAGCTGTCAATCCCTCGCTCCAGTCACCCTTTCTGCCTGACATGGACCTCCCACAACAGTAGTGCACACAGGATTTACCCTCCTCCTGCCCAAGCACGAGCCTCAAACAATGCTACAAATTCTGCATTTATTGGACAATAGTTCTATTCTTATATTAACTTGCACAGGGAAAATTTTTGCTTCTTGTGTTCCTAGTAAATGCAACTCAGAAGGAGTTTTATTTTGATTTTAAGAGGAGGAAAGTTATTGGCTTTTCAGCCTGGAGAAGAGAAGGAGCCGGGACACGTTAGTGTGGCATTCCAGTAACTTAAGGTGGTTTAGGAAAAGAAGGGGGAGTGTCAGAGACTGAAATATTTTATTTTATGACTTAAACATTTTCTTAAAGGACTTTTAAAACTGTATTACAAAAGCTGCAGAGAAGACTCCCACACCCTGAATGGGGCCCTGAGGCCTGACACTGCTCGATGATGATGAAGATAAGATAAAGTAACAACTCAGCGCTGGCGACATTCACAAAGCACAAGCTTAACACCTCCAAGGTGGAGACCACAGCCCCAGGGCTATCAGCTGCCAGTCTTGCACAGACCCTCAAACCAAAGGGTGGAGGGAGGAGAGGCTCTGGCTATCTTGGAAAAGCCTGTGGTGAGAGGAGCAGTGACTGCCCATCCTCCCCTGTGCAGAGGAGCCCAGCTGAGGGGTCCTCACCGGGGAGGGGAAGCTTATCCACAGCAGAAGGGGGTGACATGGCCCATCACAGGGGCCCCCCTCAAAGGGGTCCCCAGACCCTGCACCAGAGCACCAGAGATGGTGCAACAGACCCTCAGTGTTGCAGGGGACAGTGTCAAGCCGGCCCCTGCAAGGGAGACACGTGGGCGTTCCCACCTGGCCCACAGCGTGTATTAATCCACGGGATTCTGCACTCTTTGGCGTGTGGCAGCGTGGCCACGGCAGCGATGGGGGACCCTCACCACCAGCAGACCAGATGGAGGGGAGCAACAAGATGTCATTGGGACCCTTGGATAGGTGCTATGCTTCCACCTAACCCCTGTCACCTCTCCCTGTTCCCCCACTCCCCCCACACACTTCTTTTTCCTATTTCTTTCTCTCTTTCTTTTCTCTTCCCTTCTCTTTGCCTCTCTACTATTAAATAAAATACATCCATGTTTTGGCAACAACATCTAAGGTTGTTTGGTTTTAATCTCGTTTCTGGGAATATTTTGAACCTTCTAAGTTCTTTCCGGTTTATGCTCAGAGACTTAGCTTGCTTTGCTTTCCTGGGTCTAAACCAGATTGCAACAGGGAAGAACTTCTTATATGGGGACAGAGTGACAGGACAAGGGGCAATGGTTTTAAAGTGAAAAAAGGCAGGTTTAGATCAGATCTTAGCAAGAAATTCTTTACTGTGAGGGTGGTGAGGCCCTGGCACAGGTTGCCCAGGGAAGCTGTGGGTGCACCATCCCTGGAATGTGTTCAAGGCCAGGTTAGATGGGGCCCTGAGCAACCTACTCCTAGTGAGTAACCTCCCTGCCCAGGGCAGGGACGTTAGGAGAAGATGACCTTTAAGGTCCCTTCCAACCTAATTCATTCTATGATTCCATTACTTTAAATTCTACAAGACACATCAACACTTTCCTGACAATTTATAAGCTCTGAAAGGAATGAGGGACTTGTCTTTACAAACAAGCTGTGGGACTGCTGGAAGATAAAACTAGTACTGGGAGATAAAAGAAACGATGGGAAGGATTCCACTGATTGATGAATGGAAAGAAAGAGATTTGTCTTTACAAATAAACTATAGGTCTGCTGATAAATGAAATTGGATATTGAGAGATGAAAGAAACAATGGGAAGAACCATAAATTCCATAAGAATTAAAATAAAGGTGGAGTTATACATTAGAAGGGAGTCTTAGGTATGAGGCATTTCAGGAAGCCTGTACCTCTCAAGTACCTCAGCCAATGGGGAAAGAGAGAGGGGAAATGCGGTCGAAAATTAGGATAAATAGGAGGCTGTGCCCTTCAAAAATTTGAGAGACCCCAGGGAAAATGCCCCATGGCCTCTCCCTTTATGCGAATAAAGTAACAGGATTCCTCTGTCTCCTTCTTGAACATAAACCTCTGGTGTTTGTGGATTAATTTTCCTGACAGCTCTTTTCACCCAGCACTGAAACATGGCTGCATCTTTTCTATGGAATGAAGCTGGAGTTTAAATCAAGGGCATCTATTTGTTGGTATCTGCGACTGCATCTCTATTTTTGCAGCTAAACAAAACTATTGATTCCATTTGATAGCTTAAGAACCTCATTAAAAAACTATAAAGGAATAGATTATTGTTATGTTATTTATAATTTAATCATGATTTAAGATAAATATCTGTAAATCAAAAGATGTCTAGTCATTACTTTTGTTGTATTTCTTCTTGTGCTTTTCCCATCTTTTAGGTGAAGGACAGCAAAGGATTTTAGTTTCCCCTGACAGTGCATTTTTTCTTTAAGGACAGTCAAATGAAAAAAAAAATAATACCCAGGATGAAGAGCTGGATGTAATACTCTGATCCAGGGAAATACCTTCATTCAGAAAAGGATTTTAACTGTATTTTAACATTATCATCAGCTTCAGTGAGAAAGACGTAGGTGTGTGTTTCCAGAATGAAAAATCAGCTTTGAACAATTTGCATGCTTAGTCCTTCTCCCTAGGAGGGACAGGAGCTCTGAATTCCTTGCTGAATGAGAACAATGAATATGCAGATCCAGCACAGCAGCCTCTTAAGTCCTTTCAGGAGACCTGGTAGAAACAGACAGATCAAATAGAAGTAGAGGAAATCTCAGTGTGTATCTCACATCACTGGCTCTTTGAAATACAGAGTGCCTGAAGCAAAGTGAGAACAGTAAATGTAAGGACAGGATGGCAAAACCGGAGTAAGAATTTTTCAGGAAAAAAAGAGTTTGAAAGAGTAATAAATGTTTCATTGCCTTAAATTCTAAAAGGAGTTTAATCAATAATGGGAAAGGTACCAAAGATTTCTGTACCTCAGTATTGATTCTTATGTTATATTTATCCTTTGAAAGGCACTGGCAGGTCATTACTGAATTAGATAGAAGAGCCCTGAAAAGCTAAGGACTTTTATCACCCTCAAAATTTGTCACTCAAGATCACAGGGAATGTTTATTTTTGGAAAACCACTAGTTCCACCTAGTATGTAAGGGAGAACAGTCCCAGCTGTCAGACAACAAGCCTGATGTTTCTGTTGCTGTCTGGAAGGGTTCATACATCATCCTTTATGTTTGAAAAGAAGATTATTATTCTAGCCTAACAAATAGTTTATTAATTTACTTTGGCTTTTCAGTTAATCATTACCCAGCATTGCACCATTAGCAGATTTGTGACCCTCTTTATTACAATTTTATGTAAAACCCCTGGCATTTACATGTTGGACTTTTTATAAATAAACTCTGGACTAACCAGAGACTCTGTAAAAGAAAACAAATACCGTCTGAATGGCTAAAAATTTCCCCCTCCCCTGAGGAAACGTGACAAACTCTGCATTTGTGTGAGTGTTTCCAGGGCTTGGACTGTTCATTCCTGGGTTTCCCACACGGACCCTCAAGCCAAAGGACAATGTGCAGCCCTGTTGTAGTAGCAGTAGCCAAAATTCCCATTGTGCAATGTTTATTTTACAACTTCTCTATATTAGCTTGCCAGCCAGCCTTCTGTTTAATTACAGTTTAAACTTAAATGCTTTAAAAAAAGAAAAAATCTCTATCCCTTTTTCAGTATCTCATTTCAGTGCCCTCTCTGCTTTATGAGTACATTTTCTTAGCCCTTCTTTTTTTCTTCTATTGCTTTATGAGGAAAACAATATTATCTTTGAATATTTAACATACAGTAGGACATAAAGAACAATGAAATCCCCAAATTGAGCTTTCTATCTTGTTATGATTTACAACTCCATTTCAGTTTTTCCCCTAATAGCCTACCAAGATCATGATAAACTGCTCCATATAACCCCTTTCCGTCAACAGAGATTAAATTACTGTGTTGGGGTTAAAACCAGGAATTGTTTAGGGAATGATAAATTAAAACCTTGATAGTTCATAAGGAATTTCCTAGAAAAGATGACTCTGTGAATGAGATTAAGGGGAATGTGCTATGAAGGGCTAGGCAGCACCGCAGTGGGCCTAGCCCCTAACTGTGTTTAGCTGTACCTGGTGAGGCACCAGCAAATAGCTCCACCTGGATCCTGTGAATAAAGCAAGACTAAACTGGCTAAATTAATTCTGTATTATACTGGGGAGTTGTGAAGATCAGAAAAAAAAAAGAAAAAAAAAACCCCAATGCCCCTGTAGTGGATCTGTTCAAATTATCACTTACTTATTTACTTTCTGTGAGATAAGAATTAGGAAAAAGCAAAGCAGGCACAAAACTTAAAAGAATACAAAGAAGTTTATTAACAGACCTAAAAGGAAGGGGAAAAAAAAAAAAATCATACCACACCTTCGGAACACCTCTCCTCCCTTTCCCCCTTTTCCCACTGCAAAAAAACAACCCTTGAGACGTTCAGTCAGTTTACCACTTCCACAATAACCTGTTCAGTTCATTTAGGGAGAGGAGTCTCTCTTGCTCATGCTATGGAGACATCTCCACAAGAAGTTCTCTCATGGCTTCAGTGTCACGAGCCAGCCGCCCAGGTTGGTTCTCTGCTCACATGTGAGAGTCCCTTCCCCCAACTTACAGCTTTCTCCACAGCTGCTTTCAAGGGTCCAATCTTGAGCTACTGGGGTACCATTTTAAGGTTGAGCTGTTCAAAACAAAGGTTCTCCTCACCCATCTCTGGGAGCGTCTTCATCTCTAAGAATAGAGGCCCTCCCCCTTCCCTGGGAGCAAAAAGGGTCTTCATCATCTTCATCTCTAGGACTATCTCTGGGAGCATCTCTAGGAACTGAGGTCTTCTCCTCCCAGTTGGTGCAAGAGTTCTCATCGCTTCCATCTCTCCCTGTTCAAACTTCTTATCAAATTACAGCTGCGTCAGCATCTGCTTATCTCAGAGCAGGTGCTTTTGCTCACTACTGCAGTCTGAACACTCCACCCCCCATGCTTTCATGAAATTACAACGGGTACTCTGATATATCATAGTCTATCACCACCATAACTTTACAACAGAATTCCAGCTTTCAAGCATCTCCTCTTTCTCCTCCCCCAGGACCCCAGCTCTTCTTTCTTTACTTAATGTCTGCAGGCTTCATTTGTTCTGGAGGAAACTTACAGCACTAAAAAAGGGTTAATCTCACCCAGCCCCACAGCTGGAGTTCGCTTATCGCTGTTGGTCACATGAGCTTTGCCGGGCAGCGGGGCAGCTTCAGCTGAATCTTCAGCCACACTGGAGGGATGGGGGGTGTGGAGCTGGGCTGCGCTGCCTGCACGTAACGGGGCTGTGGGGGGCCGCGGATGGAACAGGGCTGCACGGCTCCAGGACGGCTGTGGCCCGGCCCTGTACGGGCCCAGCCCAGTTACCTGTCCCAAAGCCGGAAGCAAAGGAGAGCTTCCCAGGGTTTGTCCATTCTTAAATGTGGACCATATAAGGCGGTCAAAATTCTAAGTGGCTTAAAAAATTGTCAATATTCAAACTGGCCAGCTGATAGGTTCTGTCAAGTCACAGAGGAAGCTGTAAGCACCTCTTTGCAAGAAAATCACTTCTGGGACTATGTTTGCTAACCCATGACTGTCCCAAAACCCCTGCCCCCATTGGTTCTTCTTTTTTGCAGGTAAAAGATGATCAGGATGGTAAAAATAGCAAGGTGTCTATAATTTATTCAGTTGTTTTTATTTTAGGTTTTGGTGCCCCAGTTAATAGACATGGTGTTCAGGGTTTCTTTGAAAAAAATAATTTCAAACTTTCCCTGCAGATAGGGATTTTTTGACAAGGGCTTTGTGCTGAGTGTCTACTTTAATAATTCTGTGAGCTGTAGTAAAAGAGAGTTACAGTAAACCTGAAGCTCAACCCGAGCATCTTTTATTTTCTTCCAGTGCCTAATGTCTGTAATTTACATAGAATCTACTCTCAAGACTTTTTTCTATTTGTGAAAAAAATGCTTCTTTTGCTCTTTTAATGAGACAACTGTTTGCTGCATCTTGTATTATGCACAGGTATTGCTGACAAACTGGGAAAATTTAATTTGTAGTTTTATTTCTTCTCAGTTTTGAAAGATGTGATTATTTCTGTTGATTTTTTCTGAAGATTATAGGTCTTCAGGTAGAGAGCTTTGAACAGTAATTATTCCTGTCAGGACGAAAGAGAGAATAAATGGACTTGTAGGTATTTGCTGTTTACTTTGATAATATTCAGCCTTGCTCTAAATGTCTTGTCATTATGTTTACAAGATAAAGTAACCTCTGTGTTTTGGCACCAAATTTTGCTGCCTTTCTTAATGTGCACAGTCCAAGCTGTCAAAACAAGTAACAAATAGATTGAAAAGGAAGCACTGAAATCTGTAGAAGACCTGGACAAAAACCTCTTTTTCTTACTGAAAAGAGAACTGAGCACATGAACCAATGAGACTTTTTCCATTAACACTCTTCCCTGAATTTCCATGATTTCAAAGGTGCTTTAGTGCTGAAAATCAGAACTTGCATTAATGTTAGATCTGATTTATTCCATATTTTCCTGTTAGATAAAATTAGCTTCTATAAATAAATAGACCTGCGTGTTCCAGGGTAATATCTTTTTACTGTGTGGTGTAATCTCTGTAAGTGCTACAGCTCAGATATTCCAGGAATGCACATGGAACACTGACTGCTGGACACTGTGCTTACTGCATTCTCATAAATATTGCTGTAAAGCATGTTAAGAGTTGTCACACATCCAAATCAGCGCTAGACAACTCTCAGTAAACGTTTTGCTCGCGTTATGTGGATCTAAGTTGTTTCAGGCAGAATTATATGAATATCCTAAAGTCAGATATCTTCAGATAATATGAAACAAAATACTATTAAAACCTGTGAGATTGTGAGATAGCTGTTTCATTTACCCCGAGGCTCTAATTTGGGGCAGTAACACAGAGGCCATACCTGTGACCAACTGGATTCTTGCTGAAGTTTTGGAGGCAGGCAGATTTTTTATTTCCCTTTGTAGCTTGGTTTTGAAACCTTCTCCTTGTACCTTACACTAAGAACTTTAATGAAATCAATTTTGTGCAGGAGGCTCTCTTTCAGTGTGAAAAATGCCTTTGCAGGCTTGATACTGAAGACATGATTTCTTGTGAGCATAAACTCATGCACTAATAAAGTAATAGTTCAGGTGGGGCTGCTCTACACAGGCTCAGTCCCAGCAGCCCCACAGCTGTTTGTGGCTGAGCTGATGCATTTCCACTGTGGGGATAACTGAATTTGAATGGACTGAAGGCAAACATCTTTTACTTTGCTCTTCTCTATGTATTAAGACTTTCCATTTACCTAGTTTAATTTCATGAAAACTGGTAAGGATCAGCTGGGCATATTTTATCTGTCCACAGAGGGGGTTATGTTTTCTTTTACCTCAGTACATTAATGGCTATTTCTGTTTGTTTCTAATTTTGATGTAGCAAAGAGTCTTTTCCTTAATTTTCAAGGCTTGTATTACCTATTACCTGTATTGAATCTTTTTAAAAATTAGTTAACACATGTAAATCATAAGGAGTTGGACTGTGATGACCGTTGTGGGCCCCTTCCAACTCAGGATATTCTATGATTTTGTAATTCTATAAAGTAGTTGATTCACATTATATTGGCTTTCATGAAAGTAGATTTTTCTAATAGCACCTAGAAGTTGATGCAGGTGTTTTTAACACCATGAACCATGACTTGTTCACAATCATTTCCTTCAGCAGCTGTCCAATAGCTTGTTCTGAGATGAAGATTGTATAGTATTGATTTTGCTGTATGGGACTGATCCGGAAAGCAGTGATGGTGTTTTCTGGCCCGATGCCATGGCTGGGGTCACACCGGGGTGTGACAGGTTTGGGTTCAGCCCCTGGTGTGTGACACTGGGCCAGTGCAATGTTTGTTCCTGTGGTTCACCCCTTCCAGTGGGGAAGCAGCAACACTCTGCTGCTGGCAGAGGATATTGTGGGAATGCGTTGGCGTCAATGCTGTCCGCTTGAAGGTTAGCTGCTTAACTGCTCAAAAATAGCTTCCTTCCCTTGTTTTGTTAGGAAAGCAACTATTTCATTATCCCATCTGGGATTAATGGAACTGTTTGATGAGTCTGGTTGGGAGAGAGGGAAATAAAAGCCTTCCAGGCATTCCTTTGGCTTATGGCTTATCTCAGCTTTAACAAGTGACACAGCAGCACAGCACTGACCTCCAGAGAAGGATGCTGACCATGTTTGTACTTGGTAATTCTACTACATCCAGCAAAGGACTGACGATATCAGCAAGTTTGCTCAGCACAGGGGCTGTGGCACGTGGCTCTTCATGAAGCTCAGTAAAACTGACCACTAAGCCCCTAAAAAGACAAGACATCGCCCTGAGAGCCCCATACCTACAGATCCAATGCCTGTCTCTGATTCTAAATTTTTTCCCCTGCAATGACATGATCAAGATGCACTATGTCATATTCCAGAAATTTGCCCTTGTAATGTGTGGTCTTGCCAGGATTTGGAATGGAAAGCTTTGGCTGAGTGACAGCCTTGGTGTTACAAGCAACTACTGGTAACAGCCTTAGCATTGGCCGGGCGTGGCTCAGGTTAATGCCCACTGCAGTCTCATTTGCTGAGAACACACACACACTATAGGCACTGTAAACACCAGAAGTCAATTCCCAGAAGACAAAATGTTGGTTTCTCTGCAGTTAGAACTGCACAAGAAGTTAAGAAGTGCAGTTGCTGTACCCTCTTCTACCTGACTTTTAGGCTGTTACACAGACATCGCAATGATCAATTTCTCATCAGGTTTCTCTTGGCACTCACACCACTCTTTACCAATTTTTCCAGGCCATTCTGGCTTTTTAGGATATAGGATAAAGTGTTTGGGCACAGGTAGAAGTGCTGATTGGTTTTAAAGACCTTCAGAACCTGCTGCACCTGGGCTGGGAAATTCCAGACACCAGCACAGACTGGGAGAAGAGCTCAGGGAGAGTAGCACTGCAGGCAACTTGGGGGTGCTGGTGGATGAGAGGCTGGGAGTGAGCTGGCCATGGGCACTTGTACCCCGGAAAACAAATGGTGTCCTGGGCTGTATCAAAGAGGAGTGGCCAGCAGCTCCAGGGAACTGATTGTGTCCCTCTACTCCGCTTTCATGAGACCCACCTGGAAAGATAACCACTACCAGCAAAAGTTAATACCAATGTTTTGAACACAGTATTTAATGTAAGTAACTACACCAAGGTAAAAGCACATCTTTCTCTTGATGTTCCTCACTATCACCTTACTCTTCTCACACCTGAACACTGAATATTGTAAATAAAAATAGCAACTGGCCGTAGTTCTTCACAAATTCTGTCACTAGACGCTTAATCTAGATCACACACGTGTCTGTCACAGGGTAGTGGCCTGCAGGAGCCTGGAAAGGCCTTTGCCTGCAACTGGGCAAAGGCAGGTGGAAAAATGTGACAGCTGAAAAAGAGCATTATAACAATCTGAACATCTGCAGAAGTTAGAAAAACCCAGACAAGACAAAATTAATATCTGGGAGACAGTAAGTTATTCGTCTGGATATGGAAGAGGTCCCTCATTTGTCAGGGCAGAGAATTTCTTTCAAAACAGTTTTTTTCTAGAGCAAATTTGATGTCAGTAGAATTTGGAAGCTGGAAAAAGAGCAAAGGGGTTATCTTTCACATCCAGTTTTAAAGAACAGCTTTGAAAACTACTGGGAAACATTTACACACTCAGCATTTACTGCTGTAATAAACTCGCTTTCATTTTTAAAGCCAAGCATCACCATGTGGGAATTCCACACACTTGGTGGTTTCTATAGCTCACGAAAACATCTGTACTTCCCTCCTTGGTGCAGAGATGATTCGAGTCTCAACCAGAATACTTAAATAGCGTAGCCATATTTAGCATAACAGCCTGCCATTACTGTGCTGCCATGGGTATGATCCTCACACCAGATCCTTCTGCACAGGTAGGAGCAGATCACAAAGACAAAAAAGCAGAGTGACCACGGTTTCTCAGCCCCACACATCGAGAATACAGCTGGATTTGAAACAGTCAACCTCTCATGAGAGAGAATTGAATTCCTACTAAGAATTTGTTAAAAAAAAAATAGACATCATAACAAATCAGAAACACTAGGGCTTTGTACCTCAGCCTCACTGAAAGGGAAAAATCCAAAATTAGGCATTAACTAGCAACCTAGGAAAGAGCAAGCAAGAAAGCACATTGATACAGTTAACTCATTTTTCTTCCAGTATTAAATTCAGAGAGAACTTGAAGTTCTACATGAATGAAGGCTCTTGTACTGGGATATAAATTGCATTGGCTGCCATTCCAGATTGAGCAGCACCTCAGAATGTTTCAATAATGGCTGTTTTTCATGACATATCCTGCCTGCACACAGCTGTTCAACACTCCAGGGTTGACTTTAAATGTTCGTAGTTCATCTATTTGGATTTTTGCACTTCTAAGAATCTACTCCATTTACAGAAGTGCTGCTGGAGAGAAGTTGATGCTTACCAGGTGAACATTCACACCAAGAACTGCTGTTAATTCGGAAAAATTTTGCTATCCATCAGTTAAGGAGCCATCAAACACACGGGGAACCTCATTGGCCAAAGCAGGATATATTTCATCTTACATTAGTAGTGAAAGGCGAGTAACTGGGAAGACATGACAGAACATTTAAAGGACACATGGTATCTTGTTTGGCAAGTTTAGTAGTGCTGCAGTTGAAAATAAAAAGGATTTTGCTATCACTCTCTTGAATCATGGACCTCAGTTTTAACATTGTGATACACGGACTGCTAGATCAGTGTTGTGCATGCAAATCACTAATCTCATGATAGATTAAATAAAAAGCTAAGTCCAATTTACAGATTTTAAAAACAAAACCTATTTCAAATATCTCACTTCAGTGCACA
Source organism: Corvus moneduloides (assembly GCF_009650955.1). NCBI lineage: Eukaryota > Metazoa > Chordata > Aves > Passeriformes > Corvidae > Corvus > Corvus moneduloides. The sequence continues at coordinate 112,749,654 of NC_045477.1, forward strand.
ACACAAGGTATGTAAATTTTGCTGGAAGTCGCTGTTTCACTAGAGGTAACAATTTTTACTACCAGCATTGGCTTGACTTTCTTAAAAGGGCACCAGGATCAAGACAGCCAGTCTGCTTCTAAGTTTCATTGAAAAGAACAGTAAAGCCTGCAGTAAGTTTCAAAATGACATGTATTTTTTTAGATTTTCTTTATTGATTCATGAATATTTATCTAGTTCTTTCTGTGTGATACAACACTGACCTGAGGTACCAGTGTTGTGAGGAGTGTGAACCTACACACAACTTGTTACCTACTCACTGCAGCTTTGAAATTTTCAGAGGTTGAAGGATGATGATCAGGGACAGCTTCATGGTCATACAGCATTTTTGGTAAAAAAAAAAACAAAAGGTAAAAAGATAAAAGGATGTCTGTTTGGCTTATGAACAATCAGTTTTGAGACAAATGGGGGTTGGGGGGGGAAATGTAAAATCAGTTACCTGGAACAGTAACCAAGCCATAAGGCTTCAGGATCTGCGGTGATGAAAGTCACCCAAGGCTCTCCACCACCACAGCTCTCACCATGAAGCAAAGTAAGGGATATATGAAAACTTAATTGGAGGGAAGGATTCACAAGCTGTCATAAAGCACAAGTCCTTCTCTGCAAAGTTTTCTCAGACCCTGCTTACTCCCATCATCCACCTGGAAAATGTATTTGACTGTCACTCTCCCCGTCCTTGGGGGCTGGGGAGCTCCTCCATATGGATCAGACTGTGGGCAGTCACACCAGGCACTCTCCAGCACACAGGGTATTGCCAAAAGCAACTTCTGCTTTGCAAAGTCATTAGATTTAACCGAATAGGTCAAAAGCAGATAGTAGTAATTTCAGGTGAAATGAAATATAATCCCCCAAGCCTGGAATGTGCAAGACTGGTTTAGGATACTTTAGAACAATCCAGCAGAGAGCCACTGAGAGTTTGGGATGAATATTTCAGCTGTGACTATTCCATCACTGCAACCGATGCCAGAATTTGGCACCAATTGTACCATACACCATTGGGCTGTACCAGTCTGGAATCAGAGTATCACATTCAAACCTATGAAAACCTTCCTCACCTAGCAGGTTCTTTCCTGAAGTATTCCATACTTTTCCTAAAAAGAAAACCAACCCCCACATGCCTAAACTTCTTTTCCTAAAACACTTCCAAAAAAATAAGAAGCCTTTAGTCAAAAGCAAAGCAGCACCTGCATTGCAAATCTTTTAATTCCCAGGAATTGTGGTTTCATTTCCGAAGCAGTAACAGAACTGTACTGACTTAATTTTTAAGCAAACCTGGCAAGAGAGCTTTTGTTAACTTCAAGAGAAAAGGACAATTAATTTTATCTTCAAAATGGAACTTGCAAAAGCAGCAAATACGTGCCCGGTTGTAAGTCTTGCCTATCTGGAAAATTACCTGCACAGTTTTTTGCAGTTTTTTTTTTTTACTCAATACATTAATGTTTTGTAGAGAGACAAAATATTTTCTGAAGCAGAGTTGCACTCCTGAAAGAGGCTTTTACAAGTCTGGCCTGGCTTTACTATCAAACTAGAACACGTCACAGTCACAGACTCTCCAGCTAAAAATTAACAAAGCCCCTTCTTTAACAACTTCACAAGGCTTCCACAAAAAGTCAGGTGACCCATTGAGTACACAACACTTTGAGTGCACCTGTTCAGACAAAATCAGATATCAACCACCTCCTTCTAAAAAGTGCATTTACAACCAGAGATGGTGCAGTAAGGAATACACAGCACTTACCTATCACAGCATGGACTAAACTGACTAGAAGCAGCAGCACTAAATTCCAGGAATACTTACCAGACCACAGGACAAACCATCTCTCCAAGAGCCACAGGTTTAAGACATAGTTCACTGCTGCCAAAACCAAGTAATTCTGAGGAATAAATCAACCAGTTTTATGCAATTCAGGCAGATCCACCTCCTCATGACTTCAAGGAAACAACAAAAAATGGTGACCACCCATTGTTAGACTGGTGTCTTTTGGCTCTGTATGGTTTCCATTAGCACAGTATACTTTACAGGTACCTTAACTTTTGTATGTTTTTTTTTTTTTTAATCAGTTTCAACTGCAATGATTTCTAAAGTGAAAAAAAAAAAATTAAAATACAAACCTCTCCTGAAATTGTGATAAACTCAACTTAGCAAAAGGAATGCAAAATGAAATTCTTACCTATGTGTATTGACTGAAGTGCAGCAGGTTTGTCAGCAGGAAGGCACTGAAGAACCTCCAGTGTGTGTGAACACAGCCCAGCAGGGGAACAGCTCCGGAGATCCTGAGGTTCGAGTTGTGGGGAGCTGATGCCATCGAGGCGATGGAGAACACTGCTCTAGAAAATGCCTGCACTCGGATTTGTGCTCTTCCAACTCTCCACCCTCTCCCAGAGCAGTGCCTTTCCAAGAGGCTAAAGCAGGAGAGGGACTTCTGTGATGCAGACACTCAGCACTGCTGATGAGCAGGAATCCAGCTCATCATCCAGGCTACAGCCCAGAGGTGCTACAGAAGATAGAGCAACTCCTTCAGTACCAACCTTCCACTCCAAAGTAAGGGAGAAGTGCTAAGGTCAGCCTCACACTCTGAACATGCTATGTCCTGTTTCCACACCAGAAGCTGCACTGAATATCCATCGTCTAAATGGGATTCCTGCTCATTCACATCCATGGGAACAGGATTTGGACCCCAGTTCAATATTCAGCAAAAACAAAAACTCCAAAAGCCCTGAAACAAACTTGCTATAGCTACAGGTTCAAGTGGGAGACCAGAAACAATCAGGCTATGAAGGCCAAAAAAGTCTGTACTTTTAAAAATGTTTCCTACTACATACAAAAACAAATGCAGGATGTGATGTTTGCTTAGTTTTATTAATTTATTTCTGCAGGAATCTGCAACTTGGAGTATGCACTTTCTGGAGGTACCATGCATGCATAGCCTCTGAATGCTTTTATACAATTTCATCTCTTAGTAATAAGTTCATTCACAGCATACACAAATCTAGAATGTAGACACCATATATACAGGATTAAACAAGATCGTGTCTTCTTTTTTTAATGAAAAATTTAACAGGGTTTCACACAGCAGGAAGTATGGATTAGATACACTGGTGCCACCATAAATAAATAAGTTTCAAGAACACAGTTTTTTAAAATTGGTTTCAAAGGTACTGGAAATCCAGGATTATAATATTGCATTAACTCCATTGATTTCTGATTATTCCAAGAAAAATATTTGCATTTATGGACATAAACAGCAATGAAAGCCCCAACTGAAGAAATTGTGGCAAAACTCAGCCATGTCTGGGTTCATGTAAGATTGACAATTTGAAACGAAAACAAATGCAGCTGCACATAGAGACAGTACTGACTGTGAGATGTGATATCTGTGCATGTCTTCCTTCCTTGTGGGATTTGGAGTCACTGAAGTACAGAGCACATCAATTCTGTGGTACCAAATTGGCTGTTAAATTATGTCCAACCATCCACTTCTCATCAGGATAGTCATGTTCACATTCTAGGGTACACCACTGGATTTTAAAAAAAGAACTATCATCCTGATGACAAGCTTGTTTTTAACATATTTAATATTCTCACATTCTTTTTTAAAACATTCTTTATTGGTTTTATTTTGTCCCCATTTCAACTCAAGTATTTCTGTTTCCGTTTCAAGGGATTTTACAATCAATATTAAATGTAGAAGTATTCAGAAATTGAAAAAGTATTTAGAAATTGAAGGGAGAGATGTATAGCTGGGAGAGATAAAGTAACTGAGAGAAAAGTTGGTTTTTTTTAAAAAAAAAAACGTGATTCAGTAGCATATCATAATCAGAAAGTACTGAGACCAGCTCTTTTAAGAATTATTACACCTTTTCACCACACCTCCCATTTTTCAAGGGAAACACACACATACCACAGACACACAGATACACAATTCAATCTGATCTAAGACTACATTTTACAAAGTACTTCCTTTTGCTTGACTTCCCACCCCTTTCCTCTTCACCCAAACAAGACTAATAATTACATCAAATTAAAAGTAGATCCAAAGTTCAGGATTTCTTTTGGTTGACTATGTTCTGAATAATTTTCCACAAGCTCCACTCTAAATAAACTTTTAAAGAACTACAGTAGTATCCTATAATTAAAGGGAATTCATCTTAAGAGCACAGTAAATATAAAATAAGCTTTATAAAATTTCAATGAACAGTGAGATCATTTTGAATAACTGAATGTCCAAGTCAGTTACAAACTACCAATCTAGTAGCATGGTTGAGGAAAAGCTCAGTCATTAAGGAAAAAAGAAAACACAAGTAGTGCATTAACACAACAGCATCAGCATCCCACCATTCTCACACACACACACACACACACACACACACGTTTTATACAATACAGTGCATTTTGTATGCCAGCTGACATTAGGGTTTTATGTGCATTCAATAAATATTCCATAAACCAATCTTTTTGGTATAATCTACAATTCAGTTGGGGTTTGAATGGCATCACCTGCTTTCAGAAGGAAAATGGATCTTCCAATATTCAAAATACAATTACATTCTAACAAACTAGAAATATTCAAGCACCATGTCAAGTCTTTACTGTTAACGTTTGAGTATGGGCATTTACATGTAAAAGAATACAACAGAAGGGTGTGGTGGTTTTCTCTGTTTGTTTGTACAAGCAACAAATGAGAGTAATTGAAAAAAACGAGGAAAATCATTGGTACAAAGGACTTATTTTTCAATTTAACGGCGCTCACTCATTCTTTCAAAAAGTATCTTGCTGTGGTGGCAGCCTTCCTTCTCTTCCTCTGGTGAAGCTGGGACTAAGATTTGCAAGTCTCCATGTATAGTTATTGCAGTTCAGGGCATTTTTGGACTGAATGCATATTTGCACCTCCTCCTTCAAAAGTAGCATCTATTCTATCTGAAAATGGCACAACTGTATTTTTGCATGACACCCCTACTCTCATTTGCTGACCGTCACTTCAGTTGCTATCTTTTTGTAATTCCAGCAAAAACAAATGCTTCTAGAACTTCACCAGAAGTACACATGAACAGAAAATTGAAATAATACAATGGCAAAGGCATTAGGATAGAAAAGCCATGAAGTTACTGGTATTGTTTGGAGCCATTCATGATACAGCTGATAACAGCAATGCTTCTGCTCATCTGTTTTCTAGTTCTCAGTTCTGTCAAACTGTCCACTGACATGCACAAAATTAGTATCTTTTCATTTCAGCTGACAGTAATTGACAGTAACATTTTTACCCCTTTCCACATGTGATGAGCTCCCCCCACAGCAGTGTAAATCATTAGGAAGGAAGGAAAACTATCTCTGATGCCTTTGACTTTGTTTTGCTCATCAGTGGTGCACAGTGATTGCTGGAGATCTCTTAGCTTATTTAAAATGATCCTGAAGATTTAGTTAGTGCAAGAACATATTGAAAAATGCCAGATAAAATATTGGTTCCTCATCTAAGATCAACAGTTCAGTTCTTACTGTTGTCTTTATAAACTGCGGGGAGAGAAACACCACACTGAGCGATACAGTCAAGATGAGCTTTTCTCCACCCACCCCTTGCAAATGCTGCTTCATTTTAAATAAGGATTCAGACATATGATTGTTCTACCACAGCTTAGCATGTTGTCACACATCAAGTGAACTGTGGTAATTGACAATATGGATGTGGCTGCCATGAGCTAAGAACAGCTTAAAATGAAGTAGTTTAAAACTCTCATGGTAAAGTTAACAGCAAATTTTGCTTTACAAAGTCAATTACCATAACTCAGCTGAAGTGCTTGGTTGCATCTCTGAATTGTGATGAAGTTATACCATAAAAACTCAAATGCACTGTACCAGCCTCTGACCAGCACACAGAACACCCTACTCAATCACACGGTTGTGTCACAGAATCATTCAGCTGCCCAAACCCATGTTTGATCTCGTAAGTATCGAGTGCTTTATTCCAGCAGCCTGAAGCATTCAGACAGATTGAACATCACCTTTAGAATACAGTGTATCATAGGCAGAAAAGTACCAGTAGGATTTTTCAACTCATCTCGTGTTCTTTAACCTATGACAAATATTTCCTGACCAAAATAGAAAGAATGCAGTGTGTAATTTTTCAGGATCTGGCATCTGCTGTTTTGTACAGGCTGGTTTATTAATAATGTGCAAATAAACCTTTACTGAAGAGCTGAGTAATTATTTTTCAGCTAACTTTGATCTGGGGCACAAAGTACCTTCTGTGCTGTAAACATCATGAATTCTTCACAAATTGGAAGCTGAAAAGGCCTAAGGAACTGGGAACAAACTCTTCTCAAACACAACCATGGCCGAGCCCAAGTCTTCCAAGCAGAATTGGAGTAGCCTGTGTTTGGCATATGTCACTATGCTGCTGCACAGCACAGGCTCAGAAGGTTGTGTAGAAAAGCATCCTTTGAGCTTGGAAACACGACGGCCCAATGAAAGCATGCAGCAGGATTTTCATCTGCAACGTGGTAGAATTCATTCTCGGTTTATTACCAGTGTTGACACAGCCACGTGAGCACTGTACAGGCAAACGGGATTGTAAAAAATTACCTCTGATTACACTCTCTGTAACACTCATACAGTTCCTCATTTAGTCACCTCAGGTCACTATTTCAATCAGCAATTTTTTGTAGACATAAATTACCCTGAAAAAAAGCAGCAATTACAAATACCCTTCTCCTTGTTTTTTTATACATTGCAAAATTTACCATTGCATTTACCTGTCTTCTTTTTCAGTAGCTTACAATCTAGAAGCACAGGGAGCCTTTGTTTTCCAGCTAGCTGTGGCCAGGTTAAGTCAGCTCTGGCTCTTCAGTTTTTCTGGTTAAGTGTAACACTTCACACCATTACTAAGAGTCCTATAATTTTCTTTTAAAAAACAGTAGTTGTGGGTTGGTTTTTTTTTAGAGCCACTAAGCAGTAACTATAACCACAGGAATAAACACCAGTAGTTATTTGCTTTCCTGCATACATTCTTCTCAAAATTAATCCTTTCCCATTTTCAGGTTTTGTTTTCTGCTTTGCTCACTGCAATGGGAAGGAATTTAACCCTTAATTTATTTATTTTCTAGTGCAGCAGAAGCAGAAACATCCTAACACATTACTCCCACCCCTTGCAATATGAAGATTGTTGACTGGCAAAGGCCGGGCAGATGGACTGAAAGGTTCCCCATGTTTCCTTCTCTTACAGCTGTTGGCTTGAAAGCCTGTGTTCAACCCAATGCAGCCCCTTCCTGAATTTCAGGTGTATCGTGGCATTTCACACTGTTCACAGCGATTTAGTGCTGGGTGATTTAGGAAGGTGCAGCTACCACAATTCCATGGGGCCCCTTCAAAGTCTTCATCTCTTGGCTGAGTCCGTGGAGTCTGTTTGGAGCTGTTCTGATGCTCTAAAGAAAAGCCAAAAGAAAACATTTTATTTCAGAAGAGAAGGGTTAATAGTCAAGACCACACTACTGGAAGGTCATCTAATTAAACAGTCTGTCTTAAAATTAACATGGAAATCTTTTACTAAGGCACTTCTAATTCAGTTTGTGAAATCTGAATATTTAAAGTGTTTCATTTCTGTGAAGAGTCACTTAACCATAACACCTTAAAACCAAGAAGAGCACTCACCACTGTTAGGTCACTGATCCTGCTAAAGGTTTAACAGCTTAAAACATACAAGTTTGTTACTGGCATTGCAGCACCATCCTGTTAAGGAAAGACTTCACTGGTTTACACACAGTAGTCTATTTCCAAGTTTTAAACTACAATAACCTTGCTTTACCTGAAGGGGAAAACTACTTCTAACTTAGTTCCTTCAAACAGTCTGACAAAAGACATTTTTCTAGCATTTATTCAGGCTGAAAAAGAATACAATCTAAAAATAAAATGACAGGCCTATTTCAAAACAAGACAATTCTTCCTCATGCCTTTGAAGCAGGGATGTATGTATATGAAGCAGCATTTAAGTCTGTTTTCATTCATAAAACCAGTATGTATGCAAATCACATATTAGGTCTTAACCCACAGAAACACTTAGCTTTCCATGTCTCCTGACACCACCTCAAGATCTCAGGTTATCTACTATAAGTAAGGAATACTCCCAGGATGTGGGAACACAGCATGTTACAAAATGTTAATATTTATTAACATTAACGCATACCTAGAAGGCATGGCTAAGATACCCAGCTGCTAAACATCTGTGAACTTATGTCTAACAAAGGCCTGCAATTTCTAACTGCACACAAAGTAATTTGCAGTTGCTGCCCCACCTGCTAAGAAATGCAGCAGACTGCTGATGACAACCTTAGTGCAAACAGTACTTAAATCTTCAGAGACAAACAAAGGAAATAAAAGTAACCTCTTTGCTTAGATGCAAACACTTAGATGCAAACACAAAACAGCCCAGAAGCTGCACAGTCACATTAGCAGTGCTTGACCTCAACAAATTCCTCGTAAGCCGGGCAGTGTGGGCACTTGACTGCGTTCCATTGACTGGCCAGATGGCAGCATAGAGCACACCCTTGTCTGCCCACCTCGTCTGTCTGCCCACACTTTCAACAGCTGAATATTAAACAGTATTTATTATTTAAGAAAAAAACAAAACCCGATGTCTCCATGTAAAAATCCAAGCTCTGAATACAGTACAGCGGCCCTAGAACCGATCTCTAATAAGCTGGCAGACAAAACCTGGAAGCTGGTTGTACAAGGCACTATCTTCCTAACCACTAAATAAAATAACTTATTTCATGCCAGTTTTGCACATTATTTTGCTTTGAAATAATAAATCAAATACGATAGTGTAATTAAGAGAATGTCTTCAAGCATCACAAAGCAACAGGTCCTTAAATCAACCAGATGATCACTGCAATTTAATGTGACCCCAGGCAGCTGCCTTCACACCACGGCTCACTTGATGCTCCCTGCTACCTAATGCAGGGAACTCCTCCCAGTACTACCTTTTCTTTGAGCCACAAGCAGCAGGGCTTTCCCTTTCTTTTAAACTTCCACACAGTAATACTTTTATTACATTGAGGAGTAAGATACTTGCTTCAAAAGAGGGGAAAAATTTCCTGATATGAATTCAAAATTCACCTACAGAAACCTTTGTGGAGTGCTTATCAGCAACCAGAATTTATTTACAAATGGAGTGTCAGGGAGACTGTATGATTACTGATTCAGAAGAGCTACTTCTTTTTTACTAACAAGTGCAGTACATGCTAGTTACAGCAAGAGGAGACACAATATTATAAATCTTATCACACATACCATTTTCAGGAAAAGACAGCTGGTTTTTCTGTATCAGAGCATAGCATTCCACATTGGCTATTTCAGCTCTTTTTCTAATAGGGAATAACTACTTATAATCAAGGTGGTATTAACAGAACATTCATCTGCAACAATCTGCCTGAGGAAAACAAGCTGTAGCTAGGATTACTGCACTTAGATAAAAGTGTTCTGGTTTGAATTATATGGAGAGAAAAGTTAAATAAGTAGAGTTGCTTCCTGTCACCACAGGGACTTTTTAAAAAAGAAAAAAAACCTCACTCAATGCAGATTAGGTGATGATACCTGTTTGTTGACCTACCTTTTTTATATGGCTTTGGTGGCACAACAGGACCAGGCTCTATGTTATCATAGAAGTTACATGCGGCTTTCGGATCAAAGTTTCCTGTCCGAAAAGAAAGGAAAGAAAGTGTAACTTGAAGGTTATTTAAATGCCTATGCCAGTGATATGAACATCAAGAAGCTTCTTATTTTATACATCTTTTTATTATGACACTGTATCTTAGCTTTTTCACAAGTTTTGTCACATATTTTTAGTTTTCTGTCAATCACAGTAATTTTCAGCCAGACAACCCCATATTGAAAAATCAACTCCAGTGAACATTTTGTATTGCTTTGAAAACATGTGAAACGTATGTCTTCCTACAGGATACTTCATTGATAAAAAAGGACTGTGGATATCCTAATCTGTTTGTTTCCATTTAAGACAAGTTTCTGTCGCAAAAAAGATTTTTAAAGACCCTAGTAGATTTTTTGTTTGCCAGCCTCCTGGTTGCAACTCATACTTCAGTTCTGTATTACTTGGCCACAGCCTTTGCCAGCAAAAAATTAAAATTTTAAGTAAAGGATCTTTACAAAGGCATAGGGGTTTTTTAATATGCTCTTGATAAAGTCATTTTATGTCACCACTTTCTTGCTACTGGAATTTAACTTGGCCAACAAAAGTATTAGCAAGTCAAGCTTATTAGGTTGCAACTGAAAAAACCTCACCTTTTAAAGGTAAGTTGTCATTGCTAATATAAACTGAACTCTAAAAACTCCAAATATTCACATTTAAGCACATGCCATATTAGAATCATAGGATCATTTAGGTTAGAAAAGACTTCCAAAATCATTGAGTCCAACCACTATCCCAGCACTGCCAAGTCAATCACTAACCCATGTTCCCAGCTGCCACATCTGCAGGTTTTTTAAATACCTCCAGGGATGGCAACTCCACCACTTCCCTAGGTAGCCTGTTCGAATGCTTGACAACTCTTGCCCTGAAGACATTTTCCCTAATATCCAATCTAAACCTGCCCTGGTGCAACTTGAGGCTGGTTTCTCTCATCTGTCACTTGTTACCTGGGAGAAGAGACTCCACCTTGCCACAGCCTCCTTTCATATTACTGTAAAGAGCAATAAGGTCCCCCTGAGCCTCCTTTTCTTCAGGCTGAACACCCTCAGCTCCCTCAGCTGCTCCTCATCACACTTGTGCTCCAGACCCTTCCCCAGCTCCATTGCCCTTCTCTGGACTCACTCCTGCCCCTCAATGCCTTTCTTGTAGTGAGCGGCCCAAAACTGGACACAGGATTTGAGGTGTGGCCTCACCAGTGCCGAGCACAGGGCGGCAATCACTGCCCTGGTCCTGCTGCCACACTACTGCTGATCCAGGCCAGGTGCCATTGGCCTTCTTGGACCCCTGGGCACAGCTGGCTCATGTTCAGCTGCTGTTGACCAGCACCCACAGGCCCTTTTGCTCCAGGCACCTTTCCAGCCACTCTTCCCCAGCCTGCAGCTCTGCCTGGGGTTGTTGTGACCCAAGTGCAGGACCCAGCACTTTGTCTTGTTGAACCTCATACAGTTGACCTCATCCCATTGATCCAATCTGTCCAGACACCTCTGCAGAGCTCTCCTACCCTCCAGCAGATTAACATTTGTGTCCATATTCAAATGATGTTTTTTAAAAAGTATCAGTTCAATACCTCTAGATTGAAGGAGATCAACTTCTTTCAGTGTACAGTCAACATTTATCTGGAGTTGTCTGTTGAGGCTTCTCAATCTGGTCATTTCCTCAGGCTAGAAAGAAACATCCCAAAATAGTAATTGTGGGAAAGTCAGCATCTTATTTCAAAGAGAAATAACATTGCTATATCTTTGTTAACAGCTTTATTAAAAACTGAATATAGACAGGGCACTGAAAGAAGCCAAACTGGCCCATTACCCCTAACTCATTTGCCCTCAAAAAAACATTCTTCTATTGGCATGTAATGAGTAAAACAAACAGACAAATTACTTAATACTAGAATTCGTTAGTATGACGTTGCTGAACTCAAGTTTATAAAACCACACACATCACTAAATTCTGTATAAATGGATGACTTGCTGATGCTACCTTGCATCAAGATGATCAGAAAATAGAATACAAGCTGTAGCCCACATTAACTATTACTCAATTATAACTGAATGAGGTCAAAAGCTTTATTCATTTGCATCAACCCAAGAAGCTCCAAGAAGCCAAACCTTCTAGCCCAGTATATTTAAATTATTCAATGATGAAAGATTGTAATTATTAACAGACTAATCAGTTATTTAAGTGCATATATTTGCATATCATTAAGAAACCCTAAGTTACTGGAATGCAAAGCTTTCTTAATGCTAGCAGCATCAATCACTAACGTTTTATTCCAGGATACATTGCAGCATCACAGTCACAAAATTACAGAACATTTGAGGTCGCAAGAGACCTCTGGAGGTCATCTGGTCCAACTGCTCTGCCAAGCCTCCAACCAGACTTTGTGCCACTGATTGCCACACTTTTGACCTGGCTGTTCATCCAGTTTCCAATGAACTTAAGTGCTAATCCAGCCCATACTTCATCAGCTTCTCTATAAAGATCTTACACGAGACAATGTTGAAAGCCTTGCCAAAGTCTAGACAGACAATAACCACTGTCTATCTAGGTTACCAGGACAGACTTTGCATCCTAGAAGTTTACCAAATCAGTCAAGCTTGGCTTCCCCTTGGTGATTCTATGTGACTACTACGGATCACTTTCTTGTCCTTCATGTGCCTGGAAATAGGCACCAGCATTAGTTGCTCAAATCACTTTCCCAAGGATCAAGGTGAGGCTGACCAGCCTGTAGCTCCCTGGGTCCTCCCCTTCTTGAAGACAGCAGTTACATTTGCTCTCCTCTAGTCTTTGGGCACTTTCCCAAACACCATTAATCAACTCAAGATTATCTGGAGTGGCCTTGCAATGACACCTGCCAGCTCCCTTAGCAGTCATAGGTGCATCTCATCCAGGATTATGACCTCGTGTACGACTGCTTTGCTTAAGCATTCCTTGACCTGATTCTCTTCCACTAAGGGAAGAGAATACCTTCCTTGCTTCACACTTTTCCCAGGGTCTCTGAGACCTGGGATTCCTTAAAGACTGTGCCAAGTTTATTCAGTATCTGAAGCCTTTTCCATGTCCTACATAACCAGTTCTCCCATCTTGCTCATCCATGAGCCCACATTTTCACTGGTCTTCCTGCTGTCACCTAGGTAGCTACAGAAGCCTTTCTTTTGGTCTTTGAAATCCTGTGCCAGATTCAACTCCAGTTGGTCTCTGGCTTTCCTAACCTCATCCTGGCACACTCAGCGCCTCTGCACTTCTCCCAGGTACATCCTTGCCAAATGCTGCCCTGTAGTTAAGCAGCCAACAGCCCTTCTGTGCCTTCCAGCCTACACCTGTGTGCACTGTTTGTGTCAACACAGCCAGTAAGTCTGAGCTGATTTGCTTAACAACTGCACACAGTGGAAGCTGCTTCTCAGCCAGATGCATTCCCTTATCAGAGCCACACACATTTGAGCTAGAGTCACTTGCAGGTGGAAGTCACAGAGATAAGAAGAATCAACAAGGAAAATAGGAGAGTTCCAACTTTTTCAGGCAACACTGCCAGTGAAAAGTTATTTGGCACATCCTGCACATACCAAACGAGAAAATACTGTCTATGAGAAGCAACTACTCAAACAACAAAATACTGTTTTAAAAATAAAAGTTAAACCTTCCTGCATGACCACCAAGCTCTATATGGCTTAGGCTTATTGAATAGACTTGGGCATACTTTTATTGGTTGTTATGAAAGCAACTATATTCAGTTCTGTGGTCCACAAGAGCACATGCATACAACTTTCTGAAGTTTTGTTGGGAACACTTAAGAAAACTGGACACATCTGGTTCAACTACCTTATGACAAATCAAGTACTTAAATCATCTCCAAAGATTGAAGATTTTATACTCAAAAGTATTTTTTGAACAGTACTTTAGTTTCATTAAAACACAAAAAATAAATGTGTATGTTGAATTAAAATACTAACAAATTGCTTACTGTTGGAATTGCAGTTGTACAGCTGACTCTTCGAAGCCGCCTCTGCATCAGATCATGCTCCATACCATTGACTTCGGTTTTCAGGCGTTCGAGCTCTTCTTTCTCAAGCTTCAGTTCCTTTGCTAATCTCTCCATCCTTGCTCGCTGATGTAACAGCAAGGCTAATGTTTTACACAGAAGAAATAGTTACTAGCACATAAAAACCTGGAACACTGAATTCTTAAGTTATGCTTAAGATTCACGAGTGACCTTTCTGGAAAAAAAAAAAGTGATTGTAGACATGCAGCCAAGTATCAGTGGGAAGATGCTTTCATGCCAAATGAACTACAATTTAGAAAAAAGTTCTTCCAGAATAAAAACACATTTTAGACAGTAACTTGAAGTTGTTATTACCATTTTGGTCAAAGCTTCTTTTTTTGCATTTGGTCTTTCTCGTCTCAAAAATACAAAGGCACCTGTACAAGGAGACAACTTCTCAGGATGAAACAGCAACCTAGTTATACTAATACTCTACTGACAAAAAAAAAAAAACCAACACAAAAACCAGAGGTAAGATCAGATGGTAACACACACTTCATACCTGCTGCTCAACAGCAGCTGACACACCAGCCTTGAGACATTAGCCAAATGTCAGTCCTGAATTGGTTTTTTTTCACTGCTATTACAAACTGTGGTATAACTCTTAAGTAGTCTTGGCTTTTTAGGGAATACTGTAATCCTCAATACTGTAAGTTCCCCAGGGTTCAAAGGAAATACTATAGAGCTTTAACAAAATTACTACAGAACCCAGAAAATAAGAAGTTGAGCCAGCTCAGGTGCTTCAGACTCCTAATTCTACGACAGATTGATTTCTCCAACCTCTCTCTGCTGCTTGCCATTCCCTCATTTTCATCATGGTACTGAAATTTATGACTCTCAGTCACAAGCTGATGTTGGGCTCCCAGAGAACCAAAGAAAAGAATTTTGACTAGCTAGAAGATAATATTCAGTTTCCTAAAGAAGAGCATTTCTCAGTATTTCATCATGATGCAAAGCTGGCCAAGTTAATGCGATGCTTAATCCTTTCTGATGAGGCTGGTTTTACGTGATTGAAGTCTGCTAGAACAGAGAAAAATAAGACATTTGATGTGGGTATTCAGACAAACATGCTGCTCATATAACAATGTTCCAGCAAACTGTTTAAAATAAGGACGCTGCAGAACCTGCCAAAAGCTACTTCATGAAAAGCCCCAGTCAGCACTTGCCCTTTTCTTCAGCCCATCCAACAAAGGCAAAGGAAAAGCACGTAACACACAAGAATATTCACATATGAGCTAAAAGGAGTTAGAAAAATAAGCAGCAACATGACAACTTACTGCAAAAGCTTAAGAACAACCCAACCTGTTAGAAGCAGATATCAGCATTCCACACAAAAATGTAGCACTGTAATTTGGATTTTGTATGGATTCACCAATTCACAACCAAAGAACAAACACCCAAAAACCTAGCAAAGAGTAACACCAAGTGTTTTTATACTTCTGGCACCAGAATTATTGAACAGAACTGTTCTCTACTTTTTCAAGTAGCATAAGTCATGCAAGCAGAATTAAGAAAAAATGTACAATACCAGACTGAATAATTTTCCACTACTGTTACCAAACCTTGTCTTTGTGTGATTCCTCCAACTTAACACGGTGTGACTACATTTCATAGCTTCACATTATACTCTAGTACAACTCATCAAACGTGACTCATATTACAAAGAAGCAGTCAAAGTACAGACACCAGGATGAATTTCTGGTAACGCTTTTTACAATGGTTCACATTCAAGAGAAAATTAAATAAACTTGTTCCCTGTTAAGCTGTTAAATATACTCTTTTCTAGGACTCCTTTGTGGTAGTAAAGTGTTTCTTCTTCTATAATTTATTTCTATCAAGAGTTCAGAGTGCAGCAATAAAAAAAAGCTCTGGTAGGTAGGTATTGCCACCAATGCAAACACCCCAAAAAGCATATACTCATTATTTTACTTGGTTTGCTTTTCAGATACACAAATCTGGTGGAAGACACAAAGGCAAAACCAGGTTTTACGTTTCAGAATATGTTTTTCACAGCTATGCGAAGCTACTTGTATTTTTCTGACATAAATGACAACCTTCACTGAAGCTGTAATAGTAACACTACCAAATAAAGCACAAGGCCTCAGAGTCACAGACCTACTGGCACTAATTCTTACTAAAGAACTGGGTCTAGAGACTTTCTAATTGGGTCTACCATGTACAAAACAGCTTTGTTGATGAGTTAGAAAAGCTCAAAAGGCATAACTACAGGGCAGCACTATAAGGTCTCACTTCAGCTCACTGAAGTAAAAAAAAGGCTAGAAGGAACAACAGAGGGATAGACTCTTTTTTCCAAGCACAAATCCAGAAAATATCTGATGCAGGTTATTATTCTGTCATTACCCAAATGACTGGTTTGAATGCTTGCAGATTGATTCGCTTGCTCAATTTTAAATATTACAAATCTATACAGCAGATGACTCCAAGAAAAGTAGTTTTCAGCTTATGGTTTAATTCCCCTTTTTTTCTTTACTGAATTACTGAATTCTTCATTTATATATGGCATTAAAACTATGTTTTATCCCTGTGCAGCAGAACACATATCCTAAAATTTGTCTGCCAATCTCTTCTTCCTCTTTGAAAATTTCAAGTAGAAGAAGTGAACTTTTAAGTTCTTCAAAGTATTATTTTATTACCTTTCAAAAAAATATTTGTATTGACAAAGTTTTTTTAGCTGCATTCTTATCTCTCTCTCCTATTTCATTTAATATTCTTCAATCTAAACCAAATACAGAAGCCAGTACTTCAGGTGTTCTAGAACACTTGAATATGGAACAAATACAAAAAATTATAAAAATCCACATGTAAATTTATGACTCGGTTCTTCAATGCAGAATTCACAAAACTGACACACAGCATATGAATAAACTACTTATCATTGTTAACTGCAGTGTTTTAAGAAAGTCCCCTAACATCAAAACCACAGCAACGTTAAGACCCTTAGAAATTCTTTATGTATTAGACTGAAATTTGGCAGTATTTAAAAAAATCAGAAAAAAACTCTGATTTTTGACACAGTGTCTATTTTTCTCTGTACAGGTTCAAAAATTCTCACTAAGTAGCAAAATCAAGCTGAAAATGCATTTTACAATGCCACAATTTGCAGGGTGAAACATTTACCTTGAGTGTAAGCATAGTCGTCTGATCCAGAACTAGAACTTCTCTGATACTTATGGCTTCCTTTTTCTCCTCCAGATCCTGGGATTACAGAAATAGGCTGAATAGGTTCTGGTGCTGCAGAACGCTCTTCTTGGTCCACTAAATTTAAAAGATTCTCAGTCGGTGCTCGACCTACTGTGATTTTAAAAATGGTTGGGTTTGGCTGAGATACCATTACCCGAGGAGACTGTGTTGGTGCACCTGCAGGTCCAGTTGGTTGAGTGTAGGTAATATATACTGGATTAACACTAAATGGAGGTTTGGGTTGTCCTGACATACCTCTGGATGGAGAGCTTGAAGGAGGAGTAGTGGGCGCATACAGCGGGTGCTGGTTTCGCTGAGATGGTTGATTACTTATTGGTGAAGGGCTTCTGTTCATTGCAGTCCCAGGTCTTTGCGGTGGCTCAACTGTAATTTCTATTTTATTCATGGAACCTTTGGATAAACTAGGTCCAGCAAAAGGAGGAAGGTATGATACAGAGTGACCACCTTGCTTTTGAAAAGTCTGGGATGCTTGCTGATATGGATGGGGTGGGACAGTGGAAGGGCTAGGAGGCATGAAAACATGTGAACTCTGATGACTCAGCTGAGGAGGTTGAACTTGGTGTTGAGGAGAGCCAAAGGGAGAGGGACACTGGGATGCCGGTGGTGATCGAAAAGCCGACTGAGGGATCTGGGGTTGTTTTGGAGAATACTGAGAAGGTTGGTAGTTCTGTTGATGTGGATATACAGGTAGAGGACGAGGAGTATAATGTGGAACTGGGCCCTGTGGCGATGAATGCCACTGCGTATTCTGAGGAGTCTGTCGTCCTGAAGAACTTTGAGATGTTTGTCTAATATAAATAGAGCCAGGAGTCCCATAAAGATTGCTTGGAATCTGTGGAAGAATTTGTAGAGCTCTGGGTACACTCTGTCCAGAGGGGAGGTTTTGTGATACTGTAACAGTAATGGGATTTGTACTGTACCGAGGTATGTGCATATACGTGGGAGGAGGGCCTTGCATAGCAGACGTGTTCATTCCTGGTTGTATGGAAGATGGCTGTGGAGGTGGCTGTGGAGGAGGAGTAGCTGCATTTCTATTCTGGTCATTCATGAAAAATGGATTGTAACTAGGAGAAGCTGCCACAACGGCGGGAGCAGAATGTGGTTCTTGAACTAAGCAAATCAGCTGTTTACCTGCCGTGCGCTGCGGGTCAATGTGTCCATCGCTTGAGCTGTGTACCAGTGTACGACCACCATTAAGTTGAGCTCCATCCCCCGCTTGATAGCTGGTATGAGGATGAATACCCAGATTAATGTGCAAAAGGCTATTTCTATTCATTCTGGTGTCATCAGGGCTGTGGTACTCCATATACAAATACTTGTTGCTCTCCTGCGCAAGGGCTCGACAACAGGCATCAAGGTTGTTGTTGTTCTAGGAGCAAGAACAGACACCTATTACTGTCACAGAGCACAGGAAAGAGTCACCACTCCATGTTCAGCATTCAGCTGAGGCCACAACCAGGTCCAGCCTGGACACAACTACGGGTAACGTTTCACACACAGGTTATTGTGAAATGAAGATATTTGCTACATGGTATGCAAGTAAAACATAGCTCACATGGCATCTGGAAAAATGCTCTGGTAACACTAGTTACATTATGACATATTAAAAAAAACCAGTCCAGTTTTAGGAAAGCAACAGTTACAACTCTTTGCGGGTTCTTCAAGGAACAGGTCTGTAAAATTAACTACTTCTAGTAACAATACAAATCAAATTAAACTAGATCAAAAATGCAAACTCTGGAAAAGCAAAATAAAAATGCAGATATTATTTTAATGTTTATCTGAGTGTCTACTGTTTTCACTTTCAGTTTACTGTTTATCTGAGTATTTCTTTCACCTGGAAGTTTAAAAACTCAACATTTTAAACCAGCTTTTATTGGTAGAACAGTATTTAATACCTCAACAATGAAGTCAAAGTACTGCTTGAAGAAGTACTGGTGATTCTGCAAAGAACATTACAACTCCAACAAAATTTAAACTGCCTTTAAGAATTTCAAGCTTAAGGCTAAAAAAGGTTTATTCAATACATCAGTGAAAAACCAAATAACCCTTTTAAATGTTTGATTTGTTCTGTGGTGCTAGCAGTTGAAACTATACAGACTTGTTCTGTGGTGCTAGCAGTTGAAACTATACAGACAATAAATTATTAATCAAATGAGAAATATAACAGAGAATTCCTTTTCCCTTCTTGCCCTCTCCACTCATTTTAGCTTAATGTAATCCGTTAAAAGAACAACACAAATGATAGCTTTTCCAAACAAGTAAAATCACTAGAAAGCATTCCAGATGGTGGACTTCTTTTCTCCCCACTTTATCATGTAACAGCCTGCCTCAGCTGTGGTTCAGATTTTAATTGTAATAGTAGCTAAAGAAAACAAATTTCACTTTAAGTTCAACTAAATCTGGCTCTTAGCACCCTAACTTTGTTACACATGACCCAAGGTACCTTCTGTGACAGAGAGCACCTCCCTCCACAGCAAGTGTGTACGTATTTATATATAAACATACACCCCTGCTTTCCTCAGTGTGCTAAAATTACCATTCTAAGGAATATACATTAATAATGGCTGCACTTCTATTTTAAACACTATCAATATATAAACTTGTATGCATATTAATACACATATTGCCTTGCAATACAATTTTCAACAGCTTATCCACTGGCTGAACAGTCATGTTACGTTTCTTTTCTCATGGACCTAGTCAGTCTTAATACCAGAGTGAAGATGACTTTCCCAAAATTTCATATGATTTCACTATCAGATGAACACACATATTCAGCATCTTATTTGAAGACTTACTACTGAACATGACAGAAGAGTCCAGCACTTAAATAGGAACAGCTCTCACTCTACAGATAACTTCTCCCTGACAACCTCCCTTCATGCTGAGCTCTCCTTCTAGACCTCAATTGTCAGTGGGAATATCCAGACATATCACTAAAAAATTAAGACTAGAATATGTGGAAACCAGACCTTGTAATAACAACCAGCACCACAATGCCAAAACAAGAGTCTCAAAAATGTGAACCACTACCATCAGCCACTGGCCATCTAAACAGAATTTCATGAACAGAGCCTTCAGCTTCCTTAGGTCACTTGGTCAGGGTGCAGGTAAAGAGAATGTAGATAGGACAGGCTCCGAGTTGATTTTATCAGGGTATGGAATATATTTGTCATTTCAAAGGACCCGCAATTTTTGACAGGCCTAAAACTCAAAACTGATTTAAATCTAGAGCATTTATTGCAAATGGTTATTGGAAACCAGCTCACACATCTTTAAATATAAAGTGGGTTTGGTAACAAAATCTATACTTAAAAACATAACAAGTATTTGCTGTGCAAAGTTAACTAGCTACCCAGAATGCCATATTATAGACACAGAACACCATATGCTTCTGCAGCATTAGGGGTTCTTTAATTTTATTGGTTTAAAAATGTCTATGACAAACACAGTTCATCAAAAGGATCATGTACTTAACAGTACAGAAGAGAGACTGCCAGGACAAATAAAGCTTTAAACTGAAGGGCTTCCCCTGCTTTACATTTTGTGGAAGCAATTAATTTTTATTTATATGGTTTAGAAGACAAAATGCAAAAATTACAACCCCTGTTCTAAGTAAACCTACTCATCTACCAGGGACAGGCAGGATGCAAATACAGCTTTCCAACTTCAGCCATGGCCACCAAAGCCAAACCAGATCTTGCATGTTTCTATTCCATTCCTGAATCTTCCCATTACACTGAAGATATTCCCAGATGACCACTACTTATTACATGTGGTAATTTATTATCACTTCCAATTTCTGATTTTAGATGAAGGTGGAAGGATGAAATGGAAAGGAAAAGGAGTGCAGGGAGAAGAACCACCACTTGACCTAAAAAGAGAGAAGTGAAACTAAACCTCTGGAGAGCCATGGGAAAAAGACACCATGAAGAGGGAAAACTATCAGATTCCTAGCTAAGTCCAGCTCCTTATCTTGGAAGGATGAGTGACTGTTTATTAAAACCTCCTCCAGTATATGTATGTTATTTATGTGGCCATCACCAATTAACATCCCATTAGCCACTTTCTTTATTCCCCAAATGCATACAGTCACAGGTCACACAGACAACGAAAAAACATCAATGCAAAAAAACCCCACAAACCTAAGTGAAGAATGACAAAATTTTTACACCTAAAAGACAAGACAGAAATGCAAGTAGTGGAGTCCTCCAACCTTTTAAAATATAACCAGGAGAAAAAAAATATATGCTCCAAGCGTACTACTAAAAAGGATACTCATAGTAAACACACATTTCATACCAAAATAAAATACACAGACTCTTTACCATACCTGAAGCATGCACTGAGATACCACCCCTTCAGGTATCTCAGGGAAACGCTGCCGGAGATCGTGGAGTACCTGCACGTCAAGCTGTTGGCTGCCCTGCGCCATGCCAGATGGATGATGTTCCAGATTACCAGAAAACGGAAGTCAACAGACCTTCCAATGATTGTGGTCTTCTGAGGCTTCTGGCATTTTCTGTAAGAAAGAAAATACAATCTTTTAAGCCATCACACCTTTTCATCCTTCCTAAACTGCTTGTGTAGAAAAACTACCATAATGCATTTTAGCATTCAAGATCTAATGCATTTTAGCTATCAAGAGAGACAATAGCTTAAACACAAGGGTGAGAATAATGTCTCAAATAGTGACATTGAAACACTTAACATATCACAGGTATGTCTATATAGCACTAGAATGTGCTAGTTCAGGTCTTTACTCAGTCCCACTGTGCCACCATGTAGGCATAACTTTAATTAGTCTGACCTGAGTAAAATGGAACTGTTATATATTTACTCCCAGTGAAATTCTGCACAGTTTGCAGAAAAGGTTGAAGCTATCACAAAATATAGATGTCTAATTTACAACACACTAGAAATAACAGTCTGGAAAACTAAGTAGCATAATTATCCAAAAATACTCATCTATTAATAGAGCTCAAACTCTTTTGTCTTTACATCACTACAAATCCAAGCAGCCTGAAGCATTTTTTCTGAAACTGAACAAGAATTAAACAGAATTTAAAGAGTCCTTTTCAGGATTAGATAATCACCTACGTAAAATTTTTGTAAAGTAACTATTACATTCATACTAACATGATGAGTGACAAAAACCAAACAAAACCCCCTACACTTTCCATTTCAAAATTCTTGTATCCAACAACAAAAAGATTCTATCTGAACTTCAGTATCCAAGGGCTACTGGAAGGTAAATATAGTCTCAGTCAACAAATGCTTTTTTCGCTTGTGGCTCAAGATCACAGCAGTAACCAAAAGGCAGCTGATGTCTAGGCAAAGATTCACAAAAACTTTGCATGAGGTGGTGCATGACACAGCTCCTGTTACACATCTATCACTGCTAAACTTCAAAAGCCTTTCCAACAATACTGCTCAGTGGAATTCTTAACTGCAGAGAATGCACTGCTTTGTTCAAAAAGGAAACGAAAATCAGATACCAGCAGAGCTGGTGTTTAATAATGTATTAGCTACCCAAAGACCCAAGTTTAAATCGTGCTTATCTCAACCTCAGTGCATCTGCAGGTGGCACGTGGCACAGGTGTTCCAGTCAGCCTTTCATTTATCAGCTCAACCTCCAGCGGCAGTCTCCAGCAGCACAACAGACCAGCAAATGCACACATACCTCTAGGCAGTATTCCAACAGTTTCCTATATCTTTCCTCTGAAAGTCTCCTTGTTTTCATAAGCAAGAAAACAGAATATATATCTTCAAAGAAAGGAAAGTGTCAGGTTTAGGGTAAAAAAAAAAAAAAAAAACAAACTTGGTAAAAGTTTTAGGAGTAAAAAAGCAGGAGTCAAGCAAGTCCAGTCCACGATCTGCTGGCTGTGTATGTGGACAGCTCTCAGCTGCCATCAGCATTCACTGAACACCACGTGTCCTCACAGAAAGGGTCCCTCTCTGTCCCATCTCCAGTATCCACTATGACACCTGCCACATCACACAGTTTTTCAAGATAAATGAGCCAAGTTTAAAGAACAGTGAAATATGTGAATTATATTGCTGTGACTTAAGAAGTACCGCAATAAACTTACACTGTATATCACAATTCATTTCTGTCCACTGCAGTAATGCTTTATTCTAAAAGGAAATGGAGCTTCCACCAGCTTCTACCAGAAAATTCCTACCTACACTAACAGTAGGGGATCTTTCATAAAACTTACTTTTTTGTAAATGACAAACAAACATCATACTCTGAAAGGCAGAGCATCACAAGAATACTCAAAGAAAACCTGACAGCAATCAAGCTCTATGTGTTTCTAGACAACTCTCCTTATCCCCAGATGCAAAGGCTGAAATGCAGTAATGAAAGAGTACCCTACCAGAATAAATTGTAGTTAAAACCTCTGTTGAATAAGAAATTACAGCATCTGAAACAGAAGTTAATAATGATAAGAATTTCATTTACACGGACAAGAGCCTTTGCATCACTTCTCTCTTCAAATAAAAATTTAAATGTAACACGGGTGACTGTGTAAACGTAACATGTGGACTGAAGATCCATCATCAGTACATTCAGTGTTTTTCTACTACAGTTTTAAAACAACAGAAGCTAATTTTTTTGTTTGTTTTCTAACATTTCCCAAGTATGTGTGGTGAGTAGAGGTATAACACAAAGTAACTGGCAGTTACTGGCCAACTATGAATTTTATCAGACTTCTAAACACAATGGGTAACAAATTTCAGTTTTCGTTTTGAGGAGTTGAAGCTTTCAGCCTTAACAGTTACACAGATAGCCTTAAAAAGTCTATGAGAAACACAAAATAACTGTTGAGAAGCATGAACTAACACACAATCATTCTGAAATCCTTGGATTACATGGCTAAGCTACTGTGGAAATTTGTTGGGTTTTTGCCCCTCCCAGCCAATACCACAGAATTCACTATTGTCATTATGTACAAGCCCAGCCTTTTGTCCTACCTATTGTCCAGCATTTTGTTCAGCTTATTCTGCTTGACCTGTCTACAACTGACTGCACATTTTCCACTCTAAGCAGGCATGAACTGGCTGGAATACAATACCCACTTCCCATGTTGCTCCCACAGCACACGGCAGGCAGAGACGCAAGTTATTCAGAGAGCCAAGGGCTTACAGCAAAGGCTACGCAGCTAAGATGCTTAGACAAGAACTCCTGCTGAGCCACAACAGGCTAGGAAAGCAATCCTTCAAAGACTTTCTTCCACAGCATTCACAGGCTAAGGGACATACTGAGGTGCATTACATGACTAGCCTTGTAATTTCTGAAAGTTCAATGCATCAAACACCAACCCAAAGTCAAAATGAAAACAAGAGGCTTCATCTGTAGCTTTCAGAAATGATTTGAGGGTACCCAAACTCTAGATGAAAAGTATCTCATGAAGATGGAATAAATTAACAGTGCTACATACACAGCAGTTCTAATGGCAAAACCACAGCATATTGTCACAGAATTGGTCCCACTGTGTTAACACACAGAGCCAACCTCAGGAGACACTCAGAGAATCTCATGGATTATGCAGACCATGACTCAAGTCCTAAACAAATACAATAATCTGTTTTTTCACACCTTTTACATGCCCAAATGACATGTACGTGAAAACAATATATTTACATTTAATCTTTTCCTTAAGCCATTTGTGTATATTACAAGTTAAGAAAACAACCAACAGTTCTATCAACCAACGGATGCCTCTTTTCTGAAATAAATAAAAAAGCAGAACTACTATAGTCTTGATCCTCCCCACAGATCTGTTCAAATATGTAGAGAACAAAATCTATTCTACTACTGTCATTTTTGAAGCACTAAATCAATTAAAATGAAGACACCTAAATCATCAGGAATAAGATCCAACTGAAAACTAAATTATGTCAGTAAATACTATTGGAAAATGTAAAAATTATGTACTGATGTGCACTTATACAATTACAATGTATGGAACAATTAAGTGATTCCTGAGTGAATTTCCAGAAAACAGGCTACCTGGAAGTCAGTTTCTTAGGCCTTAACAATTTAAAGTTAATTGTTAAGAGTTTATAACAATAATTGGGCATTGAAGTGTAAGAGGAAAAAATCAAGAGGCAGAACACAATAATAAAAAATCAGCTTACATAATCATAAATATACTGGAGTCCACAAGGAATATCAAAGTCCAGCTCCTTGCCCTGCATAGGACAGCCCCAAAAATCACGTCATGTGCCTGAGAGCATTGTCCAAACTCTTCTTGAGCTCTGTCAGGCTGGTGCTATGACCACTGTCTTGGGGAGCCTGTTCCAGTGCCCAACCACTCTCAGGGTGAAGAACCTTTTTCTAATACCCAACCTAAACCTCCCCTGACACAGCTTCAGGCCATTCCCTTGGGTTCTGTCACTGTCACCACAGAGCAGAGATCAGTGCCTGCCCGTCCTTTTCCCTTCATGAGGAAGTTGTAACTGCAGTGTGGTCTTCCCTCAGTCTCCTCCAGGCTAAGCAAGCCAAGTGCCCTCAGCCGCTCCTCCTCACCCTTCACCACTCTCATGGCCTCCTTGGTAGTTACAACACACATACAACTGAACAACTTTCTCCACCTTTCTTCTCACCTCCAGTCAACTCAACCGTACTAGCTCAACCTGTTAAAACAATTTAAAAACCAAATCAAACACCTCTTACTAGTTTAACAAGCTTTTCCTGCACAATGCATACCCCCTGAACATCACACCGCTGTGTACAGGAAGATGGGAAGATAAAAAGAGGAAAGGGATATAGAACTAAGAACACCACCCCCCTCTTTTCTGCAAACGTCAGTCATCTGATTCATTAAAGCCGTAACAAAAAGACACCTTCACCTGAAGCAGACTTGGAACAAAAGCCAAAGCTGTTCTTGTACAAACAGCACTAAACCAGGATGGGATTTAACCAAGTCCTGTCAATATTGGAGTTAGACAGAGACCATGCTGTAGCACTGCAAGAAAGCTGCCTGTCAGCTGAGCTCCAAAGGTACCACCAGATACCAGGTCAGAACTGAAATTGCACTTCAAGCTCCACGTCACTTGCTTACTGTCCATGCAACACTAACACTATCCTCTACCAAAACTCTTCCTGAAAACTATGACAGACCAACTGATTACAGGCAGCAGCTCTTTATCACCGGAATGATTACCCCCCCTACATCTCTGCTGACGCATTGGTTAAATGTTTCCAAAGGCCAGGATACTGTCCATATACTGCTTGCCAACAGCAACACACGAGAAGACAAGAGACTAATTAGCTCAGCCAACACATTTAGAAAGCACTTTATTAGACTGAGTATTAGTATCTTTGGGGTTTTAGCTAATACTGTGGTTTTAACAAATAAATATGATTTCAGCCATTACTGCATCATCACATCCCAATTCCACTTCTATATTTCAACACTCAAGTAGATGTTAAGGTGTGTAATTATTGTGGTACTTCCTACAATGACTGCAAACACACAGAAGAAAAGCTGTTGAAGAGCAACACTTTTGTAAATAAGCTTGTATAGAACCATGTCATTTGAAGATAAAAATTCAAACCAAGTTGCTTCACACAAAGGATTAGCTATGAAAAAACATGGTTTTTAACATCCCATCCCACACATACCTATTATTTAATAGGCATCAATTATAGCCTTGTAAACGTGCCCAGCATATGACCTGGCTGCAGATGCAATCATGTAATCCCACCTCTAATCCTTAAGCAGCCTCTAGAACCACTGCTACCTTAAATTCAAAGATGCCTGCCTGCAGTAGAAAATTACACTGGCTGTAATTGCTTAAAATCATCACAATCTACTAATTCCAATACTAAAAAGAAAGAGAACAGATTTGTACACTAAGTTTACATTTATTTAACCATTCAAACAAAATTAACTCATCCTGCAAATACCAGAACACTCATATCCATCCAGCTAAAATCTTGGATTGCTCTTGCAGCAAAGGCAGGCAAATGATTTTATGGTAATGTGACACCTTCATAAAGACTTGCTAGCTGGAAGATCTCAAAATCTCAGAAATATGAGAAACTAAAGTGTTGTCACAGTGCCAAGAGCAATTTTTCTTCACAACCATCTTCAGTCACACACTCACTGTATAAACATGATCTATGACAAAAACCAAGAGTTATTTTTCCCTGCAACAGTCCAGCTAAAATAATTTTTAGGATTCTATATAGCTAGGCACAACTTTCCCACCTCAGAAATCAGAATGCCCATTTGTTAGAGAAGTTTTCTTTATTTACAGGGTGATACATCCCAAAGCTTTGGGACGGTATTGCTTCACATAGTAGGAAAGACACACCAAAACTTAAAGACATTTTGTCAGTTCATACTGAGTTACAAAGTTCAACAAAGTAAAATAAAAGCAGTCAACGTTTAAAGCTGAGCTCAGCATTCTGCTGCCACTGCTCTGAACGACTGGCTATGTCAGTAAAACCACAGCTTCATGGTTTGGCAAGCTGTCTTCTGATGAAGAGTCATTCACTTGTGTAAAAGACCAACAGATTCACAATCCCCTAGATGGTAGGAAGGTGATGTGAAGCACAATGAAGAGGTATACAGCAGAATGAAACTAAAAATAAAGCTGACAAGCTATCACTGTTGACCAACCGATCTCTTACGGTAAAGTTATACAAGCTCTCCTGACAATTCCATATCCCTGTCCATTTATCCACACAACAGTTACCCAGATGTGTCATGTGATGGCCTAGAACAGCTCAGAGTACTGAAATGGAAAGTAAATCATTAAAGTCAGCATGATTAGAATATTATTGTCTCGGATGAAAAAGGAGTGTAGAGCAACAAAAATCATTCCTTCACTTGTTTGGTTTTTTTTCCCAGTAGCTTAAACTTAAGCAGTGATCAGTTTTATCCATGTTTGAAACTCTTTCCACAGATTCTATAAATGAGGACTATTGTGATACAGTGTGGTGTGTCTTTACCACAAAAAACCAATATATAACTCCAAGGTAATGGAAACCTGGACAGGGGAAACCCATTTTCAGCAGAACAGCGACACTGCCTAGAAACATGACTCAAGCATAACAAGGTTTCATCTGTAACCTGTGCGCATGTTAATTACACAGGTTGTTACAAAAATTTAGAAATAACCACTATTCCCTCTTAGGCACGTATTTTGTGTGCTTTAGTATTTGCTTTGCTTTCCTCCCTTTAAGTACACTGCCATCCTTATGGGCCATCAACATCTAAATGAACTAGTGTTTGGTGTTACTCCTTTACTGTTTTCTCTCTTCCATCTACATCACAAAATCATTAAGGTTGGAAAAGACCTCCAGGATCAAGTCTAACCTCTGACTGAATACCACCCTGCCCACTAAACCATATCACGGAGTGCCATGTCTACTCCTTTTCTGAACACTTCCAGGGATGGTGACTCCACCCTTCCCTGGGCAGCCTGTTCCAATGTTTAACCACTCTTTCAGTGAAGACATTTTTCCTAACATCCAACCTGAACCTCCCCTGAGGTTCATTTCCCTTAGTTCTACCTCTAGTTATCGGGAAGAAGGGACAGATCCCCACATGGCTAGAACCTCCTCTGAGGCAGGTGAAGTGAGCGATAAGGTCACCCCTGAGGCCTCCTTTTTTCCAGGCTAAACCTGGCTCCCACAGCTGCTCCTCAGGAGACTTGTGTTCCCTTCATCACCTCCATTGCCCTTCTCTGGACATGCTCCAGCACCTCAATGTCCTTGGAATGAGGGACCCAAAACTTGTCTTTTCAAATGAAACATTTATATAGAGACATTATTTATTCCATTGCTTTGGAAGCGAAAGGGGTGGAACTCATCTCTACCCCATATACAAGTCAAATCTCCACAAAGAAGAATTTACTCTTAATACCTACATGACACCAGGAAATAGTAAAAACTGAATGATAATGAGAAAACCACTTAACTGGAACAATGATACCCATTTTAGCAAGTAGCTAAGAGGTTCTTGGCCAGTAATTCTTCTACCAAGTAAGTCACAGCATGGTCTGGGTCGGACAGGACCTTCAAAGATCACTCCATTTCCAAAGCCCTGCTGAGGAGGTGCTAGACCAGGTTGCTCAAAGCCCCGTCCAGCCTCACACTGCTAACGATGGGGCATCACTTGTCTGAGCAGACTGTTCCAGTGCCTCCCCACCCGCATCATCAGAAATTTCTTCCTTATGTCCAATCTAAAACTACTGTCTTTCAGTTTAAAACCATTGCCCCTCATCCTGTCATGACAGACCCTGGTAAGTCTCCCTTAATCTTTCCTCTAAGTCTCTCATACACTGAGAGGGTAGCAGTAAATACTTCAAAGGAATTGATGGTTCTCTCACTCCAATGAGCACATAGAAGCAGCTCTCACTACAGAGAGAAGTTACAAAAGAGAAAGCTTCCAAGGTAAGGGGATAGTTCAGGAATGATGCTACTATGCCACGAGTACCAGCTTCCAGAAGGGCTCTGCAGAACACCAGGCACAACCAGAAGTTGCAAACGCAAAGTGAGTTTGTACAGCTCACAGATAATCTTGAGGTTACCACAAGTATCACAGTTGTATCCAAAGCTATGAGAACAATGAACTTTCTTAGGACATATGATCTATGATTTCTGACTGAACATTCGTGAAATAAGCCTGTGGCTGGGAAAAATCCTGCAGGGAACAGTATACTGTCAGATTTCCTAATTCATCAACTTCTGTGTTGGCTCTGCTAAGAGCAGTTTTATGATGCAAAAAGATTTTGGTAGTGATATCCTATTTTTGAAATCAAAATGAGCCAGAAAGGGTACCAGAAAATGTGACACTGAGTATATAGTATAAAGCACTGGAGGTCTACTGCAAATTCATGGATCATAAACTTCAGCTTTTTCTTCACCTTTACATACAGTCTGCTATTCATATTTCCAAGTTTAGCAATTACTGAAGCTGAGGTTTATACAAGAGAGAAACTGAGCTAACAAAGTGCAAAAATACTGGACTCTTGTTTCATACACAATCTGTTTGAGAAAGTGAGCTTCCTTGTGAGATTAACACTTCTCAAAGAAGCAGTATCTCCAAACATCACTATGGACAGTGAGTTATCTGCAGGGCACCAGTCTGAATCTTCACCAGCTCAACAGGAATTTAATGCTGTTCCAGCTTGAGATGTTTAATAGCTCCTACAAAAGGTGACTCTCAGCATTAACTCCTACTCCTACATGACAAACTCATTGCTAGGCACTGAGTTCACCTGTAAAACATTCAGAACAGGCTTTGTTCCTAAGATATATTTACAACAGGAAAAACACGAGCCTCTCCACAAGACTCTTCTACAAAATGGAACACTGCACATACTTTTGCAGGAGTTCAGATCAGTAAGAATTCACTAAAGCCAGAAGTTTGCAAAAAGACTCAAGACAAAAGTCATAATTTAAAAAAAACCAAACAACCAACCCACCAAATTTGGATTACTCACACTGAACTTGTAAAGTTTCGGGGTTACTTATGCTCATACATCAGCTGTTACACATTCCAATGGCTAATCACAAAATTAGCCCATATGTGTCCCTCACTTTTCTTTACCTTTTCATTTTGGCTTGGGCTTCTTCCTATTAAAAATGTCTGCTCTAAACAAACTAATTTCTATCAATAAATCTGAAAGAGGCTCCATTTGCAGAGTAAAAGCAACACAATCACGTTAGTTGTCTGAGCCTGCAGATACTTCTATAAAAGGCACACTACTGCACTTCACACATTCAGGGCTACACTATTTGAATTTTTCACCAGTTTTTTACTTGGGTGGCTCAGCAAACAATTTTACAAAAAAAAGCTTGGCCATCCTCTCAGAGTGAGCTGAAGCTGTGCAGTAACTACAAAATTGAAATTCACTTATTTTAGTCAATCATGCAGTAAATCAGCAATAGGATGAGTTATAGTAACATAAAATTTAAAAAATAAAACCCAATTGTTTATGCTACCAAAGAAAATTTCATCTATTTGAATTAAAACTTGACATATTAGAATTAAGCAATTATCAAGGCAGAGAGAAGAGGAAAAAAGTTCTAAATCAACTGCTTAAATACCAGGTTTCCTGCTTCTGAAATAGCCGTAAGACTTTTGTGATGGCTTGCCATAGTAGTGTTGCAAACAACAGTTTAAAATAAACAGACTAGTACAGTTTCTCTGATGAGTTTTTCTATGACAAACCTTGAAAATACTCTATATTCAATACACTGAATCAAAGCTTTCTATTTTGTTGGTAACTGCATATATGGAAAAGCTTTACAGGATGCAGACAATTTCTGTAACACACCTTGTCTTAAACATTCACATTTTTCTGCATTATTGAGAAAATGATCACAAAGTGTATTTACACCCATAAAGCAGAAGTATTCCTTTTCCTGCAGAGACAGAAGAGACTGTAATTAGCACTAGTTTCAAGTTAAGTGACCTGTGTAAGTTTATTAGCAGCCCATATAAGTGACAACTCTGCAAAAAGCAACATCAATTGCAGACTGCCTGCACACTTTATTCCCTACATTTCTACACCCAATATGACCAGTTGAGAAAGGAGAAAATTATATTGGGAAGCACAACATTCAACACTCTCTGGCCTGATGACACCAGCCGCTCCTCACCTTAGGCATCTGAAACTAAAAAGAAAAACCCTAGATTAGAAAGAAGAGGAGTGAGGGGACGACAGAACCATCTTTCAGGATCCCCAGCAAACAAAAATTGATGGAGGATGTGACTCTCCACACCTGAAACTGAGGAGGGAAGCAGACAAGAACATATAAACAGGAACAAAAAGTAAGACAGAAAAAGGGAGAAAGCTGATAGAGAAAAAAAACAAGGAACAGACAGGAGTCAATACAGAACAACAGTACAGAAAAATACGAACCATACTACAGCAGAAAACATCAACTTCCATTTTCAAAGTTTTGAATTAAGCTTTGGTGGCCTGACTGTAAATTTCTTTGACGTGAACAATTGCTATAATATACAATGAACAAGTTAAGCAGCATGCCTGTCTTTTCTATCATTCCAGAAGAATTTGTTAACATAAGGAAATGTAACACAGACCTTGCTGATTCTGTGGTATCTTCTGACAAGTCTTTGCATGAATACCTGCCTACGGGAGTGTTGCAAGACAGTCACATCAAGAGGTTACATATCACATTATATTAATGTTATTTATTTATGTTTATTGCAATACAACATTGACACATTGAGTTTATCCATGATCACACCTGTACATGTATAGATGCTTGACCATGTCCTACAGTCAAGGAACTGCTGTGCCCAATATCCTTGGACAAAGCAGGAGACACCTTAAAATAAAAAATTATCTGCCAACAACATAAATACATACAGACATGTATGTGTATGTAGCTATATCTATCTATATATATACAGATGTCATATAAGCCCTACATTATTATTTTTACTTTTTTTCTTTGCTTTTGCTTTTGGGGGCAGAGAGGGAAGAAAGCCCTAGAATTAGGTTTTTGTTTCAGCAACACGATTTGTTTTCTTTTAAGACTACAATCATCCTCTATTAATACTATTTTATTACAGCTTAGCTCCAGACTGACTTTCTGGGGAGATGCACCTTAGATACTACACAATGCAGTCATTTTTAAACGTTTTCATTCTACAGTGACTTCAGCATTCTCTATTAAAAAATACTAACAGGATACAAAAAAAAAGGTCTGGTGAAAGGAAAGCTGTGAGTTTCCCTTCTTTCCGTAAGTTACAACTGTTGCAGCAAGAAACACTGGTATGTAAGGTAACATTTAAGGAATCAACATTCAGATAAAGCTGTAGCTGTCCTGTCTATGGAATAGCTTGAACAGCAAATCTCTGTAACCAAGTCTTGATATATCAGCTTCACTTGTTCCATAATCTTGGGACAGAAACAGGATAAGCCAAAAGAGATAATGGAAAAACTAGAATATGAATACAGTTGCTCATCCTAAAATGCACTGATGCATTCCTGCCAAAATTCTTGTACAGCTTCAAAGGCCTTGAGGAATATCCAATATCTTTACCTGATGAAAGCTTTAGAGTATCCTACAGAGAGCTCTGGGTTTAACACCTGAGAAACTACAGATAATAGCAGGAAAATTTCAGCCACCTACACAAAACCTTTTCATGAACAGAATTAATTTCTGCTTAGAGTCACAGAATGGGTTGGGTTGGAAGGGATTTTAAAGATTACCTAAATCCAAACCCAATGCCATGGGCAGAGACACCTTTCACTAGATTTATATTTAGTGTGTGTTTGTGTGTATGTATATATGTTTGTCAATATATTTTTATTAATTATTTATATTTCTTGTATTTATTGCCTTTCCCAAATTAAAAATCTAACAGCTACTTGGTAAATTCTTCTGTTGCCAACTCAATGTAGTATTCAAAGTTTGTACATTTGAAAAAACAATACTTACAGCTAATGAATATTCTATTCTAATAATGCAGCAGTCTTCATATTGTCAACTTTCATGCTCTTCAGTGCACTCTGGGCTGAGGACACAATTTTAAACTGACTTTTTCTAACATATTTCTAATTTTCTTTTTCTTCTAGGATTAAATTGGAAGGTTAATGAATTATAATCACTCATAGGTCAGCTATAGCTACGTAACAGCACAAACTCCTCGTAAAAACCACACTTTAGCTCTCTCTCCAAGGCTGTAAGTCACGGCTCTGGTAGGTTAATCAAAGCTGTGTTTGCAGTCTGGACACCTTAGTTACTCAACTCAATGATACTGCCTGCAAAGGCAGGTTGGCAGTATTCAGGTCATCAATCACAACATTTGTTTATTTTTGTTGGTCTGATACCAGGCCAGAAAATTTCAAATCCAAGTGATGAGATTAACGCAATTCCTGGCTGGAACACGTGTAACTTTTTACATACAGATAAGCATAAAAAGACCAATTTTGTGAGGACAGAGCTGGATGCCTCTTCCACAGAGGCTGTGACTGCAAGCTATAACAAGAACATGTTAAACAACCCTGTGGCTTTATAGAATCAGCCTTGTAGTATACAAAGTAGAGGGAAAGAGGTCCTTGACTACTAGGCAGTCTTTCCAAAGCTGACACTGCATGGCTGGCTGATGGTGAAGTTACAAGTAAATGTCACTTTCATCAGGTACAGATACCGAAAAAAAAGGTATAAATCTGCATATGAGACAAAATGAATGAGGCACACTTTCTGAAACTTTCAGGAATAAGCAGTACTTGACTTCTCAAAGCATTTCAGCCAGAAGTCCCTATTCACAATTTCAGCTTTTTACAATAACTTACTTTTATTCTACATGACAAATATCCTTCCAAATGTAAGTTACACATGCACGTTAAACACTTTAAGCAATCAGCATCTCTCTAAAGCCAAATAATTTCCACACTGATCTGCCTTACTGTACTCCATTGAAGTTGGTAGGATAAACTGCACTGATTTCATTTCCCTTTTAGGAAGCTATCCTCATAATCCTGCTTTAGAAGAAGAAGAAAAAAACACTAGAGCTCAAAGGCAGCTTCAACCTAAAATAGTTACTAACTCATTCTATTCTTAAAGAGGTTTGGATTATTTCTCTTCTCAAAACCAAAAGGATGCTGTCCAGCAGCTCAAGGTAGGTGCAGCCTCCAAAATCCATGTCCTTTACTTTAATAGACCTCTCTCTTCTTTTAGGATCTATGGAGTTTTGTGGATAACTCAGTAAAGCAGTAGCAAAAGAACTGTTGAAACATTCTCTACACTACACTGAGCTTGCTCTGGTACTTGTGCTGTGCTCAGGGCTCTTCACCTCCACCAGAACAGAAGATTGGAACTGACACCCACCCAACAATATGAGTGTCTCAGATGCACTACAAGAACGGAAAAACCTTTCTTTCACCTGATCTGTCACAGTGGTTTCCTTTGCTTAGATACCACAGCAAAGGAAGAGATTTGGTGTTTAGTTCTTTAACCAATCTCCCAATTTCTTTACTGTTGAGAAGTGGCAGTGTCCATATGTTTTGTAGAATGCAACAATGTGGAGCATGCCCAGCTCTTCCTCTAGTAACTAAGAATTTCAACCTTTTCAAACCAGTCTTTTCATATAACTCCCTTGAGTCTTAGAAGAGCATTGTTTGCTAAAAACGCAGAGGGGGAAAAACAAGAAGAAAAATCACGGTCATATCTTTCCACAAAGCCAATGCATTCTTATATACAGCAGGAGGTTAGACAGTAGTAAAATCTAAAGTTTAAAATAACTTGCTGTCTCCCCCTGGCCAGCCAAGCACAATTGTCACCAGAGTATTCCCCTGAGGCCAGTAAGTGACACACAGTGCCTGCCCTGGACGAAAGAGCACAAAGTGAGAGATTTGTACATTCCTGAATAAAAAAACCGAACAAACAAGTTGAAAGCAAAAATGTATTAAAATAACATTGCAATCTGATGCCTTGATTCCAAAATCATAGCACAAGTAGTCACACCCTCTGCTTCACCAAACAGCCCAATGACTCCTTCAGAATTCTCACAACGTAACAGCAAGCAAACTCAGCTCTAAGCATTTTCACAACCCAAACTCAAGTGTAAGCTTTGGGTTCTCGCCGCTTTTAAAGAAGAGGGAAGAGAAGGAAGGAGATGAAAACCTTTGACATTTTTAGTGCTGTTTAAGCACAAGCCTGATTCTATTTTGTTCTGTGTCATTCCTCCCCCACAGGATGGAAAGCGATGCTACACATTCAGTACGTGGATAGCCAGATAAGCTGAGCAATACCATAACAGACCTGTTAAGTCTGACTATAAATCATATGCAGATTCTGTGTTCCTTCCAACTTCTGGAGAAATATGCAAATTAAGTAATTAGATACCTCTGAGAAGCCTGTTTTTTGATTCAGCATCAGCTTTAAAAAAACAAAGGTAATTCATGTTTTAAAATCCCCAGACAACACAAAAATAATTGATGCTTATTTTCACAACTATTTCACACCACCAGTTTTCCATTATAGTGAACCAAACTCAGTACTGTTTAAAGTTTGGTGTTTTTCTTGGCTGAAAAACAATGGAATCTTTTTTTAAAAACAATATTTAGTTGAGAACCACAATGAAAAGAACCCCCAGTTACCAGATTTACATTGTAGCACCATCTCCTCCAACCTTACAGATTCTCTGTTTCAGCCAACTTCTGCCAAGAAGGGTTACTGGGCTCCAGTCAGGGAATACACAAGACTTTGGATACTCAACGCCCACTAAATCTCCATCACTGTCTACACAGTTTAACCTATGGAGTTACTCTTAATTCAAATATCTTATTATATATTTTGTCTAATTTTCAAATGGATTAAAAGTAAATTTCACACAAATTTAAACATTTGCAGAAGAAAATTCACATTCAACTCTGTACATACTTCCTCAAATACATATTCTCTATTACTTTACTTGTCAGATTTCCACACTCAACCATGTACTCTGATAAGAGCAACTTTCTACATACTTGAGAAGTTTATGAACTGCACACAGTCCATAGACCAAACAGCCTAATGAGAAACTGCCTTTATAATAACACATTTCCAAGTATGTGTGAGAATAAAGACATTCTTTCTGTAGTAATACACGCTCAATTCAACTGAATCAAGTCCAGAATAAATAGAAACTACACACAAAAAAACCCCCCAAACAGGCGCACAATTAAGCCACAGGTTCAAACACTGTAATATTGACTCTACTTATTATTCACTATGTAAACTTTCAATAACATCATGAAAGAATCGTAATAAGCATGCTTAAATTTTATTAAAAATTCTCAACTTGCATTATTTATCACAAAAAGTGACTTCTAAAATTCAAATTATTCTTTTCAAATAAGGACCAAATATTTAAAGGAAATCTCATTACTAGAAATCAAAAGTACATTTTCCTAATTTAGCAAATTTTTCATAAAACTGGCTTTTAACTAAATAAAACTGAATACATTTTTAAATGTATTTTAGATTTTAAAATCAGTTTTTAAATTAATAGCATAAAAAAGACCATATCTCTCTAATGAAGACTATATAATAAACATATCCTAGACTGGTCTGGGAGTCAGTAGAAAGACAACTTAGCAGTGAATTCTGGACTACGAGAACTGCTGAGTAAGATACTATTGAATGTTACTTCCAGGAAAAAAAAAAAAAAAGAAAATAAATTCTTAAACATAAAGTACAAAATAATTAACAGAAGGAAAAAAAAAAAAACCCACACCAAAATTTACAAACATATTACACTCAAATACCAAGGTTCTTACAAACTTTAAAACTGGGAACATAGGGCTGCAATCCAATTCCCTTCTACGCAGAGACACAGAAATACACAGTTACAAGGGAAAAGTAACACTGAACATCCAAATCCACCCATTTTTTTGCCCAGCATACAGTGTCATGACTGAATACACCAAGGAAACAACAATCCCAGCAAAAGACAGGCGGTTTTGAAATTGCTGTTGAACTCTGAAAAAACATTAAAAAATTGAAACAAGCGAATATTAGGCACAAAACCCTTTAACTCCAGGAAATAAGTTGGGGGAGCGGGGCGTGAAATCTTTGTCTAGATTTATCATCATAAAATGCTCCGCAATAGCACACACTCTGGGCGCTTCCACAAGAGAAATTGTCACAAAGGAAGTTTCATCTGTTTCATAATCACTTTAAACCAGTAAAAACACAGTAATTCTAAAGAAAGAATTTGCTTCTCCTTTCCTTTGAATGCTTGCTCCTCCCAACACACCACCACAAATCTAGAGACCAAATGGTGATGTGGACATTACTAAAGCTATACTTTGATTTACAAACACTAAATACTCCCCCAAACTGGATCAGCAACCTGACTTGCCTCAAAACCCTGCAATACCCTGCATTATAGACAGACACAAAACTTTGAGACAGAAGTAGGCAGCCAGGGAAGGAGAGAGAGAGAGAAACGTGAGACCAAAGTGTCAGGATGGGATCTGACCACAAAGATCTCAGAACAGACTCTCCCTTCAGGTAGGGCAGAAAAACTTACTAGAAATTAGACTTTCCCATTAAGAAAGCAGTCAAAGTCACAGTTCAAGTCTTAACTCTTTGATTCCATTTAGCAGATTTCCTGTTACTCACAGGAACCTCATAGTAGCAAGGAACAATGCAATCAACAGTTCTGGTTGCAACCAACGTATCTGGTTGGTCACACTTTACCCAGTGATTTAGACACTGAAGTAAAACGCGTAACATTTCTAGAAGGCTTATTTTCCATGTTAAACGATAGAACAATCAGCATCTCTGTGAAATCCCGATATCTATATTCAAGCAAGCCAGAAATCTAAACCTTGGAGAAGCATTGATGGTTCTCAACTTCCTGAAAACCTTCCTTCCTGAATCTTCATTTTCTTTTTATTTGTAAGAATTGGCAAAAGTTCTTAGCCTTGACCACAGGAAAAACAAAGCCATCAAACCAGATTAGTTATGAATTTCAGGGATTGGCAAATACGAATCACAGAACACAGAAAATAATCTAAAAAGCAGGGCAAACAATACAAAATACTAATATTGTGATTGAAAAATGTTAGTATTTTGAGATGTATTGAACTGATATGAGTTTAATCCAGTGTCATGTAAGAATTAAAACACACATCTAAAGACAAGTTTGCAGTCCTCCCAGATCCCTCCTGAAAAGTTATTCTGCAGATTTACAATCCCAGTAATATACTCAAAAGTTACTCATCTTTGAGCATTTCATGAAACTAATACAAATTTGATGTACTTGAATATATGTATAATAAAAACCTATTATAATTCAACCTTGAGGTTTACACCTTAGTAAACTCATTTAATGTTTAAGCAGTCTTTTTTTCACAGCTAACAAAATCATTAACCATTAAAGGAACTTAAATTAAATACTGCTTACTACAAATGCAATACAGCTGTTTAACTGCTTTTTAAGAATGTTTTATTCAAATCATCACAGTACTTTCTGAATATCTAAAAAAGAAATCCAATTTTTTGGCAGAGTATTTGTCTACTGGATAGTCTTCTAGTAGCATTCTGTCACTCTGCACATACTACCAGCTATCCAAACAACTAAGATGCTCGTAGCACAGAATATGGGATCATCACTAGTCCTGAACAAATAATCCCAAACATCAAGTTTTTCTCCTTGCTTGACATTTACTATAGTTTAATAAAAATTAAGATTATTTATGATCATGTAACATGCTTACGTAATTCACTCATTCTACTATACACAGAAATAACTTGCCCTGCAAGTCTAAGTATACCATACACTTGCTGGGAAAACAAAAGAAACACCACCCTCATCCACCACAAAACCAGCTATGGTGAAAAAAACAAAACAAAACCAAACTCAGAAAAGCAGACAAAAGAAAGCCCTAAGCAAGTCTAAATGCATTCCCCTTAAGTATGTAGAGTTTTCATTTTCTGAACAGACTAAACAGCCTGTGCCATAAATAGTTTCACTTAAAAAATGAGTGCAGCTTACATAAGCATGTGGCAGTCAACCATTTTTACTGATGGCACTTACAACCAACAGCAGCAAAAAAGTTCAGAAAGCAGCACTTAGGAACTAATTCAAAATATCTGTAATCCTTACTCCCAGGCTGACTAACTAAAGATACTAGCAAAGCTTAAACTCAAATATTCTATTCATGGACAAGTGGATACAGTAATCCAATGATTATGCTCAAGACAAGTTATTCAGAGTAGCCCCAAAGCAGAAATTTGCTACTGCCACGAGGACACAACTTCTCCCATGAGACACATCTGTTCTTTCTGGAATCTGTGTTCTAGCACATAATCAAAACATAAGAACAAAACATAGCAAAATGTCAATGTAATAACTACTTTCTTCTCACCTGAATCACAGAAGAACACTTAACCCTTTTCTTTCCTCTTTTTCTAGAGCTCACAAAAACCTTACCTTTCAAAACTTCCAAAACCAAGAGACATTTAGAGACTAGAATCTCATTCTTTAGATTTCTTTACAGGAAGCTGGACCAAACAATATCTACGGTATAGATTTTAACAGGATTCAGTGGTGGGGAAAGCACATAAGGACTGCTTGGTTTTGCGGGGTCTTTCTAAAACGCAGCTCACAGAACAGAGTCAAACTTCTTTTGATCCTTTCCTGTCAGCTACCCAACACTAATCTCCCTTCAGCTAGTTCTCCGAGCCATCAAGTCTGTGAACTGCAACCCCACAGAGACCACAGCTTCAGTGAGCCCAGAAGTGGCAATAAAAAGTTTTCTCCACCTTGTCCAACCACCAGGAGAGTGAGCAGACTCTCTCTTTCAGAAGATACGGATTTCTTAAAGGGTAAGAGAAGTAGGAGCTGTTCCTCCATCTTCTCTGCGTTTCCTGGATGGGAATCCTCCATCAGACTGGAGACGCCAGTCCAGTAACGCTGTGTTTCAACCTCTCAGTAACAGATGGACATGAGAACAAACTGCACTGGGACTTCTGAAGACAAAACCCAAGAACGGAACGGTACAGATAAGAACCAAACAGCACAAGCCTCCATGTCCTGATCACATCTTGGGTAACATATGCTCTTAGGAGAAGCGTCATAAATTTTTGCTACAATTTTTACAGAAAAATGTCTCAGTTAAGGAAAAGCAGCTTTCAAGTGACTGGGTGTTCCTCCAGAAATAGAAGTACTGTTTACCACAGTACCAGAAACGTCTGTGTTGTGGGTACTAGTGCCTCCATGAGTAACAACAACAGAGATCACTGAAGATGCCTCAGTGTCCACATTACTATAGAAAGATGTCACCCAGCTGATGGAACTAAGAACATCAAGACCTGCTGTACAGAGTTGCTGAGATGATTCTTCTCTTCGGAAAACTTCCAAGTTGTCCTCTACAGAAGCCATCCACTTCTCACAGACCCCTTACTCCTAGATGAAGGAACTTTATTTCAACATTTGGGTGATTTTTTGACTCTTTTTCTCTCTCTTTTTTTTTAATATAGTAGATCATAACTTCTAAAGACAGACCAAAATAGCTGATCTTACTTAG
Source organism: Corvus moneduloides (assembly GCF_009650955.1). Classification (NCBI taxonomy): domain Eukaryota; kingdom Metazoa; phylum Chordata; class Aves; order Passeriformes; family Corvidae; genus Corvus; species Corvus moneduloides. The sequence continues at coordinate 112,790,673 of NC_045477.1, forward strand.
GTCTCTCTCAGGCCTAAGGCTACCTTCAGCCTCCTTTACCTCAACTGTCAAATTTTGAAAAGGATTGGCAGGTAGAACATTTACTTGACTTGCAACTTTCTTTAAAGCCAAAGAAGCATCTACTGCATCTAGAGGATGGGCTTCAAAAGCAAAGAGACATTTCATTTAAGAGAATCTACATTCTGCCATTTATAAACAATTCAACTGCAACAGATGTGGTACAAAGTCTCTTCCCTGTCTGATCTCTCTTCCTTTAAACTGGATATTCCAAGAAAACAATAATTAAAAAATGTTTGTTGCAGAAAGTGTCAATGAACTCACACCAACACAGAAGGAAACTAGATGTGAACTGGGGTAATTATCTCACTGTCACTGCCTGCTACTGAAACCAGCACACAGTGACAACTAACCGCTTCAGTGTAAGCGCAGGAGAAAGTGCAAAACTACAAACATATTCCTGAAAAATTATTCAAAAAGCTCTTAAACACACAGTGCGTGAAGCATTTTCAGTCCAACAATGAGACTTCTTGTGAAACACCTGTATAAAACACTGATGTTCATGAAGTTGTAACAGCATGCAAACTTTTACATTTTCATGATGCTACCCAAGCAGCAGGAAACAAAGCATAGATAAAAGACTACAATAGCTGTTCCCATCCTGTCCATTTGAAACTTACTAATGAGTTGAAAAACCCCTGCTTATGTACAAAAGCACTGACAAAAATTTAAGTTTTAAAATATAATTTAATGTAAGTGTTCCGAATTCAGCTGTAATACTTACTCAGCAATTACTGAAGTTACATTTGCATAGTTCCAGATCATCCATCAGCTAAAACTTGATTTTTACCAGGAAAGAACATAAAGTAACTTTTCAGCAGAATGTCCAGAAAATAACTTAAAGTTTTTAACACATTCAAATCCTCAGTGAGAAGAAAGATGGTATTTGATGTAATGCTTCCTAGTAGAAATTTAACCTGTCCATATTTTTTTGAGCAAATATGAAGTAACAGAGTGAAACTGTACCAAATTAACACTTTGCCTTATCTAGACACATCATTTCTGGTCCAACATTAGCAGGATTACAGTGAGAATTACTATTCCTTCAAGATAAACATAAGAAGTTCAAGAAGAAAAGGCAGATACACTTTAATGCAATGCTCTGCAAAAGCCTAGTGCCTGGCTTACTATTTCTGCAAGTTGATCTTCAAGAATATCCACATGAAAGCCAAGTTCTATATTTCTTTCATAACTTGCACAACATCTAGGTAAAAAAAAAAAGCCAACAAAAACCAACCACCTCCTATTTATCAACTATTATTGATCCTATGCCCAATGCGAAAGAACAAAACAAATCTGTAACTCTTTCAAGTGCTAGGAAAAAGTGTCCACATCTTGAGTCAAGCCAAAGTATACAAATTCCCCATTGAACACAAAGAATTACACTTGAAGATTTATACCAATGTGACAAATAACATACATAGAGCAAACCAAGCCTTGTGCCAGCCATTGTCTAATGCAGCTGTGACACTGTAAACTAGGAAGAATTGTTCAAACAGATGAGACTTGGGGGCAAATCACCTCAGAATATAACCAAGGAATGGAAAAATGCTTAAGCTTAAAGTTGCAACAAGATTAAAATACCAGCACTGCTGTGGATCTTTTTACCAAATCTGGTAAGAAACAGTCGACTAATACTGAGTGCAGTTTATTAAACCATTCAAGTTTTTTCCTGCTACAACATCCAAGACAAATACTGATACTAACAGGGTTTTTTTTTCTAAAAATTCTCAATTTGTCCCTAGATCAACCATGATTTCACAGAAATTGACCCACTTTTCAAGTTAATATACACTTTAGTGGATATGCAATATCATTTGAAAGAAGGTATTTCATTATGAGCGTGGAACAAGACAGACTGAACAGAATCTGCAGAAAGGTGTTTTAAAGAAAACACTCTTAATGATCCACCAGCAAGCCCACACACAGATAGGAAAACATCTGTACTTCAGCTGTGGCAGCCAGGCTGCTCAATACCACTGTAGCAGAATGACCTCTCTCTCTCTCTCTCTGTGACTTTGCTATTTGCTTACAAAGCTCCCTGCTTTAAACAACTCTCTGAAAAAGAGCAGTAATTTTCCTTACAAAAGAGCTAGATTAGGACAAAACCTGGTAATTCAGTGCTTTTAAAATCCCACTACTTTGAATTCAGGGCCTTAGTAAAATAAAGCCCACCAGGAACTGAAGAACACTAATGCCTCTTAAAAACACAAAGCAGTACATAACCTGAACAGAAATGGCATTTTTCGCTTGTATAGTCTAGTGCTATGCTGGCTATTGTAAAACAATACTTGAAAAGGGAGAAGCATTCAATGTAGTAATCAATGAGGTGTAAGAGTACTGAAATGTTACTTCCACTGACATTAAGCTGAGACAGACAGTGTGATGAATCCAGTATAATTCATCTTCAAAAAGAAAAAAAAAAAAAACAAGCAAAACACCAAACAATGAGAACCCACTGCACAACTTGAACTGTATCAGCAATAATGTGGCATTGTCCCCTTATTACATACTGAATTTTGTGACATGTATTTCAGCTTCTCAAGTCAATAAAAATGCCTCAGTGATGTTTTTTCTGGAAGTTGTGCACATGAGTCTCCTGGATACCAATACCACAGTGCCACCTCTTAAACACTGACTGACACAGCACAGAAGTTACTGACCAACAACCCTCCCCTCATACAGGAGATACCCAGGACGGATATTCAGTACCACAGAACCACCTACTCTATTACCGTTTGTCTGCAGCTGGAGAGAGCAGTTTGCTAAGTATTACAAGCACATTCCCAATTAGAAAGCCTTTCAAAGGACAACTTTGACTGATGCTTCAAGGTTTGGCAGACTACAAGAATCTATTCTAGCAGTGTTTTCAACCAACATCTTCAACATTTGCACACGCAAGTCTAAGCAAGTATTTCAAAACTCATCTTTCCATTTATGGTGAGAGCTTCTCACGTTAGAACTGTCACCATGACATCACCACACATTCAACCTCTGCAGAACTATTCTCAGTCTCTCACAAGAACAAGACAGTCAATATTACCCTTCGGACAGTATTTTAGTCTGCTATGCCCATACAGAAATAAGTCTACAGAAAATTTGTATTATATAGAAAATCAAGAGTTCCAACTCAGAAAAAAGAAAGACAATAATAGAAAACTTTGGCAGGGATTTGAAAGTCAATCCCTAGTATCAGTTTACCACACCAGGTAGCACCAAAAATTTTCAGTTCAGCTTTATTCTTCTGTTTGAGTAAAGACAGTAAAGGGACAGGAAAAGATATTGCAAAACCACAAGTCAGAGATATTTCTACCATGTACCTTAAAACACTTGCAGTCAAAAGTAGTCCAAAAGGTGCTTGTGATAATTTTTCAGGCTTTGCATGAACCAACCTTCTCAGTTTCACTCCACTTGTCACCTGCCCTTTAACCGTACCATGTAACAAAAATAACTTCCACTGCAGACACCTTTAGCTACACTTTACCTGCACTTATGTGTGCACACACAGGCACTGCACCTACTTCAGCTCACAGCAGTGGGAACAGCAGCACCATAGATGCTCCCAGAGCAGAATGTGTCATAGCATAGTTGAGTTGGATGACTAAGCACACGATAGACTTGACGTTACCCAAAACTTACTAGATTTGATCATTTACTCAATGACTCGATCATCACTAAACCTTTGGTGTCAAAAAAGTAAATCAAAGGCTTTTTCTTGTGTTAGTGATTCTGTTGAAACACTGCAGCTGTGAAAGTAGGGATTTGAAAATCATCCCAGTTGAATACACAGCTCTTTGAAAAATAATTCAATAAAACATCTTAGGTTTCGTATTTATTATGTACTGCAGTACATACCCACTAACTCTTGCCCTAACAAAGAACACTTTTGCAGGTCATACTTTGAGGCTACTTATGCTGTTTACAAATACATACAAAATGAATCATTGCAGGTTTGAAGTCAGGACAATGTCTACAGACCAGTGCAACCAAAAACTTCATTTAAACTACATAATTCTTGAGAGGGGACAGAGGCAAGTTATTACTGGATAACCCAAAGAACCACATTAATGTATTCTCTTGGCTTACTTCAAAGGAGTCTTTTTCCATTAGGATTATCTTCTACTTTGCAACTCAACAGAGAGACACCAGCACAGACATCACCAAAGCTGGCTGAAAGTCAGATATGTTTTCACAATACCTATTCAACTGATCTAGTCTTCCCCAAGGTGAAAACTCATGGAAAGAAAAAGGAGCCTCAGTGAGATCCAAGAAACAACAATGGACACAGATCTCACAATACCCTATTTACATTTACCCGCAATCATTAACTGTAAAGGTTATGACCCAAGCTGAAAAAAATACATCATAAAAGTAAAATTTCATAATGAGAACACATCACACTTATCCAGCTACCTGTGTTTAAACCAAAAGATTCAAGATTAAATGCAGGCTTAAATGCTGATTATTCCTCAATAATGTATGCAAAATTTGGTATATTGTTAATTTTATGGATGAACTGAGACAGTCTATATATACATTAATACAGGCTGTTATGGCACTCTTCAGACTGCTGCTATCAACAGACACCATTCACAAGGCAGGACAAAGTGCAAGCTTTAACAAATGTTGTGAAATATTTTATTTTTAAGAATCCTGTTCCTCTCCCTCTACAAAGAGGAAATGAATTTAACATTTCTTCTTTTTACATGAAATATGTTAACTGCAAATATACTTAAGGAGGAGCAGAAAAAAAACATTGCTTTTCTCGCAGATCTAGAAAACAAAATTAAAGTCACCAGAACAGTGACTGGCCTTTGATCATGCAAGCTTTACCTGTAAGTTTTAAGTGTTCTGTTATACTAAGTCCTCTGGAAACATTAGTGATCAGGTGGACCTGCTACAGAACACAAGCCCATAAAGAAATACTACTCAATTTTGTCACAGTAAACACCAGCACTAAAAATAACAAATACATATTGACACATTAGCTGGACAGGTTGACCTGACCACTCTCAATAGTCATTTAGAATGGAAGAAGACTAGCATCTTCAAACTGGTTAGCACTCACTCACCTGTGAGACCTTCCATGACAGTTTTATGCATGTTTACCTGAACACAGTGTCTCACTTTAAGTTTTTCCATTACTTTCCAAGTGTGGCCTATCTCTGCCATTCAGTTTTTTTTCTGGACACAGGGCATCTCTACCAAACCATGAAATACAGATACTTCCAAGCCATCTAAGCAATTGCCTTTCGTCTCCTTGTTTTCTCCTTGCCAAAGCCAAGGAAACAACGGCCAATATCATGTTACAAGTTATGTTTGAACCAGGGGAAAAAGCACAGCGACTGCACAGTCCTACACTAACAGTGAACAGTATCAAGGCATAAATAAGAGCTGCATCCATCCACCATACATATTAAAAAAAACAAACAAAATGAAACTCGAGTTAATCTTCCTCAGAGCAAATACAAACAGTCGATAAGATCTCAAACCCGATCTGAAGCCAAGATTCTGGACAAAGCATAGCCAAGGCCTTGATACCTTTGGGGCCCTTCTATTTCTAGAGCCAAGGCACAGCAGCAGCAGCAGCATCGCGCTGCAGTCACGTCCAAGGGGCAGTGGCAGCGTTTACCTGTGAATCCATTTGCTTTTTGATTATTTATTTATTTTTACGCAGCAAGAACAGCATCAGTGGCCCAGCAGACACCACAGCCCCTGCTGAGGGGACACCCGCACGGGATCCCCGGGCAGCCCGCCCGCCTTGCTCCGCAAAGGGCTCCAAAAACAAAGACCAAAGTTTTCCCTGCTCGGTGCGTGGGAGTGCGGCAGCAAAACAGGAGCCAGGATCAACACGAGCCGCCTCCCGTCACCGCACCCGGGCCCACGCAGGGCAGGACACCCCCTGCTCCCCGGGGCAGCCCGTCCGTGTCCCCCGGGACGGCTGCAGCCCGCTCCCACCCGGGGAGGGGGGGCACCCACAGCCCGGCGGGATGGGGGCAGCGGGGGGGTGTCACCCGAGCCCCCTTCACTGACCCCCGGCAGCGGGGCGGCCCTGCCCGCTCCCAAATTCGCCCCGCACACCTCTCCCTCACCACCGCCCTCTCTCACCGTGCTGCGCTGGGGGCTCGGCTGCGGCTCCGGCTCCGGCGGCTGCATTCCCGCCCCCTGGCTCTGGCCCGGGCCCCGCTGCGGGGGCCCCCCCGCTCCTCCTGAGGAAGGGGGAAGGGAGAGGCGCGTGCCCCGCCGGGCGCGGGGAGCGGAGGCTGGAGCGGGGACGGGAGTCCCGGGGCGCGCGGCCGGGAAGCGCTTCCGGGCTCAGTGCGGGGCGCTGGGGCCGCCGGGCGGGGCGGGGCCCCGGCTGCGCCCAACGGCATCCGACATGGCGCGGCCCGCGCGCGCCGGACCGCGCGGCTCTCGCGAGACTTGGGGAGGCAGCGGCGGGGGGAGGAGAGGGGGCGCGACGGCGCGCGGCAAGAGCGGGGGAGGGCGTGACTGGGGCGGGGGCGGCCCCGGGGGCGGGGCCAGGCCCGTGTGGGGCGGCCGCTCTGGGGCGGCGTGAAGGGGCTCCGGCCTGATGTGAGGGGGCTCCCGCCTGACGTGAAGGGGCTCCGGCCTGACGTGAAGGGGCTCCGGCCTGGCGTGAAGGGGCTCCGGCCTGGGGGTTCACTCCTGTCCCTCCTCCGTGCCGTCACCGCGGGGGGCACTCAGCGCCTTTAAACGAAGCTTCCCCGAAGCCTGGGCGGGGCACCGCGTTGGGTGCTGGAGGTGCTTGGGGACTGACCCTCCGCCAGGGCTTTCGTCTCTAGGGAAGCCTGAGCATGCTTGGGCGGTGACTGGAACTAAGGTGTTATTTTCTGAATATTGACAGCAGCGATAGGGCGCGTGGACACAGTGGTTGCGGCACAATTCACAGAATCACAGAATGTGTCAGGTTGGAAGAGACCACAGTGGGTCATCCGGCCCAGCCTCTGCTGATGCAGGGCCATCCCAGAGCACACGGGACAGGGCTGTGTCCGGACGGTTCTGGAATGTCTCCACTGAGGGGGACTCCATGCTCTCTCTGGACAATCTGTTCCAGTACGTGTTCTTACATAGGATGGATTAGCTATGAGCAGAAAAACGCGGGTGTGCTGTGCTCCTACCCAAGTGTCTCGTGATCCTGTGCCAGTTGAAGTAATACTTTTGTGTCCCTCTGCTTGCAGGACAGACTTGGGGCTGTTATGATTAATATGGATTGATCCAACGTGAACTTGTAATTGGCATCTATGGGGGCTGAAATCTTCCTGTTGAGGCAGAGCCTTGCAGATGGTTTAGTGGGTGTACACTGATTTTTCATCCACGGACTGGGCCTTGAGATTACATTTGTTTTGTGTGCCAGTGTAAACTGGTGTAAAGCATCTTTTACTAAATGATAAAGACCATGATTTGTGTTTTTCAGGATTTGTGTGTGTGTGTATAGATATTTTTCTTTGTTTAGACAGTATCTGTCTTGTGTAGTTTTTTTTTCTTATCGCGGTTTCAGAGCCACAGAAACACCATTGCACTGATACCGATGAGAGCAGATGCAGAGCTCTGTAACCACCTTCTGTCTCTCTGTGATAGAGAACTGGAAGTGTGGGGGGGATGTGTGTCTTGTATTGCGGTTACTGACTCTCCACGTCATCTTCCGTGTACAGAGGCCTCGGCTCCTGTGTCAGAGGTTGTGTGAAGTTAATTAAGGAATTCCTGTACTCTAATCCCTACATCGGAAACACGCCAAGCCTAACTAACATTTCTGGAGAGGCAAGATGTAAAACTGGAAGTAAACAGGATCTCGGTGCAACAATACTTTTTATCTAAAAGAGATTGATTCTTATCCTGTGATTGGAACTATTAACAAGATGCTGAAGTGCATATTCCTCAGCAAAAATCCATAATTTCCAAATATAAGCATGCGCTGTTGATGCCAATGAATAGTTCCCGCAGCTATATCTAGTCTCATTTAAAATGTAAGAAAAAGCCCCTGGTACAGCTGTTGATGTTGTGTGCATGAGAGCCTCTGTGCCGTGACTTATATGTGCTGGCCCTGGCTTCTTCAGCGTTTTTTGTGTTGTCCAGCTACTGTCTTAATTCATCCTGTCATTGTTGCTTCCAGATTTTTCAAATCAACGTCTGAGTCACTTTGTCACTGCCTCTCTGTAAACTCCTTGTACTAACAGCTCCAGTGTGTCCTGGCAAACCACTGTAGGTTCATAAAAATGGGCTCCATTTCACTTTAGAAACAACCAGTGCTTCTTTGGAAATGATGCTTTTCCTCTGCAATCCTATGGAATGGACTGTAATGGTGGACTATAATCCAGCAATTGCCTGACTTTTATCCCACTTTCAAAGCAGGAGTGTTCCAACAGAAATTGCAGATACTCAGAATTTTTCATCTACCCTTAGCTAGTTGTAGGCTTGAGAGCAGGATTGTGAGACTGGGAAATTAATCGGTCTTGAAACTTCACAATTAATCATAGCACAGGCAGGGCTGTGCTCAAGAATTTAAGAAAAAAATCCTTATGGGTATTAGGTGCCTGATTACCCCAGAAATCAAAGATTGTGTATGTTCTAACTTTGCTGAACACATCTCTGAGAGCAGTTAATTTTATTGCTGATCCAGCCTTTCCGTCTCTTATCCATATGACAACTACAAAAATTGATTATAAGGAAAAGTAATGTTAGGAAAGCGCTTAACTCATTTTTAGCTACTTCTAATGGGATTTAGCAGCTGGAAACAAGGAGCACTGGCACAGAGTAATCAGGGCTGTTCTTAGACAGCTGTGTGGGAAGCAGAGTATCAGGACTCTGAAATAAATCCCCATTTTTTTCTGTATTTTAAAAAATTGCAATATATGCAATGAAGAATTTGAAAGCTAGACCTCAATACTTGCAGCTCAGACAGTTAACTCAAAGTCAAATGGAATTCCTTGTTAAACCCAGTCCTGTAATAACTTCTAGATGAAAATGCCTCTGGGTTCTGTGTGATTTTTTTTTTTTTAATTTAATGCTTATGGCAGTCACTACTACCCATCTTTGAAAGGCCTCAGGTTTGGATTTAAATTCCATGCTACATTAATTTTAAGCAGAACAAAAATGGAGTTATTTCTGCTCCCCTTTTCTCTTTATGAGCAACAATCCAAGAGACCCACTTTCCTATTTTGGAAGAAAGCAATTTTATGCATGTTTGTGCCTAGGAATTGCAGTCAGAAAAGCATCTTGATAAAATGGCCGTTCCATACGTTTTCTGTCTGAATAGTTCCTGTACTCAGTTCCATTTACAAATCAAAAGCATAACTTTCCAATGTAAGCACCATAAACTGAGTCTTGAATCTAAAAAGTCAGACTGAGTTCTTTCCCCCTGTTACACCGTGGCCGATGTTTTGTCACTGAAATACACCAAACAAGTTTATTTCATGATGCCTGAAGGGGAATACAGTCCCACTGTGTGGGAATGGAATGTATCCATTTGTCAGAGTTTTAGTCAAAAAAAGAAGTAATATATTTTGGTCCTAAAGCACTTCAAGTATTTAACACAATTATGAAAAAAAAACCAGGAGTGTGTGCCTAGAGTAAGAAGGTACATTTTTTTCATATTATTTTCCTTATGGAAGGAAATTACATTGGGATGAATTCTAAGCAGTCATGTCTAGGTCTGTGGTAGTGCTTTGTGTTAGTGTCAGATCCTGCTGACCCCTGTAGTAGTTTGTGTTCAAGAAATTGCAGAATTCAGGGTCTAACCAGGATTATTTAGGTGGAAGCCTATGGAGCTCAAGAGTCAAGAATATCCTCTCTATGATAATTCTAATTCTGCCTGCGTATTCTTTAATAAGTTCTATGCCATTGGTTTGTAAGTCCTCCTCACTTCTCTGTGTTTCATTACATTGAAGGAATGTATCCTTGGCCTTTCCTCACCTTAAGGTGAATTCTATACCCGAAGAACAATTTCTAGAGCACAATTCATCTACTGGATTCCAAATTTAATCAAAACTTCTTGGAATTATGCATCACCCTTTGTACTTTTCATTCTGCTAAAGCTGTTTGCAAAGCTGTTGTAAAGCTGTTTTGACTCTGCTAGATACCCTGGTTATTTGTTCATTTCGATTTGCTGTCAGCCATGTCACTGAGGTAGCAGAAGAAAATGTTTGTTTTAACAGGGATCATGGATCAAGAAGTTGAGTTCAAAATGAAGATATCTTGGAACTTACTAGTAAACACAGCAATAGTGAAGCTGAGAAGTCAAAATAAACCTCTGAGAAAATGGAAAATATTCCCAAGAGCAGTAAAAAATGTTATTGCTTTATCTTAGGGTGGAATTTTTGCTGCCTTATGAAGTGCAGATCTAAATAACTGTGAATTGTTAGACCCTCAGAAGGGCCACCTGACACAGTTTGGGGAACCTGTTGGTGTATGTTTCAGTGCGCATGTGTGTCCAGGAAAGGATAAGGCATTATCCCTCACTATTCTCCACTTCACACATACAACACTGTGATCACATCTGTCTCTGTACCAGAACATTTTCAAGGTCTGCCTTTGTACTCCAAACTTCTGTGAGTGACTCCAGCAGGCAGGGACAGAGCTCTGCTGCTCTTCAGGAATGGTCTTCTGAACCTAGAGAACAAGGCAGACACTGGGAAGAGCCGTAGAGCTGCTCCCCCAGGGGGCCAGCCCCCATCTCTTTGTTGGCTTGCAGTCCTCACTTTTTATTTTGCAATTTCTGTAATTAAGTTTGCTGCTTTTCAGATTAGTCTGTGACTTGGAAGAACAGGTTCTTCAAAAGCATGCTTCAAAATTTACGAAAATTTCAGGTGTTCCTTTGCACAAACTTCCTAAAAGCCACAGTCCTGGCATAGTTGTCACTAGAGCTGTTAAGTTGGTGCTGAAAGACTGATGAATTAAATCAGTAGTAACATATTGTGGTTGTGGCATAAGTGTTTTCTCAGTGTTTGAATGGGATATGTAGTGTGAGGACAGTGCAAAGACATCCTTGTGTGTATGCTTTTTATGAGCATGCATTTTTGTTGTTAGGGTTCAAGGGCTTTAGTAATAATTCAAATAGACTCTGTGATTTCTTTTCCTGAAGTGACATGAAGATGTGTTTTTCTTTTGGATGATATATAAAAATATAATTGATTCCCTTGGGGGTGTTTTCCATTGCTGTTAGTTCTGGTGCTCTGTTTGGATGTAGTTTCTGAATACCTAGAGTACCCCTGTGGTAGCAGAAATTGAAATGAATGACGTCATTTACTCCTTCTGTGCCGGTGCTATTGTGTGGGACTACTGTATCCTATAAAATGAGCTTCTGTTTTTATCTTAGGTGTGGCTGTCCTTCCGCAGTGCACACAATGCCACTAGTTGGAGTCCACTGTGCCATTTATGTGTACATAGATGCACCTACATTGGGGAGTCTGATTTGTAAAATTGCTTTTAAGGATTTTTAAATTCTTGAGAATAAAAGAAACGCATTTGTAAATTATCATAATAGAAGACCGCATGTGCATTTTTAAACTTAGTATGATTTAGTGGTTTGCAGTTCCCTCAGGAGGAAGTAACATTTTTGCCTCAATTCCTGTAATCAGATCTAACAGCATCAGGGTGTTTTTTCCAGTTCCCAGATTTTTCACTGAAGTGTGACATTTGAAAAGAAGATAGTGCTTTTGAGTTGTACTGACTGCTTGTCCAAACTCATCATCACACACTGTCAGTGGCCCAGCCATTGCTCAGTGCGAGCTGATCCTGTGAACAGGAATAGGGGCAGATAGCAGATCACCACATCACATCAGATATGGTTGCTAGTAAAAGCAGTCCGAGTGATTGGGGCACAGAAGCCCAGTCTGTAGAAACGAAATACTCATCCTTATGGGAGTGCAAGAGAGTTCTGTGCAACATATAGAAAGCATTACTGCCAAAGAATCAAATGTTCTTTACACTCTTTCTTGCTTTCCTACTCATCTGTTGGGCAAGAGAGATACAGGGGGTGTTACAGCCCTGTGAGTTGTTCCAGAGGGAAGGAACAGTGTGTTTTGACTGTGAAACAAATACTTCCTTTTGTTCTCTGTTGTTATATTCCTAGAAAGATGCACAAGTGTAATAGAAAATGATTTTCAAACCATGCTCTGTAATACCACACAAAAGTACAACCATGCTGCGGGATATGAATGAAAACCAACTACTTACATGAGGTTTGGGCAAAGTTCCTATTTATTATATAAAATACAATAGATTTCATTATGTGATTGTTTTGATTGTATTTTATAGCCTGCTATGGAAAGTTTAGTTTCAGCCATGCTAAAATATTTTGGGGCAGCATAAGAGCATAAGTTGTGTGGAAAACACTTTCAGCATCAGTCTATTGAGCCAGCACTTGCAGTAACTTTACTCAGTAAATGATGGGACATAACCACACCAAGTTAAATCCAGCTAGCATGCAATTTGACAATCATATAAATATAGCACTGTAGGTTATAGTGAGGGCTCACAGACTTCATATATATATATATATATATATATATATATATATATACGTGTATATATAGGTAGGGTTTTCTGCAGGTTGGTGCAGTCAATGATGAAGTGTGTGCTACTGAGTCTATATTACTCCTGTTTCTAGCTAGATAAAAGTTAATGTGAGTGTGCCCACTACACCAGAACCAGCTCTTGTGGCAGAGGCATCTGCAGAGAGGCTGCAGTGGTGTCATAGTACAGACTGCGTTAGTAGCCGGACGTTAATGTAATTTATGACCTACATGTGTTCCTAAGTAGTAATGGAGAATTTTGTCTCAAGTCACTGGGCAAAGCATGTAACTTCTTGGACCTTGAAAAGGAAGCTTTAAGGTAGAGCCCTATATATAATTAAATATTTAAATGTGTTTTGACTGTTGATTTGCACTTTATGGCATCTTGCTGTAGTGCAGAACAGCTTACAGCTAGAGCAGTTCTCAGCAGCACCACTTTAGGAGGAAGACTGAGGTGGTTGAAGAACACTGGTACTTCAGGGAGAGTTGAGGCTGAGGCATTTTTTAAAACACAGCTTGTGCTGCAACACTTCATTAAAACAGTTCCCCTCAATTCTTGAGAAACTAACACTTAACTCTGAAGGCATCTGTGACTCCCTGTTCCAAACTCTCACCCCAGGACAACAATCAGTAAAGTATTGAACTCCCAGCAGCCTGGGCCATATGTGAGTATTTTACAGGTGTAATGATAATGTAAGGCCAGAGCAGAGCACAAGACAGTGTTGGTGGTGCACGAGGACTGTGCATAACATGACCTCTGTGATTTTGCAGCCGAGACACCATGGACTGGTGTGTGCAGCAAGGAGATTTTGCAGAGTCACTCACAGACATTTCTCACGGGAGAGGTGGGGAAAACCAGCTTTTATTTCCAGAGTGACACCAGGTCATATGTAGGGTTTGAGCTGTTAGTTAACTTGCTTGCTGAGGGCACTAGTTCCCAAGCAAGGGGCTTCTCTTGTCTCCAGCCAGCTGAAAAGCACTGGCCCTTCTTTCTGTGTGATGCTGGTATCAATAGTAGCAGGTGCTTCCAACACTTCTGATGTGGTTTATCTAATTGAAGTGGAATGGAAAGACAACTGATGAAAAAAAATCTTCTTACATCTGTCTTTTTGCTGAGGTCCTTTTGCTAGCTGCTATGGATTCCTTGGTAATAACTTTAAATCTGTTAAAATATTAAGCCACACAGTATCAAATACCTATTGATTCTCTTTTGATCCACAGACCGTTGGCTTTTCCAGTTACAGGACCTAATATAAAGCATATGAAAATAGAAAACACATCCTGATGTCATCAGGTGGAATTAGATTAATGTTCCCTTTTGAGGAAATTCCAGATGGTCTATGGAAAGGTTTTCCCTGAGACACTAATAATAAAGATTCAGCACCTTCTGCTCTCTTTGAAAATATACACTTCTAAAATTCATTCCACTGTTTTTCTCCTTAATGAATAGAAGTAAGTTTTCTGAAGACAAGGAAGAACTTCCTGCTGCTGGTTTTGTATGGAAGACTTAAATTTTATAGAATTGGGCAACTATTCTAACATGCATAGCTTAAGATACATTGTACTATTGATTAGTACTACATGTACTAATCAAGGCTTTCATAGTCCAGCCTTCTGTGTTTTTTTTCTGCACAGGTTATCAGAGCATGAAAAAGAGTTCTGATTAACCTTCTGTCAGGTACTGCAGAAAAGAGCAAGCAAAAGAAAGGACAGAAAATTCCAGCAATTCTCCCGAGTTATATGACCAGACAAAATCTGGGTGGGTGGTTTTCTTCAAGCCAGTAGTTTGAAAAGATAGGCAAAGTTCACAGGGGACAGGGGAAAAAAATCAAACCAGAAAAAAAAGGAAGAAGACAATATGAATGCTGACTTTCAGAGAGACATGCAGCAGGGAACTAACACCTTTTAAATAAACCTTTAATCTGACATGCAGCTTTCCACCACAGAAACAGAACATCTTTTCCAAGCAATGTATTTTCCTTTGTGTCAAATCTATGCCAACACAATAGTAAACACAGTAAACAAAAGTTAAAAAGAATTAAAATCTTCATTATTACAATGAAATGAATGGAGAAGAGAAAGTAAATACTCCATATTTCAGTCAAATAATATCAGGAGACTAAGTGAAGCTGTGAACAAATTAGGGTAAGTATTTCACTTTTCACTAATGATAATGTGACTATAAAAATTTGTATCTTTCAACCTCTGTGAGAATTGTTTTCTTAACAAACACTTCCAATTATATGTGAAACAAGGTAGCTGCTCATTTCCAGACAGATAACGAGGTATTTTTAATTTCTTTTGCCACACAATCCTTTATTGCAGTAAAACACAAAGCATGTTCTTAACATTTTTCACATCAGACAGCAGCTGACAGCCACTACTATTGCAGACTGTGCTTTAAATGGTCTGCAGGTTTGAAAAGTTACTTTTTTATCTGTCTTGTCCCCAAGGAAATGTTTTGTTTCAGAGTCTGTGTATGCCTTTGAAAATGTACCTTCAGCAATATAATAGCTGGAATGGTGTTATTCATCCTTGGATTCAAGGATTCCACTCCAACTGTTACCCAGAGTTACCAGGCTATATTGCATGTGGTTTCAAATGAAAGCCATTCAGCTTTACTGTAATTAGAAAGTACAGTGAAGTTTAAAGAAACAGCTGCTTTTTAAAATTACCTTTCAAACCTCACTCACATGGGGTCTGCTACTTGTTAACATTCAAGTCAAGGCAAAGTTATCTGTGCTTCCTTTGGCACAGAAGCTAATCCTCATGCATCGTTTGCATGGGAAGGCAGCCAGGCCTGAAGCATAGACAAAACTCCACGAGTATCCCCGGAGCAAGGGTTTGCAGGACTTCTGGCCCTGCGCCTTTCTTAGAAACACCATAAATCTTCTGGAACCCACCAGCATAGGGAAGGCTGAGGCTGAGTTTCACCACTTCTATTTCCTATCTCATTGCAGTCTTTCAGCCAGAAGATGTGTCTGCCAAGGTGTACATAGAGGGAGCTGGTGTAGTTCCAGGAGTGAGTTTGTGCTATTGAATTCTGTCAACACTGCAGCTTCACTAAGATAAAAATATTACCCAAGTCAATATGCTTGCAAGGACTTGAAAAAGCTGTGTGATTTGTTGTTTGGTTTGGTTTTGTGTAAGGACGAGGCAGGTTTTAGGACAATATTCAAACAGGACCAGCATTGATTATTTTTCAAGTAACTGTAGAAAAATTACATTGTGTACAGAAATGAACTCTTAAACCCATCACGGCTGGTTTATTTTTTAGATTTTTAAGGAGCACATTTAAACCTAACACAGCTGGAAGATTTTCCACTGATTTGGTGTGTATAGACTCAGACCCTTAATATCTGAGAAGAAAATCAAGAGAAAGACATACTCAGTTGAAAGAGATTTAAACATGTAATGTCCTTCTCCCTAAAGGTAATTTTTTTCTGGGCTTTCTTCTCCGTGATTTGTGACCATGTGCAGATTTTCCTTGCTGTGTGAGTTTTGGTTGGTAAAGACAGGATCTGCAAACCAGAGAAACTTGTACTGTCAATTCGTATTTCCATTTCAGCCCTCTCAGTTGTCATTGTAAGCTGAGAGTCTTACCTAGATTTTACTATGGCAGGCTAATACACCGGAAACTGAGTGACCACCCAGAACCTGGGCAATACACTCATTAAAGATTGTTAATAGACCAAAACAGCAGTTGCTTTCCAGGTCAAGGTTACCAGAGGCTAAATTGTTTGAAGTTTGGTTCCATGTAGCTTGAGAACAGGAAAAGTCTATAATTAGGTCTGTTTAGATCCCTGTTCTTTTGCCATTGTGTGTGCAGTGTGGAAACCTGGAATCCTAACTGAAATGAAGGTTTTCTCAGCTCAGTTTTGGTCAGTGTTTACAGGGTGAGCTTTGTAATTAAAACTGAAATGTTAGTTCTAGTCTAATATCTTCTTTTATATATATAATTTAAATTTCACCAAACTGTTGGTTTTGCCTGAGCTATGTCTTCATCTTTTATCTTGGACCACTTGCTATGTTACAGCTATGGTGTAGAAGTCCTCTCTCCTGTACAAATTGTTGTTCCTTCTGGTTTCTGTGAGGCCTTAGCATCTCGCTGAGTTGTTAGATCCCAGTTCTGTTCTGCAATTATTTCTAAGATAATGTAATGCTCTGTTAACGCTGTTGTCTACCAGCTGTGGAAGTGTGCTTGCACTGACGTGGGATTGCATGTAAGCACTTATTACCTTGTACCACCTCTCATTTGGAATGGGGAAGAGCAGGGTCAAAGTGTGTATGGGGCTGGAATAGAAAAATTTCATAGCCATTTAATGCTGGCAAGAAAGAATATACAGGATGTTTTTTCCTTAAATAGAGTGAAAAGTACCTGCGTCAGTTACACCAGAGCATTTGTAACACGTCACCAGATCACGAAATTGGCTTACAAATTGTGAGGAAGTTTAATTTTTTTCTTTCTTGTGATTTTGACATACGGTTAAATAGTTTTATTGAGACATTTGCTTTCCAAAGTACAAAACACCTTTTTTTGTTCACCAAGCAGACAGTTTAGCTCATATACAGTGATTGCTTCCTAAACAATAAACAGAAGTGTACTTCCTAACAGATCTCCTATTCATCCTTCCCAAAGCATTTTAAGTAGATAATTAACACTGGGTAATTAGAAGTATCTTCAGTCTCTGTAATTGTACAGCCTATAATTTTTCATAGTAACGTGATTCATTTTATCTGAAGTTGTTCAACACATATCTTTGTAACAATTTAATTTGCATGCCTGGTTAGTACTGCCTTCCCTCGGTTTCCTTCATTTTGTGAGATGCTCAATTAGTCACAAGTCTGAACAGACAGATTCAGGCAGACTCACAGCTTGGAGTACCCCTTGCTTACTGAAATCCTTTATAGGTCTTAGAAAGCACACTATCCTTACGGCTAAACCTCCAGTGCAGCAACACAGCCCTCAATTTATAGATAGCACTCCAAAAGGGAGCAATTCCATGGTCATTACTTACTAGCAAAAGGAGGCAAGCATCTATGAAGATGGAGGGATCTGTTAGTCTTGTGTATCTTTTCCCACAGCTTTACAGAAAGCTCAGGATATTGACATCCCTGTTTCCCCATCCTGGATTTCTGTGTGTTCTCTGAAGAAGCCCAGCCTCTCACTATGCCTGGTAAGCCATGGTAATTTTATGGCTGGGGTGCTGCATGAATCTGAAACTGTGCAGCTTTGGCTCAGCAGAATTGACTTCTAGGTACAAGCACCTCTGTATTCTAATGTGTTACATGAAAAGTTGCAGTTTGATAATTGTCATTTAATAAAATGTTTTATGAGTAAGCTGTTTAGAGAGTAGCACCCTTTTCCTGATAAAATTGCTAGGTGAATGCAGATGAGAAGTATTTCATATGCTAACGTATCTGTGTTGTTGCTGTCTAAATGTTTTAACAGAAATACTCTTAGTAAGAACATATTTCCTAAGTGAGTGTCAGTTTGGTTAACAATTCTAATTCAAGTCATGCAGAACAATGGACCACGTTCTCTATTTAGCCTGGCACAAAGCTCCAGCAAAGAATAAGGCGGACAGAAATATTTTCATGTTGTCGCTGTGCTGTCTAAATTCTGGGATAGATTGCGTCTGCTTGCTCTAGGCCACAAAGCTCAAGGGTCTAAAGTCATAACTATATCAAATTCAGAATCCATGTAAGAAAAATAAAACTTAGCAGAGCTTGGCACTAATGTACAATGCTTTTGTCATGGGGTCAAAAGTCACTTTTGATTATATTTTTGGTAACTCTTTGTGATGAACTGTGTTGCCCAAAGAGAAGAAAAGCCTATTCATGCATGGGAAAACAAATTGTTTCAGCCATGACTCTCCAGAAATGTCTTATATTATGTGCCAGCTCCTGCATTCCCCAGGCCTTTGATACTCATTAATCATTTCAGTAAACCTTATTCCTCATGGCTTTATTTGATTTTTCTGTATTGGGATGTATCATAGTGGATAAATATTGTGCCATTTCTTTGTGCAGTGGTCATTTTCTCTCTGCTTTAGAAAATATGTGAATCTGGTTTTCTCTTCCATTAAATCATGTAGTGAAGCATTTGGATTCTTCTTAAGCATCATAATTACATCTGTTCAAGTTCCTTTGTCACCTTAGTTCCTACACGTTTCTTTACATGTTATTTCTAATCCACCCTATCAGAATGACCAAAGCTCGAAGTATCAATGAAGGAGATGTTGAGGAGGATTGAGAGAACAGTAGCCAAGAAATTGCCCAGGCTTCCAGTGAAAAGAAAGAGACTGAAATATCAGCCTCCAGTATAGATAGACACTTCTCTTGAACATTTTTAGTGTTTGCAGGGAGCAAAGATTGGGGTTTTTTATTTGTCATCTCCAAAAGTCTCTTGGCAGCTAAGATTCCCTTCTTTTAATTTGTAACAGCTCATGACTATTCTGATGAAGACTGGAGATATAATAAAGAAAAAAATATAAAGTTCTTTTTTACAGTGCATTTTGTTCACAAGAGAGGGTGCCATGGATTGTACACCCTAGGGCTCCTTATAATGAGTTGTATAAGAAATCTGTGGCATGGGCGAGAAGCAGATTGAGTACATTGCTTCTGTGGCTTTCTCTTCCTTTTGGCAAGGGATGTGTGAAATTCTTACCTGGCAGAGATCCAAAAGGTAAGCATCATTAGCAAAAACGTAAATGTAAATAGCTGAAGCCTTCATTTCCCAACCCAGGTTGTGCAACTTTGCTAAGTCAGAGGACTGGGTTTGTGTGAGGTCCCTGATGTAGAGAGAGTTATTGGAACTTTTTTACTTTCAAGTGCTGATAATACTTCCAATAGAGTCCAAAACCAATTCCAGAACATGTTCTATGCAACATCATCACCACCAAAATAACCCAAACTTCCAAGAGAATGCATATGAGTGGCACTGTGACTTGCACACGAATGGCTGTCAGCAGATTTGAGTCAAATTTCATTCTCAGTTACCCAGCTGAACTTAGAGATCCATCGCCACTTTGGCACACACCCTTCTGGGCCTGTTCCTGCTGGCAGTCCCTCCTAGTTCCAGAAGTACACAGTAGTATTGCCTCTTCCCCCAGAGAGCAATTCAGGTTGTGGATGTGGGGTGGTTTTTAGGGACTGAATCTGTAGTGATCAGCTGACTCCTTTCTGATCCTTTCATTGATACTGCAGTCCACTGCACATGGCATCACATCCACATGACAAATCTGGAACAGGGCTGGCTTCCCTGCTATCATTAACTTTGGTTCATCACGATGCTTCAGCGACCTGCCAAGCTCTCCAGTAGTAATGGGTTAAATATAACCGGCTGAAGCAGCAACATGAGTGTAAGCAGCAACTTTATCTTGCCATTTCAACTTTACACTTTGGAAAAGGCATGACTGTTCTGAGCAACTATCCCAGCAGTTGCTGATATTAGCCTGAGCTGTTGATGGTGACAGGGTTTCCAAAGGAGACTTAGAGTGTCCCAGTGGATTCACATTTTATATATGTCAGCTTGTCAGTGTTGGAACTTCCTTTTGGCATTACAAGGGATCAGCAGTAAAGAAGCTACATATGCCAATTTCTCTCTTGTAATTGATGCAATTGACTTTTCAGACAACCTGGCCCAAAGTACACATTTAATGCTCTCAGTGCTAGGGTTTTTTATTCATTTTAGTGCAACAGCTTTCTTGGGTTTGCCCAGGATTTATATTGATACAAGTGAAGGGTACCAGATCAGGTCCCTAAAAGTGACTCTCAAAAAACACAATGCTGCGGAAGAAGGACTAAATATTTATCTCATCTCCACTGCTGTAACCCAAACTAATACCAAAAAACCAAAATAATTTAGTTTGACAGGAAACTATGATGCCTAACACAGAATATATATAGCCTTCAGCACTCACTGTGGTAAATCTGTGCTAGCACACAGTCCACTGGTATTGATGAGACACTAAAATAGTTGGTTCAGTATACTGAGAGCAGGGGGGAACAACCAAGACACCTGGTTCTGGCAAAATAATACAGGAAACACACTTTTGAAGCAAAGGGAAGTGACCAAGGGTAGATTCCAGACTTTGCGCAGCTTGAGTAATTCTACTGACTCCACTTGTGGGACTGAGAGCAAAATGTGTCCCCTGTATCTTTAAGAGACCAGGAGCCTTAGGACAGTAAATTAGCCACAGTCTGCAGTCTGTATGTCAAATGAATGACATTTTATCGTACTTCCTCCAAGAGTGCAGATAGTAGATGTAGGGTAGATGTAGGGAGTACTTGTGCTTCTTGTTAGTCGCTCGAGGATGACACCTTCTGTGTTATGCTTGCTACCACGGTACATTAATCTACTTTACAGTTTTATGTCAAATACTTTTTTGAAATCTAAGTAGATTATGTCCATTAATCACTTTGCCCAGTCTGTGTTCCTTGTGATCTCATCTCTTATTAATATCTTTAGGATCTTGCCTACCACCAAGGTCAAACTGGTCTATAATTTCCTAGCTCCACCCCAGGCCTTTTTAAACAGGGTTATGTTTGTGTAACGGTGTCCTTCCGTAGCTGCTTCATTTTCAGAAGGCTATTAAGAATCTTTCACCTTGTTTGTATGGCTTTGATTTCTAAAGTTTTCTAAAAGTACTGAACGTGTTGCTTTTAGTTGCTTTAGTTGGCCCTGTCGGTGTTAAACTTGGACTCTTTGCTGCTAGAATCTTTCCACATCTGGCACCATCTCATCTTCTTCCTACATAGAAAGCAGCTTACTTCGTTTTTCTTTTACCTCTTTATAGTGTAATGTTTCTAACTGCAAATCAAAAAGCCTTCATCTTTTTTTTTTTTTTTTTCCCCTGCTTCTGTGAACATAGTGATTCTTTTTGTGGTCAAAGTGTGGGCAACATATAGGATTGCTGGGGCTATACAAATATTCTTGATTAGATTCTGTTTTTCAGGGGTGAAAATAAAAAAAAAACCTCAACTTTTATTAGTAACTGTCTGGCTCTCATTGTATCCTGTCTTCTCTTTATATATCCATCAAGTTTGAAAGAAGATCATTAGAGGCAAGACCATTTTACTTTGAAGCCTTCAACACATCCCAAGCATAGCAATGGAACTTAAAAAGCAAAAAGAAAGCATAATTGCAACACAGTAAAGAACTACATACAGATTACAGGCTAAAGTTGATTGGGATGAGGAAAAGTTATCAGACAGAAATAATATTTTGGTTCTTTCTGTAGGTAAAGTCTTTGTCCAGATTGGACAAAGTTACAGTTGTGTCAGAGAAAATGGTCTGTAGAAAGTTAATTAAATAAATAGCATCCTTGTCAATGGCTTTAACAGCAATCCAGATAGGCTAAAAGAGCTATCAGCAGCAAGTACTGTACCTGTCATAATTAGAACCAAGGCTTGGCTACCATAGTCAGTCATAGAGAGAAGTTTTGACTTAATTTTGTCAAGTGTATGTGTGACATGAGAGTAAACAGGAGATTTCACTGGAAATTCTTATTAGAAGTCCTTCAAGAGAATGAAAATATGTTAAAAATAAACCATGGAAATTTGCTTTATTTATTTCAAAGGAAAACATCTTGCTATTCTAAACTTTCTTACCCTGATAACTTCCATCCATGATATGAATAAATACATATATTTGACTTGGCTTTGATTTGGATTCTCTCAGTTCTGAGTGCGATTGCCCGTTCATGTTGAATGCAGAGCAGTGCAGATGGGGGCATAGAACATGCCACGTATATGGTGTCAGCATTCTCAGCATGTAGCATAGCTTCAAAGGCATGTCACAAATTAAGATCATGTTTAGCGTACTGTTGTCTTTGCTGATGCTTATGAAATTTGCCACTAGTGTTACAGGTTTTTTTTTTAGTTTTGCCACCCATTCTCTTCATGAAGGAGTTTTCATACACAGCTTGGTCAAGGATGCAGCATAATAGCTGTACCTTTTGAAAAAAATATGGGTTTTTACCAGCAGTAACTACTGGTATGCTGTGGGAGGAGGCATGAGTGGAGTTCTCAGCCTTTTCAGGGAGAGGGAAAGGTTTGGGCTGGAGTGGGTACCTTCAGTGGATCAACACTTGGTGCAAGGCTCGAGTTGCAGACAGGAGTTTGGCTCCTACCACCCATGCAATTAGGAGGAGCAAGGACTTTAAAGCAGGAGCAAGATCCACCTGACAAGGTGTGGCAAAACAAGTGTCTTTGGGAGGCTTCAAACCTAAAAAGGACAGCTTGAAACTGGTAAGTTACTCTATGATGGAGAGCAAGCATACAGTGTTTAATCTCATGGTGCACCAGGTTTAGACTGATTTCAGAGAGGCCACACACTTAAGCTGAAGTATAAGTAAGAACCATGCCAAAGCTGAAACCTAAAATCCCTTATTTTTTCTTTTCTTTCTCTAAAGAAATGAGTAACTATATTTTTTTTTCCTTTCCTTTACATAAATACAAATGACCACCTGAGAAAGAGAGGGCATAAACAACAACTCATGTATTCACTTGTATTTGCTTAGTATTCGCTTGAGGAGCAGAAAGAGGACCTTAAATCCCTCACATTGAACAAGCACAACACAGTAAAATTAGTGAGTTCCCGAAGCTGCTCTAGCATTGTGCCCATCGGAGGGCAGCAGAAACTGCAGAACAGCCCGCAGATGCTTCTTCGTTACTTTTAATTTCACACTCAGGAGGAACCAGAGGAAAAAAGAAACAATTTAGAAAAAGAAACACTTCAGAAGCACTTCTGGTGAAAGCTAGATTGATGACTAAGTTTAAAAGCTTTGAAGTGGTCTAGTGCAATTCCGAGCGCTACAATTTCCAGCAAAGCAGTGTAACTACCTGTTGGTGAGAGCAGCTATTCTGCATGTGGTAGTTGGGGCATTAGCAGTGAGGATATGAGGCCATGATAATATAATGCTAATTAGGGTAAGGATATGAATAGTAATTACAATGACTGAACAAAACATTGTGGTAGAAGAAAACCAGACTGTTTTTTTAACAAATTAATGTTTGGTAGCATGGAATTTTGGATGAATGCCTTCAAATAGCAAGGAGAAAAATAGGTTGAAGTTTGCAACAGGGGTATAGAGGTTTGTAGTGACATTTGAATAACACCTGTTGGAAAATAAAAGTGTTATTCCCTAATTTACAGCAATCTAGGGATTCCCAACACTAATGCATTTTCAGAAATTGTATCCACAGTAATAAATGAATGGCATTCAGAAACAGTAAAAAGCTAGAATTAACATGGGATACAGAGACCTTCAGCCTAATGATCTCTCCAAATGTCTACTGTGTCATACAGAGGCATGAAACTAGTGGCAATAGTTCTTATCTGTAGATGACACCTTGAATTAGGTTGGGAGTGGCAAGTGAATATAAATAAATTATGCATTCTTCTTGCTAGTTATCTGAGTTATTTACAGTATTTTGAAGTGCCTGAAGTAATTGTTAGAAAGTAAATAAATCCAGTAAGGTTGCTCTGAAATAAACATTGATAGTATTTCTGTAAGTAAAATTTTATTACTCTGCCAAAGAAGGACCCAGCAGAGAGGGGTTTTAAAGGGATGGAAACAGGAGCAGAGCCCACCTTCTGTAATCTGTGGATTGCACACTAAGCTGGACAGCTAGTTTATCTGCTTTTGGAACTTCATGCAAATTTTCACCCAAATCTGATCTGTTTTCCCATCTGAAGATTTTTTGGTGTATAGTGTGTACAGTCAGAGTCCTGGTAATGACACAGAAGCCTGTTCAGGCAGCTCTAAAGATATGGAAACCACTTAATTGAAATGATTCAAGCAGCCTGCTCTTCACTTCCCTCGAGCAAAACCACAAATCAGAGCTCAAGGACAAAAAAGCAAGAGATCCTTCCTCTGAGACAAGAAAGGTCTGTTTGGCAGGGGGTTTCAAGTCCATACTGCTTCAGGAGTATACTGCTCACTCATGGCTTAGCTGACCTTGTTGCTTTTAAAAATCGCATCCACCATCACAGAGAATTCATGCTCTTTGTGTTGGATCAGGCAGATTAATTCACCTCTTCCTCCAGGGCAGCACCAAACTAATCTCCCAAACTAAGAAAAATGTGAAATACTGTGACAAGGGACAAGGATTTGGAAAAACCCACTAAGGCATGCCAACTGTAGGGTTTCTGAACTGTGCTTTTTCTTTGAATTTTTAAAAATATATTGAGAATGTGTAATCCTTGGGGTTGAGGCAGGAGTGCATCTAAACCCAATTTAGCAGAAACTGGGTTTCCACAAGAAATGCTTTTCATTCTTACAGAATCTGTCCAGATCCTGTGAATTTAGAAGGAGGCAAACTGCTCTGTGTGGTATTTTGCTTCTGGTGAAAGGCAGGAGCTGGCAGTTCACTCTTCCATCTGATTGCTGACATCAGTGAGAACTAGGTGACAAGTGACATTATTACTCAAAACCACCAGATCCAGTTCAGAGGTGCTGCCAATAAACAGTTAATTCAGATTGCTGGTGTGGTTTTGCCTCACACGGTGGTACATCACACTGCTTTGAATATTCATTCCCTTCATTTTCAGCCCTGAGTAAATGAATACACCACTTTTCACTCTCTATAATTTATGTAATTACCTTTGTCATTTGAATAAGATTTAATCGGATGAAAGGATTGAAGAGAGGATAAGGGTTTTTTTTTTCTTAAAGTTTTAACAAAAAAAGTAAACCTGTGATTTTAGTAAAAGAAAATAACAAACATTCTTTGTCACACTAGAGGGCAGCCCTTGGAGGCTGCAAGCAGAACTAGCAAGGAGGATGTTTTCAGTGCTGTCACGAGTGGCAGAAGGAGAAGCATGTAGAATCATTATTTCCCCTGAAGACTCAGAACACAAAATAGTTCAAAGCTCATTATGCTTTAGTTTTTTCTCAAAAGGGTCTGAAAGATAAATAGAAAGCAGGCCTTGGGCAACAGCATTTTCCCCATGAATTACACTTATCGTGGATATTGGTAAAGCATCTTACAAATGTGTTATATTGGACTAGCACCTTTTGCATCCAGTGCTGATTTTGCATACTTCTAGGTCCATCTAAAATTAGATTTGTGTCATTTTAGTTATTATTTTTATAAAAACTGAAATAACCATGCTAGGTAGCCCCCAGTGTAAATACTGCTATAAATGAGTAATGGTGATTAGATTAGCATAAACAATTCTCTCTTGGAACAATATTGCTAACTCGGCACAGATAAACTAATAGGAATTTTCTGTATTGGAAAAACCTTTGAGAAGTGTGAGGACATCCTGGAGGCAGCAGTATCTTCAAGCCTTTCACAGTCCCTCTCAGGAACTAGTATTTTACTGCCAACCCTCACTCAGTGTTTTGTCAGCATTTCCTCATTACTGTTAAACCTGTTGACTTCACTGACCCAGGCACTCCTGGCAAAGAATCCAGCATGCAATTTGCTTTATCCAGGCCTTAGTCTTAATGAAGCTGTTTGTGAAATGGTCATCATTGTGCATCGTTCATTAGACTCAACTGATTGGTCTGCAATTGGACACATGCAGAAAGCTAAACCTTAGGTCATCGATAATGCTGACACAGGCAACATAAGGCAAAGAAGAGTGGGGAAAGGGATGACACAGAGAACTACAGGGAAGGAGTGAGAATGAAGAAGAGGAACAACTGCAGTTTGTGAATTTGTAAACTTTCCTGCCTCGACCTTAAAATTGAATGTATTTTAAATCCAATGCATAAAAAATGTATTTCTATGACTGCCTCATCATGTTTCCTCAGTTCCTTGTAGGTCACAAAGCTTTGTTTCTGAAGAAGCTTGTCTGTCACTTTCAAATAAATTTGTAAATCACTAAGTACTTCATAGATCAGGAGTCAGTAGGGGTTAGGAAAATGTGTACCAGGGCCTTTAATTTCTTCATGGTTAAATGAACAGTAATTCATTCAGAGGCTAAAAATGCAAAATAAAAGGAGTTATCACTTGAGGAGGAAGAGTTTTTAGTCATGCAATATATACTCAGGTACAGAGAATATGACAGTCTTTTCTCTTAGGCTCTCAGAAAAAGCATTTTAAAGGTGAATACTGCTTAAGACAGAAAAATGGACAGGCTAGTTCTTTTTTTATGTAGTATCTATTATCTTCTTGATCTGTTGATCCTGTACTTCTGAGTTCACTAGGCAAGGTAATACCAGCAAATTAACCCATGAGACCCCCAGGCATAGATTTTCTGGCTTGTTATTAATTTTTCAACTGAAAAGTTTTCTGGAGTTGTTGTTCTATGAAATTGCACTGTCTCCCTCTAGTGACTGCTTCTGTCTCTCATCTCAGGTTTAACATGGAATTCTCAGAGACAGGGCATTTTTTATAGTTTGTATTGCAGTCTGGTACCACCCCATCAATGCCCCAGCACTTGGCTGCTTTTATTGTGGCTGTTAGGTTTGCAGTGTTGGTACTGCAGCTGTTAGTGGGGCCAAATCAACTGCAGGAATTCTACCTTGCACCACAACAAAATCCAGCACTGTGATACACCAGAAATCCTTGAACCAGGGAATGCAGGCACCCCATGGAGCGAGTGCACTGCAGCCTCTGGATTTCTTTTAGTGTTAGGGGTAACGTTAAACTGAAGGACCACACACTGCTGTCCAGCAGACACCAGGTTCCATAGTTTAGAACACTGAAACCCAAAATGTTTTCACTGTGATCTTAAATTGCAAGGTGAGTGACTGACACCTGCTCTCACCCAAGAGCTGTAAATTCTCGGTTCACCAGGTAACACTTGCTCCATTTACTCCAGTGATTTTAACTCATTGACATCTAGGTCATACACCCATTCTCAGCATCCTGCTGCATTGAGTGTTGTTCTCCTGCATCTGTTAGAAATTGTCAACTGTAGTTGACAGGAACCAACTGGAATCTGAATGTATGGGCCATTATTATGTCTGCGTTGATAGGATTCCATTTGCTGGATTTCAATCCTGCCTGACTTAGGGCTCTTGCAAATTAGGCACCTGAATTGGATCAAACTGCATAATTCTCTGGGTGTGGTGTCCCCATCCACCCCAAGGTTTTATAGTGGATCTGGCTTCATGCACATGGCAGGGGGGATTTGAAAAAGATAAAGGATCATTTCCCCCTAGTTCCTTATCACAGGGATCACTCCCTGTATTTCCACTTCCTTCAGGAGATGTAATGAGTTTTCTAATCTGTACAATGCTGGGGGATTAGTAGCCTGCTTCAGCATCATCTCTACCTTTTCTTCCAATTTTTTTTTTTCTCCTTTTCTTCCTGTAATTTTTCTGCACCTGCCTCAATAACAGTAATAATTCAGCTGCTTTCCTTCCTTGCCTGGCCTCAGAGAAAAATGCTGCAGTATCTCTGCATGGCTCCTCTCTCCAGCCACATTTTGTTCTAATTTGTCCATTTGTTATTGGTCCTTGAGACTCAGCAGAGAATTAACTGCTTGTTGACAGAGTAGAAGTCAAAGACTGTCTCACCTAACACCACCTTCTCAGCTAGACCATGGCACCAAGTGCCACATCCAGTAAGATGTAAAGAGCAGTGAGGTCACCCCTGAGCTTGTTCTTCTCCAGATTAAACACCTCAAGCTCCCTCAGTCATCCTTATGAAACAGGACTGGCCCCAATGCTGAGCCCTGGGGAACACCACTGGTGTCTGTCTGGCAGCTGGATGTGACTCCATTCCCCACCACACTCTGGGCCCAGCCCCACAGCCGGTATTTTACCCAGCAAAGAGCACACTATGAGCAGTCGGTTTCTCCAGGAGGTTGCTGTGAGAAACAGTGTTAAACACTTTTCTAAACTCCAGGGAATGAATACTCTCAGCCTTTCTCTCATCTGCTGAGTGGGCCATCTTGTCCTGGGAGGAGATCGGGGTAGTGTAGCAGGCCTTGCATTAAGTACTTCAGCATCTTCCTCCTCCTCCTTTGTCACTGTCATTTTCCTCCATCCAGTAAAGTTTGAAGGTTCTCCTGAGCTGCCCTTTTGTTGCTAATGTAGTTATGGAAACAGTTTTTATTGTCTTTTTAGGGCACTGGCCAAATTAACTTCCAGTCAGGCATTGGCCCTTCTGATTTTCACTCTGCCCAACACCACAAAGGCAGTGTAGTCTTCCCAAGTGTCTGTCCCTTCTTCCAAAGATCATAAACTCTCTGGTTCTATGCGAGTTCCACCTGAGTTCCATCCAAAGCCCCAGCTGGCTGCATGGGCTGTCACCATGGGTCTCTGGTGGCATCAGAGGGGGCAAGTGCCCAGATGCCCCATGCAGCAGTACTGTCACCGCTGCAATGCAGCTCCTATTTGCCCATTTTCAACCTGTGCTCGCTGCTCCAAACCTGCCTAGCTCTGAAGAGCAAAAGGAGTGTGCAGTGTTCATGAGCTGACCTTTTTGAGTTCGGGTGTGTGCAAAAACAAATTAGAAAATGAAGAAGGTGGCAGGAAGTGCTGGGCTATCCGGTGGTGTATTGTTGTGATCTCCACTGAGAGATTACTTCAGTGTATTGGAAGAGGAGAAAAGTAAATGTCAGATCTTGAAAAAGAATATTCTCACCCTATCTTTGGAAAGTTCATTTCAGTGAAAGGAGTCATGAACTGAAAAGCATTAGAATCAATGGATAGTCCAGTAGTTTGAGGTCTCATTGACCAAATTCTCCTCTCAGTGGCAGTGGCTGTAAGCTTGCAGTGACCCTCAGCACTTGCTGTGTGCTGCAGACATGAAAACAGAGTTTGAATGACTGCTTTAGTTGCTTTTATAGATTTTATACTGTGCTTTAAGAAGCACATGGGTCTTGAATTACTAAATGAAAAGACATTAAGTAAAAAAAGAATTTGGCCTGTGTTACCTAATAGTATCTTCATTTTACCTTTTTTTATTCTTTTTTTTTCTATTTATATACTGTCTTATACGTGTTCTCACCTGAAAACTGTATTAGAAGACAGTTTTAACTTCCTTTCTTAAACTGATGTTTGTGCTACTTACTTTGCAATCTGTGTCAGTACAGTGCAACATCACATAAATCATCCATCCTCTGCTACCTGGGTGCTTCTGACAGAAATGTGTCCAAAACTGGTGGCATGCAATGACATTTTTCAGACATTTTCAATAGAGGTGTGTAAAATAATTTGTGTATCTTTTCTTTCAGAAAAAGATTAAGGAAAAAGCCTAACATGGGAAAGCACTTTTAGTCTGAGCTTCTGATTTGTGTACGTTAGCAGTGGAAAGTAAACACAACTTGCATTTCTAGCATGTATCCAGTTCTGAGCATTTGGAGATGGACTGGTACTCTTGGAGCAGTTCCACTCACTTGTGGAAATTCAGTTCTGAAAAATGTCCCACTAAATTAACAGGGATTAAGGGTGAGGCCAGTTGCTAAATAGACTCTTTCTAAACTGTAGGATGAGTGTGTTTGACTGCATCTCCCAAGCCCCATATCATGAGTGGAGGTTCAGTGGGGTGCAGTTTAGCTTTCTCCTTGGCCACTCATCCATGTGTTCATTTCTCAGGTTCCCCAGTTTAGGTGTATCAACTGTGAGTAGCAATAAACAATAATCACTTGCTCGTTCACACCAGTTTCACATGGGAAGCACATTGCCAAAAGGCAGTATTGCCCAGTTTCACAGGTGAGAAGCCAGTAAGGGCAGAGAGCAGTCAGTGAGAGTATGGTCTGGATTTCCTGAGCCAGACAAGAGGATCATTCCCCAGTCCTAATGTGCTGTCTGTGTTTTCCTGTGAAAAGGTGCTGGCAATGCTTTTTGTGCTGTGCACCACTGAAGAGCTTCATGTGTGCTCACCCCTAATTTAAGCAATCTCTTGACAGAAGCCAGAGTGCCAAACTCTGAAAAGCTTTGTAAGCCGCCAGTACTGTCTGGCTGTCTCGTCCTGCTGCACCACATCAGTATGCTGGATCAGCTTATGGAGTAAGAATTCTTCTTTTTATGAGGAATTATACACGTAGTTGCAGAGTTTGTTCATTTTTCCCTGACACCTTAAGGCTCAGTTTGCAGGTCTGTGCTTTGGCACAGTTTTCCATGGAGTAAAGTGGAATACAAGGCAAGACTTGAAGCATTTATGCAGTCTGTATGTTCCCCAGCTCTCTTCTGTGTTTAATTTTCCTTTCAGGTTTACTTGATGTTTCTGACTCTTTGTGAAAAATAGTTTCTCTTCAATAAAAGAAAATCTGATCATAGACTGAGACTCAGGAGTTCTCAGCTGTGTGGTGGCAAGTGAAATTTGGCATAGTGAGTCATCATGGATGTGCTTCTTGTGAGAGACTGAAAACCTGAGTTAATGTAAACTTAAAGGAATTAATGTCTCAAACACTGCACAGAAGAAAAAGGGAATGTTACCATACCAATGTGAAAAAGTGGGGTTATAAAAGAGGGTCTTGTGGAGGCAGGATATCATTTTTGGGGGACTGACTTCCTTATCTTGGTAACTATCTCTAAAAACAGTTTGAGACAGCATTGCATTTGCATCTCCAACAGGGAGGAAGGGAATTTAAACCACAACAGCCCCCAGCCCCCTTCCAGGTTCAAGAATAACAAAATGTGCATATGCCATAAATAGCACAACAGAGGGGGCTGTGTTTGTACCCACCACCCGGAGGAACTGGACCAGAGACAGCACTGGAACCCTGGTGGTGACCCAGATCTTTTGTCTCTACCTCTGTTTTTCTATTTTTCCTTCTTCCTTTCTTCCACTTCTTAAAAGTTTAATTAGTTGCTGCCATGGACTGTTCAGAACTGTTTAAATCATGTTTGGAAAATTCACTGTCAACCCCCTAATGAGTCTTTATCAGCTATAAACAAACTCTGCTTTTTTAATGCTCACCACTTATGACACTTGAGTGGGTAGATTTTCCTGACAGTGATCAGGGCATGCTGATGACACCAGCATGACCCTCTCTGTCATACCTCATTTTTTTTTTTACAACCAACACTTTCCCTTAATTCCCTGAAACAGCTGGATCACAGTGACTTATAAGCTTAAAATCAACAATAAGGACAACTCAAACCAAGCCTCAAGTCCTGAAATTTTTGGTGCAAATGCTAAAGCTTACTATATGCACCTGAAAACAAGACATTTAAGTCTGGCAACATTAGCTAGAGGAAGAACTTCGAGGCACAATGATGACCATGGGTTTCAGTGACCAATTCATACTTAAAAACAGCAGCTGCAAGGAACTTGTACTAAAACCAAAATCAATTGGCTTATTCATTACACCACTAAGGAAAACAGCTGGGGCAGAAGGAAATGGGAAAGACCAAAGGAGAGTGTTAAGCCTGACAACTCAGTAGTATTTGTCAGTTTTTTGATCCCTGCTGGGTGATCTTTTCACAGAGACAAGTTTCCTTTCAAAATACATATTAAAAATGGAGGAGAAACGGGGTTGCCATTTTGTATCAGGGAGTGTATTCCTGATTAAGTAAGTTCAACCAAATGCAGATAACTGATTAGAACGACCTCTGGCCAAAACTGTTGTTATTCTGTGAGCAGAAGGAGAATAAATTAAGCTTCCTCAGACAGCTACAGTAAATATGAGGTTATTGCACAGATTAATGTGCTAATGATTTATGCACCTGCCCTTTACCTGTGACTCCTTTTCTCTGGGATTAACTCTAATTTTCAAGGACTCAGCACATTGAAACAGCCTCTTTTCATTACTGATTTTACATTTTTTTTCTCTTTCTCTCATATTGCTTTCTTTCCCCACATTTAAAAAAGTAATATTCAGTCTGTCACTATTAAAAAGTTTAAAAATGCACAAGGTTTCAAGTACAACTACCAGAGCAGAGATATTTTCAGTTTCTCTATGTACTATATAGCATCTATTTCTGACTCTAAAAATGTCTATGTAGCTGTTAAAGTCAGTACGTTCTCATGCTCAAAAAACCCTGTTTCCATCCCTTTAAGGCTAGTAAAGGGTGGTTAGGATTATGCCCTGACTATCCGGTGTCAGAGGGACACTGCTGCCTGTGGCCTCCCCAGGCTCCTCGCTCCTGGTCAGGCATCTCTGAAGAACAGCAGGGCAGAACTGGTGCCATGGGTTTGCAGGTGGGCTGCGGTCAGGTTGCACCTCAATGTCAGTCTGTGGCTATGCCACTCACAATAGTATAGTAAAGCACCACGGCATGTTTTGCTTTCCACCACTGAGACTTCCTTTACTGGGGACCTTCTTCGGCATTTTGCGTGGTTGGGACATCATGGCCTGGAAGAAATAAAATATTTGGTTTTTAGGCAGAGAGATAAAACAATTGCTTCAATAATAACTTCAAAACATTCATATCTCCATGCATTTTTATTAGTTACATCCTTTTTGTGGCTTCCAGGGCAGTAATACCCAAAACATCTGAAACAGAGACAGAATCATGGCAGTGTGGTGTAGGCACTTGATGCTATATGGTTCTCCACTAGCACTGAGATGAGAGCATCACGCAAGTCTCAGAGAAAGTACATAAAAGTTTTATCGGTACTAATTTGAGATGGATGACCTGGGTGCTGTATTTCTCTTGGCATGCCATGCCATGTGAGCTCAAATCAAAACTTTATACCCTACTATCCCCTCAAGCCTCGGATACATATTTGCAGTTAGAGGTGAGGAACCAAGTGTCAACAGAACAGACAGAGCACGGGTCACATTTTCAGGTATTCCTAAGATGCTGATTTATTCTATCCTTCTGTCCATACTCCTTTTCTGCTTTTAACCTAGACAATGTTTACCCTACAGAGATTTTCTCTGTAGTAAGTATCTGTGAGATGGGGCTTCACATCTCTGACCTGCAATTCCTCTGCTGCACTAAGGGTTATATTATGTTTGTTCTTACTGTTTTGAGCATCAATAGTGTAGTAAAAAGTGTATGTTTGAATAAGCAAAGCTTTGCACAGGATGTGCCAAAAGGCAGGATCATAAAGCTTAGCTTCTGCAAGGAAATATTTTGAGGAATGCAGATTCAGAAGGGAGCAAACTATTCCAGGGGCTGCTCATTGTGTAATGTGAATGAGGTTTGCATTACACTGCAAACACCTGAACGTTGCAGGGCACAGAGTATTTGCCAGTACTTCCTATATTGAAGCAAAATATAACCAAAGCAGTTGTAATGTGGCTCAGGAAAAGAGGTCACGCTAGGTCCCTGACATAGCAAGAGATGTGTTAGATGACATAGAAAACCCTCAGGAGTGGGCAGCTCCCCATGCAACAAGGAAAGAAAAAAATTCATCATATAAAAGCTTTTTCAGTTTTGTTGTTGTTGTTGTTTAATTAAAATCTCTTATGTTTTACCTACATCTAAACTGATCCATTTTCTGCATTTTGGGGCATTTGATCTAATCTCTCAGGAAAGATTTGGCCGGTTAGTGGCTGGTCCTGCTACTGTTATAACCACCAGGGGACACCTCAGAGCTGGCATAAACCAGCGGGGCTGCATGGACAGCTGCAAAGAAGCACTGCCTCCAGGCTTCCTTAATTTCAGCCAGTGTTTTAAAATGTCCTGCTTTTCATTTATGGTAACTTTGATAAATAGGGATTCAACAGGAATTGCTTCTAGTGCCCTAAATTGATTAATATGAAGTTTATGCAATGCTTAGTGCAAGGTAATTATTTGTCTCATAATTAAATAGAAGGTTATGACAAGAGTGATCAGGTCAGTCTGGAGGAGTTATAACACAACAACTGTAAAGGAGTCAAGGTTTCCCCTATGCTTTGTTTACTTAGTCTATGAGTCCAGTGCTCAAAGTTTTATTTTCATGCCTTCAGAATATTGGGGAAACAAAGTAGGAAAATTTTCATCTTTTCACTGAATATACATGTGTAAACAATTTGTGCTCTGTCTGGAGCTGAGAATACAGTTGTTGGACTCATTTACCCGCAGAGAAAAATTTCAACAAACATTAATATATTTATAGAGTATAAATAACAAATCATTACAAGTTTTATTAAAGACTGGTGTTTTGATTTTCATACGGCTTTTCAGTGAAAGCAAAAAAAAAGTAGAAACTAAAAAATTAAAGGAACATAGGTTAATTCAAATTAGAAAGAGGACATGTTATAATTCACAACATGTCTGTCTTTTCTACCTCAAGAGCTTTGAACAAGAGTTTATCACAAATCAGTTAATCTCTTTAAGAGACTACCAGTTTCTGCAGGCCTGTGCAAGAAATGGGTATGGCTGGACTTCACTGTGGGAAAAGGGTTTTTTTTCTCACATTAAGTGTATATCCTCAGATAAATAAACATCAGTATGGCCTTGTGTCATCCCATTTGCAAAACACACATACAAAGGTTGTAACTGAATTTATTATTCAGATGTGATCAACTATTGAAAGCAGCTAATTGGCATAACATGTGCCTTGGGGGTTTTTTAACGTTCTTAAGTCACAATGTGTTAAATGACAAAAATAACAGCATTTGGCATGTTTTTCCAATCTGAGACTTGATTTAAGGGCAAGTTGAGTAAACAGGGCCTAAATTCACAAAATTCATAATTGACAAGTATTCTTATTCACAGGTTCCCCCATCAATGTCAATAGTTCAGGTGCCTGGACAGCTTGGTGTGTCACATCAGAGTCACCTGTGAGTTCAGTGCTGCACCTCCTTGTAGTGCTGGCAGGGCTGCTGTCAGTCCTGCCGTGCCCTCGGGGGGCTGCCATGGGGTTCACATGGTTTTGCAACTGATGAGATATGCACATATGTAGAAAAAGAAATTCCAGCCTTTCAAATCACAGAGCCAAGTCAACTTCTTACTTCACAGTGAAGAGCCTGGCTGAAGAAGAAAAAATGTGAAACCAAGGCAACTTCCCTGAATTTTAGAGAAAAATAATGCAAAATCTATTGTCTTGACATTTTAGTGTTGCATACCAAGAGTCAGATTAAATCTAAATGACTTCAGTCCCTCCTTCCACAAGTTCCTTCTTAATCTCAAAGCATCTGAGTAGACCAACTGCAGAGCTGCTGTGTGGAAAAGGATGGAAGCTCTGCCATGCTCTCATCTCCTCCAACACTGCAGTGGTTCAGCAGGACTTCAGTGTCTCTGTTTGAAAAGGAAACCATTATTTTGGTGCTTTAAGCATCAAGACTTGATGTGCAGCTCGCATATTTTGATGTTACACCTCCTCCAGTTAGTGTGTCATCACATATCTGCAGAAGGGGAGCTGGCAAAGGAATGCTCAGATCGGGGCATGTGAGAGTCTGGTGGATGGCAACATTTAAGTGCCTGGTGCTGAGCCACTCATTCTGCTCACAGTGGTCACATACACAACCAATGTCAATTGAAGTTGTAGTGAACCTTATCAAAACTGCTGTCCTTCTAACCAGCAAGATCTTTGGCTGATTTCTGCTTGTGCCCTCTCATGAAGGGGATCACTTGTCTGGATGAGGAACAAATCTGATAGTACTAAAAATCCTTGAAAATTATAAATCTTGACAGAAGGGCACTTACAGTCATTTGGAAGTGGTACTTACGTGACACAATTGCTTTTCAGATTAAAATGGTTTCTTTCTAGAGGTTTTCTCCTTGTATTAAGTTCATATAACTGGATTGTATTTGTACAAAGACCTATAATGAGTGAGTTTTTTCCTAGCAAACTGCTGCTATAGCTCCTGTTGTCAGTTTGATTAGCCTGCCTGCTTGTTTGAAGTAATGTCAAGGAGTTTAAGTCTAAAACATCAGTATAAATAGCTTAAGAAATGTTGTTGACTCGTTTTCTCTATATCTTTTCCACATTCTTTGCCTGCTTTTTAATAAGATTTTTTTAAAATTTAAATAAGTCCTGAGCATCCAATATTTCACTTCCATTCTTCCGTTCTTCAGCATACGTTATTCAGCACCCCATCATCTACCCCTGTGTTTTTCAGCTGTTGGTTCCAGCTGAAAATGCTCTGTGCTTTCCTTGTGTTCAGACTCTGGCCATTCAAACTACCCACAAACAGTTATCTGCAGAGCAAGGTTAGGAAAGGTTTGATTTCTGTGGGGCAGAAGTATTCCCTCCCTGTTTGTTTTACGGAGGTACAGAATAGGCCAAAATTAAGGGCATATTAATAGGCAAAATTAAGGTCACTTTGTTTAATCTGGGCCATTGAAATAAATGGAGGTTTTGTGGAAAACTGAGTATCATACACATTTTTTTTCAGTGCTGGCTCTGTTGGAAAACATTTCTGAAAAAACATTGTCACAGTTCCCACAATTTCCATAGTCACAGGCTGGTGAGGGAGGATGCAGACCCATTGCTTTGGGAAGGACTCTGTTTTCTCTGTGCTTTCTGTTTCAGCTGTTCCGTGCCATGAGTGTTCCTGCTGCAGTGAGAGGCATAGATAAGGATGCGATTTAGGAAGCACATTCCAGACCAGCCCTGCTCAGAGCCCACCTCCTGCCCCCTCCTGTGCTGCAGCCACCGGTGGAAGGAGACTGTTGATGCTCACAAGCTTCATCCTTGACTTATTGATTTGGGCTTATCTGGGAATCAACTACCTCCATCAGGTATTCACTGTTAGTACTGTGGTTACTGTGATACTTTAGACAAAGCTCTTTTTTTGAGATTTACTGTTTGGCTTCTGCTCATCTGAGTTCTCTTTGAAGCAGAGAGAAAATACAGCAGCTTTTCAAACTTCTTAATGAAAACTGTGCCAGCTGATGGCTGGTATTCTTGTGGCAGTGGATGCACAGATAGGCAATGTCTGCAGAACTGATTCAGCAACAGTCCAGGTTTGCAGGACTGAAGCATGTCTCTACGATTTTAAGTAAAATACAATGCAACCATTTGTAAGTGTTGTGGGTTTTTTCCTAAACAGTAGTTTTGAAGGTATTCACCATCTCAGAAAGCAGAAAAGCTGTCTTTTGATTGAAGAATCATGGGAGGAAATAAAATAAAATAAAATAAAATAAAATAAAATAAAATAAGTTCCGTTAAATTAATTAAAGTCTGAGACAACTAATTTTGAATAAGCTAGTGATGGCCCTCCATGGAGAGCACAAACCCTTAATCAAGACAAGTGCAAGGTGCTGCAGAGAACCTGAAGGCTTCTATTGCTGCAAATAGCAGCAGAGGAGAAAAGAGTGCATGCGATGCTGTGTTT
Organism: Corvus moneduloides; assembly: GCF_009650955.1. Classification (NCBI taxonomy): domain Eukaryota; kingdom Metazoa; phylum Chordata; class Aves; order Passeriformes; family Corvidae; genus Corvus; species Corvus moneduloides. The sequence continues at coordinate 112,828,335 of NC_045477.1, forward strand.
GTGTAAGCAGCTAGAAAATGAACTGAAAAACAAATGGCTTCTTGCTACTAGAAAGCATGATGGTGCAGGTACCAGTTGTTATTCCTTTCCTTCAGTATATTACAATTTTTTCTGCCTGTTGTCCACCAGCAGCAGAGAAATGTCTGGCACAGGCTCTGGACCTGCCTCTCGCCTGCTCTGTGGTGATGCCTCCATGCACACAAGGGTACAAGGGAACAGAAGGACAATTTGCACTAAATAGGACAAAATTTTAGGGGACATGTGAATGTGCATATGCTAATGAACATGCTGGAGGTGCGGCAGCCACACATCCACTGGCATTACCAGTCACGAGCACAGATAGGGATGTCAGCAGGGCTGTGTGCTCTTGCTGCTGCATTTTAAGCATTTTGCCATGGTTTTGCTGCCTTCCTGTTATATCCTGGCTTGTTTTTAGATCTTTGAAAACGTATTGGTACCCTTGTGTCTCGGTTTTGAAAGACAGGTGTCTGCTAGGGAAGGCAGAGGCCCCCCTTGAAGTGGCAGATATAACCCCTTTTCCCTCCAAGTTATTATATTTTGAAATCAAGAGCCTTTAGGCGAAGATGTGGGAAATAGGAATAACAGTTCTTTACTATATATATATATATATGTATATAACCAGTCAAACAAAACAACAACAACTATGGCAGTAACAGCAATCACAAACCCAGTGCCAGCCTTCTCGGCTGTCAGGCTATTTCCCCTCGGGTGCAGTTCCGCTCGCAGCCGGCAGGGGCGCTGGCGGCTCCCGGTGAGCAGGGCAGGTGCGATGGTTCCCCCGCGGCTGCAGGGGGCGCTCCGGAGCGAGCTCGGGACACACGCGGCACCGGTGCCCCGGGATCCCGGGAAGGGATGGAACAAAGGCTTCACAAACCGCTGGGCAGTTGATCCCGGGCTCTCAGGAACAGCAGGCTGGAACGGCAGGGACGAACGCAAATCCCGGGTGGCAGACGAGATGTATCCAGATGGGAAAACCCCACGGAGGCCCAGGCAGGCAGGGCGAGCAGGGCTACAGCGTAGCGGAAGCTCGAAGCAGCAGCGGAGCAGGGCAGCCACAGCTCGGCCTCCAGCAGGGCAGGGAAAGCGGCTTTTGGGGTCCCGGCGTTGTTTCCAGCAGGAAGAAAGAACGGCCAAAAAGAAAGAAGCAGCAGCTCCTTTCTCTGCAGCTTCTCTCCCCGGACGCTCAGAGCGAACTGACCCCACACCCAGGTGTAGACAAAGGAGTAGCCAGGTCCGCCCCACTCCCCTTTTGTCTTTCTTAAGTACAGCTATTTGTCCCCTAGCAACATGCATATGGGAGAAAATTCCTTTAACAGAGAAAAAAACAGACTAAACTAAAACCCCAACATTATCCACCCCGAATTTTTTCCCATACTAACATGTTACATGAAACTTAACTTTTTTAACCATATAAATCTATGCATTACCCAAATTATATACAAATATACATGCTGATACTGATACAAGTACAGAGCCATGGGTAGTTCACCCTAAAACAAGGTCCTCTTGAGGTAAGCATCGGGTCTCTCCATCCTTTTGCATCACCCACCAGGTGCAACCTGGTCCCTGAGCAAAAACAACCCCACGGATGGGTTTGTCTTTGCTCAAGGCAGACTTTACCCAAACAGTTTTTCCAAGCATACCTCTCATGTGCACCACTGGAACCTTATCCCCGTCTGTTGTTTGTAGGGGTTCAGATTGGGCAGGGCCTGCTCGGCTGGTGGAACCTCGAGTGTTAACTAACCAGGTGGCTCTTGCTAAATGCATCTCCCAGTTTTTGAAAGTCCCCCCACCCAGTGCCTTCAAGGTGGTTTTAAGCAGTCCATTACACCGCTCAACCTTCCCAGCTGCTGGTGCATGGTAAGGGATGTGGTACACCCACTCTATGCCATGTTCTCTAGCCCAGGTGTTTATAAGGCTGTTCTTGAAATGAGTCCCATTGTCAGACTCGATTCTCTCAGGGGTGCCATGCCTCCAAAGGACTTGCTTTTCCAGGCCCAGGATGGTGTTCCGGGCAGTAGCGTGAGGCACAGGGTAGGTCTCCAGCCACCCAGTGGTGGCTTCTACCATTGTGAGCACATAGCGCTTGCCTTGGCGGGTTTGAGGCAGTGTGATGTAATCAATCTGCCAGGCCTCCCCATACTTGTATTTGGACCATCGCCCGCCATACCACAGAGGCTTCACCCGCTTGGCCTGCTTGATCGCAGCGCATGTCTCACAATCATGGATAACCTGGGAGATACTGTCCATGGTTAGATCCACCCCTCGGTCTCGTGCCCACTTATAGGTGGCATCTCTGCCCTGATGACCTGAGGCATCATGGGCCCATCGAGCTAGGAACAGTTCTCCTTTATGTTGCCAATCCAAGTCTATCTGGGACACCTCTATTTTCGCAGCCTGATCTACCTGTTTGTTGTTACGATGTTCTTCGTTAGCCCGGCTCTTGGGGATGTGAGCATCTACATGACGGACCTTCACGGATAGCTTCTCTACCCGAGTGGCAATGTCTTTCCACTCTTCAGCAGCCCAGATTGGTTTTCCTCTGCGCTGCCAGTTTGCCTTATTCCACCTTTCCAGCCAACCCCACAGAGCATTGGCTACCATCCATGAATCAGTGTAGAGGTAGAGCTTTGGCCACTTCTCTCTTTCAGCTATGTCCAGAGCTAATTGGACAGCTTTGAGCTCAGCAAATTGGCTCGATCCACCTTCTCCTTCAGTAGCCTGTGCAACTTGTCGTGTGGGGCTCCATACAGCGGCTTTCCATTTCCGGCTAGCGCCTACAATTCGGCAGGAACCATCAGTGAAGAGGGCGTATTGTCTTTCACTCTCTGGTAGCTCGTTATATGGTGGGGCTTCTTCGGCACGTGTCACCTGCTCCTCTTCTTCTTCAGAAGATAACCCAAAAGTCTCACCTTCCGGCCAGTTCGTAATTATTTCCAAGATCCCAGGGCGACTTGGGTTTCCAATTCGGGCGCGCTGCGTGATGAGGGCAATCCATTTGCTCCAAGTAGCGTCGGTGGCGTGATGCGTGGAGGGAATCTTTCCTTTGAACATCCACCCCAGCACCGGTAGTCGGGGTGCCAGGAGGAGTTGTGCCTCTGTGCCGATTACTTCTGAGGCAGCCTGGACTCCTTCATAAGCTGCCAGGATTTCCTTCTCTGTGGGAGTGTAGTTGGCTTCAGATCCTCTGTAGCTTCGGCTCCAGAATCCCAGTGGTCGGCCCCGAGTCTCACCAGGCACCTTCTGCCAGAGGCTCCAGGACAGACCCTTGTTCCCGGCTGCAGAGTAGAGCACGTTCTTCACCTCTGGTCCTGTCCTGACTGGGCCAAGGGCTACGGCGTGAGCAATTTCCTGTTTGATCTGGGCGAAGGCCTGCTGCTGTTCAGGGCCCCAGTGGAAATCATTCTTCTTGCGGGTAACCAGGTAGAGAGGACTCACGATCTGGCTGTACTCGGGAATGTGCATCCTCCAGAAACCTATAGCACCTAGGAAAGCTTGTGTTTCCTTCTTGTTGGTCGGCGGAGACATTGCTGTGATCTTATTGATGACCTCAATGGGACTCTGACGTCGTCCATCTTGCCACTTTACTCCCAGGAACTGGATCTCTCGGGCAGGTCCCTTGACCTTGCTCTTCTTGATGGCAAAACCAGCTTGCAGGAGAATTTGAATTATTCTCTCTCCTTTCTCAAACACTTCGGTTGCGGTGTTCCCCCACACAATGATGTCATCAATGTACTGCAGATGTTCTGGAGCCTCACCCTTTTCTAGTGCAGTCTGGATCAGTCCATGACAGATGGTGGGACTGTGCTTCCACCCCTGGGGCAGTCGGTTCCAGGTGTACTGCACGCCCCTCCAGGTGAAGGCAAACTGAGGCCTGCACTCTGCTGCCAGAGGAATGGAGAAAAATGCATTGGCAATGTCAATAGTGGCGTACCACTTTGCTGCTTTGGACTCCAGCTCGTACTGGAGCTCCAACATGTCTGGCACGGCAGCGCTCAACGGTGGAGTCACTTCATTCAGGGCACGGTAGTCCACAGTCAATCTCCATTCCCCGTCAGACTTGCGCACAGGCCAGATGGGGCTGTTGAAGGGTGAGTGGGTCTTGCTGACCACCCCTTGACTCTCCAGCTCGCGGATCATCTTGTGGATGGGGATCACAGCATCTCGATTTGTCCGATACTGCCGGCGGTGCACTGTCGAGGTGGCAATTGGCACTCGTTGCTCTTCCACTTTCAGGAGCCCAACTGCAGAAGGATTCTCAGATAGTCCAGGCAGGGTGTTCAATTGCCTAATGCCCTCTGCCTCCACAGCAGCAATCCCAAATGCCCACCTGAGTCCTTTTGGGTCTTTGTAGTAGCCATTCCGGAGGAAGTCTATGCCCAGAATACACGGGGCCTCTGGGCCGGTCACAATCGGATGCTTTTGCCACTCCTTCCCAGTCAGGCTCACCTCAGCTTCCAAAAGGGTCAACTGCTGTGATCCCCCGGTCACCCCAGCGATGGATACAGGTTCTGCCCCCACATGTCCCGATGGCATTAAAGTACACTGTGCTCCAGTATCAACCAACGCATCATATTTTTGTGGCTCTGATGTGCCAGGCCATCGGATCCACACCGTCCAGAAAACCCGGTTCTCCCGTGCCTCTTCCTGGCTAGAGGCAGGGCCCCTCTAGCCCTGGTTATCATTCTTTCCCTGGGCGTACATGCTCGAGGTACCTTCAAGGGGATCCGACATATCATCCTCCCTTCTGTAGTGCCTGGCAGCTCGGTCACGGGAGGCTGAGGCTACCTTCACCTTAGCGGAACCCCCTCGGTTAGTGCCTCCCTCCTTGAGTTCACGCACCCGCGCTGCCAGGGCAGAGGTGGGTTTCCCATCCCACCTTCTCATGTCTTCCCCATGCTCACACAGGAAAAACCACAGCTCAGCTCGTGGGGTGTACCCTCTCTCTCTCGCAGGGGGACGACGGGCTCTGACTTGGGGGCCTGTGACTCGCACTGGTGCCACGCTGACCCTCCTCATCTCCTCCCTCATCTCCTCCCTCATCTCCTCCCTCATCTCCTTCATCTCCTCTTTGAGGTCCTGGACCACAGCAGAGACATGAGCTTTTAGCGGGCCATTGATCATGCTGTCATAATGCCTGAGCCTGTTGGCAACAGAGCCCACTGTTTCTCGGGTATTGTCAGCATCAATCGTTGCAATGAAGGTGGTGTATTGTGATGGCCCTAGCCTTGCCAGGTTCCACATCATCTGTCCTGTGCACCTGACCTTATCGGGGTCATTATCATGCTGTCCATCCTTCCCAAAGAGTACCTCTAATATTGCCACCTCTCTTAGCTGTTGGATCCCTTGCTCGAGTGTCTTCCACTGCATTCTATGATGATACTCCTGCATTCTTTCTTTGTGAATGAACCTTTCTCTCACACTCATTAAGAGCCGCTCCCAGAGAGAAAGGGGCCCTGGCTCCCTCACGAATATCTGGTCCACACCTGGGTCCTGGGTCAACGATCCCAGATACCTTGCCTCACCACTATCCAGTTGCACACTTGTGCCCATAAGGTCCCAAACCCGAAGCAGCCAGGTGGTATAAGGCTCACGCCCCCTTCGCACAATGTCGTTTCGCATAGCACGGAGACTGTCGTGCGACAGGGACTCAGTGATGACTTCTGGCTCTGGCTCTCCTGCTGGTTGTGAGGGCCCTGGTTGCCCATCATCATTAACTGGTCGTACTGATTTGGTCTTATACTTCCTCCTTTGCACAGGGGCGACTGCTGCTGGCTGTGGTTGTCCTTGTGGTTCAGCTGAAGCCTGGACGGTTGTAACATCCGTGGGTTCCACTGCTGCACCATCGGACTCACCCTCTTTGGGGCAGGGAGAGGGTTTTTCACTAGCTGAGGAGGTGTATTCCCTTAGCAATTGGCATATCTCCTGGCGCACCTGGCCCATCTCCTGGCACATCTCCTTGCGCACCTGGCCCATCTCCTGGCATATCTCCTGGCGCACCTGACCCATCTCCTGGCATATCCCCTGGCGCACCTGACCCATCTCTTGGCACATCTCCTGCATCCCTTTTGCCAGTACCCCCACCCAGTTTGGGTAGTCCATTTCTGAGGTGGACTGTTGGGCAGTATCAGTCTGTGGGGCGGGATCTCTAGTGTCTGGGGCTGTGGCGGGCTGTGGCAGACTCTGGCTCTGGGGTAGGATCTCTAGTGTCTGGGGCCGTGTCAGGCTCTGGGGCAGGATCAGGCTCTGGGGTAGGAACTCTACTCTCTGGGGCCATGTCAGGTTCTGGGGCAGGATCAGGCTCTGGGGTAGGATCTCTAGTCTCTGGGGCTGGTGTCCGGGTAGATATCCAAGCCAATCTCAACTTATCCTTGAATGCTAAATAGAGTAGGCCTATCAGCAGCAGATGGTTAGTATTCAGAGGGAATTTAAACCCTTCGAAAATTGATGGGGTGGGCCCAAAGAACTGGTTGAGGGGTTGGGAGAAAACTTCCCCTGGTGTCATTTCCTCACAGAAGGTACCATTGTTAACATAACCCCAAAAACATGTGCTCAGTGTGTGATAGCTGTTTATCCATGTGCCCACATTCCGGAGGAAGTTAAAAACCCATGAATTCCTCACCTTCTCGACCCATAACGCAAGCTGGATAACAGCAATGGTAGCCTTAGTCAGAGGACCCATATTCAAGTAAGGAGCTGCAAAGGGGAAGAATATAGCCACGGCTACATGCCACCCGAACCAGGGTAAACTAGACCACATAGTGCTGCCTAACAAGGTTCCAATATCCAGCACACAAAATAAAGTTATCCAGGAACTGTTATTCCTTTTTCACCTCTATCTCTTAATGCCCTTAGGCCCCACGTTGGGCGCCAAGATCTGTCTCGGTTTTGAAAGACAGGTGTCTGCTAGGGAAGGCAGAGGCCCCCCTTGAAGTGGCAGATATAACCCCTTTTCCCTCCAAGTTATTATATTTTGAAATCAAGAGCCTTTAGGCGAAGATGTGGGAAATAGGAATAACAGTTCTTTACTATATATATATATATGTATATAACCAGTCAAACAAAACAACAACAACTATGGCAGTAACAGCAATCACAAACCCAGTGCCAGCCTTCTCGGCTGTCAGGCTATTTCCCCTCGGGTGCAGTTCCGCTCGCAGCCGGCAGGGGCGCTGGCGGCTCCCGGTGAGCAGGGCAGGTGCGATGGTTCCCCCGCGGCTGCAGGGGGCGCTCCGGAGCGAGCTCGGGACACACGCGGCACCGGTGCCCCGGGATCCCGGGAAGGGATGGAACAAAGGCTTCACAAACCGCTGGGCAGTTGATCCCGGGCTCTCAGGAACAGCAGGCTGGAACGGCAGGGACGAACGCAAATCCCGGGTGGCAGACGAGATGTATCCAGATGGGAAAACCCCACGGAGGCCCAGGCAGGCAGGGCGAGCAGGGCTACAGCGTAGCGGAAGCTCGAAGCAGCAGCGGAGCAGGGCAGCCACAGCTCGGCCTCCAGCAGGGCAGGGAAAGCGGCTTTTGGGGTCCCGGCGTTGTTTCCAGCAGGAAGAAAGAACGGCCAAAAAGAAAGAAGCAGCAGCTCCTTTCTCTGCAGCTTCTCTCCCCGGACGCTCAGAGCGAACTGACCCCACACCCAGGTGTAGACAAAGGAGTAGCCAGGTCCGCCCCACTCCCCTTTTGTCTTTCTTAAGTACAGCTATTTGTCCCCTAGCAACATGCATATGGGAGAAAATTCCTTTAACAGAGAAAAAAACAGACTAAACTAAAACCCCAACACCTTGTGTATGTAGGTGTTTAAGAAATGCTCTATTCCTTAGCTGGGAATTTAGTGCATATTACATCCAAATGTGGTGCATGGCGAGTTACTTCACGTGCTAGACATTGTCTTCATCGTGTAAGAAAAGAACTCATTCAGCAAACAGCCAAGGCAGAGAGAATAGTTATAGAGCTCCTTTTTAAAGTCAAAAGTGCTCTCTTTTGGGCAATTCCAAGTGTGATACTTTAGAGTGGTAAAATGCCATGAGTAGCATGTGCTTCAGGGTGAATACTGTAAAACCTGCTACAACTGAATGGCATTACAGACCTGTGGACTGCCTCATCCACCCTAGTCAATTCATGCAAACTGGGATAGAAAAATAGTGTAAATTTGGCTTCCCTGGATAAAAGAATCTCATTTGTAAAGTACACTAAAAATAAAGTCAAATTAAGGAAACATAAAACCTGAGAGATTAGTTAGGTTTAGGTTTTTATCCAAATCCTTTTACTCTTTCCCAGGATGAGGTTTAAACAAAGGAAAAGCTAAATGTAACAATTCCTATCACCAGTTGATTTTGAGAAGTGATTACTCCAAGGCAGTCTGCTGCATATCTCCAGGAAAAGAGGCTCTTAAACATCTTGTTGTATTTTCCTCCTTACCCACAATATTCATTCATGCTGATGTCCCAAAGCAATGCCTTCAGAGCCTGTATTGTCAGAAATTGCAAGCATCTGTGCAGATATTGGTGATGTCTGATCTCACCATCAGCCTCTGGCATCCCTCAAAAGACTGCCTAGACATACCAAGCCAGCTGATTAGAGCTTCTGTCTTTTACTGCTCTGTTAAAGTGGCACATGTGATCGGGAGCTGACTGTCCTGGTGCATGTGGTTGGGTGCTGATTCTTACTGGTGCTTCCCACTCCCTGCTGCCAAGAGGCTCAGCAGAGTTGCAGTCAGGGAATATCTTCCAGCTGTCATTACATATTTGAACATACCAAGAAGCTAAAATGACATGTATATTTATCAGAATGTTTTTTGGTTTTCTGCAGGATTTGCTACAGGTGCCATAAATATACTGGAATTAATTTTATCGTGCCTTTAGTTGGGTCAGAACAGCAAAACAAGTCAAGGCAACATGACGTCAGAAATTGCTCCCTGTGAATAAGAGGATTTTAAGGAAGATTCGAAGGAAGTGGCCAGAGGAAAGTCCATATTCAGTTACAGTAAAAGGGCATTCTGGCCATTTTGCCTTCTAAATGAATTTCTGCATGGGAAGAGAGCGCAAAGCCAGGAAAGGAGGATCCCTTTGTAAACAGGAGGGTTAATAAAGACCCATCCTGATCAGATGATCAGATGCCTGGGAAGCTTGTCTGCTGATGCACACATAAACTGACCAGCACAGAAATTAAAAATGTCAGAGTTTATTCCTGCTGCTTCTGTGTACACTGTCAGGTTAAGACTACTTTTAAACACTTTAAAATATAATATCTAAGGCACTTTCTTCTTCTTGCATTCATCTAATTCTACCACTGCACAGTCCAATATGTTCTCCTGCTGTGCAGAAAAAGCACAGATTTTCTCTACAGATGCCCCAATGCATGTCCCCATCCAGCCTGGCCTTAAGCACTTCGAGCCATGGGGTATCCACAGCTTTTCTGGCCAACCTTAGAAGTTCCAGTCCTTCACTACCCTTTGGGTAAAGAATTTCTTCCTAGCATCTAATCTAAATCTCTCCTCCTTTAGTTTAAAACCATTCCCTGTTGTCCTATCACTATCTATCTGTGAAAAAGTCACTCTCCATCTTTTTTATAAGCCCCTTTCAAGTGCTGGAAGGCCACTATGAGGTCTCTCTGGCGCCTTCTCTTCTCCAGCTCCCAGCCATCTCCTAAAAGCTCTCACTGTACTTCACGGGGTGCAGTCAGCCCCACACTGCTCCACACATGACCCTCTTGTTTCTCGCAGCGATTCTTTGTGATAGAGTTGTCCTTTGCTTTTCTCAAGAGGATGATGAACCTGAAGCTGATGAGGTCATAAACCAATATTGCAGTCTTTGAATGGTGAAGGTGAAAGGATCTTGCTTTGCAGCTTCAGGCACACTGGAATGGAAATCGTATTAGATGTATAAATGCACCAGAGTTCCACAATCAGGGCATTAATTAACAAATAAAAAAACTCCATCTGTGACCCTTAGGAAATGCACAAACAAAAGCAACACAAGCAGCAGTTTGTTTTTAACATTTTCCTTGTCCCATGTTTCCTTAAGCCAGCCTCTTTTCACACTGTGTCTGATGTGGGGATCTTAGTCCCAAAAACTTGGAATGCAAGTGAGTATGTGCAAGCTGCACCAAATTTCAGGGTCTTTAGAAGGACCATGAAAGTACCCTTTTGGGGTACAAATAAAGGTTCATTTGCCAAATCCATTAGCAGGAATGGATTAGCTCATATAGGAGGCAGGATGCCTCTTTGGGGAGAGACAGATTTTAAGTATCTGTCTACCAAGATATGCTTCCCAGCTATTAATTTGGGTATTAAAGATCATCATAGATATGACAAGGACTCCATCAGCCATTTTAATTTCTGCCCAGGGACTTGCTATGTACTTTTGTTATACATAGCACTACTCAAGTAGATGGAAAAGACTGGAAAAAAGTGCAGTTCTTCTGATTTCAGTTCCTTCTTTCCTCAGTTCCTTTCAGCTTTCTGCTACTGCTGTATCTGTTTTGCAGTCAGTGCATGCTATAGGGGACATTAGCAATCTGTCCCTCTAGCTCCTGTGTCCTGTGTTGGATCCATTGAGAGTTTGGTGTTGGGCTGCTGCTCAAGAAGCAGAGATCCCTGTGTTTCACACGTGTCTCTCCCAGCGCAGCGGCCGTCCCATAGGTCCTGGAGAGGGTGTATAAAAGTTTCTCACCCTCTGTGGATAAAGGAAGGGAGCAGAGGAGGGATGCATATTGCAACAGGGACTGGGGATTGTAGGTTACGGGCGGGTTCGGTCGGGACGGAGACGGATGGAGAGATCTCTATAGGCAGGTCTTGGGACACAGTCGGTTTATTGTAAAGGCGTGGGTATAGGGGCACTGCTCAGAGCTGCCTGACTCAGCCCTGAGCAGGCCCAAGAGAGTAAGCAGGTGAGAGAGAGAGAGAGGGTGTAAGAGCAAGAGTGGAAGTAAGAGTAGAAGTGGAAGAGAGGAATAGAGAATTAATAGAAGAGAGAATGGAAGTGAGAATGAATAGAAGTGAGAATGTCTGAAGTCCTGGTTACAATACAATAAATCATCTTCTGTACTGAATATTCTAATTGTCACTAACCAATCTAGTACAAGATACAAATCCTATAGCATTTACATACAGCCTATAAGAGTTCTTATATTACCATAGAGTGTTACATCTTAACTTCTAAAAACTACTCTTTGGACCCCTTCTGCTGAGCTAGTAGGGTCTGCTCTGACCCTTGGACCTGCTTGCAAGCAGAGGGTATTGTTCCATCAAGAGGGGATTACTTCAGTGGCCATACCATTGTTTTCTAGTTGTTCAGTAACTAAGACTTGGTATTTCAAAAGTGGCTTTCATTTCGATGTTGCCTGTAGTTTTCATATTCCCAAAATCTTTTGTCAGGCAATCATATTTCCAAGGTTTTCCTGTTTCATCCTCCCCAACAGGGGATTTTATACATGTAAGTATCTTTCACAAAAAACCTGAGAACCCAATGACTGTTACACCACTGTAGCAGGTGCTTCCTTGGGTCACACAAAAGGTTTTAGGAAGTGAGCAGAGCACTGAAACAGAGAGAGCAGCCTTTTACATGTAGAGGAGAGTGGAAGTTGCACCTAGCACGTTTGGACTTTTTTCTTTCAGAATTGTTGTCTCCTCTGCATAAAATACTTTTTGCTACTATCAGCTGGAGAGTTTTTTTAAATAACATTTTAATGAAGCTGCTGCTAATGAGAGCACTGTCAAAAACTTCCAATTATTACCACAATATCCCTTGATGTTTGTGAGGAAATGGAGCATTGGACTATTAATTGACCTCCTGATAGTAAAGAAGACCCCTCTAGCAGAACAAGGATTAAAACTGAGAAGCTTTTGGAGTCCAGTGCTGCAATACAGGAAAAAAAACCTCTGAAGGTGTTGGGAAGGTCATCATGATGTTCCAAAAAGAAATTTCTCTGCAGGGAAGTGAAAGCAGCTGGATTAGCAAAATGCCTGCATACAAAATGCAAAGTTTATCCAGAAGTCAAAAGGAGTCGTCCTCCCTACACAAAAATATGAAACCTGGGTAAAGAAGGAAGGAATGCTTCTTGCTTGCCATAAAAGCCTGTGGGTCCCATCGATGCAGTTGTAGGCTGTAGACTACTGTTCACTATACTGCCAAGAAAAGATTTTTGAGAGTTGTTTTTAGTCAGTTTTATTTTTGTTAAAAAAACAACCAAGCAATCAAACCAACCTAGACAGCACTGGCATCAGTAGTCACTGCTGGATAGTAGTGGCTGCTACCTTCATACCCCCCAGTCTTCCCTGGGAAGAGTAAATCATCTGCGAAAAAGGAAAAAAAATCATGTGGGAAAACAGGAGAAACACTCATTTGAAAAAAAAAAAGCCAGAGAGAGTAAGGTTTCCCTTACAGATTTAGATGGAATACCTATGCCTAGAAAAATTGTGTGACAAAGAGTCCATAAAACTGTGCAAACAAGTAGCTTTTGATGTGCTTGATCTACAAATGTCGAGTTTAATTAATCTATTTCACATAGTTAAGGACTTACATACGCTGTGGTCATTGCATATCAAACTTGCCATGTGGCAAAGAGCTGTGAAAATACACTACTGTGCCTTAAGAAGTGAAGGAAAGCTCCCAGCATGGTGTGAATTATTCCCTCTTGTCTGGGAAAGGGTTAAGCTTTCAGCAGAATCCCAGGAAAGCATGATGCAATGAACCTTCACCATTTGCTTGCTTTCTCCCAAGGCAAGGGCAGTCCCAGTGTCCACCCTACCTCACCAGTGGTCACAAAACTGTCCCTGGGTATAGGGGCTGATGGTGACTCCAGAGCTGGGAATGAGCTACATCACTGCGGCTTGCAGCATTTTGGGTGAGGGGTATAATCCCATTCTGACAGCCCTCTCCAAACTTTTGGAAGCTGATGTGGTCTGTGCGAGTTTCATGAATAGAACCTTTGGATTGGTAGTCTCATAGACAAAAAAGATAGGTTTTCCTTGTTGCTTTACTTGTCCATAGCTTTCTGTCTACAAGACCTGATTTATCTCTCACTGAAGCTGATGGGAATGGTCTTTCCACATTCTGGCTGGAAAATCGGCCGTCTCTGGGCTTCTGTAGAAGACTTAGAAGAGTGACAGGCAAAAATGACCATCATTTCAATGGGACTAGCTGGCTATGTCTCTGTGAGTAAATTTAGTGTGCTGAGACCCAAAGTCCTTTGACAGAAAAGTCTACACCCACACTGTTGGACTTTCTTGGCCTCCCAAGCAGGGTAGTCACATACGAGATGTGTCACGATATGGAGTATGGAGAGTATGAGTTACCTGAGGCCAAAATTGTCCCAGAGGCTGTTGTCATAATTTAAAAGCCCACCTGCTGAAGTGCAATGCCCAGGAATGTCTTACGGTGTCAAATAGTAAAGATATAATCTCTGTCTGCTTGAATACAAGTTTAGTTGATTACCTTTATTTTATACCAATGCAAATTCTTACTAGATGTTTCTTCATAGTCTTTTATCCTGAAAGAAAGCTCAACCCATGTTTAAATGCTCCCCATTTACTGTGTTTCACTGTACTAAGCTTCCTTAGTTGTTTGTTTTTTGGGGGTTTTTTTGTTTGTTTTTAAGGAAGGTGCCTGTGCTTTTTGTTGTTCTTTAATTCTGTTTAACCTGGAACGTGGCACAGAAAACTGCAAATTTTTCCATGATGAATAGAAACAGAGATAGTATAGCTGACAAATTCAGTCTGTTAAGTCATGCAGGGTGCTACTGGAAAGGATTTGGTCATGATAAAAGTGTTTGCAGTTTTGCTGAGGATGTGGGAGCCACAAAGGCATCTGAAACAAATACTGAAAAAAATTACAACAGACTGTAAGCAAGCCCCAAAATTTGCCAAGAGTAAATTCTAAAAATATTCTGGCAGTTATTCTATCATTATTCATTTAAATAGCAAGGCTGAAGTCATTCAGAGTTTTTAGGTAGGATAAAACTTTGTTTGACACAGCCAATGACTGTAACCAGATGTGATGCATTGCTCTGTGTCACCGCTGGTTCGGTGATATATAGGGGCATTGTTGAAACAGCAGATTATTAGGGAAGTTAGAAGCACTGTAAAAGACAGTAGGGTGATGCCAGATTTGTGTTCCCAAGTTACGTGACAGAATGAGTACAATTTTGAAAGCTTCAACATCAACCAGAATAGAAGCACAGCTTTTAGTAATTTAGTGATGGTGTTATTAGCAAACTGTCTCTAACCCATGTCAAAGTACTTAATGTGCTATAATAACATCAATTAAAATACAATAATGGACTTAATAATGTGGCCCATAATGGGAAAAAAATATTCATGTGGATTATTTCTTCATACCCAAGAGAGAAATTCTAATGAAAGACGCTATAATGAATGTAACGCCAAACAGTTTTAATGTAATATGAGCTAGAAATATGCCAGGATAGAAAATAGTGTGGGTAAACTCAAAACCATGTCCAGAATGTTCATTGGCTGCTTTGCTTGTTGTTTTGAATTCATAAGTCTTCAAAGGACCACTAGCAAAAGCTGCTCATTGGCCCAGGTAAGTTTTATCTACGCTTCTGAGCAAAAATTACATTAAATTCAGTTTTTCCAAGAGAAGGTCATCTTGGTGTCCTCTTCCAGGACTTGCCTCTCCCAATGGCTGCACTCACATCAGTGGGTGCTGGTTCTGGGTAGTCAAGGGACCCTGACCCAGTACTGGCACTGCAGGATGCAGTTGGTTGCTGCTGGCTTCACCCAACTGCTCTGGTTTGTCTTTCATTCCAGGATTTTACAGCCCAAGTCCATTTTGTTCAGCTTTGGGCACAGAGCTTGGCTTTCTGCTGGAGACACCTCTTCATAAGCAGGATACAGGAGGTGGTGGTCAAACAGCACATTTGGGGTCCAGCAGCCTGGCGTCCTGTTGGACAAGCTGAGGATTTCTGTGTGTGTCAGCCATGTGCAGGGTGTGCTGTTGGCTGGGGACAGCTGCTCTTCCTGGAGTTCCCCATTTGGAAAGTCTGGGCTGTGTGTGCACCACACAACACCTGAGTGCTCCTATTTGTCAGTCCTCTCATGGACCTCAGATACCTGATTCATTAGTCCCTTATATTAAAACATGTGCAAGCAGCTCATTTATTTGTTAGGCATCATTCAGCTACTGTGTATTTACTTTTGCTTACTGGCCTTTCCTGAGCATATTGGAAAATCCAGCTGCAAGCAATTGTTGTTGCAGAGGATGGCTCAATTCAGTTTTATCAGGGTCCACTTCACCCAGCAGGACCATGCTCCTGGGATGGGAAGCAGTGACAGTGCCTTGACAGGCCAGGCACCTGAGTGGGGATCAGGCCAGTGACAGCAAGAGGAGATTCAGGCTTTCCTTCAGGAAGAAAGGAGAGGCCACTGCCTGTTTGAGACCTGGCAAGGTCCATCCTTCACTGTCTGCCTCCAGGGACAATTAGGCATCTTAAGGCTTTCACCTGCAGCTCCTGGTTTCTACTGAGGGATTGATTACAGAGCTGAGCTGTATCAATTGCATCCAGAGACTTCTTGAAATTGAGTCTGGAAAAGGAGAATGCTCTTAAAACTATGCTTATGATGAGCTCAATTCTAATGAGACTTCATTCTGAAGTTTTTATGAGTTAAATTTAGTTTTATATTCAAGAACTCATCTCTACATTGTAGTAAAAGACATAAAAAGGTTACATTTTTTTCCTTAACCTGCTTATTCCATCAGTGTAAATTCTTTTTGTATTTTACTGTTTCCAAGACAAAGTAACATCAGAATTCATGAACAATAACAGACAGCTGAGAAGTTATTCCAGAAAGCACATCTACTGAAAAAAGTATTTTGAAAAGGCACACAAATCATTAAAGAACAGTGGTGCAAAATGAACCATGCAATGACCTAAACAAGGAAATATATTGCACAGAAGGTAAAGAAAGTGGGATATAATTCCAGTTCGTTAATTTCCTAGCTACATGCTATCTCTCTTAAAATATGCTGCTACATTCTTCTCACTCCTCTCTTTTCTCTATTTGTCTCAGTGTACCTTTCCAGTGATGTGATTTAACTGTTTATACCCACTGTGCACCCTTGGCTGTTTGGTTTTTTTTTTGTTTTTTTTTTTTTTTTTGGTTATGTTTATTATCCATAATGTGATTTGTATAAACAAATAAGCAGATAGGCTTTATTGGGCTTGCAATCAAAAAGCTCTAGTGAGAGATGCATTTAACTAATTCTCCAGTACAAAGGCACAAACTAAGAAGAACTCAGAGTAACAGAATAAAAATTGCACAAAAAATACATTGAACAGGACATTCCAGATGTGTTTTTGTGCCATTCCAGAAGCAGCACAATCCCAGATTACTCTGGTTCAGCCCAGAACCCTCTATATTTGCCTCAGATCAGGATCTGCTTGGTTTAAATAGTTTTAGCATAAGCATGTTTTCTAAATGTACAGTAAAACCAGCCCCACCTCCCGGTCAAGCACCTAAGAACATTGTATGTTAATATGAACAACTACCTTTGGTAAAATTAACATTCATTGCCAGGAGCCCCAGCTTTGGTGAAATAATGAAGTAGGCAAGATCTAAATCTTACCAAGCAGATACTGTAATTGGTGAACTACTGAATTTAAAAATCAGATGGCTAGAATTTAAAAATCAAATGGCTAGACATAAAACATGCTGGGGAAATGACAGGAAGGAAAGTGATGGAAACAGGAACATGGTACTGTTTGCTGGATGAAGGCACAAAAAAAGATTAGAAAGGAACAGTTTGAAACTATCACCCTTTGGGTCACATCTCTGCGAGGTGTGGAGTACCCTCTACATGGGGAACCTTGTTTCTGTCTTTGCTGAGCACCATGCCAGAGTCACTCAGCACCTTGCCAGGTACAAACCCCATCAGGGGGCTTTCAAGTATCAAAGAGATGTCAGGATTTAAGGTTTAAGTGAAGTAATGAATGATCCAATGAGATGAGACAGAGAAGCTTGTCTGATCAGGTCATGATCTCAAAGACAAGGTGCTGGGGAGGAGGGAATAGATCAAATGAGAGCTAACTGTTTATTGAAGTATCCATGGCCACATGTGTACTGTAAGCTGAGGCATAACTAACTCAGACAAGATAATTGCCGAAGCTCTCTGCTCCCTCCTCTCCTCTCCCCTGGCTGCTTCCCTGTTAGATGATTTGGGAAATCAAAAATCTCAGCAGCTAATCTATATCACCAGATTTCTGTCACCCCAGCAGTTTCTTTTTCTAATGAAAAATGAATACATGCTGACCCTGAGATGATGATGGTGCAGAATATTTTCAGGTTCTTGAAGGTCACAGTAAATTTTGGGAAGCATTGTCAGCATCAAAAAGCTTTGGTGTTCTTTCACCTAAAGCTAGATATAGATGCGCTGTGACCTTTATTTGACTTGTATCAATGTTTGTGAACGATATACGGCTCAAATGATGAAGAGACCAGCACCAGCATCTTTTGCTCACTTTACTGCTGTGTTACAGTTGGTTGGCTGATAACTGTACGGCTGCTACTGGGCAGAAAGCCTCTATAAACAGCCTGTCAAGTTTAATTGGACTACCTGGTAAATATATTGATAATAAATAAGATGTGCTTTTGCTGAACTACTCTCCTTGGGTTTACTGGGGGCTGCAGAAGCTCAGTACTTCCCAGGATGAGACCCAAGGTGCCTGCTGTCGCTCGCATCAAATACAATTGCAATTTCATCACTGATGTTATTACCAGCAGGACTGAGCCTCAAAACTTGTGGAAGGCTTTTGAACTTTTTTTGATCTGTGTACGACATAGAGGCGAGGCTCTCCAACGCTATTAAGTGCGTATTGTCGGAGACTGAAATAGCCGATCAGACTGTGACAATGCAGCCAAATGAGCCGCGTTCCTGAGTGTTTGTTTTCTCAGAGCCCTGGAGACGGGTAGTTACGGGAAAATCTTGAGTTCATTAAAATCAAAGGAGCTCCTGGTGTGCGTGACTGCTGAGAAAGGTGACAGGGAGTGCTCCCTGGGCAGAGAACAATGTGCGTGTGTAAGTGCGTGTGCCTATGTGATAATATGCCCATTGTGCTTTTTGAGTCAATTTAATGAATTCTAATAGCCCGACTTAATGCTTTCTGAATACTGCATAGCAGTGAGATGTGGTTGGTTGTTAGTAGGTAAAATATTTTGCTGAGGGCTGAAGTGGGAATTTTTAACAGACTTATTAATTTAATGATAAAAAATGTTATTGAGTCAAATGTGCTGATTCTACTTCTGTAAGCTAGCCTGCCTGCTCGGTCTGATAGCCCGACTGCACATACATGAATGATGCCAGCCTTAAGGAAAAAGGAGTGTCAGCACCTCTTCCTGGTAATGACAAATGCTATTTGCTCCAGAAAGGCAGTTCTTTAGAGAGCGGAAGGAGTAATTCCAGGTTTACACAAGGCAGCACGGGAGAGGGAGTCCCTGTCTCCCGGAATCAGTCACACAGCCCCATTCCTGCTCCCGAGCCCTCCTGGTCAAACCTGCCTGAGACTGTTCATTTCACAGTCCTCTGGTTCAGATAAGTTAAGCAATCAGAAAAGCGTCTGATTTCTACCCTTGAAATTGCATTTCGTGTTGCTTTTTTCTTCAAATGTTAGTTTGAAAAGCTGGATAAAAAAATAGCTGACTTTGTGGTCTGCTTACCATTACACCTCTCTGGGACTGAAGACAGCCTGAAACAAGTCAAAATAAGCAAAGCCAGGGGAATTTGTCTCTTTCTGGGCCCGACTACCCAGGGCTCGCAGATGCCCCTGGGGCGTTTAGCGTTCAGAGACGCCAGGACCGGAAAATGTACAGATTTACTGCAAAAGGCCAGAGAAGGAGAAGCATGGAAAATGTTCCCTGTAGCAGCCAAGCAGCCGATTATCACCCTCTCCCAAGGGGTGAGTGAGGAACCACTGCTTCAGGCAAAGCCCGTCTCACACTGGGGCTCTGTGGGCTTCAACGCTGCTGTTGTACCACAGTTTCCAGGTAAGGGAGTGCTGTCCTTACCTCCAGCATCTTGCATCAAGGGAAACACATATCTGTAGTAATAACACAAACAAACAAAGCCAACCTGGTTTTACCATTCAAACATACCTAGAAATCACTACTTTAATCAACATAATGTGGATGACCCATCCCTGGGAGTGTTCAGGGCCAGGCTGGATGGAGCTCTGAGCAACTGGATTGGAATTAGATGATCTTTAAGGTCCCTTCCAACCCAAGCCCTTCTATGATTCTATGATAATACTTGAGGGGAAAGGTGTTTTACTGTTTTACCTAATGCAAGACACTACATAGCGCATTTGACATGGTCTCCCAGCTAAGGAAAATAAATATTGCAGTGTCTTTTCAAGAAATGAATCTTTGCTAGTACAAAGTAGCTACTTCAGCTGGAAGAGCTTGAATTCAGGCATCATCAGTTTGCAGTGCTGCCTGTAATCTTTCAAATCCTCGCTTCTGGACAGGCGGCTTCTCGCTGACCGCAGCCGGAGCAGTGAGGAAGGTAACTTGACAACTTTATACCTTCTTCTGTCACTCTGAATGCTGGAGCCACTTGTCCCTACGTTACAAAACATCAAACCTCTTCCCTCCATCATCTGACAGTGAGATGAATCTTACCTGCTGACATGATTGCTGCTTTCCGGGCAAGAATATACTCATTTACCAAATGCATCATGTTGAAAACTGACAGAGTCCTGAAGTAAATCTCTCACCTCTTTATCTCTCACATGTTGGAGTTTGGGAAGAATAGACAGACTCGCATGCTGGAGTAAAATAACACATTCAAATTACCACACAGCAACCAAGAAGAAACTAAAATAGCAACATGGTGCCGTCTCATTCTGGTGCCGGAGCATAGCTAGTTTGCAGTCTCCTTTTCTCTGCTGCACCCTTCCTGTGACAAAAAATCTGTTATCCAAGGGTACCTTGGAAAGCCACCTGTAACAAACTCCCAGGCTGTAGACAAAAGATCAGTGAGTTACATGGAAAGGCTGATTTCACATACATGCTACAGCCCAATTGTTTTAAAGACAGCTTTGTCACCAGTGAAAATGTATGTAACTGATCATGCTTAAAAGCCATCCATATTTTCAAGCTGAAAATATTTTATGATTCTTGTAAATACAAATAATAATAATTATTACTCGTGGACAAACAAAAGTATTTTCTTTACTGGATAAAACATAAAAGGAGAGACCATCTCCTCCAGTTCCAGAGCACTCAAATCTGCTGAACCCTTGATAATTTTGGATGCAGAGATTCCTAGTGCATACAGTGGCTGACAAGATATCTCAGTGGGATCACTATTCATAGAAATCCCCTTTTCTTGAAGTGCAGAGCTGATTCCCCCCTCTCTCCTTGGGGATCTGCTTTGCTCAGGCACTGGTTAACAAAAGCTGAACCAGAATTCAGGCACTTCCCAGCCCTAATGAACTTTATTATCTGCACTGCCAGAATGAAAAAACAGAAAAGCAAGTGAAAAGCAACCCTGCCCAAACCCCTAAATCTAGTTCAAAGAAGTATTAATAGAGCTAATTAGTTGGTTTTGATTTGCTGAATTCAATCCAATAAATATGTTTCAGGATCAGACAAGCATCCATCATCCAGACCAGGTTCTCTTAGACAGATCATTATATGTGAACAATGACTATTGATTAGCAAAACCCTTGGCCCAGAGTTTGCAAAACTCTGAAATTTGTCACCTGGCTTTCAGAGGCACCAGATATTCACTGCTGTTCACCTCAGGGGAATCTGTCAGTGACTTGGCACTTCTGAGATTCGGGGTGTTTACTTGGCTGGGTAAGTGTGGATTTATAAACCTAGACTTCCTTTTCAAATTTGCAGGGGTTTATATACTTGCTAAATCAGTGCCATTTCATGAAAATAAGAGAATGAAATCATAAGATAGGCTAATGCACTTTAGATAGTTGTACTCAACACCTTTTCTCCTGGCTGTCAGTCCTGGTGCCCCTCTACATGGCCCATCTATCTCAGTGGGGCAGAAGCAGACTTCACTGAGAGAGGCGTGGGGACTTGCTGGTGATGGCTTCACCCCTTGGTGAATTAATTTTTGGAAGGGTTGTGGGTCCTGCTGAGGCCCTCCCACCTCTCCCTCTCTCCTTGCTCAGCAGTGCTGGCTGGCTGCAGCATGTCCTTGCAAACCTCCTGCCCAGCCCCAGAGCACTCTGCACCACAGCTGGGTGCCATGGTCAAGCCATGACCTGATCCCTCCCATGAATTACATAAACACTTCCTCTCCCACAAAGGGAAGGATGCAAACTATGTGTTTTCTTCACTGGAGAATAGAAAAGGAGGCTGTATCAGAATAACTTACTATTTTTGCTAATAAAATTAGACAAAGAGTGTGACTGTCTCTCTTGAGCAAATGTTGTCTGCCACTGACAGAGGAAGATGAATTGTGCTAACTCTGATGGCTCCAGCACTCGTTTGGAGCACCCTGTCAGGACGGCAGTACTGCAGCAGTGTTGCTGGCCATGCTTTTGTCTTCTGCTTGCAAACCACTCTGCTTTCAGAAAATGCTGCCAGCACTGGAGCTGTCAAAACCAACTCTGTGTTACAGGGTTTTTCCCCTTTTCTGTGACCTTGGTGGTAATTAAGTGTCTCTTTCTCACAGGGAAAAATATGTGAAGCATGAATTGGACCTGTTGGTCTGGCTGCTGATTTATGGGTCAAGTCTCTATCTGTTACAGACAAAATTTTTAAGTCTCTGATTAAAAAACCCTGCTGATTTAAGGATCTCACAAGAAATGTGTGCATAATGAATTATCTACAGATGATAATTCAAATTATTTCTTGATGATTCATATCGCCTTCTTTTATTAAATTACCATTTTAGAAGTGTAACAAGGGCAATGCAAATGGACAGGTGGTGTCATTACAACATATATAAGAGGTCAGCAGAGCAGCATTCTGCAACTTTGGGTAAGTGGCATTTGGTCCCAATCAGAGATGTCAACAGGAACCAAAGGCTGAAGGAGATACAAAAGCCAAACTGTTGTCATTACAGGGTAAATGTTTGCCTCTTGTGTGACTGAACCTGTGGTCATTTGTTTCCTCACTTGAGCAAAAGTTTCCAGCAAGCAGTCTGCAGTAAAGGCCTGCTCCAGTATTACTTGCCATATTAGCATTAGGTCTTAACTGCATTATTTGCCAGTAGAAAAATGGCAGTCTATTCTTGCTTAGGAAACACTGAGAGCTACCAGGCATCACCAAAATACATATGTACAGGGGTAGCAGGTTACAAAGACACATAGAAATGTGTGGCAGAGTGAACAATACTTTTCCTTTTTGGATTTAGCTTGTTGGATCTTAAACCTACATGCTTGGGAACACCTGCTGTGCCCCATGTCCTCTGGAAGGGGCATGTAGCAAATCAGTGCTGCAGACACCACGTGTCTCTTATGTTCTGATGGCGGAAGGAAACAGTAGGCTTGAGTAGTGGGGACTGGGAGGTGCAAATGCACTGGCTCTGATGTTGCTTTAGTGTCATGTATTTTTTTCTCCAAGGAAATGCATGATACCAATCTTTGTCTCTACATCTGACATACATCAAGAAGGTACTAGAAAATGCAAGTAGCCACTGTTAGTCTTTACCATGGCATGTCCCAGTAAGAGGGCTCCACTTTTTTCTGTCTGTGTTTCATAAGCTGATGTGGGCAAGGTCTCAAAAGGAGTGCTGTACCTCCAACCTTCTCCAGCAGTGCCATTTTCTCATGGCTGGGTGTCAACGGCAGGGCATGGCCAGGACCACAGCACTGGTGTCATTGCAGCTCTGGCAGGGGCTCAGGATCTGCTCCCGGTCACCATGTGAGCACCATCCCAGCTGGGGATCAGCTAAGCACACAAGGGAAATCAGGAAATGGTGGCTGTGTTCTGAAGGAACTAAATAAGTGGCAAAGGCAAACGGCACAGTTCCATATCTGCAGCAGTTTCACAAAGAGATTGTGCTGTTCCTGAGAAACATTAGCTCTGCAATTGCTTAAACCCTGGGGTTTTGTATTATCTAGCCAATACATACGCTAAAAATGAACAAAACCATATTCTGGACTACAATAATTTTTACATTCCATTGCCTGTAACAATCATCTTCCTGGCAATAACTTAGTAAGCCCAGCGAAACAAGGCTTCAGCAAATGCACTTAAAATGTAATTAATATACAGAAAACCAGACCAGAACAGCTTGTGCAAGAAAAATTACTTTCAGCAGGACAATTTCCATATTTTCCACAGGGAAATCCTTGAAAACTTCTGTGTATATACTTACGCAGTGCACACACCGTAAAATCCAGTGTGTTCTGGACACCCAGGGCTTTGCTGAGCTTCCTGAAATGCTACTCAGCCCACAGAGCCCAGCCTGACTCTTGGCACACAGGAGTCAGTGCACCTTCACTGCCCACCATGTGAGCTCTGGCTCGGGGTTTGTCAGGTCTCAGGGCAGAGCCACTGCCCCAGGTGAGTCCTCAGATGCCCTGAAATCCTCAAGGACTGCCCCAAGGAGCCTTTTTAACATTTTTGGATGGAAAAAAATTGTGCTGTTGGGGCAGTGGAGGTGATGGGTGCTTGGGATGCTCGAGGACATACAGTTCGCAGGAGCCAAATCATGCCCCAGTGAAACCTGTCTCCAGAGGATGCTGGAAAGTGTGAATTGAGTTGTCTTCATTTGTGATTTTCCTTAATTTATGAACCAATTGCTTTACAGCCCATACAAGAACACTATTGAACCACAAAATCGTGTT
Organism: Corvus moneduloides; assembly: GCF_009650955.1. Taxonomy (NCBI): domain Eukaryota; kingdom Metazoa; phylum Chordata; class Aves; order Passeriformes; family Corvidae; genus Corvus; species Corvus moneduloides. The sequence goes on from NC_045477.1 coordinate 112,852,128, forward strand.
AGCACGTCTCTGTGTTGGGGAGAGTGGCATAATTTATCTATGAGACTGTTTTTTCCGTAGCCAAAAGCCTCCTGTAACACTAACTCCTTCAGTCACGGCGATGGAATGGCACTTCTCACCAGCCAATCTCATTATGTTCCCCTTCACTTGATCCTAATTATTCTGCTATATGCTCACCTCAGAAATCTTCTCCAGTAAGTCCTAACCTCTCCTCAAGCACCATTTTTATTCCAAAAGCCTCTCCAATTTAATTCTAATCCTGACTTCTTCCATATGCTGCTTTATCCCTCCAGACCTCTTAACACCCTTCCAGTGTCAGCCCATCTGCCTCTCTTATTTTCACTCTATTACCAGGGGCATTTCTGTATGTGCCTGAGTGGAACCATGAAGGTAGTGACCATCATCCTTCTCAAAACCATTCATCCATTTTCAAAAGCTCTGGAATCACTTCTGGGATATTACTAAGACAAAATACATAGGTGATTTCTAGAGCTCCCAGAAGCACCCAAAGGAGTCAGCCATGTCAGGCCACTGAGGTGGCACTTGCCAAAGACAAAAAGACAGTGCTTGTTTCAGACTGCAGACAAACTGATGGGCTACTGCCAGGGCAAGCTCTAACAGAAGGTTTTATGACAAAGCCAGTCAAAGAATAAGATCTAAAGACACTGGAATATCTCCAAAGGTGCCAGAGAAAGCAGGTAAATGTGTGGATTAGAGAAAGAACGAGTGCAGCTCCAGCTGGGGACAGGCTCGTGGAGGAGTTGTGGTGCCGAGACCCAGGCACAGGCAGAGCTGTGTACCTAGGGTGCAGAGAGGCTTTAAATCATGCTGAGTGAGGCTATGGCTCCAAACAGCTCACCAGGAGAAATGAAGTGTGGGAATTGAAACCATTACCATAGTATTTCCTGAAGTGTTTTTAAGGATGAATTGCAATGCAGTTCTTTGCTTACTTTTTAAAAAATTTATTTTTCCATTAGCCTTCAGTGGAATCTTAGTGGCTTCAGATAGTTTTGCCTAGTCACAGACACTTTTTGCAGCCTATAAACACTAGCATCTAATTTTTTTTCCTGCACTTCCAGGGGTGAAATTAACACAAATCAGTCTCGTAATTAATGACATCTCTCTTTCTAAGCTCTTTTGCACTCACTTCCCTAAATTTCTAATGCAGATCCTTTAGCATCTAGTTCTCTTCTTGTCTAACCTAAAAATGTAGTATACTTGTAACACAACCGTTCGTATTTCTCTAATAGGTCTCTTAAATTCTCTCTCAGCAGGAGTATCATCTTCTAGTCTATCATGCTTTTCTTTTTACCTCTCAAAGTCTGTTTGTTATGAAAATTATTCAGTCGTAAGTTGAGCTTCTCTCCTTTTTTTAGTGAGATCTGAAGGATAAGATGAGAGAGAATTATTTTCAAGAGTGCAGCTGGAAGAATGAAAATAAAAGCAAATAGCTAAAAAATTCATGTTACTGATTAAAAAGCCTAAATGCTGGAACCCAGGCTATGAAGTGCAGAGAATGGTTATTTACCAGCTCTTTGTTTTAATAGCTGCCAAAGATTAAAGTGGGCAACAAAGTAAAGTTTTAGAGCAGAAAGAGCAACACTCCATCCCTGGAAGTGCTTGAGGCCAGGTTGGATGGGGCTTTGAGCAACCTCATGTGGTTGAAGATATCCCTGCCCATGCAGAGGGGTTGGAACTAGCTGGTCTTTGAAGGTCCTTTCTGACCCAAGCCATCCTGTGACTCCATGACTGCAGCATTTTTGTGAAAGTATTTCATGCTGGTAATTAAAATTATCTCAGTGCCTCAATGATGGTGCTGTGGCAGAGAGGCAGGGCACAGGCTTGCCCACCTGGGCCTCCCAGCCACCTGCCTCCCTCCCTGTACCAGTCACTGCTTTGAAAGAAGAGTAGAGCCAGGGGAGGTTAATTTGCCCTGCTCATTGGTGGCAGAGCTCCTGACTGCACAGGCCTGAGCATTTCTACAGCTACGTCTACCAAACCCTTCAGTGTGGATGTAATATTCCACCCCTTGCAGAAAATTTTCCACCTACATGACTGTTGTGGTTTAGGAATGGTATTCCCCAGTTTAGTGTTTCCACTGAGAGTCTTCAAGCCACTCCCTCAGTCCCCCTCCTCCTTTTGTGGAGGGCTGGACAGGACAATTGGAGGCACAAATGGTGAAAATCACAGGTTGAGGTAAGAACAATTTACTGAGAACAGCAATGGGATAAGAAAGAGAACAGTAACAGGAGCAATATTACTAACAAAGTGCACAAGATAGACAAATGATTTGCACGTGATTGCTCAGAACTGGTGTTACCCAGCAGCTCCCTCCACCACACTTACTCAACCAGCAGGAACCCCTTATCCCCAGAAGAGATTCCCTTCCCCTGCTCCCTACAATTACGTGAAGTGGTATAGAATAACCTCCGGGTCCCAGCCGTGTCCCTCCTGCCTATTGCAAAAATTACCCTGTCCTGGCTGGAACCAAGACAACGACTTACAAAGAAAAGGTTACTTTTCACTTCACACTCAGCAAAGCAGAGTCACACTGAGGTTTTCATAAGCTATGCCTCTTAAGGTACAGTTCTAGTTGCTTCTGAAATCCTGGAAAATTTACTTTGGTGTAATCAGATTATTTGACACGAGTCCTCTCAGTTCTGCACTGGCTCATTTTCGCATTTGAATGCAGCAGCTCATTTAAAATGTATTTCTTTTTCCACCTTCTTATTTTCCACATTCTCCTTCACTGCGTGTATCCATGTATTTGCAGATGAAAAATTAGCCTTGCAGACCACATCGTTCTCCTTGTCAGAAGGTTTGTTCTGCTCCTGTAGTGTTTCACTGTCCTTTCTCTGCCCTGTCCTCATCCTCTGCCTCCTTTCTGCAAGCAGCAGGTTGTGTTCAGCCTACCTCCCAGCTTGTCTCTGCCTTCTGCTTATATTCTCTCTCCTCACACCCCTTTCATCCCTTCACTTCTGCTTTGGAAATCTGTACTTGCCCTTGTCCCAGGTGTGTGTGTGTGTGCCTGCCTGCAGGACACGCTGGTGGCAGGTGATGGCAGCTGCTGAAGGTGGTGGCACTTCCCCTCAGCATATCACCCCCCCTTCCATTAGAGCACCATTATGTTTATTGCTTATGACATTTCCAAAATCTCATATGAACTTCAGAGCAACTGGGTAGTGCTGGGTTATGCAGAGTGAAGCACAACAGCATGGTAGTGTTGGAAGAACTGGTGCTCTCACCTATGGAAAAGGAATGGAGGCACAAGGTCATGGGGAGGGGGATATGACCCTGCTTCTGCCCCTCCCAGGACTGACACTGGAGGTGACCAGCCCCATGGCCACGGGGGACTTTATTTGTAATGGGGCCAGCAAAAGGCACTCGGATGCCTTTGACTTGCCCCCCATCACAGCCTGCATGGGGATGGGACTTTATGGGGTGCAGAGCATCTTGGGACTATGTGTGACTTACAGGCTGTTTTGGGGTGGGGAAGGAACCCAAAATAGGAAAGGGGAGGGATAAAGGCATTTTTGGGAGGAACAAGCATGGAAAAACATAAGGAATAAAGGTTAAAAGCGGGTGGTTGTGTACATACATAGCTGGTCACTGCGCTTGTCTGGCCCTGCTCTGCACCTGGCCAGTGCAGTCTGTCCCTGTTTTCTCATTAAAAACCATTTCTGCCTATTTTCCTGTGCGTGTGTGTGGGTCTCAGTGGCAGCTGCTGGGACCCAGAGGGGAGTGTGTAGATGTGCATGTGCGTCAGCCTGTGCCACCAGTGGGCATCAGGCTGGACTGCCCAGAGAGTAAATCGAGTGGTCTGGGAGCCAGGGAGTGACCAGGGGATCTGCCTCAGGGAGGGACCATGAGGTTCAAGCCTAGGACTGGGCAGGGTGTAGGGCCTGCAGGTCCCCTGAGGTCCCGTATGTTTGTACATGCATTTACACTTGTGCCGGCTGGATCCAGGGAGCCTCAGCAGCCCGTCACAGGTATGGGCTGCACAGAGCCTGAGCAGTGCCATGACTCTGTCCCCTCTGAACATCTGCTGGTGTGATGGGAGCAGAGCTGGGCTGATGCTGACAGCCTTCAAAGCTCTGCTCATGCTGTCTAAACTAGAGAAAGACTTTGATACAGACTGTCAAACCTCAAATCCCTCCTGCTTCAGCTCACCTGGAAAACATAGTTCTGCACAATAAAGGTGTAATCCCTGGGGAAACCTCTTCATGAAGGAATAAAAAGAGAAGAAGCCGTAACACAAGTCAGGCCACTCTTTCTCAGTGTTTTGTATTGGCTTTGTAGATAAAAAGTGCTTGCAATCAATAGCTTTGAATTCTATTTCTGTCTGGGTCCTTTTAAGTGACAAATAACTAAGATCACAGTTTTGGACCAAAACCTTGAGAAAGAGTCATTAATAGTTCATAATATTCATTCTCTGTGCCCTTGGATTACAATTTTAATACCTCATGTGTGGTTGCTGGGCATAGTAACTCACATGTAAGCAGTCATTCCACGTGTGGCGGAACAGGGAGGTACTTCCCCTCAAAGGAATTGAAAGAAAATAGACGTCTGGGGGCTCTGGAGATTGGTTACACAAAAAGGCCACTAGAGTGTGCACCTTCAAAAAAGTGAGGAGAAAATAAAGCTAAATGCACTTCCCTCTGAAGTAAAAGGCATGTTGGAGGTGTTTGGGTTAGCCACGTATTAGGCTTCCTACCTTCCTGACCCCTAGGGGAGGGGGGTACTGGTATCCCCAGTCTACAAAAAGAAGGATGGGAAGGCTATAACGGAACAGTGTACCAGAGGAAAAGCAGAAACCATATCTAATTTTACTTGGGCCCTGTCAGATTATGGGGAAAAGGATGAATTTGGGCTGTGGCAGCTTCATTTTCCATAGCTCCTGGCTCCACATGCACTTGGTGAGGCATAGAGTCTCTCTGGCCGCTTGTTCCTGCCTGCCTGCTTGCCACAGGTGTGCCACAAGGTGCTCTCACCCATGGAAAGGAAGGTCAGGACACCTTCTCTTCCTCACTCTCTGCTATTCTTGCTCTTTTCTTCCTCTACTTTTTCTTTGTCTCGATGTTTTCATTCTTTCCCCCACATTATTGTTTCTCATCCCTCCCTTGCTTCGTCCCTTGCTTTTCCATCGTCTCTCTTCCCTCAGCCGTGCCCTTGGTCCCCAGCAGCTCTCCTGTCGTTCCCTGGCTGACCTTGTCATCTCTTTCTCCTCCCTACCTCCTTTTTTTGGTAACAGAATGAGGTATAGCAGAGCAGTTTTTTGGCTGGAAGCAGTGTTTTCCCAAGCAAGTCTCTTTCCCTGGGCCCCTCTGTTCCTTTGTGCACGGAGCTGAATGTCACATCAGAAACAGCAACTTTGCACATATAGTCTTTCCCTTTCTCTCTCTCACTCCCCCTCTTCCCTTTTCCTTCTTTCTCCTGTATCCTTCATATTTTGTGTGCACTTGAACAGTGTCATAGCCTCAGCCTGATTACAAATTAGTGTGGCTCTGTCAAAGCCAGCAGACTGGGTTGAAGTAAAGGCTCATATCAGTGCAAAGTGAAAAAGGAAGCACCTTTTTTTCAGTGGGAGACAGACCTGATACAGAATGATGAAAAAGTAGAGTGGATTAATGATGAGGACAAGGAAATGGTAACAGGAGCGCACCTCATAAGCCTACCACTCTTCCGTGGCTTTTATGAATTTCTGCAATATTTTCCAGAATAATACAGAGAAGCAGCTGCAGGCAAAGGCACAGACAAATTACAACCCATTGGTAATAACTGTATTCAGGACAGGTCTGAAATATACTCAGATGATGTCCTGTGAGATAGTAAATGATAGCGTTATTGCATTAACCTATGGTTAGTTACTGCTCTGTCACAAACACACTGTACTGTCTTTGGCAATTGCTTTGCACAAAGATTCCAAGGACAGCAGAGATCTGCACAGCTTCAGACAGGTCTATATGGCTGGATATAGACGAACCTGTGCTCACTCCAGCCATGCTCAAAGTTGTTTGGGCAGAGAAAGAGAAATCCCAGGGCCATATATTCTCATTACTATGGCACTATAGCAGAGAGAATGTGCAACTGGACAGTGCAAGGGCAGGGATACCTGACTCTGTGCATTGCAGCCGTGTGCTTAAACACTCTAAGAAATAGATCTTGCCAGAAGTGATCTCCCTGACCCCTGTGTGAGGGCATCAGTATATTTATATATATATGAGTGTATGCATGTATATATGTAATACATATATGTAAAGATATAAATTTTGACACACACACAAAAAAATTCTTCTTCAGGACAGACCTTCTAAAGTTTCAGTGTGGTTGTTTTTTCTTATGAGAAAACAAGCAGTGAGTAAATTTTCCCTTTCACACCTCAGAGCACTGAAGAAGTCCTATTTTGCAAATACATTTTTCCTTTTGGACTTTTGAGTGATGTTTGCAGTTTACTTTTTTCTCTCCTCCCCTGACTGTGTCTGGTGCACAAACTCTTTGGCTGGTGGACACACAAGCAGAGTCTTGCCTCCCTGTCCCTGTCTGAGCAGCAGTTCCACCCTGGATGTGGTAAAGCACCAGACCTGGATCTCGCATTGAAGAAATCCCCAGAAGGTCATACTGAGAATTGGATTTTCAACCAGCTTAATGACACTTAATTGTCTACATCATATCTCCTTTCAAGCCATCATGGTGGCTCTGACACTGACTACTCCTGAACATGTTGCCTTCAGTTTGCTTTGTGTCCCTGCCTCCTCTCTTTCACAGGAGACATAGTCAGGATTGAAGATCCTGTGAGGAGAGATACACCCTATGTAGACAACAGCTGCTCACAGGCCTCGCGGACCTGAATGGCAAAAGAATCCTGGACTGGAGAAGGAGATTCAAAGCAAGGTTTAGTTGTGTGTAAAAGACCAGGAGCAAGACGCACGTGTCTGTCCATTCCACATCACAATGGCAGTAGGAGCAGCTCTGGTTATTGGGGGACAGGGTGCAGAGGACACAGAGGGAGGCGGGAGCCCTGGGAAGTTTGTACCTCTGCCCTGCCTGGCCCCAAAGCCTTGGAGATAAAGGTGGCAGCAGCCAAAGGGAATCTGACCTTGGTTGTCTAAGGTATAAACCTCGCTGTCATCAATCAGAAACAGGGTGTAACATTCACAGAACTCTCCTCCTTTGGGAGCTTTGAAATAAATCAAAATTACTTTACATGGCCAAGCTTGCTGCAAGCTTACATATGCTTGAAGCATCTCTTTTTTAAATCAAAAGACCTCTGTCTTCTTTTATTTCTTTTTCTCCTGCCGTGCAGCCCTCATCTTCTCTCACTCTCCTTTCTTCTTCATATCCATTTCTCCTTTCTTCTTTCTCCTGGCTCCCCTCCAAGTGTAAAAAGTCGGGAGGACGGCAGCATGAAGCTCTCAGTGAGGATGCCGCCCTTTATCCCGGCTCACTCTGTTGTTAACGGACAGTAGGTGGAGCACATCCACTGTTTTAAGTAGCGGTGGGTTTCATAATTCTTTCCCCTCTTCTCTTCCTCCTGTGAAACAATCTATCATTTCTACTGCAGTGAATCAGTAGCTGCAAGGTAGTGCAGCACTGTACAGAGCAGCCAGTCTTGGCTGGCCCTCAGCAAAGAGCATCGTGACTCACGTCGAGCCGCACGGGGCCAAACGCCGGCTGATCTAGACGGGAGATTAAAATCTGGGGGAAAAGCAGTCTCTTTACAGTTCTCTTTTTTTTCTCTCTCTTTTCCAGTTCTGGGCACAGCTCTTCTTTTTGTTTTGTTTTGTTTTGTTTTAATTTTTCTCCTTTAAGAAAGATCTGTTCTAAGAGTGAGTGCCAGGCTGGGGTCCATCCCCCTCCCCAGCTTTCCTGCCATTCTGTGCCAGATCTGCAGCTTCGCAATGGTTTTGCACCACTGCAGCAGCTGAGGCTGCTGAAGGGTCCTGGAGTGGCTGAAGCAGCATCTGAGGGCTCAGCATGAAACTCCCCATAAGTACGTGGGACCTCCCTTCCACACCAGCACTGGGCTAATGGGAAATCTCTGGGCAGCCATTATTTCTGCCTGACCTTTCACCATTTATCTCCTGTGTATTTTTCATGGATCTGGGGAAAAAATAAACAGTGGCAACAGGCATAGACTAGCATTTAGGCAAACAAGCCTAAAAGCCCTGTGTGCCTGAATTCTTCTCTGTTTTTCCAACTAGATCAGCTGCTGTAATGAGAGAGATTGCAAATCTTGCTACATTCACTTGCTCGAATCACCTTGGCTACATCACTCCTGTCACACCACAGGTTGCCTCACCACTTCAGGCTTCTGCATTTCCCTGTGAGCCCTGGGCCCTTCCTTGCTCGGTGCAACCTGCTGTGACACAGCTCTTGCAGAAAAGCAAACCCAGCCTTTCCAACAGCCCAGCTGCAGAGGTTCATGTTGGAAGGGTCTCTCAGCCACCCTCCTGGCATTGTCACTGGCCTGCCAAACCAGCATCTCTTCCTCAGCAATATCCCACTCCCTCTGTGGAGCCGTGGGGAGCGGTGGGATTTAAACAGGTGTTCATCTTTCATTTTCAGAGTGGTTTCCTAGTAATGGTGAGAGGTGAGATGGTGACCTTTCCAATCTGGCTACCTTACATTTAGCATCTCCAGTGCACACCCTGTTGTGGTCGCTGTGCAAATGTCCACTGGTGGTTCAGAAAGGGAGTGGGGAGAGCACAAAGTAGAACAGGGAGCCCTGGGCTGAACTCACTGGACTGAACTAAACTTGCCATTCCTGCTGTGTTCAATGGAGACCAGCAGATTTACACAAGACACCATCTGCCTAATTGGTCTCCTCCTTTGAACAGACCAGTTTTGTCTCTGCCTCTCTTTGTATCACAGCCATTTCTTGGCCCCCAGCATTCCAGCAAGGGCAAGGACAGCTTCACCAGCTGCCCCTCCTCTTCATCTTGGCTGCACTTGCAGCACCTTCCCTCCTCTGGGGGCTCTCTGTAAGCTGGTGTGTACCACCAGAGATGGGATTTAGGGGGCCTCCCTTAAGCAGTCATATAATAGTGGTGTAGACAAGGGGACAATTTTACCCTCAGTTACACTGGCAAACCCCAAGAGGCTTTTTGCTAAAAGCATCTCCTCTCCCTCCTCCTCAAGATCCCCTCAAGGTTTCTCGCTCTTTCCCTTCTCCTTGCAGTTGCTGTGGAGGGAGGAAGATGCTTCATCTCGTGCCTTACTCTGCCAGAGAATGCCTTATCAGTGCTGGCTTTGAGATGGAATATTGACGTGCTACTGCTGTTGCTCATGAGGCCAGAGGAGGGGAAGCAAAGGGTCTGCAGAGAGGGGCCAAGCCTTGCTGCTGGTAACCCACTGTTCTGCCAGGGCCCCTCTTCAGTGTCCTCTCTGTGCCAGCTGTGCCAGCTGTGCCCAGGAGAGGGGAAGCAGGGCTGCATCCTGTGCAGGGTGCTCCATGCCTGGCTGGCACCCCTGGGAGCAGCCTGCCCTCCTTGTCTCCTGGTGGGGCTGTTGGGGCTCATCCCACTCTTCACATGCAAGACCTCTGGTTTTCCTCTGCCCTGCAGCACAGCAGTCAGAGGGGAAAAATAACAGGCACGCCTGAAGCTAATGGATTACGACCAGCGGTCATTGCTGTGTGTGTTTTCCAGGGCTCGTTTTATTCCCTGCTGTAGTCCCTCAAATTAACAGTGGTCTAGTTATTTACATTTGAAAATTGGATGATATGCTGGACTGCTATTTCTCTATTGACTCTGTGCCGCTAATACATTTGGAAATTGTCTGCCTGCTGCAGATAGGCACTGCCTGCTTGGAAACATTTGGAGTCCCTCTATCAGCATCGCAGAGGGAGACACAGAAAATAGGAAAGGACATCTGATTGTTTGCGCTTACCTTCCCCCAGCGGTAATAGAGCAGCATTTGTGTTTGATACATCCCCCAGCTGTGCACCAACAGCGTGTGCTCTGCCTGCCTGAAGAACGCAAATGCTGGCTGGCATTTCTGCCCCTTCCTTTTTTGAGCTGCAGAGGCTGTAGTCAGCTCATCCAACCCTGTGGGTGTCCAGAGGGACCACTTGCTGGGAAATTTGGGTGGTGCAAGAGCTGCACCAGTCTGTGAGCTAGTGGGACCTTGCGCTGCCCTCAAAGCCCAACGCCAATGCCAGCCAGCAGCCGAGAGAGTCCCGCTTCCCACCGTCCCTTCCCTCTGTGCCAGTGGTGCCTCATCACCACCCACTGGGCCATGGTGGCAGGTCTCATCATGATGAATTTCTGGGGTGGAAAGCAGAACAGGAGCTGCTTTCCCATGGGCTTGATGGCTGCAGGTGTTGGGGACAGAGTGGTGGAGAGCTGGCAGGGCCTGGTGGGTGGATTCCTGTTTTCCAGGTACGGTGTGTGCCAGCAGAGCCCCCGGCACCTTTACGGAGACAAAGAAACAGAAGATTTGCTGACAAAATAGATGGAGGGGGGATAAGGCACCCAGAGAGGGAAAGCAGGGTAAAAGCCTTCTGGAAAAGGCAGGCAGGCAGGAGGAGCATGGAGCAAACTGCAGCAAGCAGCAATGACTGGGACTGCCAGGCTGTAGCTGAAGCGAAGACTGCAGCAGAAAGGTGTCTGCTCCTCTGTGAGCCACCACTTTTCAGGGAGTAGTGTGCCACAAGCTGCCACAAGCTCACCTCTATGCACAGCTGAAATTGAATTAAGGTTTCATTTTCTCTCTCAGCCCTTCATCCTGGTTTTGCTGCCTTGCAGACAAGGCTCTTACTGCTGCTTTGAGCAGGATGGCTGAGAACGTGCATCTTCCCTCCACTGGAGTAAACCATCCTGTGGTCCTTTTGGTCCTCAGTTCCTTCACCCCCTACTGTCATGGCCATGGTGGCTTGTGTCTGCCCCTGTCCCTGCTGTCTCCAGGGAAGGCACCATTCCTTTGGCAGCACAGCTGCTAAGCCGTGCCCCTCAGGAGAGGCTGAGGAGGCTCCTGCCTTCCCTGTGGCACCCCAATGGCACCCTGTGGTGCTGGGAGAGGGGAAAGAATGTCTGGAGTGAGGACAGCCCCAGAGCTCCCAGGTCAGAGAGGGGGAGCTGGGGGGTGAAGAAGAAGTAGTCCCTGGAGCAGGTGGGAATGGGCTGGGATGGGGTGAATGAGGGATAATTTGCAAACGAGTTGGCACAGTTGGGGCAGCTCTAGGAGACCATATGGGAACTACTAAAGAATAAAGAACAGAAACTTTCTGGAAATCTGAAAGTGTCAGGATTTTTGCACAGCTGGCTAATATTTGGGGCAAAGAGTTGCTTGCTACTTGCTTGTTTAAGAAAGAAAAGGCTTCTCTATTTCTGCTTTCCCCACTGGGATGTTTGGTCCAGCACTCCAGCCTGGCAGCAGGAGCAATAAGCCTGGATTCCAGAGGACACTCTCATTACAAGCTGGTGTGAGGGTGCCACAGGCTGCAAGGTGTCAGGGGCTGCCCTCCCCATGGCTGGGCACCTTGCTGAGCTGAAATGGAACAAAAAGCCACACAAATAACCCAAATTGAGGACTTCCCAGCTGGAGCATCCTCGTGTCACTTCTCTGTGACAGTGTGTCGGTTTGGCCAAATTTGGAAATATATCCTCTGAGAGAAGGCAGGTTACCACCCCACCCCCACCAGGTTCGGGAAAAAATAAATTTTCCTTGAAGGAAAGTGAAAGAGATAAAAACTATTTATTTAACAAACACACGGGAAAGGAAAATAATGCTAAATAATAAAATCTCACTGTGGAGAAAAACCTGGGAAAGCGTTAGAGTCCTCCCTTTGGTCTCCTCAGAGCTGGGGCTTGGCCCAGGGCCAGGCTCTCTGTGCCCGGTGGAAAGTCCTCCCGATGTGCTTTGATATTGAAGCAGTCCAGTAGAAAAGGGAGAAAATCTGAAATTCCAGGGAAGGGAAAAATGTTCAACTCTCAGTCTCTCTTTGGAGAAAAAAAAAACTGAACAACTGGCCAAAAACTGTCCTGGGAGCAGCATGCTGGGTGCCTCCTCCCTCCCCTGCTGCAGCTGGAAAAAAAAAAGTCTCTGTCTCTGTGTGACCTTGAACAAGCTTCAAACTGCTTCAAAAAAGTTTTGCTCAGTTTTTTTCCTTCCCCCTCTCAGGCACAGTTTAGAGGCATAGAAAGGCACAAGAATTAATTTCTGGGCATAGGGCAGCGATATAGGATACACATCATAAAGTCACCCCAGGACAGACAGACACTCTCCTCCCCTGCTGGAGGGCCCCATGTGTGGGTAGTGAAGGTGCTGCACAGCCCTGGACACCTGGTCCCAGTGCCACCCCTGGACATCCCCTCGGGTCAGCAAACTGTGAGCAGCCCTCAGAGCTGCCCAAGGGCCCCTGGCAAATGCTGGCACATATTGAAACCCTTCACAGAAAATCAGAAGCAGTTTGCAAATGATTTTCCACTCAGTCAGGTGGCTGAAGGCATTACAAATCATGGCTGCTTCGACTGTGGCTTTTTTGAGCTGGAAGGCCATGGGTTAATAAAAGTTTGATTAGATATATATATTTCTATATAACCCCTGCTGCTTGCAGACACATCTGTGCCCCCAGCTGCTTTGCAGACTGCAGTGCAATCACCATAGGGTAGCAAAGGCACTGGGGCTGGCTGCAGAAGAGAGAAAGGTTTGTTGTTTACTTAGCTGTGACTGAAGAGAATATTCCCTGTGTGCAGGCAGGTTTGATTGTCATGTACGGCTGCATTTAGCCACATACAGTTGCATTTAGTGTGCTCAGTCAGGGACACACTTCAGGCTGGTGCAACATCCTACCTACACATCATATTACATATCAGCTGGGGGGGAGCAGAAATATTTTACAGCTATTTTGTTAGCTCCTACAGTTTTAGAGCTTCTCTCCTTCTCTCTCTCTCTTTCCCCACCCTTTCGCCCTTTCTCTCTTTCTTTCCTTTAGATTACAGGAGAAATGTCAAGCTCCAAGTAGTTTGCTCCTTGTTGCTATTTGCTGCCTTTACTGGAGTGCAGCACAAAGCCTGGGGTCTTGCCGCATGTAAGAACAACTGAAGTGAAACCCATGACACTGTCAAGTGCTTAAAATTAAAATGCTGATTTGTGCTTACAGAAATGATGTGCACCAGAGCTTAGCAGAGGGCTGTGGAGTTCAGGGAAGGATGGGGAAATCGCCCATTAATGGATGACTGCCTTGGAAAACATCAGCTGCCTTGTGCTCCTGCATCAGCCTAGGAAAACTCTGCGTGAGCCTTTCATAAATTAAACTATTTCTGCCTTAAAGAGGCCTCTGCTGCAAGTACACTGCTGAACAAGGTGCCTCACAGCCTGTGCCACCTCAAAAGTTTCTTCTGAAACACCTGGAGCCGTGTGTAAACCAAAACACCTCAACCAATGAGTTGCGCTCTTGCCACTTTGCTGCCCCTGCACGTCCTCCTCATCCTCCACTTCCACCACCATGAAGAATGGATTTAGATTCCTCTGTGTAAATGCCTGGTCTGGCTCCAAGGATTCCCAAATTCTCATCCCTCTCAAGAAGTGGCCCCAGCCCTTCTGTGCCATCTGCCTGAGGTGCGTCTGGTAATTTGGAGGTGCCTCTGCAGGGGGCTTCCCGAAGTTAAATACGTGCTGGCACACAGGCACACCCCTTCAGCACCCACTGTGACACAGTGGTATTCACCTTTCTTCTCTTTCCTATACTTAAATTCACACTACGTGGGAGGACAGAGACTGCAGTGAGCAAATATCCTGGTGCTGAGGGAAAAGCCCAGCCTGGGCGAAATGTGAGGTGGCTTTGCTTCGAGGCTTCTGTCTCCCTTGTGCTTCTGCAAACTGTGATTTGATATAACCCTTTCCTCAAAGCCATCATGAGAGCTGTAACTGCATCAATATTTCTGATAGCATCATGCACGTGTTCATCCTAAGTAGGTTATCCTTCACGCTGCACAGCTTCCAACCTGCTTGCTGCAATTTATCAGTGGGGAAGGATATTTTGGGAATGATCTCGTGTCTCTTCTCCATGTCACAAGATGATGTGCTGTCCATAATGGATTCAACACACAGGTTTTCTCAGTTTCTTATGCAGTAATGACAGAAAAAAATGCATGCAGCTCTTGTCCCTCTAGGTCTTATGGCTTTGTAAGTGACCATCCAGTTCACAGCACTGAGCACTTCCCTCGGTGTTTGTTACACCCAGACAGTCCATTGAAGTGCTCAGCAGAGCCACGTGGAGTCGCAAATGGGAGCTGCAGGACACCAGGACAGAGGTACAGACACCACTGCTCTGCTCTGCACAGGAGCCTGCATCTGCCTGTGGGCTCTGGGGCCATCCTCGGTGACCTGGCAGAGGCACAGCTTGATCACAGTGGCACTTCGTGCCTCACAAAAGAAATTTTATGGAGCTGAGCTGATTTGGTGTTGTGCAACAATTGTTGTGACAGTGCCAATAAAGCCAGTGAGAGGTCAGGGGTGTGGGTGATGCTGCTGCTGCCAGCTCAGGACCACTGTTCCCACGGCTGCAGAGTGAGGGCAGAGGAGGCAACAGGGATGGGGAAGGAAAAAGGGAATGGAGTAAGACCAGGAGCACTAACTTGAATAGCATTCCTTCTATAGGTGAGACCATTAGGTGCCCAGACTTTGGAAATGCCAAATTTAGGTGGCATCTTTACCTTAGGTTAAAACTCCTTCCCCAGAAGGAAGGGGAGAGGTTTCTGGATGCCAGAAGCCTCACACTGCACAGAAGCTAAAGGTCCCACCATCGTCCCACACAGACTATCCTTTAAAGTGTTGTAGGAAAGGGCAGAAGAGCCCTAGGCAGGTGCAAAGCCTTGGCTCTGGGATGTGGCATGGGGACAATGAGGGAAGTGAGGGTCTCTCCACTGAGCCTCCCCCAGTCCACAGGGTCTTTTGGGATGACTCACTTTTGTGCTGTTCTTGTCTTAAATAACTCTAATCATCGTGAAGATGGTGAGGAAGAAGAAGGTGGCTCTTGACCAGCCCTGACCCCACAAAAAGGCTGTTGTGGCTTATAGTTTCCCGAGGGGTGAAGCGTGTGCGTGGCCCCACTGTGGGAGTGGCAGCTGCAGCCAGGTCACAGTGGCAACTCCCAGGCAGAAGAGAAGCTGTAGGAAAGGGAACTAAAGGCAAGATGCCAACCAGCAATGCTCTCACCTGGCCTGGGCAGCCAGGAAGCTGTAGGCAATAAGTGTCATTGTTAATGAAAACCCTGCCTCAACAGGCATCTCAATGCTCTGTTCCTTCTGTGGGATGCTGGAAGGCTGTGCCACACTCAGCTGGCTCTTCTTGGCAGTTTAGTGCTTCGTGACTGAAGGCAAAAGGAAAAAGGTCAAATAATTTGTATAAACTGAGTCAGGAAAGTTATTCTGCAGGTGCTAGGCAAGGATCAAAGGTCTGGGATCATACACAGAGCCTAACTGGAGAAAAACTATGGGCACAGGAGTTGAGAAAATGTCACCTTTTCCATGGAAATGGAATCCTTCCATTGGGGTTGGGGGGAATGGGTGGGAAGGCCACCCGAGCACAGCAGTCAACAGCTTGGAAAATACAATACCCAGTAGTGCATGCCATAATGAAACAGCTGCCTTAGCAATAACTGATGTGAGCTGCTTCATGGCTGTGATTTCTTTTCTCATACAAAAGCAAAAAAATGCCCTTTTATGGCAGGAGAAATCAGAGGTGCCTCTTGCAGCCTGCTGCTAAGGGAGTTTTCCTCTAAACTACAGAGCCATCACTATCATTTTTTCACAGGTAATTACTCACTGCAGTTAATTTGGAGCTATATTTGAAGTGAAATGGAGATATCCTGTGTTGCCCTTTCCCCCTCAGTCTGCCTTGGCATTATCATTCCCTGCTCTGGTGCCCGTAGCAACAGCCACTGCCATCCCCAGTACGCCGAGCACCTGAGATCTGCTGTTGCCTGACATTTATCCAGCTGGGCTTGTCACCATGGGCTTTGCCTCTCACCTCTCTAAGCCCCTCAGAGCTGAGGGGTGGGTGTAGGTAAGCAGCAAAATGTGTTTGGTGCCTGATTTTCTCAGTAACATACTTCAGGTTTGGCTGCCAGATTTGCAGTAAGCCGTTCTGAGAGGTGCAGGTATCCACAAGCACACTGAACAATGACTTTGTGTGTTTATCTCTTTAAAAATAAAAATAAAATAGGCCACTTGAGTGAATTGCCTTCACAGGACTTGAGCCTATGTAGTTTGCAGTCCTCTTTGGAAGCAGAGTCCTTTGGCAGTCATGGTTCACAGGGGGTTATGCAGCCTTATTGGTCGTGTGGGCAAATACAAACTCCAGAAGCAAGCAAGGTGACAACCCCTGTCCTTAAAAAAAAACAAAACAGAAAACCCCAAACTCCTCAAAGACACAAAACAAGGACCTAAACAATCAAAGGAGAACGAGCATACCTTCCTACAGAGATTGTAATCACCTGCATCAGTATATTAAAATAAAAATGAATCTCTCACTGAAAGTCTCCAGTGTTAGAGAGACTGAGAGTAAGATAAGACAGAAAATCAAGCCCAAGCTTACAAGGGAAGAATGGGACCCCAGGCCTACATGTGCCTAAGTGTACGGAGAGCAAGCAGAGAGCCCAGCAGGAATGGGAGATGGGGGCCGGGGGGGCAGAGCCTGCTCTGTAAGTAAAGCTATGTATTAGAAGTGGCACAAAGGAAAATGTTAATGAAGCACGAAAAAATGAGACTCAGTAGGGAAATTAGTGGAGGGGAATAAAAACCTCAGCAGGAGGAAAGGCAACACGGAGTATTAAGCAAATGAATTGCACTGGAAGGGATCCCTGGATCAGGTTTGTGGTGAGATGATGTTCACGGGGTTTGTTAAGAACTTGAGGGGAGAGGGGGTAGTGAGGCTGTGGCAAGCACAGCCCATCATGGCCACGTGATGGAGAGCTCTGGGTGGCTTCAGTCGTGGGGGATTTTGGCAACAGCCTGTGCCAGAGTGGAGTGGGAATAGGGCATCCTTGTCACCAAGAGGTGGAGGCTGGTGGGAGGTGGGGTTGGTGCTGTGGGCCAAGGGGAGGCCTGGGGCACCATTCCATTCTGCTGCACATGAGCACAGTGTGGGATGGGGGCGGAGGTGAGGATGGGTAAAGGGACAGGCAGCCGGAGTGGGAGAGGGAAGTGCCTGATGACAACTGTACAGCTGGAGCTGCCTTCAGTTGTCCAGCACTGCAGGGGACTGAGGGCAACCAGGCCAGGACATCAGAAGCAAAAAATGGGTCACTGCAAAGTAAAAGTCACCTTTATTTTTTTGGGAGACATAGAGTATCCTAAGGACTAGAGAACTTTTTAAGGAATCCTTATATACTGAAAAAAGTGGGGGTAGAGTCCCCCATGTACCGTGTTCATAGCATCTGATAAAAGCCTACAGAACTACAGCTTTTCAGTATGAAAACAGGGAACTCTGGGGCATCATGTGAGTACCTGCAGCTAAAAGACCTAGAGATCCAGATGGTCTTTTCCCTTCATGTACTGTTTTGACTTATACTTTTTCTTAATGTAGAAGAGGAAGCCAACAAGAACAGGTAGAAAAAACCACATGCATGGTAAGTCATTGAAAGACTTAGTGGCGTTTGTCTGCCTGCAAGGTCTTGCTGAAGAAAGGCTTTGAGCTTATCAGTGAGGTTAAAAAAAAAAAGAAGGGAGGGAAGAAAAGATGAGAGAGGCTAAGTTATAGGCTTGATGCCTTTATTATCTTCTGCCAAGGCTGGAAGGCCATGCCAGCTCTGCCAGGTGTTTCAGAGGAATAACAAAAGCAGACATTAGATTGAGCCAATGTGCTTACGGCCACTTCCTTAGGAATCAAAATTCCTGAAGGAACTTCAGCAACTGCTTCATAGAATACTGCTCTGCTGCTGCAAAACACAGGCTGTTGTAATTTAACATAAAGCTGAATTAATGCACGTTGTCAAGCTTTATCTATTTTGACATAACTGATTCAGGTTAGGTTTTTTTTTAATTGAATGGTTCCCAGGCTCAGGAGAGCAAAGGGCTTGTGTGAGCACGTCTGGGGACGTGCATGTGTGCATGAATGTATACACACACACAAGGAAGGCTTGTGTTTCATGCCTCTGTCTGTCTGTGTGCATGCTGGTATGTGTTCGTGTATCCAGCATTCATTCTAGCATACCTAATATTTTCTAATTTCTAATCACATGTTTTTGGTTGGTAGAAAAAAACCCCAGTAGTTTCTTGTCTTATCATCTGCAGCTGGTTGCAGCCTTTGTCTAAACATTCACTGTGGGATGCAGCAGGGAATTGTATTGGCAGCTGCCATTAATCTTCTGTGCGAAAAGAAGCATCTCCTACATCAGTGTTAGAATAAACCCATTTGTCTGGTGAATGAGGCACAACTAAAAATTACCCTGATGCAGAAGCAAAAATCCTCTCATTATGATACTTTTGATAATGTACTAGCCCACCAGAGGCTATCAGGAAGGGCATCTTTAGTGCAAACTGAACAGCAAGGAGTTTGAACAGTTTTAATTGAACAGTTTTAGTCTTCTTTTGGGACGTGGTACCTGGTCTGAAACTGCTCTAACCTCACAGTGTGTTGCAACACCACCAGTGTATAAAAACACCCTTGTGTAAATCTCCCTATATCCATGACACCTGACTTCTGTTCCTCCAAACACTTCGGGGTTTCACTCTGTCTCTTTTGTCCCCTGAATGACCATGCAAGGCCTGACCTGGTGTGGTCCAGGTGTGGTCCCTGACTGCTGTGCTCCCCAGCTCCCACGTTGCCTCACAGCTCAGCTGCTCAGCTGTTTGCTGGCTGCCTCTGAAGAGCCTGAAGAGAAGGAGCTTCTGCCTTGCTGAGGTGAGAGCACAGCTTTGGGGGTGAGCAGGGACATGGCTCTCTTTCTCTCCCTTGCACACAGCAGAGTGGTGGCAGTGAGCTGCAGCAGCTGGGAGATGTGGAGATGCTGGAGGCAGCTTCATGGCACACAGGCATGAAGAAGTGAGAAGATCACATGTGCCAGGGACCAAGCCATCTTCTACAGCCTCATGGAGGTCTAAGTGATGGATTTACTAAATTTGTCCTTGAATTTATATAATAATGTGTTCTTAAAGACCCTCCTCTTCCTTATATTGTTGTTCATGGTCTGAAAGAGATTATATTTCCAGAACAGCGCTCCGTGTTGTTGGTTTGGGTCATCGAGTAGAGCATGTGTGAAGGAAACAAATATAGGAGTGCTGAGTGAATTAACCTAATTTATTGGTTTCCTGTTATAGAAATATATGTATATAATGCTCTCTCTCTTTTATTTTTTTAACACTTGCTGCAAATTTGGACATACCAATAGGTTTGGATGCTGTTATTCCTGGAGAAGATTTTTTTGAGAAAAAACCTCTTCCATTCAGCAAGAAAAACAGTAAAATCCTGTTCTGTTGCTTTTTCTTTCCCTGTATCTGTGCATGTGTGCATAGAGGGGCATGAGAAAGAGTGAGAGAGAAGGTCTTAGAAGCACTGGGTTGCTTATGTGAGCAAATAAGGAGAACTTGTTTGGACTCAGCTTTTTAAAAGCATGTGCCAGCTATTAAATAAATGGCATATCCATTGTAATGCTCAGATAATAACAACAAAAAGAAGCTTTTACGTCTTGTAAACAATTGCCAAGCGGACTAATATGAGCCTTGGGTTGGCAAGCAGCAGGGGTTTAGGCAATAGGCTGAAAAGCACCTTGTATTTGTGAAGTCCCACAGTTCACTTCTATAGCTCCAAGATTTCCTTAACTCTCATCAATCCTTTAACCACAGGTGATTTTATACCAAGTTTTTGGCACTGTGAGCTACTACTTATTTGCTAGAGTCATATTCCTCAGCTGGTGAGCAGCATTATCAGCTCATGGGGTTCATGTATGGAAATGTTACACCTTAGTTGGTCTCAGCAGGCCCATTTTTCTTGCACAGATTTATGGCACTTTCTAGCAAGTTGATATGCTTGCTCAGAGCCGAAACAAATTCCTGGTGAGCCTGAGTCAAGAAGAGGAAGATTTATTGTTTTTCAGCCTGACTGCACACATGTGCCCAGAGGCAGCCAAAATGGGTCACAGCCAGAGCAGTGCCCACGGTGCTGGGCTGGGGCTGGGCCCCAGGTGGGTCCTGCTGCTCCTGCACCTTTGCAGGGGGGGAGAGAGATCCTTTCTGCAGGGTGTCAACACTTCAGCCCCACCCTGCACAAAGCTGGTAGCTGTCCTTCACCACAGGGCACTCTGTGCAGAGGTATGGAAGACCACAGTAGGAATATCCCCGGGAAAGCAGTGCAGGCAGCTATCGCTGGTTGCACGTGGGTGGGTTTGGAAGCACTGGTGCTTCATGCAGCACTCCAGGCACTTGCCCAGCCCAGTGAGGCCGGGGATGCTCTGCTGCAGGCACCACCATGGAGCGAACCACACAAACTGGCAGCTGCAGATCTTTTCTGCATCCTGCACACCGTTGCTTTCCCGCTTTTCCCCATCCTAGCTGAAAAGACATGGGTGCTTTTTCCTGCCAGCTTAGCTGCCCCCCTCTCCGGTTTCTCCTGCCCCATCACTGCCCACACAGCCCCATGGGGCTCCAGGGGTGTGCTGGGCTCCCGAAGTGCAGCAGCCAGCCCAGGGCTGGGCTGGGCAGCACTCACTGGCTGAGAGGAGGCGATCAGGGGCCGTGCAGCAGATGACCAACATGTACTGCCCTGAACTGTGAAGGTCTGACACTGTGCTGGGCAGAGGGGAGCAGAGGAGACATGTGGCCTCATTGAGAAGGGAACCTCCAACCCCCCCAGTGTTGCTGACCTGGCTAGAAGGGCCTCAGGGTTTACATCTAATCTATCTATTTATCTATCTATCTAGCCATAGATCTATTGAAAAGGCAGAGCAAAGACTGTGAAATCCAGGAGTAAATGGCTGCACGTTAACAAGGCAGACAAACTCAAAGAGAACTCATTTTCTCTTCTGCCCAGAGAGCAAAGGAAACACACTGACCAGTCCTTAAAATAAGGAGGATATTTTGCTGAACATACATATGGAAAACATTCCTAAGAGCCACTCAGGAACACCAGGTTTTATTGATGGGATGTTGGGAGTCGTAAATCATGGGGTCACAGGTGTGGGGCAAAGGAGTGGAGCTATCCTCCCTCTTGCTTAATTGAATTCAAATAGTCATCACTGGGGGCTGCTGTGCATTGTGAATTGTATGGTCTTCAGGGAAGACTTCAATACAGCAAGGCACACACTGATTCACTTACGTAGGAGTGAATCCAGAGTAACTTGAGTCTGGGAGAGTAGATGTGGGATGTGTATTTATTTCCTCAAGTGAATGAAATGAGGAAATTCCCACCTTCTCCTTCACTGTATTACTGATATCATAGGCAAACATATGCTGTTTTTGCCTTTGAATTTTATTATCTTTCATCACATTACTTCTACCACCAAAAGGTGGCTCAAAGACAGCATCGTGACACAGCTGAAGGGAATCTGGGTATCAAAGCCTACACATTTCCGAGATAAGGGTGATGTGTGATCAGCCTCTCTGATGGAAACATCCACTTCCCAAAGCCCCAGACAGGGCTTTCCTAACATTATGCCTGGTGGCACGGACTAAACCAACCTGCTCTGAAGGTCCTGTTGGGTGTGGGGCAGGCAAACCCCCAAAAGCTTGGGGAGCACAGGAAGTTTACAACTTCAGCAGGGGAGAAAAACCTTTGGGAGAGCTGAGGCACTGAGGTGCTGCCAACAGGGGGGTTTGGCCAGGGGCAGTATGGCAAGGATTGCTGGGGAGATGTGCTGGGTGAGTGCTGAAGCTCCACAAAAACTCCTGCACCTTTTATAACATAATTGCGTGCTTTATTGATATACACAGTAAAGCAGTATATAATACAATAGTAAGGCATATATTTGGTGAAATTTGGTATGTTGTGAAAAAATGCAGTAAAACAGAAGTTTATAAAAATAATTAGTAAATGTTACAGTGTTGGTGTTAAAACACAATATATTATGATATCCAAGTAATAAACCAGTACTGAGTAACGATGAAGTAACATGCCATATGGTATTTATGTATTCAACTACACTGATTATGTTTTACAGTTTAATACTTTGTCATTATAAGGAATATGAAATAATTCCCAAATTATGCTTAAAAAAGCAGCAATAAAGCTTTCAACTTTTTAAATACTTTTTGACAGACTCACTCCAAAACTAAGATCTAGAAAGTAAAACAAACAAAACCCTGATGAAAACAATCGTGCAATCTGTTTTTCCTCCATAATTTTTCTCAAGAGAAGGTTTAACGTATAAGGGGGGGGAAAAGAAGAAACCCAACTCTCTCTCAAAACACAAGTTAAACCTTCTGATAAAAAAGGCCGTGAGAAATAGTGAGGGTTCCTATTGTAATCAATTGTTAAAAAAGCTCTTTATTAGGAAAGCAGAGGTTTGGGGGGGATTGTACTTATTTTTGTAAATGATTACCGTTGTTGTTATTACTTAAACAATGAGACCTGGTCACACAGGGGACACGTGGTGATGATGTAACATTGTCGTATGTAATTGTCAGGAACACCACAAAATCAAAGTGAGGTAGAAATAGCATGACTAGCCATGTTCAATGTTAACTAGCATTCAAAATAAAATCTTTCCCAAGTTTAGTTACACTTCATACAAGAAGAGGTAACAGATTTTTTACTCTTGCAATATAAAGTCAGATGGTTGTGTTTCTATGTATTTTAAGGTAAAATTAAAAGCTGGTTAAGAAAATGAAGTGGTAAAGCTTTTGCTGACAGCACCTCATACCCAAACCTCTCTCACAAGCTGCAGTCAAACCGGCTTATCTCTTTCTCTATCAGCTCCTCTCTTTCTCACGTTATTGTTAATTGTTGGGGGGTTACTGGTACAGAGAAACTGGGGAGAAGAAAGGACCAGGGCCTTTGTTTTGGTGATAAATATTCATGGAGCAGTGTGACTACCTTCACCTGATCACCATTTGAGGCAAGAACAGCAGTAACTTGTCCACAGCCTTTCCCAAAGGTGGCCCACAGCACCACAGCTCCTTGGGACCGGCTGCTGCAGCAGGATGAGACACCACCAGTGGAAAGCTCTGGGTTCCTCTTCCAGAGGGTCGAGGAGCTCCAAGCTCATTACCAGCACTGGCAGCTGGACAGGGCTCTGTGGGTTAACCTACTTGTGCTTCGGGTCAGAAGCTGACCGCACAGGGAGCCAGGGGGAACATCTCCCTCTCTTCTCTCCTCTGCAGCAGAGGTGACAGGTGGTGGCAGCAGGGGGAGAGCCGTCCCCAGTCCTGCTGAGCCACCGAGCCCCAGGGTTCAAACCAGTAAGGCAATGTCTTTGTTCCTTTAGTTATAGTATCCAGGAATTTAGTCAGCAGAGGAAACACTGGCACACAGGATGGTCATTAAATTCCTTCCTTCTTTCATCCGAGTTTTTTCTTTTAATTTTTTTTTTTTTTTGCAGGCTCTGTCATGTAATGTGCTCTTTCATTTAATTATTGCAAACTAGCTGTGTAGTTGCTAATTGCTGTCCAAAACCAGGACAGTAAGTCATGTAATTCTTAATTTTATTGGAAAGATAAAATGTAACTACCTTCACTGGAAGTTCAGGTTTTTTGGTTATTTGTTCTAAGCCAGCCCTAATCAGACAAAACCAATGAGAAATGTAAGGTGGCCATTCTGGTGTCACTGCAGGAAATACTTTTTTTTTTTTCTTTTTGATAAGCAAGGAAAAGAACACAGGACATGACTCTCTCTGATGCAGTTACAGAGCTGAAATGAAACTAAACAAATGCACTGCCTCAGTATATTTTTTTGTGGTTTTTTTTTACGGGGGTTTCTATAAACAATTATTTTTATAAAGCACACTTTAGTTTACAATCTTTCATTATAACTGTTATAAATTTTTTTTAAACAACCCGAAATGCGTTCCATATAAAGAAATGGCAAGTTATTTAGCTATCAAGATTTTACATGTAGTTTTCTTAGAATTTTTGTACAATTGCATAGACGTGTAAAACCTGCCATTGTTAACAAAACAGTAACAGACTTAGGAAACTACTGAAATCTACAGTATAGTACCACTACCCTTCACAAAAATATAGATTTGTTTTCTTGTAAACTCTTACAGTCTAATCCTCTTTGTAGTATGAATATTATAAAAACCATGCGGAACGCCTGAAGTTGTAAAACACATCTTGCTATTCTAACACCTTGTCGTCGGTCATCACGGTCACTAAGGTTTCCATCGCTCTTCCCAGGTCGTCTGCCATGTGGAAAAGGCTCCCTACATTGTGGCCTGAAAAAGAAAGTCAAAGGAAATTAAATGAAGAGGACATGGCAGCACGTTGGAAGGAAAACTCTACAGATCCATCACTCTCCAAGTGCCGCTCGCCGCCATCCCCAGAGGAGGCTTCCAGAACTCTCCTGGATGAATCCAACAGGTTGTCACTAGGAAAAGTTGCCAAGGGTGCAGAACACTTTAACAGCAATGCTGGCTTGAATGGCTATGGCAAACCATGCTGGCAATAAGCCATCACCCCCCATGGTGATGAAGCTTCATCACTGTCAACATTCACCAAAAGCAACAATTAAATCCATTGACATCACAGAAAAGTTTCTGACTGATGCTGCAAGTGTTTGAGCATTCAATGTTCTATCAAGGAGAAAAAGAGAAACCATCAGATCAGCAGTAATTGAATAAATCATTAAAGCCAAGAGGACCCAGCAGGATACCTGCAAAGATAGATATAGTGATGGCCAAACTAAGCAGCTCAGTTCATTCAATCATTCTTAAAACATCCTTTCCTTTTCGGACAGCAGCCCAGCAGAAACAAAGATGCCACAATTATCAGCTAACTACTATGCAGTGGTTCACTTGTGCATTCCCCCTCACCCATAACCACTCTGAAATCCTAAGATGGTATAACCACAGCCTCCTTGACAGAAGTGATGAATAAACAAACCATAAAATTCTGGAGATGGAACCTGCAACTTCTCACACTCATGTCACCAGTGCAGCAAATGGTGATGGGTGGTAAGAAATGGCTTCATTACAATTACAGACCAAACAGACTCAAGGATGGGGAGAATGAATTGCCAAAAATTGCCATTTTAGCCCCTGGCATGCCTTGTCTGGGTCTCCCACTGCTGTTCAGGAAAGTGTCTCTCTCTTGCAAGTGCTGTGTGAGATTTTTAGACCTCTCTGACTGTCTCAAATACCCTCTGGCACCTCAATGATAGAGACATCATGGTTTAAACAGCTGAACCTTATTTGGAGTCTCCCTCCTGAAAAAATATGACTGAAGAAGGCACATGACTAAGATCTAGGCACCCTGCAAAATAAGCGTCCAAACCAAGGACTGAGTGTTCAAGATTTCTTGCAAGGACAAGGAGGAATGAGCAGACAGAAGGTCTTAAAACAAGCAGAATGAAATGATACTCCACACAGCACATAATTGTATTACTGAACTCATTGCCACAGGCTGATGTTGAGGCCAAACACATAAATGAGTTAAAAGAGGAGTTAGAAAACAATCATTAAAGAAAGATTTATTTAGATGCAAAGAAGTGCATGTGACCTCCAATTCAAGAAGACTCCATGCTGCAAAGTGCCAGCAACTCAACACTTGTAAGAGGTGAAGTATTACTCAAAAAGTTGTATGTCACCCTGGCCTGAGGGGGTTTGAGTTACTCTCTGGGAGCACTTGTGATAGAATATTTGTCTGGAAAAACACAGGGAAGTGCAATGCCATCTGCTCTGAACTCTGGTTCTCAGAAATGCTTTGCATTAGTCTGAATGCTGAGTCCTCACCATGCATGGTCCTTGAGGAAGGAGCACCCAAGCAGAGGAAGGACATGATCAGGGCATCCAGGATATGCCTTTCATGTATTGTGCTGGAGCTTGACTCTTACCACTGCACACCTACATGGGGGCTTCGCCTCCTGACACAAGTGCAACAGGAATGAACCTCCCCTGTGGGGAAAATCAGACTCACCAACCTCTTCCCAATGCTCACATATTGTGGTAGTTATGCACTGCTGACATTTCTACAGTAAATAAAAGCCTGGAGTGACCTTAGTTCAGCAGGTTTTATGGAATAGAAAAAAATTTCCTTAGAACTATTCAGAGAACCTTAGAACAGTTTGGGTTGGAAGGGATCTTAAGAACCTTCTAGTTCTAACCTCCCTGCCCTGCACACAGATGCCACTCACAAGACCAGGTTGCTCAGGACCCCATCCAATCTGGCCTTGAACACTTCCAGGGGTGGGGCATCCACAGCTTCTCTGGGCCAGTGCCTCACCATCCTCTGAGTGAAGAATTATCTCCTAACATCTGATCTAAACCTGCTCTTTTTCAGTTTAAAACCACTGCCCCTTGTCCTGTCGCTATCTGCCCCAATAAAAATCCCTCTCCCTCCTTTTTACAAGCTCCCTTAAGGTACTGGAAGGTCTCCCTGAAGCCTTCTCTTCTCTAGGCTGAATGACCTCAGGATTTTTTTCTTCTGGAATACTACCACCTTCTACATTCAGATGCTAGTTTTTTAAAGTTGCTAGATTTTTTTTTTTTTTAATTTAGCATTCATTACACAAAACTAGGCTGGATCTAAACAAGAACTGTTCAGGAAGCTGCCCATTCAACAGTGAGCTGTGCTGTGACACAGCTTTCCAGATATAAATACAAAGAAATACTTGGTTCTGGTATCTGGTATCTCATGACAGTTTGCTAACTGCACTAATGTTCAAAGAAACAGATGCATCAATCAGCAATTTCATCTATAAGTCATAAATGTATAGCCATCCTATTCATCTGAAGCAAAACCTTGTAATTTGCTCATCAGTATGACAAGTAACTGCGTATGAAAGATTCCTGCCAAGTTTTGGTCAAAACATAGTTTATTTTAAAGTAAATGTATCCTACCACATTTATTTTAGCTGTAAGGGATAATCTCTGTCACTGGCATCATGCAGACTGAGATCGATCCCGCAACTTACACCATCTCAAGTGAAAATCTGACATATGAAATCAAGAACACACAGGAGATGCTTGTCCAAGCAGAAGCACTGGGCTGCTCTACTTACCTGAAACTCTGACATGGCTTTATGGGAATCAACCCCTCTGGTATAACCAGAGTGATGCTGTGACTGGGTAGCCAGCTGTGAGAGGCTGCCCATGGGGTCATGGTCTCTCATCCAGATCTGTTGCAATCTGTTGTTTCTAGAAAACTCCAGGGCTCTTCAGGATTTCAACACCACTCATTCCCAGGAAGACTAATCACCCTTTCGAAGGCTTAGAACAACCCAGACTGCTAAACTGCATCCTCAGAAAATAATACTATTTGTTCTGTCAAAAAAGGGCTAGGTCTAGAAAGAATAACTTCAACTGAAAACACAAACAAAAAAACCTTTCAGACATATGCCACAGGGATAAACTGTTGAATTGTTCAGGCAATTAGAAGTCCTTAAGGATCCACAAATCCCTAGGTACTTTTTAATACCTAAAAATTAC
Organism: Corvus moneduloides; assembly: GCF_009650955.1. Classification (NCBI taxonomy): domain Eukaryota; kingdom Metazoa; phylum Chordata; class Aves; order Passeriformes; family Corvidae; genus Corvus; species Corvus moneduloides. The sequence goes on from NC_045477.1 coordinate 112,879,648, forward strand.
AGAAATGTCCAATAGTAATTTTTTTCCTTTCTCTGTTAGTTGGTACTATTTGAAATAACCATGCTTTAAATCCGATCTCCCTCCTCAAAAGCTGCACAGATGCATGCTGCAGTGATCAAGGAGATACAGCTCCCTCTCCCCCACAGCATCCACACTCCCTCTCCACCACAGGTCTTAATTTTCTCTGCATAAAAATTGAACAATCATGTCTTCTCCGGAGCCATCTGAGTTTAGAGCTCAGAGCATGACCATAAAGCACTGCTGACTGCAGTTTATGTTGACAGCTGGGCTTTAAATGCAGCAGCAGGGGATGCTCCCAGGTCTCTGGGACAGCCTTGGGATGGCAGGACGGGCCAGAGGAGCAGGTGGTGGCTGTGCTCCAGCCACACAACTGGCAGACCCTCAGCTGGGTGTCACTGCATTTCCAGCAGGATTTTTTGCCTCTCCTGGACATGGAAGTAACAGCCAGGTCAACTGAGAGTGCAAAAAGCTGTGAACAAAAGACATGATGATTTTCTGGTACTGTATGTGCAATGAGTGCACCCCCTTCTGAAATGTCTGCACCTAAATTAGTGCTCGAGCTCACTGCTTCCGTAGGGCTCTGCTGCTTCCACTGAATGCTGCTCACTTGCCCTCTCACATACTGAAACTTAGGACATTGACATTTTTAATTAAGAAGCAAATGAGAGAAATACTGTCCTAAAAGCTGAGAAAAACACAAATCAGAACTTTCCATTATTATTCATACTTCTAAAGTAATGCTATCAAAGAAGGCATTAATTCCATTCTTTTTTTTTTTTAACATTAAAGCTGAAAAAGTCTTCTCCGTGCTTGAGGCACTGAAAGGTTGAAAAATGCTGCTGCGTAAGAAAAAAAAACTAGTAGACACTTTGAAATGCAGCAATGAAGCTCAAAATGGACATGGACAGTATTAACTTCAACTCATAAAATCCACAGCTGCCATTTGCTTGGAAAGCAGAAGACACCTATTTCTGCAATCCCTAACTACATCACTCCTGGTCACATAGAGAACGATGTGTTTCACATCTGCTGAATTTGCTTTAGGGACTAATGGAATTAAGGCCCATGGGTGTGGGCACAGTAACAGAATACCGATCTTATACTGGAGTTTGTCAGAGAAATAAATGGGGAGCATTCAGACTTGAAAGAGTGAATGGAAAGTAAATTGAGAAATCCCAACACAATGCATGGCCTTTTCCAGCAGAAGAGATTTCTAACCCTTTCCTGACAAAAGAAAAATCCTTCCTGTTTGTTACTTGGACTTTAATACCCTTATTCATATTGAGTAATGCCACAAAAATCCATGGGATTACACACAATGACAATAGCAAATGTGACTAATGGAATCGAAACCTGGCCAGGTGGGTTTTAAACCACAGGATCTGCCATTGCACATATGGACTCACACCTAAAGCAAAAGCTCTTCTATACCTTAGCTCATATCCTTCATAAGCAGGTGGACAATTGCATTTTATATTCAGCTCTGCAAGTTACCAAGGCCCCTCCAGAACCATCAGTGAGCACTAACTCAGCTGGAGAGTGGTTCACTGAAGTCAATTTTTTAGGGTTAAACTGCTGGAATCAGATAAGGTAGAACACACCAAATCTAATTTCCTTTTTTGTTAATTACTTGTATCAAGTATGCCCTCTGCAGAAATTTTTTTTTTTAGTAATATGTATAAATATGAATGAGGATAGTGGAAATCAATGACCTGTTTTGCTGAATGGGAGAACAGTTCTCAGGGTGTATGAGATGAGAACAAGCAGGGCTGAATGTGAAGTATTTTCCATAAAATTTCTGGATTGGTACAGTCTGCTGATGCTATCCCAAGCACTCTTTTTTGATCCATATGAGAGGATCAGCCATTTGAGAACAAACTTAATCTGAACCAAAGATCTTATACCTTGAAGCAGCTGAACCTGCCCCAGCACCTACAGCCAAAGCAGAGAACCTCTGTATTTCAAGGCACCAGATCAGGACAAATCCTGGCTTTTCCAGGGTAGCCTGCCAGTGACTGGGGGATCACAGCAGCTTTGCTAAGAACCCCTGTGCCCTGTGTTTCCATGAGCCCCCTCCCTTGGCACCAGTAGAAGCTTGCAAACCAGGTTATCCTTCAATTCCTGCCTCATCCACACTGACTGCCTTCTGTGTGGAAAAGGTCATTTCACAGCTACTGCAACTGCACTCAGGCAGTCTCTGAATATTTTATCTTTAATAATAATTTTCACTAGAAATTCATCTTTCAAACGCTGTATATGGCTGGCGAGTGAAGAGCAGCTTCACAGAGGAAAAATCAAGGCTCTCTGGAAATGCTTTCAAAGGAGCTGTGACAACAGTGCAGAACGCTTTCCTCCATTAATGAGCAGTGACACACAAATTCCAAAACCTATTTTGCATCAAACCAACCATGTCTGAAGTGCACAGTGAAAACCATGGCCCATTTGCATTGCTGAAGACAACACTGTGGAGCTGGTGAATGTTAGTAGCACTCTTCATTCTGCAATAGTATATCAGGAAATTAAAACACCTGAATCTCTTATACCTCTCAACTCTCACTGTTCTAAAAATATATATATAAAAACTGTTTAATCACTGGAGAAGATGGTTGGTATATTGGCACATGGGTGTAAATACAGCTGTGAGTTTGTAAGCAGAACAGCAAGAGACCCCAGTCTCCCTGTTGTGCTTACACACAAGAGCAACAGAACATATTATAGTCAATGACTGCAGCATATTTACTGACAACATTTATCAATCAGAGGCTTAATTTCAATGTACTATTTTCTCCTCCCCATTCCTGATTTTCCACTTCTGGGAGTGTGTAAGAAAATGCAGATCCCTGACCTGACATTGTCTCCACTGAAAGTTGAGAGGTACACCACTGTTACAGCACACATGGGGAATGCACTCAGCAAAACCAAACAAAACCCAAAGCAAAACAAAACCACCTCACCCCTCACCAAACCCAAGCAACCCCGTGCTGTGTCACACGCATGCTGGGCACAGAAAGCAAGCTGTGACAAACAGAAGCCATGGCAGTGAGCCTGCGTCTCACTAACCTCTCTCACTGGCTTTCCAGGGGCATTTCTTCCTTTAGGAACAGAGAGAGGAAGTGGAATAATTATCAGAAAGAAAGGTAAAAAACCACACATGAATATATATTTTATACTGTAAAAGACACTTCAATTTCAATTTAGAAATTTAACATTAAAAGTTGCATTTCTGCTTAAACAAAGACCGAAAGTGCACTGAAATCCACTGATGATTCTGAGCTGATTTATTCAACAACAGTTCTGTAACCTGTGGCTTGGTTTAACCTCTCAAGAACACTTGAGAAAACTACTAACACCAATTTACACACCTGTCAGTTGAGAATAAGGACTGCAGACAAGATCTGAAATCACTTTCTGAGCATCCTAATTAGCATAATTTGAGTACTTCTAGCAATCAGCGTAAGTGGTAAAAACATTTCCCCCCAATGTCAAATGAATTTATCCAGACACTTTACATTGTATTATGGCCTACATACATTGAGGTATGCATTGCTATACATGCTTATGTGTACACACATATTTCACATGGGGAGAAGTACACTGGAATGCAACACACATTCAGGATAAATATATTTCAAAATATGTTTGCAACATGCTGACCTGCAAGCATGGTAAAGCTGAAGGGGCAGAGGGAGAAAACAGAGAAAAAGAGTTCAAGTAAAAAGGGAAAAAAGAGAAAGTATCTCATCAAGTTCAAGTACTACCAAAATGGAGCCAATAATGGGTTTAGCTGAAAAGATGTTCCTAACAAGCCTTCACAGAAGACATACTTTGATCATGCTGATTCTTCTCAAACATTTCTCATAGCACATTTGTTTTAAAAAAGGAAATCCAGGTGTTAATCAGCAGCAGAAACTCCCCCCTGTCCTCCTTCCCACCACACAGCCAGTAACAGTAAGACGCTCGCTGTCCCCAGAAGCAGTGTCCCATTGTCACTGTCACACGACTGGCAGCTCGGCCGTGGCCAGGCTTGCAGTCCTAGTGAGAAAGTCACTGCAGCAGATGCTGTTCAAGAAAGAGGATGATCTTTGCCCCAGAGCTGCTGTAAATGATGCAATTTTAAATGATGTGTGGGACATTGGGGAGAGAGACAGACACGTGTGGGAGAATACACCAGTCAACATAACAGTAACCTAATAATTGCTGTCAAGTTTTGCTCTATGGCAGCCTGCAGGAGAAGGGAAGAGAGGCAATAAACAGCTTTATGGGTATTTTACAAGTTGCAGAACAAGAGCCAACAGCAGAGCAAGGCTGAGCAGAGGCAGTACAGGAGAGGAGGAGAGGGCAGAGAAAGGAATGGCATCACTGACCAGCATGGGCCAGAGCCACAGCTCAGCCACAAACTCCAGGCAGTGGAAAGGGCTGAGGCAGCCTCTGAAGGCCTGGACAGCAAAGGTTGCCATTTACTGGACAGAGGAAGTTTTAGTCCCTTCCTGCCCCCTCCCTCTCCCCAGCAGCACACTTCCTATTAAAAATGATAGCAATATGTTTGATAACAACATGCTCTGCTCGTGGGTTTTTATTCTGCTCCTAAGGGAGTCCTCGACTTCAGTGATGTCTGTACCACACGTGCTGGTGCAGCACAGAGGTACCAGGGCTTGGTGGCCAGGAGAGGTGCCACCTTAATTCTAAGGACTCCACCTCAAAGGCCTGCCTAACCTTCTAGGACTTACATGCATGTCTATATAGCCTGAGACCTCCTCTGGCACTTTTATCAGGAGTCATGAATTCCCTAAAAAATGCCTTCCAAAAGGGGAGATGAGAATATCTCACCAATATAAATCATGTAACAGAAAATCCTTGGAAAGGAAGATATAAAATCTATTGCATACTTTGGTTTAGGTCAGCTTAAGGACTCCAGAAACTGCAGCATAGTACAGCTCGGTTTGAAAGAGTTCTGGGGCAGGAATGGGACCCAGCAGGAGGTTAGCTTGGGCCCACAGTTCAGCTTGGGTCAAGAAGAGAAAAGGAGCTGCCTGCAAGCAAAATACTGGAGGTGTTAAGAAACTCCTTCCTGTCTGCACAAGCACCTACAACTGCAGCTACACAGTGTTTAATTTAAATCTACATGAAGCAGACTGGATTCTGCTTGGAAATGAATGCATTTAAAGGTAATTGGGGTAGCTCAGCACCACACAAAACAGCTGCTGAGGACAGTCTGTGGTGAGTAATCAGCCCTAGAATTTGTTAAATGCAGCAAAGATCCGCGCTACTACAGCAACAGCTAATTTCTTCTGGAGGAAGATTAAAAAGGGTTTAATGGATTTTATGTTATTTTCCTCTTTGCATATGAATGAATGCGTGTTTCTAAGTTTTAAGGCAAGGAGCATGGTTTGGCATAAATTGCAGAGGAAGAAGATTGTCTATATTGCTGCAGTTCTGATATGCAATCCGTGGGTGCCTAATTTTCTATTATTCCTGCTCAAATCGACATTTCCTGCCCTTACAAAATAGAAGACGTTTTCTTTTCTTTTTTTTTTTTGGAAAGCTACATGGCATTGTATCACAGGCAAAGGTACACAGCAAGTGACCACATCAAACCTAAAAGCAGAGGCACCACCAAAAACTTCATGCAGGACTCTCTGCAGATCCAGGTCAAAACACAGAGCACAACGCAACTACTGCACTGCCCCTCTCACTGAGCTCAGGAAAGGGACAGGCTGCACAAAAAAGAGATCTGAGTCTGCAAAGAGCCTTTTTTCTCAAAATGAAAAAAAAATTCTTTGAAGTTTTGTTAAATTTATTACCATATTCTCAGTTTACACCAGAACTGAGTATTATAAAACAAGGAAGAGCTAGTCCACCCCACCACTGTCCCATCTCCAGAGAAGCTCAGCCAGATCAGTTCTGTTGTGCCAAAGGGGAGCAATGAGGGATCTCAGTTGCCTGGGCTCACTGTGGTGGGATGCAGGACCACAGCACAGAGAAGGTGACACAACCCAGGAGAGGCTGCGGTATCTCAACTGGAAGAGTATTTGCAGAATACTCCACAGTACAGCAACTCCAGGGTACTCTTCCACTTACTCAGTAAAGTGTGAAAAGAGAAGTCTGCATCGTAAGACATTTTGCTGTCAGAATAAGAGAAACTGCATTATTTGCAGTGCTGAAAGTTGCTAGTTCCACTTAGGACATTAGTTCCATTCATGACAGAGCCTGGCTGATGTGCAAGTGAGGGGAGAAAATGTGACTGGTGTGTTTTAATGTGACTGAGATAAAAATAAAACTCCTAAAAAAGGGTGCTATTCTTCTTGTCATTCATTTATTGCACCACACCACAAAAGTGTTAAGCAATACTATGCGAAATTGTGAGGACCAGTGTCTGTCCAAATGTTCTCACCTTATGTCACAGCCTCTTAGCTCTTTTAAGCCATCATGGTCTTATTTCTAACAAGTTTTCGCTCCCACTTCTTCATTATCTCCCAGCAGGGGCCCAGCACTGCAAATCTGTGAAGCTCTCTCACCAGCTTCAGTTAGTTCAAGAACTTCTGCCCCTAAATTCCTCTCTGAGCTTTCATTCACAGAAAGCATTTGACATGAAACCACAACTGCAAAACTCAGCCTGGTCCACCACGAGAGCCACCTGAAGTGATGCAACTTGTTCGCCCTCAGTGCTGCAGGAGGGGTGAATTTGGCTTTGAAAATACTGGCCTGCCAATCTTACTTTCTAACTGTGAACCAATTCCCTGGAGATTTAGTAGTTTGAGCACAAATACGGCGTGAAAATGTTTTCCTCTGTGGCCCATTATAGAGCAGGGTCAAATAAACCACTGAGGTGGCATTTAATGGTAGATTTCCACTAAATGTCAGACCTCTGGCTTTGACATCTGTTTTGAGTTAGCACAGCAGCTGTTTGAAGCAGCTGCAGCAGTTGTGAATTTGCTGGGAGCAGCAAAGTAAAAGACGAGTGTATGGGAAACCTTTTAGATTAAAATGAAAGAAAAACTCCTTAAGGACAGCAATCATCAGGTATTCAGCAGAATTTCTCTCTCCAGAAATGAAACAGCTTTTGGCACCAACAGCCAGCTGTGCAAGGAGCAGGTAAGTCCTGGTCTCCTTAGGAAATGCCAAGAACTGCCAAAAGGTTAAACTGAAGAAACAAACAAATGAAAAATCCTATAAAAGGTGTAAGGTACGTAAGTTACTGCATCTGAGGTCTGCTTGTGCAGGTCTATGACACCATCTGTTTTACACTTGCTTCTCTAAAATACATTCAAAATGATCCTATGAAGCCTTGATGTCCTTTTAAAAACAACTCTGTGCAGCAAAAGCTTGAAAAATATCATAATCATAAGGAATCTATCTCCAGGTGAGTGACAATTACTCCTACATTTTACTGCTTTCTTTCAGAACTCCAAAATAAGAGCCACTACTTGCATTAGTAAACTATCTCCCAACCTGAGCAAGTCTTACACTTCAGGTGCTTTTGACAATATTTAGGCTAAATATGTCTGTGACGCCCGAGTACTGTGCACTCAAGCCCAGAAATTCAGTCCTTTTCTCTCTTCACCGCTTGTTCAGCTCTGAACTTTTCTCACAACCAAAGCCTTCAAAGTCCAATTTGCTTCTGTCTTATTGTTCTGAACTCCTCCAAGTTGTTATTCTAGTGGCAATAGGACACCCAGAATTATGTTCCTGAGGAGGCCTGCCAGATCCTATGCTGTGACATGCTGATATTTAGCTTGAAATTTAACATGCTTATTTTTACAGGCCACAAAGAAAACATTTCATAAAATCATTAAGACTGGAAAGGACTTTTAAGACCATTGAGTCGAACTGTTAAGCCAGCACTGCCAAGCCCCCCACCAAACCAAGTCCCCAGGTACCACATCTCCATGTCTTCTAAATACCTCCATGGTTCCCTGGGCATCCTGTTCCAATGCTTGACAAGCCTTTTTCTGAAGAAATTCTCCCTAATCCAGTCCAAACCTCTCCTGCCACTACTTAAGGCCATTTCCCTTTGTCCTAATGCTTGACACTTGGGAGGACAGACCAACCCCCACCTTGCTTCAACCTCCTTTCAGGTACTTGTAGAGTGATAAGGCCTCCCCTGAGCCTTCTTTTCTCCAGGGTAAACCACCCCAGCTCCCTCAGCTCCTGTATCACAGCCTATTTCTGAATGGCAGACTGGGATGACTGCCTTTCTGGTATTTTTTAATTCTACTTAATAGAATCAATATAAGAAAATGTATTGTTTATAGGCTGTGCTATTGCTTGTCTGGGTTTATTCTTGTGTTTCCCAAACACCTGTTGGAGGTAGGTATTCACACCTGTAACCTGAGATTCAACACACCTTGCAATGGAAAGAAACGAAATTTCACTTGTGCCACGCCTGAGTCCTTACACTCTGCCCTCTTCTCAGGCTGCTTTCACTCTTCTGCAATGGCACTTTCATCTTCTATTATAGATTAGAAATCTGAGATACAGATTTGCACCTCTCAACAGCAAGAAGGTTCCTGATTCAGTAGTTTGTTGAGACCAATCAACTCTGCTTCCTTTTCTTCTTCCTGCAGTCTTGAAAATTTTAAATCAAATCCCTGATGTCTGTGGAATCTGACCAACCATAGCATCTTTCATGTCATGGTGCCTGCATGAGGTTGCAGCACGTCAGATGTTGGATGTAAGCTTTGTGTATACAGGTACCAGCTGAATTTAACTGAATTATTAAAATGGGAATAGAAGAAAACTTCAGTAACAGAAGTTTACATGAGCTCTCAGCAGCCTCTATCAACCAATGAATTGAAATCCATTTGCACTGGCTGTAGGGCAAACTACTTCTTCCAGAGAGCCTGACCATTCCTTTATCTCACCCAAAAGGAATTACACTAACCTGGTATTCATGCAAACACATCAAAACAGACATGAAGAACACAGAAACCTAATCGAGGTCCTAATCTCTTTAGCCAAAACCTGGTACAACTCCCGAAAAACTGAACAAGTTTCTCTCCCAGCTGGACTAATCTTTTTGTATAGCCCAAGAGAGGGGAAGAGGAAGATTCAGGCTCAGCCTGACAAAGTGCCTTGGCCAAGACCTTAAAGAGAAGTCCTGTGGGAAGCCTGGCTCTGCTGGGCTGTGCCTGCTCCTGGCTGCTGCACCAGGAGCTCCTCTCATGACTTGGCTGTGGGGGACTCATGTCAATGGCTGTGCCCCCTCCTCACTCACAGCCCTCCACCCAGATAGAGAGTATTTTTGTTCTCCATGGCTGCTATTCAGACTGGGAAGTATATAAGCTGCAATACCTCTTGTGGATGCCTGTGATCATCTACTACATTTTCAACACAGTCACTGAATGGAGAAACAAAATATGGGAATACATTCTTTCTCTCTAGATAAATGTCCACTTTTTGCATCATGAGAATGAAAATCTGAAGCTACAGCTTAATTTACAAAATTAAAATATTATCTGATCTTATGAATTTCACCTTTTTCCCTACTAAATTTTACATTCTCCCAGTTTGTTTCAGGAAGCTTTTTATTTTTCACTAATAAGATAAAAGACCCTTTTCTATCCTCAGTGAGCAGAAGGTGATGTCTAACAGACTGACCTCTACCTATTTATTCTACATGGGAACTGAACCACTCTATTTCAAATATCTCATTAAATTTTGTTTCATAAATTGCTCCTATTTCACTGAAAACTAATCTTGTTTTTAAAAAGAAATACTGCCAGTGTCATCAGCTATGAATACAAATTAGATATCACATTTGGTGAATTTTTTTTCACATGGGATACCTACATCTAGACACATGTGACTGTGAAAGATCTATGTACAACATATTTACACAAATGATGGTCACTGATAAGAAAACACTGCCTGTTGTAACCTTGTGTACACAGCAACTTTAAAAATAAGTCCATTTTTATCCACATAGCAATATTAGAAAGGTTTTTCATCTGTTGTCTCTCATAGCAATTATCTAGGCAAAATGAGGGCTGGACCTAAGACTTTTTGACATAATGTAGAGATAGAGCTGAGGGCAGTTAACAATTTATTGTATTAGACTTTATTCAATGATATCTTTCTAAATGATTCCTTCTTTGGATCTATAATGAGATCTCATACAGTTTATATTGACTTTTTTCCCACTGCTCACAGATGGTGTCTGGTGAGAGCTGAACTTGCTTTGAAAGCAAAGGATGGAGAAAACCTGACTCCACTGGAAGTTTAGTACAATGGTGCATTTACCTCCTAAAGAAGAGCCCCTGGGTGATGTGTGAAATCTGTGCAAGGCCCCTGCAGGGAGTCTATGCCCCCTGAAACCTACTTATCAGGCTGGCAATACCAGGACCTTCTCTTGCCAAGAGGTTCATGTCCGAGCCTCCTTTCACAGCAACAGCCAATATCCCGAACTCCCCATCTCCTGCTAGGGAATCTCAGCCATTTTTCTTGGCAGCAGAGTATTTTCTTCTGGGCTCAGAAAAGAATTTCTTGAATGAAAAAAGGCTGAACAAGTAAATCCTGGTAATACAAATGCTTATTTTTAGCAAACAACAGGAATGAGCAAAATAGAATCACTGAAAGAAATGCTGTGGCTGTATGTACAAGTGCAGCCTACGCAGCACGAACAAGCACCCCACTCGTTTTTCCTCCATGCCTCTGGACCTAAGGGCCACATGGTCGAGAACTTTGACTTAGAACTTTAATTTTATTTCAAACCACATTCTTGGAGAAAGATAAGGACAGAATAAAAATGTGCTAAGACATGTATTAAAAAATAAATCATCAAGGGGGATCAACCAAAAAGGAGGAAAACTGTGAGAAAAGGAACACGGCAAAAGGGAAGCAAAGAAAATGCTTGGTGAAGAAAGAGTCTCACAAAGGCATTGTTTCATCCACAGATCTGGCAAGGGCTGCCTGTGGAGGTAGCTTAAGGTAAGGAGGAACAGGCTGCTTCTCCACTCTAAACAAGACAGGTTTCTCTAAAGCTATTGTTAAAATGAAAACAAAGAGCAGCAAAAAAACTTGATACCAAAACACAACCCCCTGAAAACATCAAGGAACAGAAAGCACTTTTATCTCCTTCCCTCTCATCTGCCCCAGGCAGCAGCGCTCACCTCTGGAGCTGGGGAAAGAGTTGTTCAGCTGCTCCATCACTTCCTCCAAACCTGTGCTTGTGTCCTGGGGAGGGCTGAGCAGCTCATCCTCGCCTGCAAAGCAAATCCACACCACTGCATGAGAGTCTGTGCTAACAGTCTGCATTGCCCAAGTCCTCCTCAAAGCTAAGGGTGTTCACTCAGACACATTTTCTGCTTAGTGTACAATAAAAATTTCAAAGGTGAATTTTGTTGACTGTTACTGTTCTCTTTCTTTACATGGATCTAAGGGAAAGTAAACGGTGAATTTGAGACAATTAACACTATTTTAATTCATAAAAGGGGATTTAATAAATAATCTACTCTAGTAAAAGAAGTAGGGTAAAATGTCTGCTAGGAGCATCTAGTTCCATATTTGACACTCATCGTTTCAGCTTCTCTTATTCTATTAATGGAAAAAAAAATGTTGTTGTGAGTGCTGCTGTTGAGCAGCTTTCTAATAGTGCTGGGTTCATGTTGGCACTGCTTTGCCTAGCTGTGCAAATCAGTAGAAACCCAGATTCTCATCTGCATCAGTATTAATATTTCTGACAGTTTAATTGCATCAGATTGGTGCTCCAAGAACACTCAACTGTACTGGAAAAGCATTTAGCAGCAGTTTAATAAAGCAAAATACATTTCTCCCACTGAATAATTTCTATAACCTGATTATAGGGCAGCAGCTTAATGGGAAATTCAATAAATTTTATTTTTACTGGATTTTTTTGCTCATGCTTTCGTATAACTAAAATCTGTATGTTGTTTTTAATGCAGATCCTAGCCTCCAATATAAATAAAGCATCTGGGAAAAAAAACCACACCTAAAGGACGTACTTTGAGTGAGATTCTCCTTTTTTACTAGATGGCTTTTATCTCTATTAAAACACAAAAGCAATTTTGCCTGCTGCAGTAACTGAGTTACATACTTATTTTGAAAATGACTTAATGACCCTTTATTCTAACGTGTCTTGCCCTACTTGAGTAGGAAACTGTCTGATTTTCTGTTAACATTTACATTCTTTAAACGTTGAGGTACTCCATGCTAGTGAAAAACCTAGAAAAAGGGATATTAAAGGAGCATTTCAGGGCTGCCTATATTTAAGCCAGGAGTTTAACAAGAGTTATTTCTGACCAAGAGTGATTTCTCCCACTCCAGCACAAGAAGTGGGATAGAGTGCCTGCAAGAAGCACTTAATTCATATAAATTATGGTCTTTGTATCAGCTTCTTTTATTCCATTAATGGTCTAAAAATAGTTGCTGAGGTTGCTTGCTGTTTGTTCAGCTTTCAAGTGGTGCTGGGTTCACACAAATCGACTCACACCATGAGTTACTTTTGCATCAAGCATTGCACTGACAGTGGTGTCTTAGCGAAGCAATGTCCTTGCAGCCTTTGCTGGATGTCAAGGTGAAAACTCAGAGAGAGATCTTCTGCTTCTATCCACTCTGAGGATTTCATCATCCTGAAGAAAGCCTTCTGGCCCTAAAGATCTGAATAAAAGGGCAGTGGTTCTGCTGTCCTGGTCAAGAACTGAAGACAGATACTGATTTCCAAATGTCCTCCTAAGTGTTGATACAAGCTGAATGGTGTTGACCCTCAAAAATGTTGTATTTTTTATTTAAAATGCATTAATTTTTCTCCTCATTTGGATGATTTTTTTCTGAGCATTTTCTTGTAAATGACAAAATGAGACATCACCCAAGCAACTTGACAGAAATAAAGATACCTTCAGACCTCAGTCTCCTCTTTTTACCCAGAAGAGCCTTCCCCATTTGTATTTCTACAAAAGGTTTGGAGAGCCGAGCGAGTCTCAAATGTTCTGGTGGTACCTGAACAAATTAAAGTTCAGCAGCAGCCTCTTGCCTCACACACCTCAGAGAACCTCCTCTGCTGCTACACTGCTGGGGGAGAAAGGCCAAGGACAAGGACTTTCCCACTGGGACTCTATGAGGAGAAAAGCAGAACCTTTCCACTTGTCCAGGTGTACTTCAGGTTAACAAGGAATAACTTCTCCTATTTGCAAATGAGGATTTGAGTGGGACACTGTTGTTATTAAAACACTGCTGGTTGGAACACCTTTCACAGCAATCTCTCCTCGGGAAAGCAGAGAGACAGAAGTGCAGTGGGTCTCTATTCAAAGCAAAAAACAACCAAGGTCTAATTTTAAAGAGAAAAACACATAAAAGCTACCACTACATAACCTGAGACACCTAGAGATCCTCAGTATTTTCTCAAAAATTATGGCTCCCTCATTCCTGGGCACATAGCTGCTGCATGGGAGCATTATTTACACCACCACTCTGTTCCCCTTCACAATTCAGGAGTATTTTAAGCTGTGCTTCAGAAAACTCTCAGCCTAGCAAGCAAAGCTTTCTGGTGTGAAAGGAGACTTGACAAACTGAATTAGTTGCGGTTTGTTAGCTTGGTTAGTAACTCTTTTTATAACTCCACTCCCTGCTGCCAACAGCATGGCTCTGCTGAGTCTCAGTACGATCCTACTGATAACAACTCCACATCTCACTGTCCTCCCACATATTGGCTCAATTGAACCAATGAAATAAAATCAAGTAATGTCTAAATATTTGCTTTAAAAAGTGTGAGCAGTTTGTACGACTCTGTTGGGCTAATCAATTAATTACAGTCTTGTGAGGTGAATGGGACTAATTTTATATTGAGTCAAATGAAAAGAAGTACATTATTGTATTTTGTCCCACTAAAGAATGAAATATTAAACTACAAGACTTCTAATAAGATGGCTAGGAAACATTGTCTTCCTATCTTTTCTTGTGTATTTTAATTAATGTATTTTATGTGATGAAGTTCATGAAATTTCTCCAGAAAGCTGATGCAAATTACACCACTAATACATTTTATCTACTCTGTGTAAGGCATGTATAACAAAATGTTTCCCCACTGCTAATATGATTAATGAAAAGTCCATTTTTACTTTTCCATAAATTCCTGTTACCTGTGATTCTACCCTCACCCCCAGGATTTCAACTTAAGCATTCCTAAAGGTACAATTTATTTCACATTTTTTATTGCAGAGTGTACAGAACCCATCTTGTCATAGGCTGACATTATTGCTTACACTTGGAATGGAATAAAAAGCCCCCCCAAAAGCTGCATTTCCCACCACAACAGCAGTTCAGACACAGCAGAATGTCCCCTCCCATTAAATTTCTCACTGTCATTGACACTTTCACTATCAGTAGTGAAAAGCTCTCACTTAAGCCTCTCACTAATATATGTAAAATAAATTTCTCTGTATGAAGCTGAATATTACCATCAGACTTGAAACATCATCTTCTTGAAGTAATATAAGTGAAATCATTTGCTTAAAGATGTTGAAAAGACTGATTGCTTTTTTACTGGAAGAAAATCCTTGCAATTTGGTAATAAATACTTACTAATTGTGTAACAGACAGGAAATTAGGAAAGTGCCACAGGGCAGTTAATAAAAGCACCAAAATAATAATTCCAGCCTCCAGCTACAGAATATTACTTAACCTTACTCCACAACTCTTATAATGTTCATTATCACATCTGATGTGATACTTAGAAAAGCCACTAGATGAGCACTTCCTGTGAGTGACAGCTCCATCCTACTGATTGAGCCACAACATATTAAAAATAAGATCACATCATTTAACATGGGGATGACTAACCATACATTTAGTCTCTTAGCCATAATTAATATTATGTACATTTAAATCAGTCATGTCATGCTTAATAACTGAAAGTCACTCTGAATAGAATAGTTAGCTTTTCAGTGGCATTTCTTTTCAGAAGTCAAGCCCTGGCTGAACTTTGTGTTTAATATCAAAATATCCAAGCTACCAGCTGCATCATGATCAAAAGAAAAGCCTGAATCATAATGAAGATCCAAAGTATAAACAGCCAGATGACATCAAAGACCACTGCAAATGTCTACTTCATTTCATTTGAACTAAACAGAAAAGTGTTTTCTGTCTTTAAGGATTTTCTTCTGGAAAATGGGACATAATTATTTTTTGTGACAACCTGAGCTTCGTTACCTTACCCATGGTTTCTGAAGTCTGGCTGCCAACTACACGAAGAAGCATTGGCTGACTGCTGCCTGACCTCTGCAAAGAGGTAGAAGGAGATGACAGTGTTGTACCATTCACCTTGGCATCTGCCTGTGGCTGAAATAAAAGAAAAAAGTAAGACATTGCTATTAACAACTCACTAATTTATACCTCTGTAATTTTTATTTATTCCATGAATACACAAAATTTTCAGTCTGTTTTTAAGTAAATTCACCCATGCAACCAACACATTTTAATTCTGAATAAAACAAGGAAGAAGCCTAAATAAGAACACTGAAACCTGATTCCACATTCTCATTTGCAGCCTGTAAAACAATTTTGTACTTTTTTCTGACTCACCTCTACAGATAGGATTTCTTGGTATGTTCTTGTTATTGATAACACTTCACACCCTGTTTGGAAAATGACTGTTCAGAGACCTAGAAGAAATGCCTGAGGACTCACCTGCTCCAGCAGCTGCCTCAGCCTGTGCAGCTGCGATTCCAGCTGTTTGTTGTGATCCTCCAGGATCTGCATCCTGGCTTCCAGGCGGCCCTTGTGCTGGCGAAGCAGCTTGGCTTCTGCAATGAGCTCAGCATCCCGGGGGCTCTGCGGAGACACCGGCATCATCTCCGGTGGGGACGGCAGTGGAGACAGACCTTTGTGGTCATGCTGCTGCTTCAAGCGGTCATACTCTGCCTGCAGGTTCCTGTTGGGAAGTGACAAGGGAGCAAAAGCTGTATGGCTCCTGTACAGGGCAGTGACAAGGTACCTCCTCTTGTGTGGTGTGATGAGTCTCACTTTCCAGGGCTCACCTGCACCACCTGCCTCTCTTTCTCCTGAATCCACGTACCTGTGCGCTCACTCCTTGCACATCCACACGGACCTGGTATTAGAGGGATCTGTGGTTCAAAGTTGCCTAAAGGCTCTTGGCATCATCCGAACTCACAACTGATTCCCTCCCAGGGCGCCCAATGCAGGAGGCTCCAGACACCCTCTAGAAGCCAGGTATGGTCTGTCCTGAGTTCAGCCCTCCCTCAGCTTCCTGCCCTTTATCCTTTCCCAGAAGTGGGACTGCCAGTTCCCTTCCACACATGGCTACACCTGAGGAGTCATCAGTGCTAAAGGACTCAGAGTGATCAAAGCACCTCACAAACACTAAACCAAAGCGGGTGTCACCTGGCACCTGTTACAGATGAGAAACCTCAGAGAGGCAGCCACACCAGAAGTCAGAGCAAAACACAGAACTTGGCTGTCAGTCAGGTCATATCACTCTCCTCTCTTCAGATCTGCAAATGCATTTCCAGCCTAGGGCTAAAATTATCAATTTAATATGAGAAGAAGACAAATTAGTGACCCACTCTGTTAAACTGAACTGCACTAACTTTTGGTGGTATAATTTCCATCTTCTTTGTCCTGCCTAGAGTGCTGCTGCAACTTGATGGCACTGCTAAGCTTGTTCTTTTATTCCATGAAACTCCAACTTTACTCCAGTAAAACACTCCATAGATTAATATGAACTATAGTGCTCCACATGAAAAAAAAAATCTACCAAGCAGGGAAAGCACAGAAGGTAAGAAATTGAAACCTTGTTAGAGATAACAGTCCAAAACCGCAAAGATAGTAACTTGTAGCAGAAACTTCATAGGCAAGGGAGGCCTAACAAACTACACTGGGATTTTGTTGCTAGGATGTTCCTTTACAGTTTCCCAGAGGGGGAAGAATGGCTTGATGCTCTGATAACTGCTTACTCATCACAAGCAGTGACCCAGATTTTACTTTTTCCAACTCGCTCTTATTTGAAGTTGTGAGAACAGACACCTTTTGCCAGTTCTGCCTGCAAACCACAACACATTCTGACAGTTTGGTCTGGAAGCTTAACAGCACCTCAGAAACCTCCCAAAAAATACACTTATGAAAGAAGATTATTGTGACCAGAACAAGAAGTAAAGCAGGACGCATCATTTCACACGGGTGAGAAAGCAATGCCAAGGACAAAGACAAGCCACTGGCTGTTCTTCAGAAGTCTCTGTGCTTCTCAGTAGCTGCATGACGGACACATCCTCACCTGGGACTGTGGCAGCCCTCACAACACAGTCCCTAAGGGATGTCTGACCTACATGATCCCTCCTCTGCAGAAGTTCTAAATTATTAAAAAAAAGGAGTAATCATTCTTAACTTCAGGCTGTTCCAAAATTCAGGCTGTTTCAAAATTCAAGACTTCTTCCTCTAAAACCGACACGTAGAGGGACAACTGTGGAAAGGTTATATTTTCAAATTAAGTTTTTTGTTTTAATGAAATACAGAGTTTCAAATTAATGAAAATTATCTGGACAAAATGGACTATCTATACTGGGTATAGATATAGTCATGAAAGTTATGCCTTCTGCCTGACTTAATGCCTTCCGATACTTCTAGCTGAACAAACCAGTGAATAATTAATACAAATACAAAAGGGAATAGGAATGAACATGACAGCAGTATTACACACGGGGTTATTGCTGACTAAAGTTTATACAGGAATGATCATTAAGCTTGTTTTTCACAAAGTCTGTAGATAGTGGCTATCACTACCCCATGAGATTTCCCAGATGTACAATAGAGGCAATACTCTACAAACAGCAGATTCAAAAGTTTGAAGTGCTGTAAAGCAAAAGATAAAACATCACCCTAAAGGAAACGAAATAAATGCACGTGGTCATACTTACAAACATAATCAGGTACCTTGCTACAAAGAAATCTGCAATTATCGCCTGTATCGATATAGAGAGGTCCTTCCAGTAACTGTGGTATCGAAATACAAGTAAGGACCAGGGAGTAATTCTGATAAAAATCCTTTCATATCTGATAAAATATAATTTAAAAATATTTCTGAAAGCCAATGGAAAATAAAAAAGCATGTAAAAGATATTGCATATTTTCCAACTAGAGGTATGTCTGGATTTAGGAGTTCTGTAATTAAATACTGTAATATTGTTGGAACAAAGGAATGTAATTTTGAAGGATGCATATGGGTTTGCCCAGTGCACCTGTATTACTGAGTTTTCCAGCTGCACCTTTTCAGACCAGCTACACAGTCCTTAGTCCAGAGAACTGAGATTCATCGTAGCTTCAGAGCCATAAAAGTGATGTGGAGTGCACACAATCAATAATATCATAACTGGGATCTAAACATAGAGCAATGAAGAGTTGCATTAACATAATAGAAGAAAGCTGAACATTAAAAAAGAAGGAAAGAATTTGAAACCTGCTGTAAGAACATCCTAAGAGAGAGCAAATGGCTCTTATTCCTCCCTCTGGAACAGTTTTAAGCTGTGTGGTGAAAAGGACTGCTGCTGTGAGCCAGGCAACCAAGGCACTGCTCACTGCCCTCAGGCTCCTGAGGAGAGGCATTCTCCAACACTTTCAGCATAAAATGGGACATAAGAGAAAGGGGAGATAAAAACATGCTCCTCTCTAAATGAATGCAACTGAGCGAGCATGGGCAGTACATGCAAACCTCACCTCCCTCCACCACAGCTCACTCAGGCTGGGTGACTTTGACATCTGGCTGTCACAAATAAACAAACAGTGCTGCTGCATCTACTCATCAATGGGAAAATGAACCCTTTTCCAGTAAGAGAATATTAAAAAAAACCCCATATATGCCATTTAGAATGCTTGCAACTCTTTGAGGCATTTATGAGGAAAAGTAACATAGGCAGCATGCAGTGTAACCTTGATTCATGCAGCTGTAAAGAGCTGAGTAGTAAAGAGTGCATGAATTATTAATCACATCTATCACTGGCAGCATTAATTGCCTGGTGACAGAAATCCTAGTGGACCCTGTTTGCTGAGTAGTCCTCTCAAAGGCAATTGAGAATTTGTGAATTCATGTTATTTCTCATCTCCCTACAGAAAACCAGTGGTCTGAAGAAACAGACAAAGCTGGTAATTGAACCACCTACCCCTGCCCCTCACTAGAGTGACAGTGTTTACTCACGATGCTTCACATTCAGAAGATCTAGTTCCCCTTCTTCAGTGCCAAAAAAAATACCAAAAGGAGCCACAGCATGTTTAGAAATGCATCACTTTCTTGCTGTTGGCAACTATACAGAAAGAACTTATGTGAAGACGCCATTCATCAGTCTTCAGATTTGAAGGAACACCACAGCTACACTGGAACAGGGCAGCTTTGAGATTCAGGGTGTCAGTGCTTTCTCTGGTGGCACACAGCCCACTGCACTCCCGCTGCAAGTCAGGAAAGGCAAAGAAATGGCTAATAGCTCCTGCTGGAGATCTCATTTACTTAGCTCTTGTTACAGGACAGCTTGGAGCTGTGAGGAAGAGGATAGAACATGAAAGAAGTCTTCCTCTTATGTCAGAGACGTTGATTCAACTAAAATATTAGGAAACATCCACTTTCCTGACTCATGAAAATAGCAGGAAAGTATTTTAATTCTTTGCAAAAAGTTTTGACTCTCTGTCACTGCAGAATCATGTGCTTTCTATTTAATGCCACTACAGTACATCCTAGTCAGTATTACCTATCCTACTGTATAACCTATGTAATGTACTGCTTTAGATGGACAACAAAAACTTAACTTGACTCTCTCTGAAATACACTCACTCTTGAGGAAATAGTTTTTGAGAGGGTTTTATAATTGGATTTTTGTTTTATATTGCAATACAGTAATAATGCCTTACATAGCAAGATTGCTTTTTGTCTGTTGAATACAGAAATGGTCTTATCACCATATTCTGTGTGATGCAAAACTCAGCATAAGCCTGAAGACCTAAAACTCAAATAAAACATTTTCAGCCATTGAAAATATTCTCTAAAATTACATTTTAACAAATATAAATTATTTAACAGTCAAATCTTAGCCATACATTATTTAAGGAAGTCATACTTACAAGCTACAGAAGCACCAAGGTCTTAAAATGCTAGCAGATAAATAATGAATATCTAACAAGAGGTCCTTGGAACTGACAAAACCCCAGTCAGAACCATGTCACAACTAGGTTAGTTTGTAAGTTAGAGAATGTATTTCAGAAGAATTCAAAATAGGCAACAGAGCTTTTTAAACTGTCCAAAAGCAAAACCTCAGAATTACAATTTCAAAGTCTTTTCCATTTAAGTAACAAGTCAAGATGGAAATATTTGGAGGCCAGAAAGTGCAGCTGAAACCCAAATGGAGGTCAGATTTCAATAAACAGCTCAAAAGATACAAAGCAAAAGAGAAAAGGGCTTTTTTGAAAAGCAGGAAACCGTGGCGAGCAGAAGAAAAAGAGAAATGACAATGAGGTAGGTGCTCCCAATATCACAGCACTGCTTCTTGTTGGTACTTGTGGCTGCTCTCCCAGGAGCTGCTGAGAAGTGACTGCATGCCCTGCCTCCTACTGTAAAAGTGTACAAGACACAGCAGAGAGAGTTAAACCTAAGTTATCAAAAGTTATCACAAGTGTATGCAACAGGAGTTATGTCAACACAGGCAGGAAAGGACAACTCATGTGCACCACATCCAGCTCAGCCACAAGGAGATGCACGCTGGGAACAAAGGAATGTGCTCATCCTGAGGCAGTAACAAAAGGTTACACAGAGGGCTTTTTAGGATCTGCATGGGAAGGAAGATGTGTTCACCCACTGGAACTGGATTCACACAAGGAGTTAGGTGTCAGGTTGCTGATTGTCCTTAGCAACAGCCAAACAAGGTTTGCACAAACTCAACGACTAGGAAATAGAAACCTAAAGGGACAAGACTGTTTTTTAAAAGTAGGTAAGTTCTATGAATGGCTCCTGGCTGACCCTGTCTTAATAGCTTATTTTTCTAAACAGGAATCAGTGTTTCATCCATAAAATCACGGTCATCTGGCTGTGACAAGCAACCAGGACAACAAGAACTTGTTCACTTTTCAGCAGCTACCTTACATTTTACATCAAAGTTATTTATAGCAGCTTGTAGAGACAAAAGTCATGATTTTGTCATCATCAATGAAAATCAAGCAGTGTGACCTCCATGCTGTGAGACAGAGACAGAGCTCTCTGTCCCTGCTGTGTTGAGCACCCACAAAAGACGAGGCTGCCTGTGGTGGCATCCCATCCATAACTATGCCTCCAGTAGTACAAATGAGAAAAACAAGCTTACAGACTACAGCTCTAGTTTAATGCAGGACTGGCAAACTTCAAACCAGGTATTTTTAAGGTGTAATTCCTGCCAGAGATCTTTTACCATCCCTCTCAGTAATTGCTAAATTAAATAAAGCCCATGTAGAAATTTGTGGCATAAACTCTCAAAGGGTTTTTTAGCTTATTTAGGTATCTAGCTCCATGTTATACTGGTTTTCATATACTACCTTTCTAATCTAAAACTAGTGTGCTTTAAAAGTCACCCTCCTTTCTGCTAGGTAGCTTATTTTCTATACAGAGAGAAAACCATTACGATTTTTTCCTTCTTTCATGACTCACTACATAATGTTTAAAAATGTAACACCCATCTCCTGAAAACTAAGCTATCTCATCATCTGTAGCTACTAGTTATTTCTTAGCTACAGTCCTGAACATGCGAAGTATGATGTCTTATTTCAAAATACTGATTTTTCTCCACTTTAGAAAGTACTTGGGCTTTATGTGCTACATAGTAGGAAGTCTGTGGTTTGTTTCAAACAAAATTTCCCTGCTGTTCAGTGAGCAAGAGCATTGTTTACTACAGTTTTCTGTGTGAAACATTTTCCTCATTCTTGATCCCTACAATCTTCTCCATTCTCCCAAATCCTCCTGACAAAATGTCTGTGATGGAGCCACTGTAATTGATTAGCACCATCCAAAGAAGACTCATACATGGTGAGAAGATCTATGACACTGTCAACTCTTGCATTATTTCCTTCACAAGCCTAAGGCAAATGATTAGTGCATTAAACCCTCAATGTAAGCAGAAATACCTAGCTCTTACAGAAGCAAGGAAAAAAAAGAGCATGAAAATGCCAATAGACTGTACCATAAAGGCTGAAGATAGTAGAAGACAAACAAACCCATGGTTTTTTGGTAGAACTAAATGATTTCTATCTTACAGTCTGGTTTCGGTAGTTCACAGTTGCAATTACAAATCTTCCAGGGTCAAGACCTCCTGGTTTTAGTGCTGATGGCCGAGGACCCTAGAGTACTGTATGAAGAGGACTGCAGTGCTGTGATGCCTCAAGTATGCAGTTGGGGTTTTTTCATGGTGATTAATGAAGATAACTTCAATTAAAGTTGAAATTAGAAGTGGTAAATGATACTTTGTATTGAAAGACTAAAGAAATGGCAACAAGCAACACCACACATAGAGAAAGAAAAGAAGACCCAACTTGTACCCACTATGAAATTACTTATTTGCCAGAAGAAAATGCAGTTTTGTAGCTCATTTATCCCTAAAAATGCTACCAAATGGAATTCCATCTAACTGTACAGTATAATTATTTTGCAGACTTTTTACTTCGAATTCAGCAGCTGGTGGCATAACCCACCTGTTTTCCTCCTCCAGGTCTGCGAGGATTCTCTCCAGTTCCCCTCTTTCCTCACTCTCCAGAGAAATCAGGATCTGGGCAGGGCTTCGGGGCTGGCTCAGGGGGGACTCCTGGTTCAGACTTTGGCAGTAGTGCTGGATTAACAAGTGTTCATCATCGCTGGAAAACACAGGAGGATAAAACAGGCTGTTCTCTTCCTTCTTTTTAACTTCACAGTGAATATGAGGAGATGATTCACTCCCAGTCTCTCATTTCTTACAAAGAGATTTGCTGAACTCTTTGTAACCAACAGCAGAGAAATGCACCTTAAAGCAAAATCTGCTGACCTGTTTCACTGAGTCTCTGATAATTTCCCTTCTCTGCAGAGACCACCTCCCTCCTTCTCTGCTTCTCAGACACTTAAAGCCAAGTTTTTCAACAGCTGACAATCTCAGCTCTCCTCTTCTGACAAACTTCAATTAGGAATTTGCTTGCAAAAAAAAAGCAATCTTCTGCTGCCTGATCTGCATTGTAGAAGGGTATTCAAGCAAGGGCAATGCATTTATTTTTGTACCTACAAACTCTCCTTATGTAATAAGTGTGTGCTTTATTTACCTTTTTTTTCCTATAAAATTCTAAATTAGGTAAACAAAAAAAAAACCCTGAACTAATATAATGAAAGTATGTTATTTTCCACTCAGATTTTTTTTTTTTTTAAATTTGAAAGTGATGTACGCTGTCAGAATACAAATATATTCTGTTTAATACATATGATCTCTTTCCTTATTTCGACTGCCCCTGAAGCTGTCTGCCATCTGAAACAGAAATATCTCAGGAAGAGGAAAGGAAATACAATTCTGAAGACCCTGATCACCTCCCAGAACTACGTGGACTGTTTTAAATATGGTTTAGGTGCTCAGGAGACGCATCCAAATCCTAAGCAATGCAACTTACACCAGCAGTCATTGAGGAACCATGAAAGGTTTCCTTTGACACCATAAGACAGGGTCAATAAAAATGACACTGCTGTTGGAGATCTCATATAACAAAATAATTCAGTCTAGTCAGTCTAGCTTTTCCCTGTTATGTTTCTAAACCAGAATTTAACAGGCATTTTGAACAGCTGTTATTGTTCAAAAATTATAATTTTCCTTGTTTTCATTTTGTTCCTGAAAATGTTAATGATGCAATTTTATGACTGCAGAAGTGCCAAAGCAATGTAGAGCACATTGACACTGGTTCATGAAAGAGAAGTATTAATTTTTCACAAAAGGAAAGGCTTGCCAGTTCCTAAATTTATACTTTTCATGAAGCACTTCAACTGTGATTTCCTTCAAACCACTGCTTTGCATTTATAAATATTCTTACGGATCTTCAGTGAGTTAACAGTGAACAAATGACATAACTACTGAAGTATAATGCCACTTTACAAGCATACACTTTTTGTGTGATTTTCAGCCTACACAGATATTTTATGCATCATTGCAGTGACACTACATATTGAAATGTTTTGGGAGATATATATATATATATGCTGTGATTTTATTTCCCTCTTTCCTTGTTTCCATCTATCACTCTACCTGTACTGATTAGCCAAATAATCCAAACCCTGCAGGAATAACAAGTTAAGCATAATCTGACAAGCAAAACTGAAGTAATTACAGTTGTGAATTCATGGTAAGCTTTGATTTACCTTCAATTTATATCTATCTGGATAATGCTTCTTCCAAAATTCAAAATACACAGATCTATTCTCATTTTAATCGTACAAACTGAAGAACAAACTGGACCATCACTGTTTAACTTATTAACTGAATCATGCCAGTACAACTTCTAATTAAGCGAAGAATGAACTGATCAGTAAGACCAAAGTGTAATACAAGAGATACTATGTATGCATGATTTCTGTGACAAGGACACTGGAATATTTCAGTGGGACAACACAAAATTCCATCTATTAGAGCATTACTACTATACCTAACAATACAAACTTAACATACAACTTGGAAACAAACTTCTCTTTAACTGCATGAAATCATACTGACATTACATATATATTAATTTTGAGGTCCATTTTAACTTTCTCCTTTTTGAACCAATATATTTAAATAATGTACTTGTTTCTAGAGGGGATTTTCTTTCAAAACTGGTAGGCAACAATCCTACCAAGTCAAAAGAGAAACTATTTTGAAACAAAGAAACAGCTTTATCACTATACAAGAGCATTCTGAGCTCACAGGCTCAGAATCAACCTTATAAAATGCTATTCATTTGGAATCTCAATTCAAGTGAATGAAAATTGGCCAGAGTTCTGTGCTGTAAAGGACTGCTACAAATTTAGATTGTGCCTGAATTTTCAAAAAAAATCCATCCCTTAAACTGTGGTAAGGATGAGATAATACAGAATAGATAAAAACACTTTTAGGTAAGTCGGGGTTTACATATTTGATTGATTTAGAATCCATGCTATGGCTTCTCCTACACAGGTGATGAACGAAGACCAAATTTTCAAACACACCCATGACGTAGCGGCTTTTGTGCTGTCTTCAGAAGCATTACTCACAGTTATTTCTATGTCCTTTCATTCAGAGAATAAACAAGACCAAGAATATATCAGACGAGAACCACAAAGGGTCTCAGTGAGACATTAGATTTAACTACTTCTTAAAAATCACAACTTTTATTTATAACTTTACATTTGAAGTAATACAATGAATGCTTGGCAGTGATCTGTCCAACTTACAGCTTACTACTCCTAGTATTTCACAACAATGGTCAGTCCCTCCTTCCTTACATTTGCAATGAATTTCAGGTATTTGTAGACCAAAAATTTCTGTTCAGCCTCACTTCTGTTTTGTATGACACTTTTCCCACACCAACATTTTCTAGCTTATAGCAATTTAACCATGATTAAGCTTGAACTAAGATAGAAGGGGGTTTCTGTGTCTTTGTCCTTAGATCTCATCAGATGATGATCATTTTTTTGAATATGGAAATTATTTTCTGAATAAATCAGTAATTTTTGGAAAGAAATTAGTAGTTTTAATTTTGAAGGTATCATTTGTTGTATAAATTTGGTACTAAGCTATAAGCCATTAATCCAGATACTATGATACAAATTGAAAGGACGAGTACATCATTAAATTGAACCAGATGTGATACATGTCCATGCAAATTCAGCACTACAAAATTTCATTACAAGTTATTAACCTTCCCAAGAAAATACTTGTCAAAACCATGAAAACAGCCTACTTACATGCTCTCATTAGGTGAAATACTGTCATTTAGGTAAGAACCATTGGTGTTCTCCATTTCTGCTAGCCTGTGGAAAAATAAACAAGACTCATTAAAACCAATTATGTTTTTCAGTAACTTTCTTTGTTCTAACATTCTGGAAAGAATTAAAGAGCGTGATGTTTTCGATGAATTTGAAACTCAAATTAATTTACACTCGCTGTTGATTACCAAAAGGTTTTGCAATAAGCTATCACACAAGATTGTCACAATGGCCTGGCTAAACTCACTTCTAAGTTTTCAACCCTTTTGCTGAGGTTATATTCCAACTTCTCTTGATTAATTAATTCCAAAACCAAAGAAAAGCCTTAAGATGCCAGGGGATTACACAAATTGCTTTGTACCTGGCAATGTCATCATCAAAACTGTAAAGATCAGTCATTTCTCATTAGTTTTCACACTCAGCCCCTCCTAAATGGCCTGCATAATTCATAAACACCTCTCCTGATCAGGTGATATGGGAGGAGACAAAGAGGCCAGAATAACTACTTTTCATTACCTCAGCCCTTCAAAATGTACTTGCTTGGTGGAAAAACATTTTCGTATTTGTGCAAGTAATCCATTTTTTGATTATTAAGAGCAGTATGAAAGCACAGAATTGAACTAAAGCAGCGATATACCACTATTTTAATCCTCCAAATCAAGGAGAAATCTTTTTTTGTGGTATTTCATGAAATAAATTAACATTATAATGACACCTGAGATTCATGTAAGAGTTTGGAGGTTTCTGCTCTTCCCATTTTTACTATTACACCAGGGTCCACATTAAAAACTAAATCCTATGCAGAATCATAGAAGGGTTTGGGCTGGAAGGGGCTTTTAAAGCTCTCCAGTCCAACTCCCCTGCACTGAGCAGGGACATCTTCAGCTAGAACAGGTGGCTCAGAGCCCCATCCAGTCTGACCTTAAATGTTTTCAGGGATGGGACATCCACCACCTCTCTGGGCAACCTGCCCTCAGTGCTTCAACACCCTCATTGCAAAAATTCGTTCCTTACATCTAGTCCGAATCTGCCCTCTTTTAGTTTAAAACACTACCTCTTGTCCTGCCACTACAGGTCCTATTAAAATATCAGTAACTGAGTGCACAGCTTAACAAGGACCCCATGGGACCTAAAGACCAATTCTGACCACACAGGTGCTCTGGCATGCAAGTTAGGACAGGCTGGTTAACAGCAACCTCAGATGATGCTCTTGCATCCCAGAGCCTGGAAAGCAAAACCCCAAATTCTATGTTCCTTTAAGAAGTGCTCAGGCAGCCTCTAGCTCTTGTTTTTTTCTTTTTAAAGTAATTTAGAGAAAATCTGCCTAACGTCCAGCTGGTCTCATACCTGCTAGCATAATGTTCAATGCGTGAATGAGTATCATCGTGTGAGAGCTGAGGG
This sequence comes from Corvus moneduloides, assembly GCF_009650955.1. NCBI lineage: Eukaryota > Metazoa > Chordata > Aves > Passeriformes > Corvidae > Corvus > Corvus moneduloides. Next base: position 112,906,985 of record NC_045477.1, read on the forward strand.
GACGAGGCAGGCCTATAAGGCAGAAAACACTGATTAATCACAAACAATACCCCTTTAAAAGTAAAAAGACACTTAGCTATGCCTATACCCTCACATCTCTATGCCTTATGCCATGTTTGATAAAAAGCAAGTTATAACTCCAGGCGCTGTGTGCGCCTCCTCAAGCCATCGGTGCAATGTTTTGTGGTGCCACACCAGGGATTTTGACCATCTGCAATCCGTCTGTTGCCACGATTCTTCTTCATACCGATTCCTAAAGAAGCCTTTTCCAAAGGATTTATAGAAGAGCTTTCACTCTGGTTTTCCCTTCGCGCCTGCCTCCTTTGTTGGCATTTCTGCTTCACATGCAGCCCTGCACTGGCTGCCAAAGTCCTGCTGGGAACCTGTCCTCTGCCTCCCACCCTGCTCCAGTGCCTGCTTCCAGCACATCCCACTTAAAAGAGCCTTTAGGGATTACTCCACAAGCAGCTAGAAATAAATACAAGAAGCATAAAATGTCTGAAATGAGCCTTTAATAACACACTGCAGACACTGATGATTTGGCCTAGTGTCTTTCAAGAGTTGCAATCTCAACTGTAGCTCACTGTGTCATACAGGGGGACACTGTCAATTATGTTGGGTTTTCTGCCTTACAGATGGTATGAGGTCCTCTTCAGTTTTTTGTCAATGAAAAAATTTATGGGATTTTTATCATCAATTATTGTTTCTTACAGCCTCAGCTCTGGAAAACATCAACACTAAATTATGTTGCCCATGCAGTTCAGAGAGCACCCTTCGCTGCCACGTGGGATTTAGCCAATCTACATGTATTGGGAGGTGTCAGACTAACAAAAAGTGATGCAGCTTCCCAACTTGCATGGCAATTTTATATTTTTGCTAAATTTCAACTGCCCTTTATTCCATCTCTGCTGACTCTCCTTCTGGAACTCCTGATGGAGGAAGGAGTTTCTCCCCATTTTAATTTGCTGGATACTGTGGTTCAGGCTGGGACTGCCCAACAGTGATTGCACTGCATTGCACAAGCAGGCAGGTTTTGTATTTACTGGTTATAAACCAAAACTGTAGTAATCTTCTGGTTTGTGAAGTTCCCATGTTAGGAGTTTGACAATCCTGCCATAAATCTATTAGACTTGTCAGCTTCCAGGTTTCTAATCAGCCTCCAAAAGGCTCTAGATTAGGGTCCTTCTGCATTCATAGAACTGTATGCTGGATACACAAAATTTGTCATCATTAGTATCTCTTCTGACACAACAGCAAACTTTTTCCTCTTTAAGACATTACAGGCCAAGTATAACAAATCTCATTTTGTCTGAAATGAGCTTTGGCCTCTACTTCTACTCATCACATGTTCAAGCATTACCACAGCACACCAGAGGATAAATACTCAGTACACAGAGTTCCTCAGTGTGGCAGAGATTCAGTGGATGGGCAATTGCTTCTCTGTGACTTGATATCCTGTTTTGTGTAAGAATGTGTACAGTACAGGGAAGGGAGGGAAAAAGGCAGCAACTCTTAGAGCAGCAGATCACAGAGCAAGATCACAATGGTTTTCTGATAAACTGAAGTTATCCTCATTTTTCTATTTTTTTGTCATACAGCAGATGTTTAGCTGATCTTAACTGGAGTACCATCAATGCAAGAAGTCTTGTTTTCAACATACACACAAATGTAGATGCTAATACTGTGCATAGACTAGGAAATATGTGTTAGAAGTAGTCTTAATTTTGAGCTGGATCATTCTCTTAGTGCCTCTCACCCTGGCACTGCACATGTATTTGTACCAGTACGAAGGAAGGGACAGCACTTGGTTGGGACCTACCGGGAAATGAGGAGATGTCTCTTTTTGCAGTACTGCATGGCAAAAAGTCAGGCCTGACTGGATGAACATATCCCTGCTACCTTGACAGTATCCTTCAACCTCAAAAGTGACCAAGTTGTGTAATATATGTGTACTTATATATATTTTCCAGAAGACAACACAGTGTTGTGTAACTTGCTGGAGCTGATTCTCTCTGCCAATTGCAAGCAGAGAGTGAGGCTACAGTTTCAGGTTTGTCTCCACTTCAGAATATACTGCAATGGAGATATACCTCAAAAAGCTTTTTAGAAGTTTGCTTAAGAAAGCAAACCTGCTAGAAAAGCATTGATTTGTGTTGAATTCAGCTGCTCAGAGGTACTTTTGCCAGTCTCTGAACAAACTTGAGAACGACTGTGCTGCATTTTACATACTCTCAGTGACCACCTGTGCTAGAGTTCACAGTCCTTCCTATCTGAGCACACATACCCAGCACACCTAATCAGCTCAAACAGTCAGCAAGGCTGAGTGACACACCTAATATTTAGCCAAGATAACCATCCCTTTTATAAGGGCTCCACAGCTGCGTTGCTCAAGCTGGGGTCTGCAGGAGCAGCCTGGGAATTCTAGTCAAGTCAAGTGGTGACCAAGTGGCAAACACCACCTTCCTGCAATTCCCTGCAGCCCCAGAGACCTGGCTGGAAGGATGAGGGTACTTTTCTTTGTTCAGCATTTTAGTTGATGCTTCCTGAAAGTGTACAATCAAGTAAATTGTATCATTGTATCATCACAGTGGAAGTAAAAAGACACAAATTCTCACAACTTGGGAACTGCCCCTTTAATTCCTGGCAAGCAGAGTATCTGGGCAAAATATTGGTAATAAGCAGTCAGAGCCATTAACTTCCAACCAAAAAAATTATCTATTTATAAACACTTCCATGTATACCACGTGTTGGTGTCAGAATAGCACTAGCATTGCTGAGTACTGACAGGTGATGCTTTTCTGAGGCACTTCAAAGATTAACCAGAAAACTGGCATGAGAGCACCAGAAAAAGGCATGAGTGTAGAAAACATGGGAAAGCTTTATGATAACTGGTTTGCCTGCTGAAGCTGGAATCACCCTGTAACTGAGAAACAGCTTTAAACATGGGTAGCTCAGTAACTTGAATTGCAGGTCAAGCGCTATAGCATGAAGGAAAGAAATAAAGTTAGTAGAACAAAATGAAGGGCAATTCTTTCCAGCCACTATTAATTTCTTGTTTTTCTGCTTCCTTGTCAGACCAGATGAAAGGACTGTGCTCCAGAAGATACCTGAGTTAGTCTGACAAAAAGTGCAACCTCTCTGTACAAATCCTGCTCCTCGGTATTTCTCAAATTTTCTTAAGTATTACAGGTGACTTAAACTCCTCGTAGCAAACACCAGCAAACCTTCGGTGTGAAGCTGTCAGTGTAGGCACACCAGAATGTTATTACTGTAAGTAACTAGAAATAACCATGTTATGACAGCTTAATTTCATGTTATGTCAGACACAGCAATGGCATTCCATATGATCCAAGGTTTCTTTGAATGTTACTTTTAACGTTGCAATTGTTCTGAAATATAAGGAATCTAGCTCCATAGTTGCATTTATAAAAGTGCATCCTCAAGCTCAAAGCTCCTCTAGTTCAGTCTGGGTCCAGACTTTTGGCATTCTCTGTGGGTGAATTCTCAACCATATGAGGTTTGCAGTATTAGATGTGCTTCTTGGTTGCTTAAATATCCCAGAGGTAGAGCACTTCTCTTAGCTTCCCAAGGGTTTGTGCTCCCAATGAAAATTATAAATCAATATTCCAATGTATACATTTCACTCTTGTTTATTCTACAAAAAAATCAATGGAGGTGCAAGCCATATACATTTCACCATATAGAAATATAAAAAATCTATCTATTAGTTTCTCATTAGTTATCAATATGTGAATTAAAATTCATCCTTATTTAACATTATTCTAGAAGCATCCATGTAACACTAGAAGTAGCAAGTGCCACAATGGCAAATATACATCTATCTTTAGTTTATACTGAGGCTATTACTACAACATTAAGACAATGCATGTGCTGGAGTGGTGCAAGAATGAAAATCTATTCCACAGCTGAAAACCCCTGCTTTTTTAACTTCTGAAAAATACAGTAAACATTTTGCCATTTCAACCTGCCTTTGCAAATCTGAATGTATCTGAAAAACTGTAATAAAATACCCAGTGAGTTTTGGATTAACTGGGGCACTCGAGTGTGCACGGTTGCACATAAAACCAAATTATAGCTTTATCTGAAAAACTGTGTCATTCCTGAAACTGAATTAAATCCATATCACGTTCAATCTCTGTCTTTCAAAAAGCATTTAGTACATATTCAGAGGGGTCGACACTTATTCAGAAACACAGGCTTTTAAACAACAAACTTTGATAAGCATTAGTAGGTCTGCACGAAACCCCTGTTAATTAGATGAGAAATACATACTCCAGGAAAGAGTACACAGTACAAAATCCATGACTGCTGGAAATTCCAGGATTTATCTCATTCTACTTATTTGGGATCAAAACATTCCTTCAGAGAGTGCATCAAAGGAAATAACCGTAAAGAAAGAAGGAAATGATCTCATGTAAAACTAAACAAAGAAATAAACAAAAAGAAAAAGTGAGGGAGCGCAGCAGCAGTAGCAGCAGCAGCAGCACACTTCAGCAAAAGTACTCACGCAGAATCTACTGGCCAGAAGTTGATCAGAGTAACAGGACTGCAAGACAAAAAATGAGGAGGTGAAGAGAAAGGCAGAAGAAACTCAGCAGCAAAATAATTACAGAAAGGTTTAAAAAGAAAAATCACAACAACTAAAAAGCAGAAATCCAACAGACCAACATGAATGGCTGTGAAGAGCAACCAACCAAAAAGTGGGAAAAAAACCTTGAAATCTAAAATTTAAAAAGAGAAAGAGAAAGAGCGAGAACAAGCTGCGTGCAATTGCCATTAAACAACTGATTAAACGTGTAAAAAACCAAAGGGAACTGGGTTAAGTCACTGATTTCTCCATGTGCATCATTACTGCATTTTTTTTTCCATGAAGACATCAAAGTCATTTAGTAAGACTAAATTTATAGGCTGAGAAAAGAAGAAATCATCTGGCAACCTCACAAACATGGTAGCCTAATTAAAAAAATAAAACCAAGGAAAGATACCCATTTGGAAGAAAATAAAAATTTAATGAATGTATCATTAGCCTCCAAATTGCACATCAAACTTAGAAGTCTGTAAGACTGCCAGTAGGACCGTGAGTATTTTTTTTTGCTAACTGAAGCTGAAGTTCCTGTACAAGGACAGGTGAAAGCAGATAAAGGCAATGGCAACTGGAAGCCCAGCTTGTGTTTTCCTGCCAGCCGAGGTAAACAGAAATTAAAGACATAAAGAGGCTTTATGCATTTAGGAAGTGAAAGGAGTTGGCACCAGCTGGGGAGCTCAAATAGTGTACCAAATGAATTGCTACTTAGATACTTCAGAGCTACTCACGTTTCCATGTTGTCTCCCTCCAAGACAGTCTGCACAGGCAGGTAGCCCATTCGTGGGTGCTTTGCAAAATATCTTTTTGTTCGAAATTTGTTTTTTAGTACCTTGGCAAAGTCACGGACGTCTTCTCCTGAAGTTGTCTGAAAGCCACAAATCACAATGATATCATCTCTCATGAGGTTGTCCCTGTTTTTCAGTTGCCTCTTCCTTTGCAGGATCACTTGGAAGAGCTGTGATCACACCAAGCAGAGCTGCCAATGGCTTGAGCCCCAGAACAGCAAGTTTTACTTGTCCATCACCGTCACCTTACAATGCACTACACAGACACTGCTAGTGGGGAGGAAGGAAGGGAAGGGAAGAAGCTCCAAAACCCTCTGACAGGTTCATGCCTCACCTCAGGTGATCTCAAGAAGACAAGCAATAATTAGATAAGAATTTTTCATTTCCTCACCTGGCTGGGGGCAATTCTCTGCCTACTTTTGGTTCAGCACTAAAATGGCTGTATTGAAGGATGCACAGCCAGTCCGTGTGTCCAGCTGGGTGCTTAACTGTCTGGATCCCAACTCTTACCACAAGCCTGTCATCTCCATCTCATGGACTTGTCAGTCCATGAAAGTCTCCAGGTACATTTTCTTCCCAGTTGCCCTCCTCAGCCTTCTGTGCCATTAATATTTTGACCAAAGGGAAACAAAAAGCAGGTGAGAGCTGCTGAAAGCTCTCAGATCAGTTATTTCTTCCTGCACCTGTTCAATGTGAAGCTAGCAGGCATTTAAGATCAATACTCTGAGGAGAGAACAACTTGCATGAAGTTTTCTACTCCCTTGCCTGTAGCAGGCTTCTCTTGCTGCTGTAGAGACCAGCAGAGGAGCACAATGTAGATTTAGAGTCCTAAAGACCAGAAAAAGCCAGGCAGAGTTTAAAGGATGTCTGCTGTGAAGATGCAAGACTTATTGAGAGCCTGACGAAGAATCGGGCAATTTCCTGATGAATTTTAATGTAAGACTTCAATTACCTTAGTCAGGCTGCACTCCCTTCTCTGAACCTTGCAGAAACACTAAACCCTGAAGTACTGTTCTTTTACAGTAAATTAAGTTCCTCCTGACCCACATAACAGTATTTCTTCTCCAGTGTATCTAATTTAAAGAAAAGAAATGAGGGAAAAGTTAATCTTTCTGACATTTTTACTGAGTTCTATGACTTCTGCTTAGAGGGGAAGGATGTGCTGGAACCTATCAGTCAAGCCAACCTTAACAGAGCTTTTCAAACAAAGATACACAGATTTTTAAAAAGTAGAAAAATTAAGGATGGTTGAAAAATTATCTGCAGAAAGACTGAAAAGGCAAATATTATCCCTGTACTTATGACACCTACGAGCTTCATGCAGAGCTGGAAAGAATTTGGCTCCCTTTCTCGTCAGTCTGTTTGGCAGAAAAATTCAGTGACTGGCAGAGAAGTGACACAGCAGAACCTATGAGCCAGTACAGCAGCATCTGTGTTTTCAAGGAACAGAGATAATGCTTGGTACTATCAAGTATCCCTTCCATAATTCATCAGAAGTAAAGACATTTGGCTAAGGGAGGGATGAAGTGTGCCCAGACCACCCAGAGGACTCTGGAAAGGAGATTTACTGAGGTGGCTCCCCACCCATGCCCCCGGAGGAGGGAATTCTCTCTGCTGAATTCCATCTGCAATGCCTGCCAGGAGAGCTCCTAACCAGCTTGTCATCAGGAGAGCATACAGAGCACATCAGCTGGAAACACAGAAGAACTTTCAATATTTAATCTTGGTATAAAATAGATGAAGCACAGCTTTCTGTCCAGTTGCTCACCTGTGTCATTTATAACCATTTATTAATGCCCTGTTTCTGATGTTGAGAACACTTTCTATTGTATTGAACTGTAATTTGGATTGAGTGTTTTCAGGTATGATTAGCAATGAAACATTCTTTGCCTCAACCTTCCTGGGACTGTTCTCCCCCATCTCTACCCCGAACCTTTTCCATGATAACTAAACAGCAAAATGCTGTGTTTGCACAGAAACATCCTGATCTAGCTGGTACCCCAAGAATCCCAAGATGAAAATATATCTTCTACTGACAACTAAAAGCATCAGGCACCTCTCATACGATCCAACTGCCATTTAAAAAATATTCAAGGAGCACAAGAAAGGCAAAGAAAATGTGATTATTATGTGGACAAGATGATAAACTGAGGCTATTTTCAGCCAAACCTTCTGATTTACTCCACAGATGTTTTATTACATATGATTTTCAGAGTAAAATCATCCAGACCAAAATCCCCAGCAGAACTGGTTTATGAGGAAGAAACTGGAGTTTCAGCATCCCAGCTCTCTTAAATCAAAGCAACATATAGGCAGCTGGGTTGAGCATGTTCCAAAACTATTCTGAAACCAAACTATTTCATAAGAAATAGTTCGTTTTATTCACATAGGAATAGCTTTACCATCAGCTGACTTCTCCCAGTTTGGTGTAAGAAAGTGCCCTGCCAACCCACCTCCCCAGACCTCAGCCCTGAATGGAAACCCTAGACGTAGACAGGTCTATCAGTTTGACACACTTCCTCCCAAAAAGGCATTTTTTATGTTCGTGTGTCACTGTTAATTAAACCCTAACAGAAAAATCATCCTGCATTTACATCTCAGTCTAGAAGTTGTCTTCTATGCTTTGTTTGAAACCTCTTTAAAAGCCGTATGTCTTTGAACAATAAATTGAGCTGTGTTGCTTTCAGGAATAATTGTTGCAATTTTTCTGTCTAAATGAAAATCAGGCAACTGCCTTGCCCTTATTGTGACTCAACCTTTTGCAAGAGAGGGAAAATTATCACATCCCTCAGGTATTTAGCATGAGTTCTCAAAACTCCCCTAAGCAGAATTAAAGACTGCAGTGCTCAAAAGTTTCTTGATACTAAGAGGGAGGGAGAATAAAAATATCAGAACCCTTCAGTGCGCACATCAAATTATTGCAAAGATACTATCAAAGAAGGCATCACATGTCTTGTGTCTGCCAAAATACATTTTAAGGGAGAGATTAGTGTGGAGGAAGACTGATAAATGCTCTGCCACCTGCATACTCTTTTTCATTTATTTAGAAAACAATTACAAACTAGACATAGCTTCAGTGGATGTTCAGTCCCCCAGTACTTGGGTAAATTTTTTGTAAGAGCAGCAACACAAAAAAAAGTGGGGCTTGCTGTGTGTCACATTCGCTTCCCCCTCCACCGCAGTTAATCCTTCTCTAATTCAACTGGCTGCTTGTGCAGCCAGGCACGGCACATTAGCACGGGTTGCTGGAGTTCAGGGAAAAATCTCCTGGCTGTGAATGGTTCTTTATTCTGAACCAGCAAGCTGGACGTGGTGGCAGGTTTTCTGTTCACCACCACGTCCACCTCTTAGTAATCCGTGATCTCCAGGGAGAACACAAACCTGCTGGATACAGCATTGCAGTGAGTTGCTGCAGGCTGGAGGTGGGCCTCATTATCCTTTTTTATTTCTCTTTCCTCAAAACACATCAAAAGGATAAGAAAATAGTTGGAATATACTGGTTTGTGCACTCTGTGCACCACTCATGAATCTCCCGTGTTGTTTATTAGCAAGGGTAAGAGCGGCAAAGTGCAAAGCAAACCTGCAGCCAATCCAGGAAGGAGGGATTCAGCTGCAGGTGGAAGGGAGGCTCCCGGGCACTCGGTCAGTCGCTCACTCACCCTGCCTACGACTCAGATCATGAGATTCTGCTCTAGGAATGCCTGCAATGGAGAAGTCTGTTCAGGCCTGCCCGGGCAGCGCCAGTGACTCCCTCTGCCTTGTGCAGCAGTTCAGGCAAATCGCCTTTCCAGCAACCTCAGTCCCTGGGGGACAGCGCTGAAAACCACAGCCAACAAATACTGAGGAAGAGCCAGCAAATCTGCATTGGCTGCCCTTGCAGAGATTCCCATGAAATACTGCCACTGAAAGGTAAAAGTCAATAGATAATGCAAGTAACTATCTGTAAGTTAAAACTAACAAAAATTCTGGATTTGCTTCACCATAATATTTTAGGGGAATAAATTTTTTTCTCTCCTATTTAAATGTCTAGGAAAAGCTGAGAGTCTTTACTTCATTTTGGCCATGCCTTTTTGCTTGGATGAAGATGTACGGACTGTTCATATAATTTTATGAGGCTAGCCCATGTATAATTTTGATGCTTTATTTTCACTATTTATGACTACCAGCAGATGAAAGACTAGGAATCATCCTATCTCACCAGGAAATGCTGGCCAGAGCGCACTGCTTCAAGACCAGCACAAGCAATAGCAAAAGCAGCTGAAAGCTCAGTCTTGCTACAAGGTGGAAGTTTAACTTGAGAGCGCCTCTAATTTATGCCCCTTTGTACTGGTCCCAAGAGGCCGAAAAGAAAAAGAAGCACACTGAGAGAGAAATGCAGAATTTCCTTTGCCAGCTGTCAGGCATGAAAGAAATGTTTATGTAAAACCAATTACTTTGGGAGCCGTGAAAGAAGGGTGAAGACCCTGACCACACCATCACTGCAGCACCCTGCACTGAACACCCAGGCTTCCCCCTTCAGAAATGAAATCCAACTGGCAACCTTGAGATCTTCCCTGGCATTTTATATCATCAAGTGATCATACCATATTTACATGGTACAAAAGTACCATGAAATACTGAAGAACGTAAAAATGCAACCATAGTGTTGTGGGGGACAGCAAGTGAAGTGGCAACCTGCTGAGGAAAGGAGGAAAAAAAATCACACAGTAATATGGAGGAAACCTTGGGACCTAAGATACGAATGAGTATTTGCACAAATCACGTGCTTCCAGCAGGATCCATAAAGTGAGCTATGGCACTGAACATGAACAAGTTCATTAGCACACAACAGTACATTACGACACAGAATTGTGCAAACAGTGAGCTTCAATTTGCTTCAAACCATTGGAGTATCCCTGGCTAAGCATCAAAAATTGCTGGCATGTATAGTATATAAAACGAGATTTAATTATGGGGGAGGGAAGAAAAGGCATCCTAATGCTTCATTACCTTGCATATAGGAAAAGAAGCTCTCCTTTCTATGTAAGAAGGGACAGTTAAGGGTCAGTAAAACAGCTACTTACTGGTGTGCAGTATTCCACCATGGGATAGTGCATTTTGTGACCTTTTGCAACACGGCCAGAGAAGAAGCAACTTTGGCAGATGTCATAGTTAAAGTGCTTTAAACTTCTGTACCTAGAAGAGGATAAAAAGAAAATTCACGGCTTCAGAGCCTTGTATGTGACTGCTTCGTATCAGCCCATCAAGTTTTCTGTGTTAGTAAATTCTCTTCCATGAGATGTCACACGGTGTACAATGCCCAGCAATACTCCTCTGCCCTGAGGGACAGGTACTGCTGCTTCAGATGTTTGTCAAAGATCTCAATCTTCAAAAACATTTCTAATACTGGGCAAAAGAGAAGATTTCTACACATTCACTCACGTGTAACATAGGAAAGACACCACCATACTTTTTATTTCTATAACACTAACTTCAGATCTTTTGCTCTTCATCATGATTCTTAAAACAGAATGACCTCCAGGAGGAAAATTCAAGAAAGTAATACCCTCTCAGTAAGTCACTCTGGCAAGCCCCTTGTGTCCTTCCTAACACCTCTATAAAAACAATTTTCCTGTAGAGCATTCCATCCATGCAAAACTCCAAATGCATTTTTGGGCCATCATTTAATCTCATCAGCTCTGTGAGGCAGCTAACTGTTGTATCTGCTGTGCTGAAGTGGTTGAAAGAGCCGGAGGCATAAGGGTTGTCTTGTTCCAAATACACGAAGCAGCTCAGCCACAACGACCTCAAAAGAACATTGTTTTACATGAACTGGGTGCACAGTATTAGCTTTCTAAAAGCCTTCCAATACAGTATCTTTTTGTCAAGTGTGTACACAGGGTTTCAATGACTTGCAAAGACTGAGAAAAAAATCTGTGACAGACAGATTCTACTATCATGATAATAGATTTGTTATATAAATTTAAGAGACAGATGACATCAGTCAAGTAAAATTAGACACAACACAGAGCTCCAGTGTCCACTTCCCAAGTTCTCGGTGCTTTCAACAGACTATCCATTCACTTGCCATCCTTTGATTTTTCCAAGGGCCACATTTTTCATTTCCACCTACTTGTCTTTGGCTGGTTTATACAAAACTGTGTAAGTAATACAGTAGCTCACAAACCGTATCTGGGAATGGGAAAATCAGACTTTGTGGATGTACTGAATTACTCACATCCAATCCATAGATCTTCCTCAGTAATATTTATCACTTCCCAGTTAAGGTATTCACAGGGAATAAAAGCAGGAGGAAAAGAATTTAGATGATTAGAGCAACAGCCTCCAATTCAAAACAAAGCAATAAAAACCTTCATTATTTCCCCTGTTTCCCAGTGGCTGTGAAACTATAGCAGAAAGCACTGCCTCACTACATGCATAAAAGCAACATTCATATGCTTCCAGGTTAGGGCAAAATGATGGCTTTTTTGTGTAGCACTGCTTGCTGCTGTTATCTATCTGGGTTTTGGAAACAAAATTACAGAAAGCTCTTTGTAAACAACATGATAACATAGAAGGAGAAATGCCAATGGTAAAAGAAGACTGTGTGTAAAAAGGGCAGAAACCGTACAAAGCAGCTATTTCGAAGCAAAGTGATAAAACAAGTCTAGGCATAATTGAAAGTGAGTATTTACTTAGCCCTTAAGTGGCTTCTAAACAGGCACACCAACACACAGCCATTTTACAACACAGTGACTTATTCATTGCCATAGTAACCACAGTGTCAATCCAGATGTTTAAATAGACCAGCAACATTTCCCCCACTCCAGGTTAATGTTCCACCAACATTCTTTTGCTGAGAAACGCACATGTAGCTTTTACATGCCTGAGAATTTTCAAGGCACTTCCTGCTTTATACTATAACAGAAAGGAATTCATTAGGATCCAATTCAGAAAATGGAACTGCATAGGACACATTGAATGTAAGGCAAATTTTGTTGGTTGTGCAATCCAACAATGCTTTTGTTGAGGCATGGAGAGACTGGGACACAGAGGAAGGGCCATATCTTAACTTGTCCTCTTCAAGCCTCCCATCACTGTACCCAGTCTAGGTGCCACTCTCCCTCATGCCCCCATCATAATTATTTTTTCCAACAACAAAAGGCATATAAAATGAAGCTCCTGGTTTGCCTGGCATCAGGCAGAGCTCTTGATCCACAAAGCAGAAGCACATGGGACCGAAAGGGAGCAAGTCTGTACCTGAATCCAATAATGGGGCACTCCTTACAGATGTTACACTTGGCTTGGTGCTTGGCGGTCTCAGCAGCAGCTACCCTGTGCAGGACAGGCAGCCACACCATGGACTGTGGTTCCAGCCTCATCCAGTCCAGGAAAAGGGCTGCTTCAATCTCTGGTTTGTTGTTGGCCTGCAACACAAGGGGAAAAGTGACAGGGGCTGAGCACAACTGATCTGTCTATTCACCATCTAATAAACTGTTCAAGCTCTTTGCTTCTTGTCAGCTCCGTATCTCTTCTCTGCATATACACCAGCTTTTCCCCCAGTCCAGCTACTCATTAAAAAAAATAAAATAAAAAAAAAAAAATCCCCAAGATCCTGCCTTCAAGCCAGGAACTGAAAACTATTATTAATATTTCACATCTCTCTTTCTCTTATTCCCTATTACATTAGACAGCACTACCATATCCTTTGTCACAGACAAAATCATCCACTTACAGGATCACTTTTGATGCCTGATCTCACATTCCCTGTCTCTCTTATCTCAGCCTGCATAGCACTGCTTCTCACCTATTTTAAAAACTTTTATCCAAGCCCTAAAAATTGCATATCTTTTGATCAAAATTCCTCTCTCCTTAACATCCTTCATTATCACACTGACCTTTCTTCATAATGCACATGTAAGAAAATAACTCAAATCCCTCTCAAGCCTGTTGTTGAACATGTAAACCCTCAGCCTCCTTAAATGCCTCAAACCCCCTCTTCTCACCAGATCTTCTTTAAATTTCCCATCACTGACTGCAAACACAATGCAGTTCTGTCCCACAAAATACAATCCTCATATTCCATTACATCCCACACTCATCTCTGCCAACAGCAGAAGAGCCTATGAATGCTTCGCAGCAAACCCATTCCTCTGCTGCCTTCCCATCCCAACCAGTGTGACATTTCAGGTTTCTCTTCCATGGTAACTTCAAGGCAGCTCAGCCACTGAGCCACATCCCATTGTGCCACCCACCACGCACACCCCAAAAAATGATACATTGTCCCTACCCGGAGCACCTACAGTATGGAAAAAGAAAACAGAGACAAAACCCACAAGAAAACATGGGACAATAGTGATCTCTGTGCATGGGCAGAGGTCACGCTGCACCAGCAGGCTGGACACTGCAAAGAACAGTGCAGAACAAAGGCAAGGAGCATCAAAAGGGATTTAAAGGAAAACAGTGGAATGAGGGAGCCTGTGTTTACAGGAAACAGCTCTCCATCATGCAAGGTGTCACTAAACCTGCACAAAACTGGTCATCTGAGAACCTGGGAGATGGTTTCAGTGCTGAAAGTGAGGTGATGGATCAGGCGGAAACCTCAAGGGGCTCACAGGAGAGTGGGAGAAGGGAGGACGTGTCAGCACAAGGAACAGCCCAAGTGATGAAGAAGGATACCATCGTGCTCTGTTTCTCTAAACCATCACTACATGCTAATTCCAATTCCTCGAGACATTTCCTTCCATGCTACCCACAGCAACAGAATATTTATGGTCTGAATATATTTAAATCCTCTGTTTTCCCTTTTCTCTAGGCTTTCAAATACAGCTCTCAGTGGGCCAGTCTTTTATATTTCAAACTTCACAAGGCTGACTGTTTTCCTTTGTGGCTCCAAATCTATTTGAAGCATTTAAATAAATAATAAGCATTAATGTATCATGTACATGAACCAAGATGAATATGGGATTGAGTACTGGGGATTTTTATGCTTGCTCTCAGTTATTTTTCCAGTTTCTCATGAAATCTGAGTTTAGTATAACCTAGCTAAAACCTTATTCCTTATATAAGGAATATATAAAATAACAATAATAATTATATATTTAATGAATAATTATATTTTTATATTAATACTTATATTAATATATAATAATTAAATATATTTAATTAATAATTAAGTATTAATAATAATAATGAAACCTTAAAACCTTATATAAAAATGCTAGCAATGAATTTTGATAAAGAAAATCACAACTGTTCTGCAGGACAGAGAGCTATAGGGAAAGCCAATCAGTTATAGTTTTGTTTTTTGTTTTCTTTTAAATCTAACACTGTTTATAACCTTGACAAACAAATTAACTGATCAATATGTGAAGGCTAAGAAAAATGCAGTCTCCCAGACAGAAACTCACAGAAAAGATACAGAATACAAACCCTGTAATATACTTGAATAATGCATTGCATTAAAATTGACTTAAAATACTGTTGCAATACTTCATTTCATTAGAAACAAAGATTCCTGGTCAGAGCTTCCTTCTTGAGATGCTAGTTTGGGAAACCATATAATGACTCCTATGGCTACATTTGGGATCCATAAACATGGACTTCTAGTATAGTCATTAACATCCTTTTTTTGGTGTTTAGGGTAAAAACATCAAATCAGAGCATATCTACAATTATTCAGATAAAGTCCTTCACAATTTGATATTCACTAAAGGATTACATTAAATGGAATACACACCAAAACACTTCTGAAGACTTCTGCATTAAACCCTAGTTCTCTGTTTTTTCACGTAGCTACAGAATTTAGGAAGTTCCCCCCAAAATAAAAAGAGAAAATCAAAAGCACAATAAAGTCCAGACAACACTGGCAAAAGAATTTGTTCAGAACAGTGAATACTGCCTTCTGCCACAGTACGTCAGTGAATTCAGTCGAATTAAATTAATTCTGGAACTCCTAAGTGAAAGGCATGTTTATAAAATATGACCATCTATATTTTCAGCTGGAAGGCAGGGCAATAAAGGGGCAGAGGAGAGGCTTTCTGTGACTCACTCAGGGATCCAGCTTCAGCCAGCAACTACACTGGCAAACCATTACCCTGCCTAGCAGACTACACTTTCTATACAGAGGTCCTCTAAGCCTCAAAAAAAAAAAAAATTAAGAGGATCTCTTAATATACCATTCCTAATAGAAAAACATGAGGTGTATGGAAATGCTGCAGTGCAAGCTGCAGTCAGAATAAGAATGAGCCGCTCAAAGCACTGCTCTCCACTTGTAGCTGCTTTAAATTTGCAGGGAAAACGCTGCAGCAATGAAAGACTTTCTGTAACACCCAAAGATCTATTTTAATTTTACAGTCACTGTCAATTGCCAGCAGTCCCAATAGCTGCCTAGACAGAGCTCCGTATGGCAGCTGTACAAAACCTGTGCTCAGAGAGATTAGGTGCATTAAAATGTATCAGAACTGGTTCTGAATTATATTACATGGAGATTTAAAGCCACGTGGAGAAAAGCTGGTCAGGGTCAGACACTATAGGACAGACACTTCTCGACTGCTCCCCGAGCTGCTATTACAATTTTTTAATAATCTCTAAATCCAGTAAGGCAGCAGCTGAAGATTTTACATACGGGAAAAAGGCTGAATTCATACAGTTCATATCTGAAGCAACAAGATCAAGCTGTAAAGAATATTAATGGTTCTTCTCTTGAACACATTTCTGTGCAACTCCCAATTTTTATGGTAATAACAGAGTGAATCATAAAGTAAAATTCATTAAGGCCTTTCCAGCTTACAAGTAACAATTTGTTATGGAGGACATTCAAATTCATTATGTTCCAGACATCTGTTTTTCAGTATTTATTTTGCAGAAACAATGGAGGAATAGGAAGTTGGGTAGTACTAGCATCTTTATGCAATACTTGGGAGATGAGTTTTTTGTTCTGCCCTCCCTCTTCCTCCAGCGAGTAGTTGAAAAAATATTCTATGCTATATTAACTTTATCTGTCCATAATAGGAAATTTGCTCCAAAATACAGTTGGAATTTTACATGAACAATGTGGTATGTTTTTGGACTGAGTCAGATAATACAGCAGAAATTTTGGATAACATTTCTGATTAGCTATATTCTGTTTATGCAGTGTAGGAAATTGACCAGAAATAAATTAACATTGTTAATTTAATGATGTTTTTCACCCCAGGTGGAAAGCTTTACATTAGCAAATATTGGCTTGGACAAACCAAACTGAGGGATGGGATTCTTATGACTTGTTAAAGTTTAAAAATGCACAGCAGCCAGTAACAGCAACCCTGTCTCCCCAGAGTCAGACCTAACCCTGTTCACCCTCGTCTTCCACTCCTGTATTACACTGGATTGCACTGACTACGCCAATCAATGTTTTTAGTGTTGTGGCAAAGAATAATAAAATAAAAGAACATGAACCCAGAACTGAATTGGTGTAGTTTTATATCATCCACACTTGAACACCATCTTCCTGATCCCCATCCCCTAAACCATTTTAAAATAGCTCTTGAAAGCAGTTCACTTGTAGGACTCCTCAAGACTGACTCCAAAGTCAGGCACAGATAAAATCCTGCTGAAATGAAACCAGCATTGCTGTTTTATGACATTTACAGCACAGCAGCTTGAGGAAGGATTTGCTAGTTCCCTTTGGCCAGCTCTCTCTTGTCAGAGCCAGAAGCAGAAGCAATATCCTATGAATAGAAACAAGGGCTGCCTGAATCTCTTAAAAGAGATCGAGCCCCTCAACAGCAATACTGCACTTGTAACTTATTTTCATATAGACTTGTATATATAACTATATATAGTTATTTGTATACAGTACTGGTATTTCCTAACTGCTCAAAAAATAAAAGCAATAAACAATGCCTCAAGAAACAACTGTCCAACCAATTCAAATCACAGCATTTACGGCCAAAGTCACTTTTAGGATCCTGGACTAGGATTTGTAACACCCAAACGCCACCTAAAAGGACTAACAGCTCTATTTTGGATTTTATTTGCCTGAGTAAATACACCAGATTTGGACACACTTCAGTGGTTTTAGAAAGCAGGCTGATCTTGCCTTACCAGTGGTCAAGTACAAATCTAATGATGAAGACGAGACAACACAGAATATTAAAATACTTTGCTTCACCAAAATGAAGCAAAACAAGGGTTAAAATACATGTACGAGTTAACTGCACATATTTTACTACTCCTTAGCTTCATCTGTTATAGTTTTTAAAATCAAGTACTCTAATTCAAGTGTATCCTTGAAAGAAAGCATACTTAAAGGAGTTTATAACCAAGAAACAACTATCCAACATTTTACTGAGAAATGGCAAGGGACAATTTCATCTGAGCTGCACTCTGCTCTCTCATCACATTTCTTCAAAGTCCCAATGTCACAGTAACTCATCCAAGGCAGTGATGTGAATTTCTAGGTCCTGTTTACACTATATGAGGAAAGCATATTAATAATTTTCCACTGTGATTAAAAACCATGTGTCCTTCAGTCGATATCATTTCCCTATCCTGTTTACTTAAAAAACGTACCCATCAGAGAACTAAAAGGAAAGTCCTTTCACACTGCAGCAACACTGAATTCACTCAATTTTTCATGGATCTATAGATTGCTTTGATGCATTCAGAGCTTAAGCAGAACTATACAGTCTTCGAGTGGTCACTGGATTAAGCTCTTTGCTCTCTAAACTTTAAAGTATTTTTTCTTTAAAATCTCAAAGCAGAAATTACATACCCCTGCCCCAAATAGGAAAGGTAAGTCCCATGATATCCTTCCCCTCCCAAGAACTTCTACCAGCACCGTCCCACAAATGAAAAAAGCTATGGAAAGCACAAGTCAGTGCTGGGAGGGGTGAGAGGTAGTAGGACTGGAGCAGCAGCCTCGGGAGAAGGAGACCCAATTCTCAGGAGCAGAGGTGTGCAGGGCTGGGCTCCTCCCTGCCCAAACCTCATTCTCAAGGACTCACTCTTCAAAAAGCAGCAGAGATTTCCTTTGTTATCACTGGGAACAGTAAACATCCCCTTTTTTCCTGCTGCTGTGCAGACAGACAAGGCCGTTGCCAGGGCACCTAACCTAAGGGAGCTGGGAGAACCATTTCTGAAGCACACAATTGTTGCAACTCTGACATGACTGCAATTATATTGCTGGCTTATCATCACCAGAAAGAAGGAAGAAAAAAGGGAAGAGAAAAACAGAACTAAAGAAAAAGCATTCCTCAACGTGGGCGTACAAAGAAAGACTTAAATTAGTTCCCATGCAGTAATGTAAACTATGAACCCTCACAACTCTCGCTCCAGTTAAGGGAGGCTGCTGGGAGCAGCGGTACTCCCTCGCAGGCCAGCTTTTCCAGGCCAATTTCCTGGGCTGCTCTGTGTTCCTCCCCACCAGCACTTCTGTGCTTTCCCCCAGCCTGTGGATCCTGGTGCCCACCATCCTACACGGAAAGGATGTCTCTGTGTTCCCCTTCTCCCTTTCTCAAGGAAAGTTCTTATCTCTTTCCCCATCTCCATTCCTGGCTGCTCCTTTCTGTCATGCCTCATTCTACCCAGCCTTTTCATTTATCACTTCTATTCTTACTGCTGTTCTTACTGTCATTCCCTAAGAGTCCTTATTTTCCACTCCTTAATTCCTTCTCCCTTGCCTTCATTAGGGCTTTCCCTATGTTTGGATTTCTGCTCCTCTCCCCAGGACTCTATTTCTCCTCCTCATCTCAACCTCCCTCCCCCTTTCTGTGCCTCCTAGAAGATTGTCTGTTCTGCTGCAGCCCAGGTTGGAAACCACCCTTGCACTTGGAGAGTTAAAATGAAGCTTCATCCAGAGGAAAAAAGAGAGGATGACATTCCTTTTATTGCAGGTAAGAAGAAAATCTATTTTTCAGTGCAGGTAAGAGAAGGAAACCTCAGGTTTTCTGATGTTCTGATTTCTGAGCATACCAAAGGTTGTGTCCAGCTGTGCTTGGGCTATTCCCAAATATGCCAGCAGCTGGATAAGGTACAACGTTCAGCCTGCTGGCATGTCTTCATTTCTAATGACAATGTTGCTAACTCATTTTGTTCAAATAAACAGGTATTACAAAATCCAGAACCACAGAATAAGCTGAGTTGGAATGGACCCACAAGAATCACTGAGTCCAACTCCCAGCCCTGCACAGGACCATCCACAAAAGTCTTCTTCCTACTTTAAAAAAACAGGCTTGGTGTGTTTCATCACTATGATTTTTATTGTTTTATTCCTAGTATAAACACAGAGAATGGCAGCCCCCTTTCAAAAAAACCTATGATTTTGCCAGATTCTGAGGTCACCTTCCTTATCAGTTTTTCAACAGTGTTCTAAAGTGCTGTTGACATTCACTTGGGAAAATGACAGAATCCAGTGAGTCCTAATTTCTGAGGAAGGTCATTTGCACAAAATTTTGACCATGAATTTGCTGCAGCATCATTTTGTGTTTGTGTCAATTGAAAGCCCAACATGGAACTCAAGGCTTGAAAGTACCAGCGAGGTCTAACACAGCTATAAACATTACAGTCCACAGTTTATGAGCATGGGTTATCCACCCACGACACAGCCCTATAAAACATTCATTCTAAAATGGCATCTAATACAGATTAGAATAATAAAGGGTCAAGACATGAATGACAGAAACAGTAAAATGTGAATCCTGTAGAATTAATCTGTTAAAAGAAATGTGAAAAATACAGAAAGCAAATGTCCCATCACAACTGAAGTTTGTGGTGATCTTAGAATTAGATTCTTTTCACAGTCATTGTGTGTAAGCAGTCTACTTCCAAGCATTAATATTCATTGAAAACACTTGCTGTGTTTTGCTTACTACAGAACTGAAACTACTACATAATGAAACTTGAGCAGCAGGCAAAAAAGCCAACAACTCCCCCCTTCCCCAAGCAAACAAAAAAATCCCTCAGGGACAGTGAGGAGATGGGAAAAGAGCTTTCTTCCATTGTAATGTAGAAGATGCATTTAGAGTTAATCACAGACCATACATTACCTCCCCTCCTCTACCTTTTCATTAAGCAGCTGTCTTCATCTTGTGCATTCTGCTGGTAGTTATGATAAGGATGAATAATTCCCTTAACTCTCTTCCTCCCCAGATTAAATAATTTACAAGTTTGAAAAGAGCCTGCAGTTTTCTGTGTATTCCTCAACAGACAGGACAGGAATTCTTTCAGAACTCTTTAAAAAACTGGCATTATCCATTCAAGGAGTGGAAGGAGCTCATCGAGCACTCCTCGCCCCTAGACAGCACTGGAGGGAGTCGCCTATTGCTCGCCTGGGCACCTGGCTGTCACTGGTAGGTACATGCCCAAAATTCAGATTAACCACTGCTGTTCACCCACATGGCAGCAATAAACAGTTATCTACTGCTGGCAATAGGAAACTGTAAAACCAGGAGCTGCCGCAACAAAGACTTAAAACTGTTTGGAGGGTTCAGTTCCAACAGAAGCCCCGATGACAATTATCTGCTGCCTGAAATAATTCAAATACCCCTCATGAATGGAACAGTTTAATGCACTGATGGCCACTATCATCACACGACCCACAGTACCCCAATCCTCATCCCAGATTTCAATCCTCAGAAGTACAGGAGAGCTCAGAACAAAATACCAATCGGAAAATTCACAGTGAGCAAAACACGAACTTACAAACTGGAAGCAGCTTCTGACGCTCGGCTCGATGTTGCTGCCCCCGAAGGAGGCCACCTCCCCCAGCTGCCGCGGGATCTGGATGGAGTCGTGCAGCAGCAGCCCCAGCCGGCGCTGGTCACAGAAGCCAGTGGAACTTGCCACTTGTTTGAACAGGTCTGGAGGAAGGAAAAGGACACCAGAGGTCAAGCATCGCTACCAGGATGCGGCAAACAGCCCAGATTTGCATCGTTTCCAAGGCCTGCAGGTGCGGTCAGCAGCCCTGGTGGACATGAGTACAAATATGACCTCAATCTGGCTGCTTCTTTTCCCAAAAACACTGGGGGTTCTCTGTGAAATGGAAGTCTAGTGGTAATTTTTAATAGCATTACTGGCTTGTACCTGGGAAGAAAGGCCGCTCTAACACAGAACCTGTGTCATTACTGATAATGGATGCAGTGACTCTGTAACAGAGCTAACTGAACAGCAGGATCTTCATGCCACAACACAGATGTCTAAAAAATAATGTTTAATGATAAAATAATTTCATACAACATAGAGCACCTTTTTAAGTCTTAGCAATAAACATACAACTCAGAGAATCCATTTCTCTTCCAGATGAGTTAAAATGATAAAAAAGAGCTCACTTTGATGTATCATGATTTTTTAATTCAAGAGAATTTCTAAAATAAAATAAAAAAATTACAGTACGACAGAACCTGCCATCCATCAGAAATTTTAATATCATATTAATTTTTTGCTTCTGAAGTTAAATGTCACTTGAAGCCATATTCTGTTACTGCAACATTCTGGAAAAGAATCCTTACAGGACAGAATTATTATCCCACCATAAGCTCAATTTAATTTGGTGGGAATTAGTTATACCATGTATATATTGAGGAGGTTACAGAATTCATAATAAAAAAAAATACAGGCTATCATTAAATGAAGTATTTATTTGGCAACATCTCTGTTGACAATATATTACCTGAATAAATCCTCCTTACTTTTCAACAGTTTAAAAAAAAAGGAAGAGCCAAATAAGACTAGAATAAAATAATAGTCTTTTTTTTGGAGTCACTTTAATATTTCACCCAACACCAGGGATACAACTATAAAGGTGCGTCAGTACTGCTCGAGATGACTTTCCTAGCACTGCTTTGAGACCTGTTTTCTTCCAAAGGAATAAAGGAACAGATAGAGAAAGGATTATCTTTTAATTACATGAATTTCACTCTTGCAAAGTCTAGTTTTATAATGAATAATTCTGAGATGAATCCTTCCATCACCTCTGCAAGCCTTAAGACTTGAGCTCCGGCACAACCAACTCTGCAGCTCTGCTGCACAAATGAGACAAAAAACTGTAAGGGGTGCAAGTCATTGCATCCTTGCAGCAATACTAATGGCAACTGCACTATGACCTCAGCATGGATGGCAAAGCCAGACCACAGCATGACAGACACAATTCCTTCCTCTCCCACAGCTATTCAGCTTTCCATTTCCCTGTCATTAAAACATTAAGTGTCCTCAGCAACGTTATAGGGCACTTAATAGGTTATGCATTACCATGCACACACAGTGCAGGAGAATCTAAACTACGAATAGATGTTTTCCTTTAAAAATTTGATAACCTTCGATGAAATATCATTTTGAAAAGTATCTGTACTGAGTAATTTTCTTAAAAGATTTTCTGAATACTTTTTCTTAACATCCACATGAAACATCTAGAAATCTAAACTGTGACATTCATTGTGATTGCCCTAAAATATGATCCAATTACACACAGTCATGCACAGACCCCGCTGTTGGTACTGTCTGTTTTCTCTTTAGAGTTCTGCAGCTTGCATTAGTAGAGAATAAAATGATAACAACTGATGAAGAAGTGCTATGGTATTGGGTCAAACCCTAAAGGTTGGGTTTTCAGTGGTATTTTTAAGTGCATGAATGAGTGATACCAGTTAATTCAACAAGAAAGTTACTCTTGAGAACTACTTTTATCAGTAGTTCTTTTCTGGATCCTAGTCTCATTAGTGAACTGATTAATTTGTCAGGTAAAACTAAGGCTGCAAGTGGAATTTTTTCAAGTATTTCCTCTCTTAAAATACGCAAAAGCTGCACACCTTTAATATTTACTTAAATTTATTTATTAAAATCTATTTATTTAACGGTAGCAACTATATTTAAACACAGTGTACATAATAAGACTGACCACTATGCGGGAATCATTTTAAAAAGTTAATATATTTGAAAATAGTGTAATGCAAGTGTCCTGTAGACATGCATTTTTGTGTACAACGGTGTGCTCAACCAGTGGTCTCCAAAGGGGTTCTTGTGCCTCAGGGAGTGCTCAAGACAATCCATTAGGATGCAGTAAAGAAATACTTTTTGTACAGTTAATAGATTCAATTGAAAGTTTCAAAATAGTGTTTATTTAATCTTTATCACATCCTTTCTAATGTTCTACTTTTGGTATGTCTTATAATGTCAAAAATATATTAGTACAGTGGTACATGTACATAATTTATAAATAGACATACATCTATTGGAGGTGCGTGCTCAAAATTATTTTCACTGGGAGGGGTGTGAATAAAAATGTTTGGCAACCACTGTGTTAAACTACCTAAAACTACAGAGAGCAAATAACTTAAAAGTACAAGGTGAAACAAGTTAACACACTTTGCATCTGCAATATCTAAAATAATGTCTCTGTACGCTATTTAAATGTTTATTCAAGAAATAAACAGGAGGAATAAAACAGGAATACAAACATAAGGTAATTACATCAACTTACATCTATATTTATCTTCCAGGTGTGCTTTACAAAGGGATACAACACCAGTTTTGAAAGATAAGACACGGATCCTTCCTGTTCGACCCCTAATGGAAAAGAAACATTGGTTGATAATGCAATCCATTCATGTCATAATTTGTTTACGATAACCAAGTTCACTGCAGTACTGTAGTCTTTATAAATTAAATCTCACAGAGAACACTCAAGCTGGATGGTTATTAGTTAAGCTAGAAATGAAAAAAAATCACATTACTGTGGCTTCACAGGCACAGCTGAACTGGACTGTGCTGTTGTATCAATTCTACCAGAAACAGTCTCAACTGGAAATAATTACCCATCTCCTTTTTTTATGAAAAAAGTGAGTAAAGGGTCTTTACACTATGCTTATTTTAACAGGCTTCTCTATGAACTGCTGCTGAGTGATTCTCAGAGATGAGGTCCCTGACAGAACAACACACCAGCCCTTTTGCCAATGACAATATAGCTTTAGTTTCACCAGAAATCTGATGTAGCACTCGTTTTTAGAAAGTCTTTCTTACTGTCTGTCAGCCCTGCCCTGACTTGTCTGAAAAGGCAACAGCGAGCCAAGCATGAAAAAGCAGCCTCTGCCAGCAGTGTGCAGCGACAGAGACACTTGTAATATGCTCAGGTGAATGATAAAAGCTTGCCTAGAAATCATGGCAAGGCAGGCAGGCTGTACAGTTATGCCATTAACACCTTGGTGTGGTTTCTGCGCTCCTCCTCGCAGCACTCAAACCTCTCCTGTGCAGTGCCAAGGAGCTGGGACACTCCAATCAGCCCCTGCTGCCTGTCAGCCTCCCCCTCACGCTCACTCCTGCCTTGTAACGTGCCCACGCTACTACTTCTGCTTTTTAATATGACAGCGAGAACAACATCCTCCTCTGAGCTGCAGGCAACGCAGTGACAAACCTTCACATCTTCTCTCAGTCATCTGCTTTAACTCAATTTACTTCCAGTTGCTAGCTTCCCCTCCAGACTTTTGTTTCTGATAGCATTTCAAATATGTAACATCTATTGCAAATGAAGACTTACACAAAACAGGAAGCTAATGCCTAAACCAAACATTTTTGAAGCAGAGCCTTTTTAACAGCTTTGAAGCATCACCAGTAAGACCCCCACTGGGAATAAGATAAATCATGTAGAGGCAGGCCATGGTCATGCATAAGGCTGCACCCTAGGTAAAGATGCATGTGGTATTTTAAATCCTATGAAGGCGCTGAGGAGCCAGCAGTGCTCATTTACCCACACATCTCCCCTGCAAACCGTATAAAAAGTACAGACAGAAACCAGTGGACAGAGCCAAATTTAGAATCTGCAACTTTTTATTAAAGAATCTTGTGTTTTTCATCACGAATAAGCATTTGTAGTTTACCTATGCTTTCCATACTCTGGTCCTCTTACTCCTCTCCCTCAAATCTTTTCCAAATTAATTATCATCTGTGCCCTGAGAAACTCCTCCTGATGAATACCAGGCTCATGAAAATTATACAAGAGAAGAATATAGAATGATGATTGCTCTGCAAGGCAATTAAATTGAAACTTGTACGAATCATGAGTTGTTCAGTTCACTCTCCTCTCCTCCCAAGTCAAACCAATAATTTAGCATGCTACTGCAAATGAGCATGAGTGACTGATCAATTAAAACAAATCCGAAACGTGCAGGATTTGCAGAGCTGTACCCATAATTAGATCAGTCATTGACTGTGAATTTGATTAATATCTTTACAAACGACAGTTTTCAATTATAAGAAAAGTAAAGATTCAGTACATTTAATTAAATGTCTCCGGTAGCGCTGTGCACTTTGGTTGATCTCTGCCTATTAAGCTTACAATGAAAACTAAACACACGTAACCCCAAGGTCACCTCTCTTACCAATGTAATTCAAACTTGAATTTTGGGAAAATAGCTACAAGCTTTCCTCACACATAAAACACCTCTGTGTTTCATTGTGCTCTGCAATACGCAGTTCCCTAGCATACCTAGGGAATTGTCTAGAAGCAGATAATTATAATTTCTAATGTTGTACTTGCAGCACAGTGCACATAAAGAAAACCAGACTGGACATGACAAATCTAAACTGGACAGTTCAGCTTAGGACCAGCCTGTGGAATGACCTTTAGCTCCCTCTCTGCCTCTAATGTGACTGATACAGATTAATATCCATTAATATCCAGCATATCTCTTTTGTTTTCACTAACTGGGAGTCTTTTTCTGTATGTTATTTATGGTTGATGGTAACTAAGAACTCTGCTCTGTGAAAGCCAAAGCAGACTAAAGAAATAAAACCTGGCTCTTGAATGAATACAGCACCATTCCCTAGTACTGGTATGCTACAAGAAATATAATGTGATCTGGGTAGTCCACTTCACAGGATACTGCAGCTGCTGCAAAGGATGTCACAAACAACCGACTTATTGGAGGCGATCCTGCAGAAAGACAGGATCTGTACAAATCTCTACTTTTCTTTGCAGGTAATCACTGAAGCTTCACTGCTGTAATAAAGGGTGGATGGAAGAACAATGTTATGGCCCTTCAGTATGGTTCAAAGTGTCAATGGAAATACAGTAGTTGTCCCATGACCTTCCAATTCTATAGGCAAATGTTTATTCTGCCACCGTAATGAGCACGTCTGGTTGAGAGTGGCTGATAAAAATAAATACACAAATAAAATACTTCCACTGACTTTTTTAAAACAAAATTCAACAAATACAAATCTAATGGCTTATTCTTAAATGAGCTTACAAACATATGTTGGAATTTGCCTAGGCATTATGAGCAGCATCATTAACCCACTTAAAAGGAATACTCATAAATTTTCTTCAGGTATATTTAGTCTGTTGTATTTATACTTATGCTACACTTTTTAAAATTAAATTTTGAATTAAGTACTTCTCAAATCTTCTTACAGCTAAGGGTTGTAAGCACATTAGACAAGATAATGGACCTCTTCCATCTTTGAAAAAGAATGACAGATTGAAAGCTACAGAAAACTGACATATTTGAAAACGTTTAACATCCAGAGGTACAGACAGGCAAGAGTTTATATGGTGTTCATTCTGTTGCTTCTTGATAATTCTCTTGAACTTCTTTATCAAAATAAATTAAAAGACCAATTAAAGCCATGACTTACTGTGGACAGACACACAGTCACAGAATTGGTCTGAATGCAAAAATCTGCTTAAAAAGTTCTGTTTTCCAGCTCTCTCATTGCTTAGCTTAATAAATCTAGGATTGTAAGCCTAACCAAGGGCTGTACAGATTCAGCTAAATGCAGCCATTAAACCATTAGGTTTATTAAACTTTCACTTCAACTCCTCTTTTTTTCAGCTCCAAGCCACCCATGCTGTAATGAGGCAGACAGCTCGTTACACCTTCCCCCTCCCCTTCTGCTACTGGGAAAGCTCCTGGAGCTTTCCCATGTCCTGAGCCCCCCATACATACGTGTCGTAGACATTCAGAAGCCAGTTGAGGCACATGTCCACGCAAAGGGGAACGTTGACCAGGTTATTGTGCTCTTGCTCCAGTCGATCATAAATGGTAGTCAGGCAGTTAATGATCTGCAGAATATCCATTGGCTGGTCGTTTTGTTTGAGGTTGTGCTGGTCCAAGGCATCACATGCAGCAGACAGACTCAGGAGATCCACTGTTGGAATAAAAAAATACACCACCATAGAGACTGAAGAGAAACGTAAAATGTCTTCTCAAAGTCACGTGCAAGACTGGTTTCAGGACTCCTACAGATGCACTGTTATTCAACTGTGGCCTTAGAAACCAGTGTGTATCTATCTGTTCCATTCTTAGCTGTAAAGTACTTATTATGCTCTTTGGTCCTATGGAAATATTACACATAAATTACTATGCAAGTAAAAATTACGTATTTCACACTTTATGTTCCTACAGATACGCTAATATTTGATTACTGCATTCACCAGATGTGCTGTCACCACAGCACAGGTCATCAGCTTTCCTGAGATGTGTTGCCCCATTTCCTAGAGAAGTCAAGCAATCTTAACCAAACCAAACTCCACAAGGAATATGCAAACAAATCAGAACTGAACTGTGATTAACCTCTCTGTTACTTTTTCGCTAGTGAGGACAGGGAAGAGAAGGTTCTGGAAACACTAAATGGCCTATTTCAACATTTATTAATTAAATGTAGCAATTTTTATCTCTGAAGAGCATGTATATTTATAAAGACCTCTATGGCATTATAGAATAAGACATGTTTAAACTTATCAGTCAACATGCAACAGAGCTTTTTGTCACAGACACTTAAAATTTGATTTTGTTCTAATTTAAGTCAGTTGCATTTTGAAATTTGAATGTCCAGGGCAAAACTGAACTTCCCTTTCTCAGCTCAGCCTCTGCAAACTAGTATCACCAAGCAGCATCACACTTAGGGGGACATGAAATTATGGGATGTTGGTTTATGAAGTAAGGCAGGAATAAGAACAAAAGGAATCAGAAAAATGAGATGCTTGATGACGACCTTCCGGCTGCCACAGGAAAACCCTTTGTATCTCCTTGCAGTGAATTTCCAGGGTGTGAGCAATGGGGATGTTAAAGTGCAGATGCTGTTAATCCTGCTCATGCCAGGAGCAGTCACAAAGTGCAGCACAATGCAGTATGGCCCAAGGGAGTAGCATCTGGTCCAAAATGAACTGCCCAAAATCATCCAGGAAATTCTTCACAAAACTGGAAAATGAACTGACTCAACTGCAAGACCAGTTTTTCTCTCACTGGAATAAAAAATGTGCTTTCTTGAGTTCTGGTAAGCAACATCTCTTCATAACGTCAAAAAACCTCCATGATGTGCAGAGGCTAAATGCAGAACACCATACAAGAATTTTTTTAGAACTTGATCCTGTTTAAGGGCCCATTTGGCAAATTCGCACTTGAGTATCCTATTTCATCCAGGATGAAACTTCCCCTTTGATGTCCTAGTGGGAGATGAGAAATACTTTAATGGCCCACAGGGTGGCTTCACAATGCTGCTTGGACAGTACGCTGGGATTTAAATAATTGCTAGAAGAATTCCAAGAGGATACATTTCATTGGAAATCAATAGCGACTTCTGCTACTAAATCCCTTATGCACTTCTGAAAATTTAATCCTCTGGGCCTAACATACCTAGTTCTAGAGTGATTAAGGAAACCTTGGAACGCTCTCCCTATTGTTACACGAAGAAATTTAACTTTGACTCTATGATTTTGTGCAGGGTTTTACTGGAGTTTTAGTTTTTTTCACATTAGCATACAGACATTTATTAAAATAAAATATTTTGGAATATTATATTTAACCTACTAGCATAAAAAATATAGCTATTTTAATGTCAGTTATATACTGCAAAAGCATTGGACCCATTCCTGAGCGTCTCAGAAAGATGCTTTTCTTCTAAGAATTCATTAGTCAAACTGAAAATAGAGCACAGCCCTCCCAACACCTATAACTCCGAGCTTTAAGCTGAACTCTCAGTTCCTTTGAGACTACGAATCAACGGTAATTAAATGAACCCCTCAGGCATCTGAGTGGCAGCATAATTATATATGCAGCTACTGCTAAACATGGGTCATTCCACGTTGTGAAAGCTCTTCCCGTTAATAAGCAGCATATTCTGAAAAGCCTTTCAGCCAACTCTTCATCAACCTCCTGTCCTATCCCCAAGTCTGTAACACATGATCATCTCCTGACAACCAAAAACCGCTTGCTAACGTGTTCTGCTTTAGGGAACCTCTTTTTGTGGGTAAAAGTAAGGCTCTGGCCTTCATCACATTAAGATCCTCCTTCATCTTTCCCACCATGACTTAAGAAATGTGTGCGTGGGGTCCTCTCCCAGAACATGGAACTGTGTATTTCTTTCCCAAAAGCAGATATGGAGGCCCCCACGAATGACCAACTTTCACAAGACAAGCTCCACAGTCAGATATGTATTGAAGAGCTGAGTATTTGGCACCATGCAGTGATTTGAAAAGCTTTAATTAAAATAAACCACACCATTTTATGCTTTGCATTTCTTTTGGATTCTCTGCCACTCTTTTACACTTTTCTATTTAAAATTCCAAAACTGACTCCAAAATCTGTGTGAGCAGTGGCTTCTAGATTATTTTGAAGCCTAAGTCATTTATATAAATATTTCTTTGGCCTCTAAGGCAATAGAGAAAATGTTTTTAACTAGACACTGCCAGATTGCAGGAAAAGTATAAAAGACAACATGGAATAAGTAACCAGTTGAAGGACAAAAGTGACAATTAACAGGCAGGAGAAAGTACACTCTAGAGGTCACAAACTGAACTTAGGAAAAACTCAACATATGGCTGGTAATAAAAAGTATAAACGGTCCTCCCAGAATGCAAGATCATCTCCTCTGTAACCTGCTGCTGTTGGCTGACACATTAAAAAAATGTATTTAATCTAGTCTGCGTAAAATTAAAGGAAAAAAGACTCCTAAGAGAAGTTCTTGAATATTTTCTTTTGCCACATTTCCAAGAAAAGTTTGTGAATACATCTCATTTTATTGACATCACAATGTTCTGATGTGGTTTGCACTTGAAGATCAGATCTTTAAAAGTAGCAAAACAAGAAAGTCATCATGCTTTGATGTGATTATCAAAGGAAACTGTACATTTAAAAAAACGTGGTGCAGTAGTTACACGTGGCATGCTCACAATAATTTTGAAGGCTGAAATGCTAGAGCCACACACTAGATAACACAATACATAAGCACTTATTTGTTAAGGATTGCTATTTTCCATGTCTTTCTTTAGGTTTAATATCCTTGTGTCTTAATATTCATTGGGCTGATTCATGAACCGAAAAGAACTGAGTTTAAGTACAGCTCCCTTTTAAAGCGTTTCTATTCTTGCCACTGAGAAATAGGCTGTACCTTTACTTCTGCAGGCCTTCTATTACACACAGATTTTTAGAGTACCCTCAGTAGAGAAAATTGCTGTTTTCTATGAAGTTTGCAGAAAAGAAGATATATAGAGATATATATATAGAGATATCTATCTATCTATCTATCTATCTATATCTATATATCTAAAAACTCCTGCAATTTAAAAAAAAAAAAATGAAAAGGAAGAGCTGAATGCAGCACCTACTGCAAGTGGGACTTTGGCTTTGCGTAGGAGCCCTGAAACCCAGCATTGTGCTCTAATTCTACTATTGCCAAAATGCGGAAAAAGAATTTTGTAACGAGTTGAGGTTTTTAAAAAAATCTAATTAAACTGAGTTCACGAGCGACACTGAAATGATAGAATACACAAATACAACGATGGTGTCTCCAGGCAAAAATATTTGTAAGAACAAAGCCTGCTAACCAAATTCCTTAAATACTTCTCCTTAGATACAAGTACGAAGAATGTGCTAGAGTAATCAGTGTAAGCGCCACTGCATGTCTCTGAGAGTATCAATTCTCTGGAAATTTACCTAAATGTAACCTCAAGAGATGAAATTACTTCAGCTTGCTCAGCTGGACAGGGGAGGGAAAATACACTGAAAAGCTCATGGGTCAAGATAAGGACAGGGAGATATCACTCATGAGTTACTGTCACAGGCAAAACAGACCCGACTTGGGAGAATCAACTGAATTTATTACCAGTCAAATCAGAGGAGGATAACTAGTAATAAATCTTAAAACACATCCCCCAGCCCCTCCCTTCTTCTCAGGGTCATCTTCACTCCCAAATTCTCTACCTCCTCCCCTGCAGCAGCAGCAGGGGAATGGGGGCTGTAGTCAGTTCATCACATGTTGTTTCTGCTGCTGCTTCCTCCGCAGTGGGAGGATTCCTCACATCTTCCCCTGCTTCACTGTGCAGTCTCCCACGGGAGACAGTCCTCTACAAACTGCTCCAATGCAAGTTCTTCCCACTGGCTACAGTTCTTCACAAACTGCTCCAGAGTGGGTCCCTCCCACAGGATGCTGTCCTTCAGGAACAGACAGTGCTGCCAGCAAACCTGCTCCAGCGTGGGCACCTCTCCAAGAGTTCACAATTCCTGCCATGAGCCTGCTCTGGTGTGGGCTTCACATGGGTCACATCCTCCTTCAGGCACCCACCTGCTCTGGCATGGGGTCCTCCACAGGCTGCAGGTGGATATTTGCTCCACTGTGGAGCTCTGTGGGCAGCAGGGGCACAGCTTCCTCACCATGGTCTTCTCCATATGCTGCAGAGGAATCTCAGCTCTGGCACCCAGAGCATCTCCTCCCCCTCCTTCTGCACTGACCCTGGTATCAGCAGTGTTGTTTCTCTCACATATTTTCCCCTCCTCTTTCCCAGCTGCTGTTGTGCAGCAGATTTTCTCCCGCACCCTTCTCAACTGCATTATCCCACAGGCAGTACCACTGCCACTGATGGGCTTGGCCTTGGCCAGCAGCAGGTCTGTCTCGGAGCTGGCTGGCATTGGCTCTGTCAGACATGGGGTAAACGTCTAGCAGCTTCTTAGAGAAACCACCCCTGGAGACACCCGCTACCAAAACCTGGCCATGCAAACCCGACACAAAAGTCCAAGATGAGTCCAGAATTATTTAATGGTAGGAATCAGTTACTGAAAAACACCTGAAGGACCACTGAGTCATCAGTCACAGCCAGCAAAGGTTTGTGAGGGGAAAGTCCTGCTTAATATATTTAATTTCCTTTTATAACATAGTAACCCAGCTAGCTGACCAAGGGAAGCCAGTTCACGTGATTGTTTTGGATTTCGGTAAAGCTTTCAATACTGTCTCTCACAGGATCTTTCTGGACAAAATGTCCAGCCCACAGCTGGATAAACACATCATGTGATGGGTGAGCAGCTGACTCACAGATGGGGCACAAAGGGTTACAGTGAATGGGGTGACATCAGACTGGTGACCTGTCACTAGGGGGGCTCCACAGGGCTCCATCCTCAGCTGTGTGCTTCTCAACATCTTCTTAAAGGACTTAACACAGGACTGCAAGTGATCCTGAGCAAATTTGCAGGTGATAAGAGACTGGGAGCTATTGACTCCCTTGAAGGCAGGGAGATGTCAACAAATTAGAGGCCTGGGCAGTCACCAACCATGTGAAATTCAACAAGGGAAAGTGCTGGATTCTGCACCTGGGATAGTGCAGCCCTGGATGTATGGACAGACTGGGGAATGAGAGGCTGGAAAGCAGTGCCAGGGAAAGGAACTTGTGGGTCCTGGTTGATGGAAAGTTGAACATGAGTCAGCAGTGCCCTGGCAGCCAGGATGGACACCCCCATCCTGGGGCATCAGGCACAGCATCGCCAGCTGGGCAAGGGAGGGATTGTCCTGCTCTGCTCTGCACTGGGGTGGCCTCTCCTTGAGTGCTGGGGCAGTTTTGGGCACCACAATATAAAAAAGACATTAAGTTGTTAAAGAACATCCAAAGGAGGGCAGTAAGGATGGTGAAGGGCCTTGAGGAGAAGCTGTGTGAGGAGAGACTGAGAGCACTTGGTCTGTTCACCCTGGAGGAGACTGAGGGGTGACCTCACTGCAGTTACAACTTCCCCGTGAAGGGAAGAGGAGGGGCAGGCACTGATCTCTTCCTGAGGTGTCCTGCCCAGGACCAGGAGTTGGACTTGAATGATACTTTTGAGTTCCTTCCAACTCAAAATATTCTATGATTCTAATACAGATAAAATGAGATGCAAGGTTTTGCACTTTCAGTCATAAAAACCTGTTACAAGTTACACTTATGCACTGCCAGCTAGTTAATTCCAAGAAGTCTGCTTCCTTCAGTGCTGCATTGATTATGAATACTTTTCACCGCAAATCACTCCAGTTTCTTTATATCACATTTCCACAGTGAGTGTGGCAAAAGTGCTGTACCATGGAGAGATGTTTATATTTCTAATCATCATAATTCCTTCTCTGTCACTGCACTCATGTTGAAATCTTTCATTATGTTACAAGACTTTTCACTTATTATTTTTCCCTTTTTTTTCCTATTTTTAATACATTCAGAAATTAAGTCTGCACACTTTACCGGAATTCACCCATGCTTATAAGCCTAAAAGTAAACACGCTCAAAAATACCGAGGTTTGACACAGCTCCAGAAAGCATGTGAGCACAAATCCAACTTGAGATAAATCAACAGTTGAGACATTTGCAACTGTGTCAGAAATTTAACCCTGTAATTAAATGCCAAATAGTGAATGTTAAAATATTTTAATAATCCTCCCAACTGGACTGCCTAATAAACTACTTGCTTTTGTAACTAGCTGGCCTATCAAGAAAACTCTGAGCGAATTATTTAGCTATCAAGCTACAATAAGCTGAAAAGGAAATGTAATTCCAGTGAAAAGTAGAATAACATACAGCAGTTGGGAGAATTAAAATGTTCGAACATGCACACCATTAATGTACAGCTGATGAGAGACTTCTCAACACAACTGAAAACTGGGGAAAAAATGAAGCTAAATGTTTATTGTGATGATCTCATTTAAAAGGCAATAACCCCTCAGGGTTCAAGATTCAACAAACCATTAGCAACTCCAGCTCTAAAGTGATTATTTCACCCAAGCTCTCATTGCTCCTACCACACCACAGCTGTGTTCCTTTTGGCTGTAAAGCTGCGGCTGACACAGGACATGGCACAGTGACATGGCACAGGATAGGGCACAGTGAAAATACCTGGCTAAAGAGTGTAAAGATAAGAAACATGTACGGTATATGTACAGTTTTATTATTGAACTGCTGCTCTGCTTTACAAGGGACAGATCTGCACACCACCCAGCACTGTGGTTTTGTAATGATCACGCAAACATGTGGCAGCAGAAGGCTCTTCAGGTGAGAGGTTTTCATGTACCAGGCTGAGCTGGGGTATGTGTGGGAGTGTTTTTCTGCTTCTGAAAGCTGTGAATAAACTTGTGTGTTGGTCACGGAGCCTTCCCGGCAGCGGGCGAGGCACAGGCAGGTACTTACGGCAGAGAGCTTTCTGCAGCCTGCGGAGTTTCATGGCAGTCCTGTACGCCGAGAATCTGACGTTGTTCAAATCAGCTGCAGGGAGGCAATATTAGAACAAAAGATCAGCTTTACACATTAGAAATAACCAGACTCACAAAGACATTGTTATGTTGAACTACAAGATTATACCTGTTGGTTAAAAGAGCAGAGGGGGAAAAAAATTTGTTGGAAATTTCACTGAGCTAAAACTGTCAAATCTTGACAATCAACCATCCAAAAAAACCCCACTAAGTCCTAAAGTGTTACTTCCTTTTGTTCAAAGGCACTGAACTAAAGAGCACTTGAAAGGACAACACCAGTGACTGCAGCAGTGTGTCTGAAAATACTGCTTTTCACACTGAAGGTACTGTGAGAGAGGTAAGACCCTGAAACTCTTCCTTGCTCGCCTTATGCACCAGCCAGGCTGTATGCAGGCAGCCCTGAGGGAAGAGCTCTGCCCAGGAAAAAACAGGTGACTCTCAGCTACTGCTAAAACAAAAAACTTATTTAAAAAATCCAATTAAACTTCTGTGCTTTCCATCTAAGCAGGCCCCAGCCATGCCCAGAGATGTAGAGCCTTTCTGGAGAGAAACCAGCTCACCCAGCCAGGTGAGTTCCCAGGTCCCCACCTGCACAATGGCAGGGAGCCAGTGGCTCTGGCAATGTGATGGGGTATGGCACCCCGTTGGAAACACATTGTCTGGCTCAACTTTTGCTAGAGCTGTCCTCATATGTTTAACAAAATAAGGACATCAGCACAAGTCCCCACTGAATAGTTTAACCGTGGCTTGCAAAAATGCCTGGGACACTGTGGGGACAAAGACACACCAGACCAGAGCACAGAAGCTGGCTCCCAAGGGGCACTGCCAGCAGCTGCACTGGGAACTGAGGAGTGTGGCAGGGGACACACCCATATGCTACAGGGCAGCCACCCCACCAATGAAAAAACAGATGCATGCTCTTGGCCCTGTCACCTACACAGCTAATTCCTGGGCACAGACACTCCTGTGCAGCCTAAGGATCATTCCCAAGAGATTGCTTGGCATATTGCAACTTAAAGGTTCTCCAGAACAGAAATACACTGCTTGTGCCAGCCAGTTTCAGCACCTGACAACACTGCGGAATGCATTTAATTTACTGATGAAACTCATGGAGTCTAAGGAATTACTGATGGGAAAGTGTTTAGAAAATGTAAACTACGATCTAAATATAAAAACATTAGGGGAAAAAATGTAGTGGCTCAAAATAAAGGTCTCTTTAGCTCAATAAGCTTCCTCCAAGCCTGACAGACTGTTAGAGAAAGAATATGATGAAAAACAGGGAAAGACAAAACATTTCCTTGCTGGCATATGAGCTAAGGTGCTGTAAAGCTGTTTGAAATGTGGTAACTTGGGTGTAACTATCCCAACATCATTTATAATGCTGTACAGGTATAGGTAGCAGAGGGAATATAGTCTCAATTACATTAATTTTAATTAAGCTGTTCTGAATGAATAATATGAGGTATGATAATTCAGTAGTTTTGTATACCTTAACCAAAGCTGTGGAATGTTTCTGAAACATGTCTTAGAGCAAGAAAGAAAGTTTCAGATTTGTATATAATTTCTTTTTCTTTGCATAAGATGCAACTGCCCATTTTCAATGGGCACTTCTGTGTATTGCTCCTGCCAGCTCTGTCTCTCACAATCATCCCGACAGGTCCTTTATTATGTGGTGTAGAATACAGTGAGAAGTTTAAATAAAGCGACTTAATTTGTCTTAAATGGAAATTAATAAAGCCGTCTCTCACAAACACACCATGAATTCAATTACATTTTGTACCCTTGTTGCAAATCTGTATTTGAATTCTGTAATAGAATATTATGGCTAGCATTTCACAAAATGAAGAAGCCTTTCTTGAATTCTTCCTGAGTGTTCTGAAAAAAGCTTATCTATTTATTATTTACATTTTCAGAAATGTGAGTAAATATATATGCATATTTCAGGCCTCAATCAAGGCAGAAAATACAATCTGTGAAGACATTTAATCCTGGAAGTGCTACAGTTTACATCTATTTTCCAGTACATGTAATACATACTGAATTTATCATCAACCTTAACGACATTGCTGCCAAGAAGCACCTGCTCTAAATGATGAAGCAGCAATGTCAGGTGCTCATTTTGGAGCCCTCATCTCAGGTTTTGGGAAGGTAGTAGCACTGCTGCTCATTTGGCTCTGCAAGCCAAGGCTAAGCCATTGCACACCTCCACTGCCACCTTCACCGCTGCCACCAGGAGTAGCCCGCACCCAGTAACTGTCCCTGTGCCAACTGCTCACTTCTGTCTTCCTTATGCCACCACCTTCATGCTCCTGATGGGAAGCTGTCCTACCAGATGGTGACGGTCACTTAAAGTCACTGGATCTTAAAGATTTCACTTTTCTCCTCCCTATGCCTATGAAATTGCCAGTGGTGTCTTTCCTCCCCTGGGGCTACTGCTGGAACAAACGTATTGATCTGTGTAGCAACGAAAAGGGGCCCAGCTGCCTCCTAACTGGGTTCAAAACATTTCCCTTGCTGGATGAGACCCCGTTTAAATGAACCACAGAACACAAGACTGCCAGGGAATGAGTCTCAGCCCCTGGGCTTGGGAGCACCAGACATAAAGACACCTCTCACAGTGAGTGGAGGGACCTTGAGTGAGGAGCACAGAAGCACTGCCTGGTCACAAGCCAGCTGCTCCTGCTGGGAACAGGCAGAGGAGGGAGGAAGGAGGCTCAAGCAGCAGCAACTTTCCAAAAGCCTATGGAAACACCAGTAGTTCCTACCTCTCTGTGTTGTGAAATTGTTTTTGGTTTTTTTCCTTCCTGTGTCCTAAGGGATAAAAAGTTGTTGCTTTCTCCACCCCCACACAGCCCACTAAAAGAGTCAGGACCTATTAAGCCTTGATTCCAAAGCTTTTATCATTTTGGAGCAGGTTGAGGAGCTCAGTGCACACCAGTTTTCGTTCAGCCCTTTCCTCCCACTCCTAGAAAGGATGCACCACCTCATCCTTCAAACGGGGTGGTCAGGGGCCCTTGCTGTATTGTGAAACTTTTGCGAGTTGTTAACAATACTCCCTCTTCTTGCTCAGAAGGCAACTTTCAAGCTTTGAACAAAAAAACATAAATGCCCGAGAGCACAGTCTGTTTATGGTCTGAAACAACGATGCAGTGGAAGAGGTCACCTGGCCCCTGGAAAGGAACAGACAGAAGAAAGGATCACGAGGGAGTACTTGGTGACATATTTACGTCCCAGAGCAAAGAGAAATCATGATTTTTTCCATCACTCAGCCATGAATGACCTCTCTGTTCAAGTGAATGTATATCCTTCTCTATATAATAACATGATAACTGTGAACAAGAACTAGTGCTTTTATTACAAATGCAGCTTCAATGAAGGGTACTTCAGACTGCTGATAGGAGTAACTCAAATCAGAAATACTGTGGCAAGATTAATAAGATAATTAAATTCTAACATTTTCTGCATAATTCTGCATGTTGAGAGAAATCTCAAAACATAAGGGCTATGTTCTATTTCTACAGTATTCTAGAAACACCTGCAATTACACACAGCAGATCCTTTTGCTAGTGGATAATCAGGCAAAAAACCCACTCATTTGAGAAGTCGTCAGTGATTCAAACCACCTGCTGGAATGTCCCACTGACTACTGACACAGTAACAATAAATAAAATCTTGTCATTTGGGTTTTTTTTTTAAATCCTCCCTTGCTAAATTTCAGATTTTACATTGGGACATGCGTAGGATTTTAAGAGGAAAAACATACTCTCATATTCTTGAGTACTTACTGCATAAAATAGCTTGTAAAATAACTACAAGCAATAAAAAAATTAAAATCAGTTTTTTTAAAATAACCTATTTAAGAAGAGGTTTAGATTTCAGCATAAGGGTGTACTTGCTTTTATTCTTAAGGAGTCACATCTATAACCCAGACAACAGGTTTTAAGTAAGGTGTTACAATTGAACTGCTTTTCATGGTGGGTCTTAAACAGACTGACACCCCCCCCCCCCGCAGCTGCTGGATCTGCTGAGCGTGCTGAGTGACTGGGAGGTTCCATTTGGTATCGTCCTATCCTATATGACAGGCTCATCTCACTGAGAGTTTAAAAGCACTGGGATGGGCCAGGCTACCTCCCACCAAAGGTTGTTCATATCATTTATCTCTATCCAAATGTAATCTGAAGGCATCTCATAAAGTCCTTTCTACCCGGAAACTACCTTTTTTCCTTACTTTAAAAAGGGGGTGTCTTGTTTACATTATTGTGAATACTATTATAATTGCTTTTTTAATTAGTGAGGGCAAAACACACACATTTCACTTGGTCCTATGGACAGCAATTATCTCAATGTCTGGACATCATCTAACTGAAATGAGCAGCTTGCATGCTTCAGGTGATATGAGTAAAATTTAGCAAATTAACAACTTCATTCTTTTAAAGAAATTAGATGTCATCAGGTCAAATGCTCACCTTCATTTGATAAGATTTACAGAGTTCTGAGAGGTTTTTTACCCTCAGGTGCAAGGACAGAAAATGTGAACCTAGAGTGATATACCTCAAAACCTGAAAGCCTGACTCAGCCACATGTGTGACATTGCTCATAGAGTGCTCATAAATACACTGCCTGGGGATAACCTGTTTTGGGAATTACAATGCCTACCTAACAGCTGTTAAAAACTGTTTACTGGACAGTCCTGACTAGACCATAATTCCTCTATAGCCACTAAGCTTTCCATGTTTCATCAGACATTAGCGGCACTCTTGCCTTTTCAAGAAGCTTCAGCTCACGTTGTTTCAATACAGCTGAGATTCCCTGTCCGGCTGGTAGGAATGCTGGGCTCCTCTTGCTGCCCAAAACCTGTAAATAAATCTTCTAATGTGCCCTACAGTGACATATATTGCCTCTTCCGGAATTGTAATTTTAAAATGCAAATGAGACAAATGCACAAAGGAAAGAAATTAACCAAGTAACACTGTTTAATATGAGCTGAGTCTCAGCCATTGACTTTTATTATAACAATAATTAATGCTATCATCTACACTGCTTTGGTAATAAATAACAGTAAACTGTTATTATATGTACAGCTTAACCACTCTCCATGAAACGACCCAGCATGTTGTATTAGGCCTGTCCAACTGAGTGAAAAAGCCAACAGTGTCTCTGCAAATTACCAAGTGGGAGGTACCCAGGGCACCACAATGCTACTGATTGCATCTAGACCCAGTGGCTGAACACCAGAGCATGTGCCAGCATCCCTGTAATCAGACCAACTGACATGACCTTTGGAAGTTTCAGCATGCAATGTCTTTTCTTCAGCCTGCAAACCTAAAGATTCAGGAAATTATATGATGTACACCTAGTACATCCCATTATGGAACTGGGATATGAGTGGAGTTTGCAGTCAGAAAGTTCAGAAACCTTTTACGTACTCTGGGTGAGAAGCAGTCATACTGGTAAATCCTAAAAGAAATAACAAGCAACCTAAGAAAATAATAATAAAAGGTGTCCATTTGCAAACCAAGAGTGCAATTACCTTAAGCAAAATGTTCCCATACTGGTCATCTATTCTGTAACAGAACAGCCCTTCATTCTCTCTAGAACAGCCTCCTTCACGCTAATATACCTGTGCTTTCATTTACAAGGGATGCCAGGTTAACTGCTCCCTGTAAGTTCTACCTCTCTGCCACAGCCACATTTACTGTCTGTCAGGTGTGTGCTGCACAGGATGCAATCACAGTTAGAAAGATGACCTCCTCTAGACTGACTACTGTCCAAGGCTGACTGAACCCAAGCAAACCTATTTTCTGAAACAGGCTTGAAAAGGACATTAGTGAATAAGCAACCTTTAAAGAGAGGCTATATGGATCATCTCACTGGATTGCAGTAGAAATCAAACTACTGATGCATGCCATAGGCGTGGGTCTTACTGGTACGAACATGGAAAACAATTAGCTGAATATGAATAAAACTTCATAATAAATAGACGGTTTAGTAGTTGCTAATACAAACTGTAATGGCAGCCAGGGGCAGTTTAGTCTGCAGCATTTCAGAGGGACAAATCAACATACACAAACCAAAGAGGATGAAGTTAGTCAGCCTTGGTCACTGGGAGTTAGAAGTACACATTGCTGCACAAGAGAAACCAGCCACAAGACCAACACAGCAGCTGCTGCTGAAAGCTCAGAGAAGGCTCAGAGGTGCCTTCCAGCATTCTCCCACCTTGTGTTAAGCAACTCTGACATTTCTTTCATGTAATCCATAGAGAACTGCCCCCCATCCCTCTAAATTAAATGGAGAGCTGTCACCAGTGCACTGCAGTCTGCAAGGATGAGGATGGTTTTCACCCTCTTGTCTTGCCTTGGAGAATTAGGATTGATAAACAACATGTCTGACTGCACCCTACTACTGCAATTACTGTACATGGTGACACTAATGCACCTTGAAGACACTTGTACTGACATGACATGACATGGGAAGGCAGGAGGAGGGGGACACTAACAGTATGGCACAACAAGCCAAGTCCTCCTGGGCCATCATAGCAAAGGTTGGAGTCATTTTCAGCTTAAAGGCAAAATACTAGTATTCAGAGCTAAGCTGCCTGACATTAAATACTCACTCTCAGAAGATAATCTGAAAAAATTGAGCAAACTCAGACCACTTTATGATTCCTGCTCTTCCTGTCTCTCCCATCATGCAAAGGTCCTTGGTCTCCAAGACAGTGAAACAACACAAATTCTCTTTTCAGTGATGCCCTGGAGTCATCATGAAGGATGAAAAAAATTTGTAAGGGGGATGTAAAAGAGCAGTGTAAAAACAGCAGATCTGCTGCAGAGGAACTGCTTTTGGAAAGAAAAGCAGCTGGAGCAGTTTTGGTACTTTGAAGTCTTTCAGAAGGAAGTTAGAAGAAAATAGGAGTGGTTCATAATGGTGTAAATACAAACCAGGGGATGTCTGTCAGCCTCTGATCCTTTGAAGCTCACATATCATAGTTTTTACTACCGTTCCTATTTCAGCATTTATTTATTCTCTATGTTCTTAACTTACATGATTCCTTTTTTTATTTAATCTGTACCAACATCTACTACCTGTTGCCACTTCAACTAAACGTTAAATAACAATTATGTCATTCAATATAGACAGATTATGTAACTTTAAGTAGCCATAACTTTAAAAGAAGAGTAAAAATTGCTCAACTTGAGTAAATTTTTGATTAAAACTGATAAAATGCTACATTGTTTAAATAATAAAGAGGAGTCAGGAACAAGCATCTTAGTATCTTTAAAAGAAAATCTCTGTTAGAAAGAACCACCAGTTGGAAATTTTTTGATACACATATATAATTTCAAATCCAATATTTAACAAGTCTCTTAATAACCAGCTATGTTTCAGCAAATGAGCTCCAAGAGAATTTGAGGATACTTCCTTCATAGGCAGATTATTGTATAATTTCTTCCAGTAGCTTCTTCCTGCTGTCTCTGATGCAGTCCCAATTGAAGAGGTTACAGGACTTCCTTGACCAACAACCTGATCAGGCAAAAGCGTGCACAGCACATTGCTATCTTCTTTTATTAGGACCAAATAATGCTCCCAAGTAATTTAGCTTCATTTTTATTAATACCCAGATCTCTAAAGACAGAAAAATGAACCAATATATCTCACACTTGAAATTAATCTATTTTAGCAAAAATGTAATGCAACAATCTGTAGGTGTGTGAATTGGATATGTGAAGATTAATATTACTCTTCTTTCTTAGAAAAGTGTCTCTTGCATCTCAGAGGCAGGTAAGAGATGTTACCTTGTGCCAGGATTCACCTACCTCATCCACTTAAATTAAGCTTTTGGAATTTGTAAGAATTTAAA
Source organism: Corvus moneduloides (assembly GCF_009650955.1). Lineage (NCBI taxonomy): Eukaryota > Metazoa > Chordata > Aves > Passeriformes > Corvidae > Corvus > Corvus moneduloides. The sequence continues at coordinate 112,949,658 of NC_045477.1, forward strand.
TTAGACATAAGCATCCTGCAGCAGATTATGATTGTCAGAGACTGAAATATTATAATTTATGACTTAAACATTTTCTTGAAGGACTTTTAAAACTGTATTACAAAAGCTGCAGAGAAGACTACCACACCCTGAATGGACTGAGGCCTGACACTGCTTGCTGATGAAGATAAGATAAAGTAACAAACTCAGGACATTCACAAAGCACAAGCTTGACACCTCCAAGGTGGAGACCACAGCCCCAGGGCTATCAGCTGCCAGGCTTGCACAGACCCTCAAACCAAAGGGTGGAGGGAGGAGACGCTCTGGCTATCTTGGAAAAGCCTGTGGTGAGAGGAGCAGTGACTGCCCATCCTCCCCTGTGCAGAGGAGCCCAGCTGAGGGGTCCTCACCGGGGGGGGGAAGCTTATCCACAGCAGAAGGGGGTGACATGGCCCATCACAGAGGCCCCCCTCAAAGGGGTCCCCAGACCCTGCACCAGAGCACCAGAGATGGTGCAACAGACCCTCAGTGTTGCAGGGGACAGTGTCAAGCCGGCCCCTGCAAGGGAGACACGTGGGCGTTCCCACCTGGCCCACAGCGTGTATTAATCCACGGGATTCTGCACTCTTTGGCGTGTGGCGGCGTGGCCACGGCAGCGATGGGGGACCCTCACCACCAGCAGATCAGATGGAGGGGAGCAACGAGACATCATTGGGACCCTTGGATGGGTGCTATGCTTCCACCTAACCCCTGTCACCTCTCCCTGGCCCCCAAACCCCCCCCCCACACTTCTTTTTTCCATTTCTTTCTTTCTTTTCTCTTCTCTTTGCTTCGTTTACTATTAAATAGAATACATAAATTTTTTGGCAACAACATCTAACCTCGTTTGGTTTTAATCTCGTTTGTGGGAACATTTTGAACCTCCTAAGTTCTTTCTGGTTTATGCTCAGAGACTTAGCTTGCTTTGCTTTTCTGAGTTTAAACCAGATCATAACAATGATACACCAGCATACATAGAGAGCTACATCGCATAGCACAATTATTCCATGCTGGCTAAGTGTAGGAGTTGGAAAATGGAAATTAAAACTCTTGACAGCATTGATGTATTTGGTCTCACTTTTTTACATTTACCCGGTTGCCAAATTCATGCTTTCTACCAGATTTTTAAAAAGGCATACATACTAACCTCTTTACTAGCTTCTTTATATGAATTAGAAACGAAATTTGGATCCTAATGTGGGGTAAAATAATAGGATCTAATGAGTATGCAATACAAAATCTACTTTAATAACATCTTCTTGGATAATATATTACTGAACAGTCTGAAAAGACTTCAAACATCCCATTATTACCATTTTGACCTGAGGCAAAGCAAAGCACTGAAAATACATCAAGGGTTCTGTTCAAGACTAAACGGGTTATACTTGTATTATGCAGTTTGTGTGAGAGTTCGGCAACGGTGATTACACCCAGTTCAAAAATAAAATAATTCTGTAGGTTATTCAGTAGCACTTTCATCAAAGCTTCACCCATGTGGCAGTAGACAAAGAGTCACCTTGTCTAGTCTCTTTTGTACACATATATCAACACCTCAGTTTACTCATAAAAATACGTATTATGCATACTTTGCAAAAATCAGTGTCGCTTTCACATTAATGAGTGTTTGGTCTCAACTCTAAAAGAAATAAAACCATCCAGATAGAGGACTGCTTTTTTGGACATTTCTTGCTCCTGAAAAGGAAAATAGCAGGAGAAAAAGAAAGTTCACAAGTAAGTAAGAAACAAAATCTGCCTGAACATGTTCCTTCTTTATGCAGTAAAAAACAAGGCTATCTTAAACTCCTGACATTTGGGTGATACTCACAGTGATAAACCTCAGTTAAACTAAATGCAAACTGACTTCGGCAGTCACACATCTTCTGACTGCTGACCTGAATCTATCAGGACACTTTTCTCCCTTATTACCTTTTCACTTCTTGGTATTTAAGAGTACTCTGGCTGAAAGAGGGAACTAGCAGAAGAAAAGCAGTTGCAACAGGACTTCAGGTCTGACCAACAACAGTATCAGCAATACCACGCAATCTGTGGATCAAAGGTGGCTGCAGAGTCAGAGTGCAGTTCAATTAACAGGCAACTGTTTGAAGACCTGTTTGAAGGGATGTCTGCATGTGCAATTACCGTTTGTTCTGAAACTTTTAAACCACTCACTTTTAGAGTAGAAATATGAAGGAGACAGGGCAATACGTTATAATTAAATGACAAGTCAATACCTGTCTGCTTTTGCATTTGGTCAGCCTGAACCTATACATTTTATATCCCTTTTTGGCATACAGAGTTGCATTCTGGTTAATTTTTAAACCAACTGCTGCCGCACTGCTAATACTATAAAGAAAAAACCTTCACACTGTGTCATTTCATTTCATAATATTACTTTTCTAAAATATTTTTAGCATGCCTTGAACTGCAGAGCACCATAGAGATACCTAAATTCACTTGAAATAGATTACACTGGCATAATTAGACTGTTTTCAGCAGCTAAACTAGAGTCCAGCAGGTGATAATTTAAGCTATTTTTCACCATGGCAAATAAGCCTGCACAGAATGCTAGATTTGACAGTTCTAGCGCTCAAGCTGGTTTATGTACATGTGCTGTACAGACGTAACCTCCTTTATGAATGCAGCATATTTACTGATATTTCTTTCAGCAAAATAGCTTAATTTTTATTATACCCTCTATTATTTATTAACACAACCATTAAAATCAAAGAGTTAGCTATTAAATGGCCTGCCAAGCAGCCTGCACTAGAGCATAGATTAACCTATTTTATCTTATAGATGTGCTTCTGTTAATAAATTCCAAAGCTGCTAAAAAATGAAAAAAAATAACCCTCCACCAGAGAGGCACATCTGAAGTCATAATAACCATGCAATTTGGGTATTCGAAATGACATCATGACAGCTGCTATGCCTTCTAAGTATTGAAAGTGCTTTAAAAATAAAGCAGTGGTAACACAGTTTGGCAAATTGCTTCAATTGGCTTCCCACCATCCAAAAGTCAACATTAACAGCAGCTTGGTTTGATTTTTTCATGTGCCTTTTGTAAAGTAGATTAGACAGTGGAAAGATTCAGGATTATTTTTTTCTAACTTCTGTTCCAGTCTTTCAGTAAAGACTTTGCAACAATACACGCAAATTACTTTATAAACCCAGCGTACATTCCAAACATACTAAATGAAATACAATTTTTTTCTACTGCATGTTTGAAATGTGTTCCTTATGTATTTGCCTTGCAGAAAATTTTAACCTTGGTAAAAGCTCTGCCTCTCTCTTTCACCTAATTTTGGTTTGCTTCCTCTGGAAATCGTTGCCTTAGTAAATCATTCAATTTAAAAAAAAAAAAAAAAAAAAAAAAAGGCACCAAACATCTGGTAGAGATGTCTTACCTAATGACTGGTAAAGCTCAGTCATCTTGGGATGATCCCAGCAGGTCGTTTGCGTCTCATGGCTACAACATAAAACATGAAAGTTAGTAAAGTAGAATTTCTCTCTCCATCTCACAGCAATGATGCAGGCTGCACATCAGAGCACATAGCCAGATCTGTACCCACAGCCTGGGCTGCTCCGGGGGGGCTCAGCAGTGACAGGCGTGTCTTCTTCCAACAAGAGGCACTAACCTGGAGCACTTTATTCAGGCAAGGGCTCATGAAATAAAATTAAAAGCAGTGCTAATATTAAAAAGACAGCAAGTATTCAGGTATGTCAATCTTTTCAGAAATTTGCAAGCAATCAATTCTTAAGAACTCATTGCTTTGTATAGGTCATTCTCCAGTTGCTCCAAACTAGAGGACAGACATTTGAAAGGGCTTAGTTCTTAAAGAGTTTCTGGAAACTGACCAGACACTGAGATCCATATTTAACTTGCTTTCCCCTACATGCTCTCTCAACCCTTTCCCATGTGGTAGGTAAGAAATACCCAACGCAGCAGGTCTAATCCTTCCTTCCAGTCCAGACACCTGTGCTAAAATCCCTGTGCAACAGCCTCCTGATCCACCACCAGCTTCTACCACTTCTCAGGCTAGTGTTCCACCCTGCAGTGACAGTCTCCTCTAGCAAAGACTCTTGGCTGCTCCTCTTGTTCCCTGGGACTCCCAGGCCCTTTCCCTCGCTCTGGAGGTCCCTGTGCACTGTCAGGTGGCAGAGCTGTTGGGAAGCCAGGGAAAAGCTAAAACGGGGTTATGAAATGCTGCAGTACGACCAGAATGTAAATTGGAGAGGCTCTGCATTGAGGCCAGCAGCCTCCAGCTTTGCAACGTGTTGCCGAAGGACAGGCAGCATGAGAAAGTCAACAGGATGAAGTGTTAGCAGGTGTACTAGGAACTCATGTCTCCTAAGGTTATACTTTCTATGAGTTTGTTTTTTAATGACAGCATAGCTAATGTGATTATGTTTCCATTAACATAGAAGACTTGAAAGAAAAGTCTCCTTATCTGTCCTGTAGCCAATAAAGTCCCATTCAAACAGAATTCAGCTGCATTAAGAGACAACTGTAAGTCTCCAAAAAAAAAAATACACGGAACACACATGTAGCATACCACTGCTAGCAAATACATTTGCCATTTCTGTACCTAAAGGCAGACGTGAAGGTTTCAACATGCACGCATAATTCTGGAGAATACATGCAGAAGAGCAGGACGTGACCCACAGCACTGTGGAGCTCCTGGAGCACACAGCTTCCAGCTCCAGGAGACCAAACCACCACCCAGCAGCACCTGTGTACCCCACTGTGCGCTGGAACACTGACACGACAAGGTTGTTTTAGAGAACAAACGGCCCTTGAGTTCTCATTTTGAGGCACTGATGTTCCCAAGTGCACATTTACCCTTTATAGGCTAAGAAGAGGTAAAACTTCCAATGAATCACTTCAACACCACCTCTACTGAAGGAAAAAGAAAATTGTGCCAGGTTTTCTTAGTATGATTTAATTTTGGCCACAAAAGACAGGCTATTTGTTTGATTCCTGTGAATACTTTACTGCCCCAGTAACCTCTGTATGTTCAGCAGCTTACCATATATAATATTTCCAGATTTTGGTCTGTAACTGCAAGAAAGAATGAAAGAGATCACAAGCACTAAGCATAAAGAAAAAACGCTGCCATGGTGCTGCCCTAGTTGAGCACAGGCTTTTAAACAAATCCCGTCTCATCAACCTCAGCATTCCCACCCCTTTCCAATTCCTGCAGTGGCTGAAGGTGGTGAAAGGGGAAGAAGGACACCACAAGAGCAAAAGTAGTCTTGTTCTTTGCTCTGTTAAAAAACGAGTCCTGCAAAGGGAAGTGGCTGCAATTGTATTCAGAAATCTCCCGGTCTGGGGATTTTCTTGGTTGGTTAATCGGATTTTTATTCCCAGAAACTGGGTAGCTTCAAGTGAAAACCTGTGGATCTGAGCCACCTGTATCTGAGCTCCTTCATTTCCCATCCTGCTTGGTATGGGCAGGTTCTGCAGGGAGAATGTAACACCAGAACCTTTTATCATACCCAGGTATAAAGCATATTTTTGAAGAAAAACAGAAACAGTTTCATTCCTAAAAACTCAGCTGCCAGAAGCCTCTACTGACACAACAGCAGTCCAAAGGGAAAGAAGATGGAAGTGTATTCATGGCAGAAAACCTTGTAGACAGAAAGGTCATGATTCAGGTGAATGAGCTGCAGACCCAAACAAACATTCACACCTGCAGACCTGGGGCTGCAGTTTGTTTGCACCTGACATCAGTCCCAGATCAATAGCTCCCCAGACATGAGGTCAGCCACCCTGGCTTGCTTCTCCACATGCAGATAGCCCCAGAAGTGGGGGATATTTGAACAGGAACTATACCATGGTTTGTATGCTGAATCACATAGCAAAAAATGAGAAAAAGAATTTATGTGAACATTTACAGAAGCCTCCAAAAATAACCTGCCTTTCTGTATGAAATTAATTTGGTAGCCCCAAATTGTTCTATGGACAAACGAAACCACTTCAGACTCCATAACTGTCAACCTGGCAGCCTTCAAAGAAACTGATTCCCCATGAAAACATTTAAAAGCCATCAAATATCTGGTAAAGGTGAATACAGATAGGATTATGGATATATCCCATGCTTGTGTGAGACAGAAGAACAAAAGGATCATCTTAGTGTGAAAAAACTAGTATCAAAAATCAAAGTTACACCAATGAGTAATTTATTGAATTTTTTATTTTTATTTTTTATGGTAAGGCTTAACCACGTATCAGTGAGTTTAGTGTATATGGTTTAAGCTTATGGCATTTACTATACCTGAAAATACACAAATGCTTTTGTAAGACCTTGTAAATAAAATTTCCTTTGCTGAAGGAACACTGGACTCCAACTGGTTTCAGATATTTCTAATACCAGTAACCCCAAACCTCTACTCAGCATGCTTTTCTTTCATGGTATAAGATTAATTATCATGGGAAATGCATTTTTTGTAAAGAATGGTTTAATTTGCTCCATGTGCAAGTGACAAAGACTGAATTTTCAGGGCAGGTAAATTTCCCTTTTTGCTTTAATATTAAACTTTGTTGCAACTTAGAGGAAATATTCCTTTCCTAAGACTATAAAAGTCAGGCAAGTAGAGCCCCTAACTCTTGCCCAACCAGCTCCCCAGCAGTAAGCACCCATGGGGCAGAGTGTCCTGCACCTGGCTGGATCCCACCTCGGAGGGACTACCCAGCTCCCATTTGGTACCAGCCCCAGAGGTGGGCTGGCTGGCCCTCAGCACCCCTCTGTGCTCCTGCAGGAAAAAGCAAGGGCTTGGAAGGGAACTGTAGAGGTTGAGTGGCCGTACGGAGCCAGGGCAGACTTTGCTGGTACTTTACATGCAGAACACAAGAAGGCTGCAGATATTTCGCTCGAGCTAAAATGCGTTCGCCTCTCAACATCTTCAGCTCGGAAAATTATCAACTATTCCACACGCCAGGGCAGCTCCAGGAAAGGTTAGATTCCATCAAGGCTATTCTTCGTATGCCTCTTTGCCATTTTCAAAGGCCATTTAATTGTGAGGTCTGGGGTTGGACCAGTGGGGGAGGATTTGTGTGTATGCCCTTATTGTGAGCACAGTCTGAAGTGAAATGCCAGCTCAGCAGTTTCAGGCAGCCTCAACCACACTTGGGAATGCTGTAGCATCCTTAATAGATCTGCAGCAAAGTGTTTGCCAGAGTTTCAAACTCTGGTGAACAAGGCCCTTTACAGCCTGCAAGTCAGAAAGACATGAAAAGTATAGTCTGAGTCCTCTTGATGAGCAGCAGCTGAAGCAGAGCGAGAGTATGCGCAGAAATAAGTACTCAAAATGCTTTTCCAACAAACCACCAACACAAAAAGACATCAGCACACACAGCCAGCAGTTTTGCAATATTGGACATGCTCAGAGGACACATTTTTCAATTTGCCTCTACATTTAGGTCAACTAAATTGATCACTAGCTTTTAAATCACAGGCATTCTGAAACAAATAAAAATATATGTGCACTCATTTGGCTTATTTTCCTCTTTCTCACCTGACCTGAGCTGCAGAAGTGGAAAGGAAATTAAAACCAGGCCTGAAAAGAAGACAAGCAGCAATGGCTAGTGGTGACACCTTGGCGTAGGTGTGACTGGCACACTAAACATACTGATAATTCAGTGGGATGAAAGCATAGTCTTCACTTGATACATCCTTTGGGAACCACAGGACCACTTCATTAAAGGATGATTATATTATATTAGCAAGGATAATTTTTATGTAAGGAATTCTGCCACACTATGCCTGTGTGAACTCCTCTGTTCCTGCCAACAGCAGAGAGATTTGTCTCTCATCACTGTCAGCAGAGCCAACAACACACAGCATTGGAAACATGAAATCAAGAGATGATATCCTAACAGACTCACTGGCTGAATTACAGTTTCCTTGTTATAACTTGATCAGTTTGGACAAAATACAGTCATTTTTTCTTCATTCTTTTTATATTACCTCTGAGCAACACCAGCAGCAGGAGGACTTGAAAGCAATGCTCCCCCACACGCAAATTCTTGCACAAATCTCCCCCCCAACATTCCTGCACCAGCCACACCGTAACATTCACAACTGTTTTTGATCACACTCCTTCTCCCTCACACCTTAAAAAAAAAAAAAAAAACCAAACTAGGTCCCGTGTTTTCACTGCTCAGCTCCAGAGCAGAATTTTAGGTTGCAACTGCAAAGTCCTTTTTAAACTCTTACAGCCATCTTCATTGGTGATACCAGAGCCAGTTCTGCTGCGCTTCTCCCCACACCCTTCATTAGAAAATGCGACATGAACAAAATGTGCAAATGCATAGATGTGCACAGAATATGAAATTCTATCGTGTAGCAATAAATAGTCACATATACTCACAAAAGAGTGCCAAAATTATAGTGGTATTTTACAAAACTCTGAACTCATCCCTTTTCAAACGACATGATTTACAATACTTCTCACCTTCTCGCTTTATGATGAATCAAATGTTACTCCAACCACCTTATGACTGTTGTCAAAAAGCCAAAATAAACATGATAGTTATTTGGATTTTACTAAACTAACCTAAATCCAACTGAAAGAGCTTTTACGAATAGACACTGCCTCTCATTTAAAAGAAAAATGTTTTCAACAGAAGATGACAGTGATTGCAAAGAAAGACTTAATATTTCTCTTTTTACAGTGCTTCATTAATGCCTTTGCTGAAACAAGACAGTGCTATGGAAAGTATTAGCAATGTAAAAAGGTGGCACTCCTTTGTGCTTTACAAAGGACTACTGTTTTCATCTGTAAATCTAGAGACTACTGATCTGCGCAGAGATTACTTCTGTTTAAGCCAAGGATCAGCGTCTCTTCAGCAGGAATTTGACTTTAGCCTGTTTTATTGGCTTTTGCAAGATTTATCAGACTGCTGAAGGCAGGCACCGATACATATTAAAGTTTCTTGCCGATATGGGAAATGAAAAGTAGGAGAAGGGCAAATATCACTGTCAAGTACTGAATAGTAACCCTTTTTTTCCCCCTTGATGTTAAACATTTATTTTGTCTGCTCTGTCAGGGGCAAAGATTCCCGCTCAGCGGCTTGGGCTGGGTGAGCCTTGCCCCCCCGGCTTGTCACTCTCGGCTGATCTATTTGCTTTCCAAAGCCTCTCCTCCCCGCTTCTGCCAAAGCAATTTCACTGCAGGGTCTTGTCAAATCCAGACTCAGACAAGCGATGGCCTTGAACAATTCCTTAGTGCTAAAAAGGTCAAAGATCCCCGATATAACCAGGTTCCTCGTTTCCTCAGCTCTGCACACACACGCCTGCAAAAACCACCTCTCTGCCCAACTCCAGTGCAAGACACCTCCGGTGTCCCAGGCTGCAAGATGTTTTACAGCAGCTATTAAAAGGCAATATAAGGTGCCATATAGCAACAAGAAATACAGCACTTGCAGTGCAACCGCCCGGAGGGAATCCCCTCGCAGCCTCTTCTGCCTATTAACTTGAAAGATTACTTCTAAGCATGAAATTATGGGGGAGAAGAAGCCATACACCCCCGAGCACGTTTGTTTTTAGGTATTCCGCTGAAGTTCGCGCCCGACCCGAGGTGCCCCACAGGCGATGTGCCGCGCAGGTGACGCTGTACAGCACCGCGCTACCCCCAAAAACCTGCGGAGTAACGAGGCGAGCCCCGGGAATCCCACACCTCCGGCACAGCCGCGATTCCCTGGCTCGGCTTCTCCCCTCGCCAGCGCGCACGGGCACTGGCGCAGGTACAGGCACCGGCACAGGTACAGGCACAGGTACGGGCACAGGTACGGGCACAGGTACACGTACGGGCACAGGTACAGGTACAGGTACGGGCACAGGTAGAGCCACGCGTGCGTGCCGCTCTCACCGCCATCTCCTACGTGTGCCAACGGGGCGCATCCAGCGCCCAACTACGGCCTCGGAAGCGGAGAAAGGCGCCGAACCAAACGCCCTTCCAAGTTCCCACAACAAACCCGGCGGCAAGTTGAGATTTCCCGTGTAAGCGATGACAGCGGCGGCCGGCCACGCTGCTCGCCCCCGCCGCGGAGCGCGGGATGGCCCCGGGCCGCGGCCGCGCCCCCGCCCGCCCCCACCGGCACCTGCGCCCCTCATCGCCCTTACCCCCGGAGCTGCTCCCTCATGGCGGCGGCTGCTCGGCGGCGCCGCGGAGGCAGAAACAGCGCGTCCGCCCAGCCCCGCCGCTCAGCGCCACTGCGGCCGCCCCGCCGGCAGGGAGGGACGGCGGCAGGGAGGGAGGGATGGAGGGAAAGGGAGAGAGAGGGAGGGAGAAGGCGGCGCTGCCCCGCCCCGCCCCGCTCCCGCCCGGCGGCGGTGCCGGCGCCGCACGCCCTCAGCCCCATCCTCCCGCCCCTCATCCCGGCTGCGGGGCGGCTGAGGGCACCTCGCCCCTCCCCGGCTTCCCCGGGGCTGTGCAGCTATTCTGGAGGAAGCCCTCGGGGCTTCCTTTGACTTCCTTTTTATTTTTTTGGGTGTTCTTTGCCCTGGCGCTGGCCGGCCGGAGAGAGGGGTGTGCTGAGAGGCGGCAAATCAGTTCACCTTCAGCGGGCTTGGGAAGAAAACTTAGCTAAAATATGCACCGAATCCAGACAGATTTGAAATGGGCCTTAACCTGCACTTTTTTTTTTTTCAGCGTTTAATTTTGGTGCTTAAAATGCCGAGTGGTTTATTTATGAGTGGAATCAGGTAATTTAATTTCTAAGGGCTTGCCTTGGCCCCGCAGGGAAGGAAGGGTGAGCTTCTCCCGTGGATCTGTCAGTGCGGAAGAAATAGTTCTGCTTATGCCAAGTTACTGTTGCAATGTTTCTTTGCATTAATTCCTACGCAATATGAATTACACGAGGAAAAGCCAACCATCTCCTTTTAGTGTCACAAGCACTTCAAATCAGCACTCCAGTCTCCCCTCATGCATGTTGTCCTTCTACATCCTTTACTTGTTAAAATAAGGCTGTGTCGAGCTCCAAGTCCTTCCCATAACCCCTTTTTCAAGCCTTGCATATTGTGATTTCCTGGTAAAGCTACCCCCAAACCAATTTCTTTCAAGTCAGATTCATAGAATGGTTTTGGTTGGAAGGAGCCTTAAACATTATCTTGTTCCACCTCCCCTGCTACTAGACCAGGTTGCTCAAGGCACCATCCAGTCTGGAACACTTCCAGGGATGGGGCATCTCCAACTTCTCCGGGCAACCTGTTCCAGTGCCTCCCCACCCTCACAGAAAAGAATTTCATCCTAATATCAAATCTAAATCCATTCTCTACCTTTCAAATGTACAAAAGAATCTCCCTGTTTTTACACTGGGAAGATACACACCTAGAAGCATGGAAAATTCATCCCACCCCTGTTACACGGATGTCAGTAGGAGGGTGTAAGCCTAAGTTCCAGGAAATTTAGGGCTCCCCCTAAGGCTCCAGGTAGTTGGGTTATCTGATTTTAAGAAAAGTTCAACAAGCAGTTCAAGGAAAGCCCATGTGGGTTTTTTTTTCTAGAAACATTAATGTGAGAGATGCTCCAGGTTCAACCCCTCAGGCCCTCAAATGTAAATATAAAAAATTAATGGAATTAAATGCTAAATTCTCATAGTTTCCAGATGATTTAGGTTGTTTTAACAGGTCTAACTCACAGTTTTCAGTAACCTTGTACCTGCAATACTACCCCAATATGGAAAGAAAATAGAGCAATAATATTTGTATAAACATAAATCGCCATGTTAAAACTCATTAGACTGTGTATTTTCCATTTAATTCAGTGGACCTTGTATTGGATACATTGCTCTATCACGTATCTTAGTTTTGATGTGAATAAACTGGCTGAAGGCTGTCAATTGTGTTATATCAGCAGTCTCACATTGTCTCATTTTTAGCCAAGTTTTAAGAAGTGAGAAAGCTCTCCTTAAGTCTTTAAAACAGCATGATTTTCACCCTAGTTGGGAGGAACCTCAGGGTTCACTACAAGGAGAGAGCAGCTGCTCATGTCATACAAAGGGACGGGTAGCCAGAGGCCAGGCATTTCACGGCGAAAGTGGTTTGTTTTCCTTCAGAAGTATCTAGCACTGATTCTCTGATACACATTCCTTCAATTTTCACTGTTGCTGGAGCTTCCTGGCCTGCCTTAACAGAAGCTTGATGCTGCTATTATCATGCTGGTCTTCTTTCCCATACAATAGTGCCAAGTAATAAGAATTTAAAAACCAGTCTGAATTTCTCATACTTTGCATAATCTTCTTTCTCCTTGAGTTACAAATAAAGCATTGTATTCAATTAGACTCACAGCAGGTGAAAACCCCAATTAGTGAATCCATTTTCTTGGCTCTTTTTCCCTACCTTACACCCACACACCACTTTTTTTTCTTTTTTTTTTTTTTAACAATAAAGGGTAACTCTGAGTCATTCTCCAATTGAAAAGCAAATTAACCCTTTGATCTCCCAAATCAAACTATTACTCACTCAAGAACATCCAGGGGGAAACAAGAATGTTGAAGGATTAAGGGATTAAGGCCTATTGACTTTATGAATTGATTTTTACAAAAAAGTCTATTTAATGTAGTTCTGATTGTTGTCTCCAAATTCACAAAAGCTTTTCGCTGTTTTGATTGACCTGAAAATTATATTTGTGCTGTATAATGTACATGAGTAATACCACTCTTACTCCAAATTACTTTTAAACTACTTGTAATTTGTTACATAAATATATTTTGTTTGCAGTGTAAGTGGTTACTGTCTTTGGCATTTGTAACTGAAGCCAATTTTTATGCCATACTTAATTTTAGGCCATTTATTTGATAAAAGATAGTCATCTCCCTATAGAAAATAAAACCGGTTTACAGAGTAAGCAGAGTTTTAATTCCCTGTGGTGCTTTTCTTATGCAAGGGCTATTCAGTCACCTTGTGCACCTACATAGAGACCTTAATCAGAAGAAGAGCAGTGTTTATTTCTCCTATACTGTTGTTTTGTCCTGGACTGTATCTAATCAATGTATCCATATCTTCAACATTTAATAACACCAGGTGCTTAAAGGGAAATCATGGCTGCCTAAAAAATGAGGGATAATACTTAGAAGTGGTCTTACTACCCCAAAACTCTTTCAGGAAAAAAGAAAAATAGAAAGATTAATTGGATTTGCAGGCAGTCTGACTACATTGCTCGCTGTCCAAAGGGTCACTGGAATTTCGCATTTAAGAAAGCAGATTTTTCGGTTTTAATAAGTTCTCCTCAGAATGTTGTCCCTTTTCGATGGGGAAAGATCCAGAGTCATGTACACATTAAAACTAGTTATTTGAACATAAAATAATTGATTCCTAAACATTAACACCTGAGTATAAATCTTTGTAAGTTTTATGTACGAGATTAGCATCATCACTCCATGTTACAGACAGATGTGGAAAACCAACTGCAGAAATGGGTAGGGACTTGCCTAAAACTAAGGTAGACGTTAAGGGTACAAGTTTGCTTGTAAGTTTAGCATTTTATGAGTTAAAAACTAGCGACATTTCTTTAATTTTACTGCCATTGAAAGTGAAGATACAACATTTTCCTATTAGCTAAGTCTTGCTTCCAGAGCCCTCTGAAGTGTGTAGCCTCCTTGTAAGTGTGGCTTTACCATTGCTCAGCTATCTGGTCAGTGGATTAATTTGCTTTGCATATAAGAAGATGTTGTGGTGCTCTGTGTTGGGCTGGCTAATCCGTTACACTGTTTGAATCTATTTTCTTTTTCTTGGTATAAAAAAATGCTAAAATTCACTTGGGATGGCATAATGACACTTTCCTGGATCATGCATCTTAAATATGCTCCAAGGGCTGACACCTCCAGGGTGTCTGGGCAATTGTTTATAGCTCTCAGAAGAGCCAAGAAGTGAATACTGGTTTGGATGCTGCTAGTTTGTTTTGGGGTTTTTTTTTGCCTTTTTGCACATTACCACTGAAAACACATTAAAATACTATAATGCAATGAAGCAAATGGTTTTGAAATGCTCCATTCATTTTCCCCAACACTGCAGTGTAAATTAAAGACCTAGTAAAACATTCATAGCTCAGTATACTTAAAATCAGTTATTTTCACCAGAGGGTACTGGGAAAGGAGCCTACCACTCCCTGTCCAGAGGGAAACTCAACCTCTGTCCCATATGAAAGATGACAAGCTGGTGCTTCTTCTGACCCAAGGGCTCATTCTCTGCACTGCAAGGCAGGTAACTGGCAAATGGAGCTCACAAGGATTTGTTTCACTAAGATATTCTTGGAACAGACAGACAAGGAAGACATATCCCTTCTTTTTCTGTTTTTTTAACTAATTCTGCAGTAAATATTACAGAGCTTGCAGCAATGTAATAGCCAGTATGGGAAGTGTTAGTACCCGGCACGTTTGACAGGAACACTTCTGTTCCTGCTGAATGCACAGCGGCACAGCTTTCGCATTCCTTTGGGCTCTACTTGCTTTTACTACAGTAAGGACACCTGATTAAAAGTGAAATCTTAGTCACCCTACAAGATGGGTACAATGGAGCCTCAGGAGCAGCCTGTGTGTGCCTTATGTTGCACTGCGCTGCATGCTGTTGCTGGAAGGTGAACGAGAGGGTGCCTGTCATTTTGAATATATTAGATATATGTATGAATTCCAGCCTGTTGAGATCTTGGAAAGGATAATTTCGAGAGGCTACATTTATTTTTTAAGGTGATAGCAACAGTAGCAGGGCGTTCAGTCTCTACTGCCATGTGTATGACCTTGAAAAGAGGAGCAGAGGGGGACTGAGGTTAAGTAAGACTGCACACATTACTAGAAAGATATCTTCCCGGGTCCACCAGCACTATGAGCTCTTCAGGTAAGCTCCTGTGAATAGCAAAAGCTCTTTTCTCCCTTCCATAAGAAACCACAGCAAAGAAAGAAAATTAAGAAAGCAGTAACCCTTACTCTTCTGGGATGGAGATGAACTGGAGTGTGAATAGTCCCATGAACAGGAGATCAAGAAATGTTGACAAAATGCTGACATAATGCTAGAAGACTAAAAGTAGTAAAACCCCCTCTGAAGTAGGCTTTCAGAAAGCTAACAGGGGAAAACCCCATATATATATATATTAAAAAAGAAGACTTAAAATCTACCAACCGAAAACATAGGTCAAACCAAATTGCCTGCTGATCTTAACAATGCACAAATAAGACTTGAAAAATTATAATTAGACCATAGTAAATTCTTGGTTTGAGGAGTCTGTATTGGCAAAATGAATGGTTATCATTTCAGGGAGTAGGGTTGAGAAAAAATGCACACTAATAAGGATAAATTAAACAAAGCAGCAAAGAAAAACTCCATTTCTGTCTTTTCTTTGCATGCCCAGTTGGAAATAAATGATTGTTTTGCTTCCTGGGAGGATTAAAATAAGGATTTCATAAACTGTCTTACTCACTGACTCTCTTTTACCTCAAAATCTTTCTTTCTATGCATAAAATTATGTGTTGCAAACACAAAAGCTGGCTTACAAAATCATTAACTTCTCTACTGTTTACTATCAATGTATATATCTCAATAGCAAGAAACTCTGTATCATGCAGTCCTACTTCACTCAGGCCCAGAAAACCTGATCCTAGCTACTGCTCACCTGGTGTTCCCAATCCCTAACATGCTGCCCCCTCTTCCAAAGGTTTCCACAGACATTAAAGGAGAAGAATGCCATCTTTTTTTATTAATTTGCTTTTTGGTTGTGTTGCATTCCCTAATATACATATTTTTGACATTATTTAGTCTATTTTTTGTGACTAATATAATACAAACAGATTCTTTTTTCTTACACTGAAGACATTATTTCAAAATGTCTTTTTGTGAATACCATCTAGAAGAGAAAATTCTCCTTTGGGAAAAAAAGACCCTGAGATCATGCTAGGAGATTATGTACTGGGATATTCCAATGGTAAGGCTGCACTTAGGTAGCAAAGGAAGAGAAAAGTGAAATCTATTACATTTTACAACACCTATATACAAGGAAGTTCCATGACACATGAGCAAAGCTTAGTCCTTCTGCATGGCAAGACTCCTTCACTCTATCTTCCTAAATGTCTTACGTAGGGACCCAGAAAGCAGAGCATTACACCTGGGGAAGGAACCAGCCTAGAGAAGTTAATGGCAGAGGGAGCAGCTACATCTAACTGGCCTCACCAGTAATTCCATCCAGGCTAACTCCTTCATCTGACCCAGGTGACATTTCTCATCATTTATTTGCATAGAAATGCAGCTTCAGGTTTAGGGTTGTGCAACCACTCTCAGTCTGAGGTCAGCAAGAAAAAAATTCTGGAAAGCAAAAGCTTCTCATCTGCCATTTCTGAAATAAAACTTTTTATTTCATTTCTAAACAATATCCTATGAAAAAATATACTTTCCTTCAGCTAGAAAATGAGGCAGTTGTTCATACAGCTCTGGCAGCACCCTTTAATGGCAAGTGGCAACAGTCTCATCTTGTCCATGCCAAAGAGTGAAAATTAGTGTTTATATTACAGGCGTTTGAAACAAACACAGGCACACAGATGCCTACATTAACTGGGACTTCCAGAGACATGAACCAGTATCAGCTATAATGGAGCCATGTCCTAGGGCACAGATATTATTTTATCCTAATTGAATCTGAAAGTATGTTAGCACTTAAACACTTCAGTAAAGAGGGATATAAAGGAATTTTGAGGTAAGATAAAAATTATTTCTCAGTAAGTGGATTTCATTGATGAAAAGGATTTCATTCAAGTCTACTGTGGCAAGTTCAAGCATTTATGCTTTAGCACATGCTCCACGTAATTCCAGAAATCTTCACCTTCCATTTACTTAACTATAATATGGTTCTCCCTACAAAGTAGCTCTCCCAGCTTTTACACTTCGATATCTTTGTGTAGCTCCTTCTATCCCCAGCACAGTAGCTGGCAGTTAATTCAGGGAAGAATCCTGTGGGTGCCAGCTGATAGGAAAAAACTTTTGCCGAAGTATATTGCACAGTTTAAATTTCATGCTTATCAAAGCTTAATAACATGACTGCATTTAGTGGAACTCAATGTCTAGGTGCACTTTCAGTATTTCATTTTAGTATTTCGTGTTACAGTTGAGCCAAACGTCTCACGGTACATCTCAGCAAGGTCTCAAATAGCTTGCAATGCTATTGGCATACGTTCATTCAGTTCTCTGATCTCAGTTATTTAACAGAAAATGGAATCTCTTGGGGAAAGAATAAACATGCAAAATGATGATTCCCTTTCTCACAACACAGCCCAATTTCACTGTGAAAAATTTGCAATGAAAATCAGAAATGCCTTGTCTGCCCAAGTCAGAGAGCCTTGACATTTATGATCAAAGGTACACAGATGAATTCTAGGACCTGCCATAGTCCAGTATCGAATCAAGAACAATGGTGACTGTGTTTAACTGAAAATCAGCCAAAATATATTTTTTTCTTTCTATATGGAGCATTTTCCACATTGAACTAAACAAACATTTACCACATTTGTATTTGGAACTATTTGCTGCTTCTTTAGGAAATTGCTTTCAAAGGTGCAATCTAAATCCTGAACAATCTACACAGTCCTAAAATATTAAGGATTTAAACATTGGCTATGGTCCATATTAACATTATTAGACTCCTGCTGCTGCATCTAACTCCTTTGAACACATTATCAGAAATGTCAGCCTACAATTCTACCATATCAAAATCTTCAGCTTTTTCTAAAGTAGTCCGGACTTAAAGAGAAAATTCTTATTGCTAGGACTAAGTGAAGTTACCCATCTTTATCATCTCCCTCACTGCATGACACAGAAAGCCAGATTATTTTGAAAGTTCAAAATACCTTATTTCATATTATCTGGCCTAAGAAACATCACACAGTTTTTGTCACCTTCCTTCCAGGAAAAAAATGAAGGTATTAAATTCAACCAAGGTTTCTCTATATCTACATGGTACACTACAAATGCAGAGCACAGCACTCAAACCATTTGTTTACTTAATAGTGTCCAGAATTTGCCATTTCATACTGGCATAAATTTAATACATAGGTACCATATTATGTACTGTGTGGAAGATTTTCTGTCATTAAAGTTAGAAAGAAGGATCTTCTAAGCTCACACCTTCTGTCTCAGAAAACAGTACAAGTGTTTGAGCATTCATCTCTAATCCTAAAATAAAAAAATCTATTTGTCAAACTAAAAATAAGGTGTCATTTTAAATCATAACTCTTCAGGTAAATAACTTTTCTTCAATTACTGTCAATAGCTCTGGTCTGTGGTTGCCAACTTTAGAACAAAATGTCATTTTGCAAATAATTATCCCCACTTTAGTTAATGCCTTTATACTAATACACATCAGGCAAGAGAAAATAATAATAATTAAAAAACAAACCTTCAGCCTTATCTTTTAAATAAAGACAGGGTTAAGATGTGATTTCTAAATACTTTTTTACTTTAGCAATAAAATTTATTTTGCTTATGGGCCTTATAATTTTTAGCAATGTTGAGAAATGAATGTCGTGTTACTTTTCCACAGTTTTGTTGCTGCAGTTGCTTTTCATTCTCATTCTTAAAATTCTACTGCAATTATTTTTCAAATTATTATCCTTCTACCCATGTCCCTCAATTTGTTCTGTTTTTAGGGTAACTAACAGAGCAAATAATTTATTAAGTATAAAAATAATTTTGCAAAGATTTGCAGAAGCTGACAGACTAAGAATTTTGCCAAACAGAACCCAAGCAGAGAGTGGAGGATTAGACCCCATCTAATCCAGTGTTTTTTTCAAACCAGAGTATTTAATACTGAACTAAAACCTTTGGAGAGTTTTATTTTTAGCAGCTTTCCATATTAAGCTTTGCTCTAAGAATTACAATTTAGGAAACAAACCAAAGAAATGTATTTCTTGTTTGTGAGTAAGGTATCATCATTAAAAGTCTTCCATTCCCCAAATAAATATTTTTCTTTTTACTTTATGCCATATTTTAAGTTTTCTGATAACTTTCATTGTAAACATTATACTTCACTGAGCTTTAAAATTGAAAAAAAATTTGAAAGGGAATTTATGTGATTAAAACAATCATTTGGTGATGACAGTACACCATGTTTGATAAGAGATGAAGAAAGTGACTGTTTTTACAATGTTTTGTCAACATTGTACATGAAACTTGCTTTCAGTTTGGAGAAAACCAGGCCAGTGGGGCTGTGTCTATGCTGCCATTAAATTAAGTGATTTAGCCTATGAAATAGCCAAGAGAGAGCAACTCTCCAAATGCGGCAATATTTTGGCTATTTGAACTTTCTAGTGGCATATTATCTTAGTTACACTGTTATGTGTGTCTGCCCTGAGAATAATTGCCATTTCTGGGTTCAAATTTCACACAGTGACCCTTGTTCTTACTGCTGAGAGGTGGATGGCACTACAGCAGGCCATGGTGTTCCTCTACTTCCCACTTAGTGCTCCTGTGGACCCAAGGCATGATTTCCTTCACATCTATAAGTTTTGATTTTAAAAATATAATTTTTTTTCATTTCAAATTATCTGGCCTAATGTGAGAGCTGCTGCAACAACTGTGGTAACTTTCTGAAACTAGTTGGGCCTGTTCCTGCAGAATAAATTCATCACATGAAATGGCTAAAACCTCTCCCCTCACTGGGGAGCCAGAAGAGTTTTAGATCAGCTCAAATGCCTGTCATTTACCTGCCATGCAGGACATGTTCTTTGCTGTGCTAGATCCTCAAACTTTTGTGATGTGCTTAACAAAGAAATCAGTTGGTAATCAAATTATGTTTAAGCAGTGAATTTTCTGTCCAGAAAGCAACTAATCTGACAAAACCAAGTCACTACCAATGAAGTTTGCTGAATATTTTATATGTAATTTCCAAAGTTTGCAGCAGTCAAATTTTCTAAGAAAAACAACTATTATTTCCATTAAAATTTTTTGTAAACTGGCACGATTTTTGACAGAATTATCAAATCGTGGAAGCACTCCCAATGCATACCAGCATTTCTTTCTTAGATTTTCTTTATATACAAAGCAATGGCTTAGGTAGCAATTTCTGTAAGAAACTGGTAAAAGGTAGGATGTAGAAGAATATTCATCTGCTCCCTTGGACTCTCTGTATTCACACAACACTTCTGCATCTTGCCAAGTTTGTGACCTGCAAGAGCACAGTGTGTAGTGACGATGCTCTAACCCTTTAGTGCCTTGCATACTATACACTGAGCTGAATTTTACTTCCAAACAAAATTTTGGCTGCATTCCTTAGTGAGCACACGTTGTTCTTGCTTAGACAGACCATCCCATTCTCTCGCTTAAAACAATTTGGTGCATTATAATTTTTTTTTTAAACTTGTTCCTGGATGGGCAGAGTTTATATAATCAGTTTCAGCCACCAACTCCAACGTTGAAAAAGACAGTTCATATTTTCTTAATTTAGGTCATTATGCTGAAATCATATTTTCTCTACTTTGTTTTTTTTTGTATAATTTGCAATTATAAGGATAATTTAAAATAACCTTTAGAGCAAAATTTAAGTGTCTGTTGTATAGTTTTTCTTTTTCTAACTAAACATTTAATTAAATGCTGAGTTTGACATTACACAGTTTGGTGAGAAATTTAGCACTGGCATTCAGTGAATAAAAAGAATACCTAATCATAAGCAATGCAGCAGTATTCTGTGATTCTATATTATTATATATTGTGTAAATATAATTGGCTTAATAGTGCCTTTTTAACAGAGATGGATTGCTCTGATCCTCCCTGTCTTCAAACCATCAGACTGACCACAAGTACATACATGGAATTTGAGTAGTAGTATGAGTCTAAATTGCTAAAAATCCTGCAACACCAAACCTAGATTGATATATATATGTAAGAGCAGAACTGAGGATGCTATTTTTAAGAAGGCTCTTCAAGTTTATTTAACTGGTTTAAAAAAAAGAAAATTGGTCTTTACTGGAGCATAATGGCATAATACAGCCTTATAATGAGGAGTACATGTAGAAAAGAAGGGGGATTTTAGGCCTAACTGCATTTTCTGTCAGCCAATATCTTAACCTAAAAGGACCATCTGGTCAGCCTCTTCTATGGTGTAGAGTTAAGGAAAAAAAAAAGAGTGGTTCCATCTTTTGCAGCCACAAGAAGAGGACAAAGGAGGATAGGGAAGCAGTGGGTATATTGTATAATAACTTCCAGCTGCTGTATCATCTGTCTACTGGTAGGTATGGTGAAATAAATAAATGATCCAAAAAAAAAAAATCAACAATGTCAGGATGAGTTTTTGTAAATAAGAACTTGCAAGGTAAGTGATATGGAAACAGCAAGATTATTAAAATGCAGTATCTTATTTATTATACATTAGGTAGATCAAAGCTCCTCAGTGATAACAAGGCACTGATTGGGGGCTGCCACCTGTTTGGTCTCACTAGCAATGGAAATCTGTGAGGTGAAGCTGTGTTAAAGGTTGTCAGTACATGCTACACTTATGAATGGCTTACATTGAGGAAAAAAACCAACCAACAAATTATTCTTATTTTGCTGAAAAGATTTACTCATTATTCACCTGCACATATGTTACTTTCTTTGTTAAGACAAAAATGATATTCTAGATAAATCAGGAAGGTTTCATAAACAAACAAACAAAAAAAAATTGCAGGCAAATGCTCTTTCTTGATGCACATCACTTTAAGATGGTGGTAAAAAGACCTGAAGAGTGTAAAATTAGAATATATTTGAGCTGTTGTTTTGGAGACTGCTGAGCCTTGCAGCAGGCTGAGCTCAGAGCAGAAAGATTGTGGCAAGCAAATTGTCCAGGAAAACTGAAGTGTGCCCAACGAGGCAGGAGGCAGTTTTCTAGATGTTTTTTGGGTTGGTTGCCTTTTTTGTCTAACCTCTGCACAAAGAACAGAACAGCTGTGATTTAAGGAAATGTTTGGGTATAAATTCTAAAAGTTATTGGCAGGATCTAATAAAGAGTGGATTCAGAAAAGCTGAAAATCTGCAAGATGCAACAAGGGAAGGCAAGGCAAGGCAATGCAGCGACAATCTTTATCAGTGTCCTTGAAACATGCCCCAGAACTGGCTACACCGATGAGCAGAAGTCCAGTCCGGAGATGTCAGAGCACCACTGGGCTCTCAGGTCTTTAAATGACTATTTGTAGGAGATAATGCATAACAGCAAGAAAAGGGGAGTGAGTAAGATTAACAAAGATCTCTTTAAGTCGGTGGAAACTTAATTTGAATGTATAAAACTGGGGAAAAACTTGCTAAGTATTTTAAAACCGATGTGTTACAAAAGAAGAATTGTTTGGGAGGTCTCTGGGTGTTATAAATACATCCACTGACCGAAACCAGGTTGGGACTGACACACGAGAAATTCCCCTTGGCTGACTCAATTCAAAGCAGAGAGACCACACGACGTGGGCATTCCCTCACAGTGGAGTTTGATAAAGGATTCACACTGACAGACTCTTTTGCACTCCTTATTTCTAGAATAGTGAACAAATGCCCCAGAGCAAAGCAGCGCTGAGGGTTTTGAGCTCAATTTTCTCAAGAGAACACTGCAGATACAGATTTGCATCTTGCTAGCAGCAAATGTTTATTCCACAATATTTTGGGCACCGATGTGAAAAAACATGATACATGAGAGGGAATGCTGAGACCAACATTCTGATCCCTTTTAGAGTACCTAAAACAAGAAGTAACTTTGCTGAAATCAACGAACATACATCTTGATCCATGCAAGCTGCTTTAAATGCAGAACTTAAATTTGATTTCCAAACTTCTGGCAGCAAGTCTGATGAGAGCCTAAACTGCTACCACCATAACCTGTGAGTCCTCTGGTTCTTCTGCTCATGTCAAGATTGTTAACAGTACAATGAAGTATTTATTCCTCCTTCAGACTGGAAGCAGGAGAACAAATTATGGCATATTAAAGTAAGTTTTAATGTGTAATAACCATATTAGTAAGGTCTTAATTGCTTTTGTGCCATAGCAAAATTAAAATAGTGGAGAAGCAGATGAATGAGGAATGTACAGGAATAAATATATGTCAAATACGAAGATAGAGAACACTATCTGCAATGGAATTGTTTGGTAATATTACAGCGGTATTAAAAGCATAAGCACTCACACATTAACAGACAGTAATTAAAAAAACAAATAACATGAGTGCAACTATGGCCAGAAACACAACCTAATGGTGGCTTATATCAAAATAGCTGACTTCAGATTCTAAAGTTCAAATCAGTGTTTGGAAATGATGGTGAGCTCATCTTTGGAAATCAGTTTTTTAACCTCTCCTTTTCAGGTGATACTTAAGGTAATCTGAAGTATAGAGCTAAAACATGATTTTTTTCAACAACCATGTCCTACTGGCTAAAAAGATCTCACTGCCAGAAATCTGGAAGATTTTTTTTTCTAAACACTGAAGTAAAATTTCAAGATGCCTGTATTCCCAATTACTTGCACTAAAAGTTTATAGATGAGAAATAAAATTGTGGTTTTGGTTTAGTAGTTCTAACTCTTGGTTTTTATTTTTTATTCCTGTAATCATTGACATTTCCATCTACAAAATACAGTCTGTTACACTTAGCAAAACAGCTGCAAGGCACTTATTTCCACTCTCTGGGGTTTCTATAGGTTGAAGCTGGGTATGAGTTTAAAGAAGAGTAATTTATGAAACAGAAAGTTGAGGATATTTCATTTGCTTACTTCTACTTCCAGAGTTTACTTTTTATTAGGGGAATCTGCAACTAGTATGGCAAATCTGAAACCCATGCTCACAGAGGTGCATCTCCTTCTGTATTTCTAGACCAAATGCAGAAACATCTGTAATGAAGAAAAACTTCAGTAGCTTTTTCAATGACATGCCTAAGTAGAAGGTGTATACATATATTTGGGGAAACACAGCATTTAACCGTTTTGGATAAATAAGAAACTGGCAATTTCCTCTCATTTGCCACACCACTGCTCAAGGGTCTGCCTGAGAAAGAATGAAGTCTGGAATGGAAAATGGTAGTCTGTCACAGATCCTTCCTCTCTGCCTGTCAGTTTTGCAATAAACAAGGCTATCAACCCCTTGCAATTTAGGTAAATATTTCTAATGATGTTACAGTTCAATTACTGTAAAGAGCTAATAATCTAAAAGATCTCCAAAACTGATTAAAGAAAAGGTAAGTTACTTAACTGATGATTATAAGATTCAGCACTGCAAGAAACTAGTATTAAACATAGATTTATGAAGAAGCTTACTTAGACAGAATGCTAGGCACAAAACCTTTTAGTTAAATGAAGACTACATTCTGGATTCAGTGAAAATTACTCTGTTTTTATGATGCTCCTTTCTTCCACTGATTTTATCTGTGCAGATCAAATGGCAAAATTCTGCAAAATATTACAGTTCAGTAAGTATCTTCACTGCAGTAGGATATGGAAGTCTAAAAGAGAGAAAATGAACTGCTTTAGCATGCTGAATCTCCAGAAAGCACCTGACAAGCCACAAAAAAGGGAAAAAAGCGAAGCGAATCAGCACAGGGGGAAAATGAACTTGAGCTAGCAAAAAGGTGCTTTTGTAAAAGAAAGAAAGTGGTTGAACACATAAACATTTATGTACATATTTCAGAACCTCAGAGTTACTGCAATCCCCTTCTGTGTTAAAGCCCTCCAAGACCCAAACACCAAATGTCAACCCACTGCGGATAATTTTTAGTTAATCTGAGAGCAATTCTCCTCAGATATGTATTCACCATTTTTAAGAGTTTTCCCATTCTGCAGATTTCACTAGCTGAAAAATTAATCAATACTGCAAGGGCAGGTACTAGCAAGGCAATCACTGAATGAAAATGTGCCCCATCTATTAAAATACAAGAATATCTTTCATGAAATGGGTAATACCCCTAGCTTTTACAATGCACTAGAGTGTATTTACTCGTTAAAGACTCTTCTTCACAAAATTATGCAAAATGAAGTATTTTAAGAAGATGAAGAGGAAAGAAAGAATCTTCCTGGGCCAAATTAAAACCCAGAGACATAATGCTAGAAAACATTTAGTTACTTCTGATCTGTGCTTGTTACTGTAAAGCCAGGATACTGTGAAGTAAACCAGCAGTCCTTCTACTGACCTCATCCTGCTCATCACCTACTTCCACTAACGTCTTTCCTCTTGCTTTTCTTTTCTTAAGCCCTCTCTGCCTGCACACAAAATATTTGTTTCTAGAGGAAAACTACTGTGTTCCCTAAATCGATGGCATATGCTTTTGCTTGAACAAGACCTACGTGAACAGGATGCCTCCAAGTGCATTTAGGAGATGTAGTGCTAAATTGTTTCTCAAACTGCAAAATATTGCTGCAGTGTGGTTCCAGACAACTAATTCCGCTGTAAACTTTGAGGAAATAAAGTAGCCAGCACCATCTCTTCAAATAAAGGATGTTGAAGTATGCTAATAATCTACCTCGGTGTTCTTCAGGGGAGGATGCCATTTTTTCTCTCCTTAATTCAAAACTGTGCAAGATGAGATGATATTTGAATATTGTTTCACTAGACATGATGTGTGCACTTACATTTCAGTTCCTGAGGAGGGGGAAATAATGATATATAAATAGCATCACTTAACCACCAAACCCAGCACAGAGGAGGTGCACTCTCCACGTAATGGGGGGACTGACCGTGTTTTGTTGTGCATGCATCTTTTACAGATTCTCATCAGAATCTGTTACTTGGTACAGATTCTTGAGTAGAAGTGACAGACTTTATATGAAGCTGTACCATTGAGCAGCAGGCTGGCAAGGAATAAATGTTGCTCAGGAGGTTAGACATACACAGCTGTAGAGATTGTGAAATTCAACCTCTGCCCTTAAAAATAAATACCTTGAAAAAATGGGAAATTCTAGAACAGTGACATCCAAATGAATATAATAATTTTTCCTGTAATATATGGGTTTGAGCCTTTTCTATTTATGAATGACAAGTGAAAAAAAATCTTTTTTCGGAAACAAAAGCACAACAAAACATTTGCTATTGCCCTGAATACTAATGATGGAAGACTGTTGCTATGGTGATGCTAATTTTAACGCTCTTGCCTGTGGACTTCATATGAACTGCCCGTTTTAACTTTTGCAAATGTCATTTACAAAATGAAAACCCATTAATGACTGGTGAGGGCACAATGTTCCACTTTAATTAGAATAATAAGGAATGCTGATGCACAAAGTACAGGTTTGTGAATTGCTACAAAGCCCACACTGTCAAAATTAATTACCACTGATGGGGACTTTGTTCTATTTTTTTTTTTTTTCCAAAGGAAGCTTTAGAATAATACAACTGTAGCTTGACTTGAAGTTGAAAGCAGGCTTTCCTTTTAATACCAAGGTGGAATAAAGAAGTTTCTGAGACTGACAGTACAGTAAAAAGTACAACACAGCTTTGAACTGACTGAGTCATGCTAAAGGAGCACCAATTGCAGCAACAGGGAAATGAAAGTGCCAGTGCTCCCAGGAAAAATAAAATATTTTTCAGCTAAATACCTGCTCAGAAAAGCTGTTAGGATTTGGAAAAGAGAGTTGGTGTTTTTGAAGAACTTAAAAAAAAAAAAAAATTGAGTGGATGCTGGGATACGGTTCTGGTTTAAGTTAGTGGGGTATTGCTATTGCAAAGTCCTGAGACAGGTAAGTGATGTTTAAAAAAACCAGCATAGATAGTAATAGTAATCTCTTTTGTAATGCACCAAGACCTTGCAAATCATGAGCATACATCTCTCATGAGAAGAGAAAAAACTTGTAACTACCATTTCTAATTTTGGGGCAATGTCTGAGCATATAAAGTAGGTGCTATGCTGCTAACAGCATGTCAGTAGTACTGACTTCAGTGAGGAAAGTGTACTGCAATGAAAAGCATCACAGACAGCTGCTGAGAGTACATTATACAGACTAATTGTTATTATTAAATATCTCCATTGTAGCGCTGCTTAGAGAATCTAATTTAGAGTTGAGATCCATTGTGTTGCATCCTGCATTAACAGAAAGGAAACTTGCCTTCTCTTGTGAAGAGCTGAGCTAGTGAAGCACTTGATTTGTCTTTATGCTACATCTTTGGTTCAGTGTGAG
Source organism: Corvus moneduloides (assembly GCF_009650955.1). Lineage (NCBI taxonomy): Eukaryota > Metazoa > Chordata > Aves > Passeriformes > Corvidae > Corvus > Corvus moneduloides. Next base: position 112,976,762 of record NC_045477.1, read on the forward strand.
ATTGCTGGAAGTGCGACTGGTGTGAGGCTGAATAGCTGCTAAAACTTTTTTCTAAATTCTCATTCATGATAAACTATGGTTTAATGAGTAGTCAAACTTTTTTCCAGCATCACCAGTATGAAATCCACTCTCAGTCTATTGGTATACTCCAGTGCTGTTTTAAAACAGCCTGGCCAATTTTGCCCTTGAATTGCTGGCTATTGTGCAAGCCTCTGTACTTAAATACAACTCTGCACTCAAGATGGCTGGAATTTCATGGTATTGTACTAAAGAGAAATACAGCAAAAAAGATAGATTTGACTGAGAATGATTGTGTCTACCAAATCTGATTGTAAGTTTTTCTGCCAGTGATTGGTAACTTAGAGCTTGTTTTCCTCTTGCTGTTTGGTTCGTGCAGAAGTAACTGGGTCACCACTGAACAGCACTGGCATCATAGACCCTCTTCAGTGAGCACCCACTCTTTATATAGGGTTGTTCAGAGAAGGGCTTTATGTTGAAAATGCCATTGACTATAATTTTTGCAGACAATACCAGTATGCTCCTGTGCTGAATGCAGCTGTACCTGGTGGGATGCACAGCCATGAGACAGCAGGCTGCTCTTGAGAGCCACTGGGCTCAGGGCTAATCCACACTTCTGCAGTACCTTGCCCTATGATATATTATTTCAGAACAAGAAGGGACAAGGCTCTCTTCTACTCAGTAGGAAAAACCTTAGCAGCTAGTCAGAATCAGAGGGAGCCAGAGCAAACAGTAATTTACAAATACAGAGCTGATGTGTGTTAACAAACTGATGCTTCTAAATTAAAGTTTGGTAGCTTCCCAATACACAGATATTAGAATTTATGGAATTAATCTGAAATAAAGGGAATAATCTGAGTGAACTGCCTCAGAGAAAATTGTTACTAAACACCGTTACCAAGACAATTAGCTTTTTACAGTTTACTCTCCAGGCACCCCAGAGAAGAAAGTGATATTTCTGACAATGTCAGCCCCTGCCAACACTAATGGACAAAGAATTCAAGGGGTTTAAGTTAAAGGAGCCTGCTGGCATGGAGACTTCTGTGGGATCAAGATCACTTCAGTCTTCTTCAAGACAGGTCAGACACGTGGATAAGAAAGGAATATTTTTGTTGTTCCTTAAAATTCTCTGTTAATCCATGTGAATGGGTAGAATGTAAAAAAAAAGCCTTTTGTGTAGAGGTATAGTGAGGCATCCAGTGGTAAGTAACCAAGAAATAAAGATGCTCCAAACTGTAATGTGGAATTAGATGATGGAAAGAGTAACAGTGCCTCCAACAACTTCTAAGTTCTTATCACATATTTCATATTCTGTGCAACAAAATACTTTGAACTGTTACAATTCATTTTATGACTATTAATACAGTGAACACAGCATCTTTTAATGAGACAATAATGGCTGAGGCTGAATTAGATTACTGCTAATCAGAGTGACTGAGTACCAAGTAAAAATCCCTCAGAAGAAGAGAATCAGAAAGAAAAAAATATAGTTGTTTGGTGTAGGAAAAGGAGATAAATTATCTTAAGGACAAGCAACACTAAATGTGTAAGTAGGCATAAAGTGCATGGGATAACCAACAGAAGCAGCAAAACACTGTGTGAAATAATAGAAATGTCAGCAGAGAAACAGTGGTGTTTGAGACAAAACATCTATTTTGAGCTTGGGACTTAATAACCATCTAAGGGCAAGTGATATAAACAGGAAAGAAAACTGTAATTAACAAGTTCAGAAGTCATCAGCATAACTAAATTAAACAAAACTCTGAAAGGAGAGGTGAGAAAGTAGAATAAAGAGGGTGGTGGGCTGGAGGCAGAGTTTCCAGTGGGAAGACTGGCTTTGCAAAGGGAGCATAAGAAAGTGAGGGGAAGATATAGAAGAAGCAAACAGTAAATTATTACAACGGAATAATGACAACAAGCCAAGACAAGACATGAAAGGACAGCAGCAAGATGGTTTATTGAAAGTGGTGGAATGACCTAGAAGAAAGTGAACACTGAAAAGATTCTTGGAACTGGATGGCAGGAAATTGTTAGTGACCTTATTAAGAGCTGTTTTAAGGAGAAAATGGAGCAGAAGTTAGAAACGACTGGGCAGGAAAAAAAACATAGACTGGAAAAAGACACAAATTCCAAGAAAAAGGAGGGCAATGTTCTGCATATTGAACAGTGTCAGAGAAAAGATTTGTCTTGTTTTATCAAGGGCAGTCCTGAAGAAAGACTTCCATGTAAGGAAAGAAGGAGCAGATAAGCTTCAAAGAAAATACATCACTAGAAATCTAAAGTCCTAAACAAGTCATTTTGATATGCTCCTAATGTCTAAGGGACTGAAGAAGTTAAGCAAATAGACTTGTTCTCTCATATCCAGATACTTGATGTCACAAGTGTCATTCTTTCAATTTCTTATTGTGAAATATACCATCTGTAACTTGCTATTACTTCAATGAAACCTGTTTCAAACAAGAATTTTCTCCTTCAAATGAATAGTGCTTTTCAATCCTATTTCCCCTCACTGTGACAAGCCCTTTCCTCTGAATTCCTACTGCTGCAGAGTACTGTGGCAGCAGCTTGATGAATATGCCTTCTTTTGTTGGGGTCAGACCATATGGTTTATCATTGGTTGAGTAGTCCTTCTCTTTTATTTTTTTCTGCTAATTTCTAAATAGTGTTCAAACAAAACCAAAAACAAAACAAAACAAAACACCAAACCAAAACCCCCCCAAACAAACAAACAACAAAAATCCCCCAAACATCCCAAACCCCCAAATTCACACACATTGAAATTAAAGATTATTCAGATTGGTACCTGCTGTAATTTTAGTTTAGAGATACTTCAAGGAAATTATATAATCTGAATCCAAACAAAATTCAGAGCTGTCTAATGCGCTTTTCAGTTACCTCTGAAAGTACAGAATATGTCTGTCATTTGGAGACAGCTTTTCCTTTGTGCTTCACAAAGGCAGTGACGAAACATACAGCAATTTTTGAATTATAAATGCAAGCCCTCTATACCTCCTGAAACTACCATTGTGGGGTTTATATTTAAAAAAAGACCCCAAAGCCTATACTTTTGGGTTGGTGAATGTCGCTGAATGATGTCTTTTGTCCAGCTACAGAGTTTAGTTTTCTGCTTGAAACTGCCTAATTTCAGAATGTTTTTTTAATTAACTTGAACTAGCATTGTCTTAGAGAAGACACATTGAATATCAACATTGTGCCATAAAAGCAAACTTTAATATTCAATGACTATGTTTTTATAGTCAAGAATCAGCAAAACACAGCAAAAAAGGAATTGAACATCATGCGGTAGCTAAAAGCTGATTAATATACACAAAAGTATTTCACAGTAGAACTTCTCATTTACTAACAAAATCTGCTCAGTTAAATTGGAGCTGGTGATAAAATGGAAGCAGAGGATGCTTTCAAGCACAGAAGTAAATATAAATTAATGACATGCAACACTGTAATCAAGATGTAAGAAAAACTACCATAAATGCAGGCTTCTTTACTTCAGAACTTCTCTCAGTTTAGCTGTTTAATCATATTTATCAAATGCAGTACATGATTTATACATTCCAGGGATTCTCAGCAAACATGGTTAAAAAAAATCCTCACTGATGAGAATTTTGCTTTAAACATTTTTCAAATTGTTCCTTAACTGTTTGAGCAGAGGTAGTCCCAGGAGTAACAGAATGCATATATGTGCTCATAACGTATTTTTTAACCTTAAGATTCCTATCAAATTTGCATTTTTAGACCTCCAAGTGAACCCTTCACTAAGGGAACATTCATATTGTTATTCTCTCTATGTTTATATCTGAAACTAAATTACAGATCGGTTTCCTTAGGGACGCATCCAGTCTTTACGGCTGTATCTTGTTTACTGCGGCTGCTGTTGCTGCATCAAGTCACATTTGCAATCGCTTTAACTTTTTTCTATGCTTTCTGAAAAGGTAAGGTCAGCTAAGAGCATTGCCATTGATGAAGTCCTAAAGTTAAAAGCAATTAAGCAGAGTTAAACTGAAGATGAAACAGTAGATAAAAATCACTGATCTGGGAGGACATATGCAGCTTCTGATTTTCTAATGAAGGTGCAGTTTTACTGTGTTTCAGCAGGCAGCAGAATCTCTTCACTTTTTGTCACAACCTTTACAATGTTAAAATGTGTATCCCTTTGCTAATAGAACCTCCAGGATGGCAAATGGTGGATTGGAAAATAGTGCTTGGAAATAAAAATTATTTTATTATTTCAGTATTTTTATTCAACTGAAATTTAATTTCTTTTTGTCTTCCTCACATTCCTTTATTCCATATTTTCAGGTCAGTACATTTATATGACCATATATCCTTTAGCTCATATCTCCTTGAGATGATTATGAGCTAGTTCCTGCTGCAAAAGTGTCTCTTAATCATTAACAAAGTCTAACACCCATGTCTCAACTAGAAATGCTTTGGGTATGATTAAAATCTTATCATGGTGTTCCATGTTGGTGATATAGTTGAGGTATTTGTATGGAGTTATCTATTCCCGTGCCAAACAGTAATTTTCTAGCTACTCTTTACATTTTAATTCCATGCCTGTAACGTTTCTTTCTAACAAATTTTCTTAGTATGCTTCATGCAGGGTGTCATAACCCTCAAGCATTAAAAGTTGTACAATATTTTCTCCAATAATACAGCTTTTAAGCAAAAAAATGGAATTAGATTTGTTGAAAAATGAAGCACAGAAAAATGTATCTTTGCCGCTCTACTCCTGTATTAGCTTTGCAGTAGTGAACAGAAAAAATATCTTGATAAAGAAAACCAGGAGACAAGTACATAATAAAATTCAAAAGACAATCTGGGCTATTTACTAGCCAGATATCTAAAGCAATTTTTTTCTACTTAAATATTAAAATAATAGAAATTTTCCTGCAGACATCTAGATAAATATAAAATACCTGAATAAGACTGTATTATCATGGTTTTAAATATTTATTTTTCTTTAAAAACCTTTACTTACTGCATAAAAATTTTAACGTTAAGACCCACAACTCAATTGGCCATTAAATTTCATTAACATAATAGTGCATAAGTTCACATTATGAAGTGTGAAGTAAGTGAAGAATAAAACTCATACTAATAACTTTGCACATATTTACAGCAACCTTAATTCTTAGTAACTTATTGCTGTATTGAGTTTGTGCCCCCCTCAAGGTCCTAACCTAACACCTACACACAGCATTTATACTAACAAATTTTGGCCCTGCTGAAAAGGAGGAGGGAGGACCTTGACACACAGAGTGGGTAGGTGATAAGTAGCAAAGTTTGACCTCTACTCACTATTCCACTCTGTAGGCTGTAGACACCACTCAGTGACCCTGCTAGGGTGGTTATATAATGTGTGCTGCTTGTATTGTACCATAATCTCATTTTCTGAGCTCAATTGCCATGGAAAATGCAATGCCATGAATGCTTGTATTACAAAAATTACTTGTAAGAAAAGCAATTCATTCAGAGATAAGATGCATTTTTTATGGTTTGTTTTTCTTAAATTATCTAGCAAGAGATTTCTTAAAATAAAAGTTTATCTGATGAATACTTGAAATTCAAAACATAAGTAGCATGCAGGAGGCTGCTAGACCTAAAGATCGTATTTGAAACTATAATTTATCTCATAAAATTCAACTTTTAAAACAGAAAATGAGAAATAAGCAAAATGAATATAGATGATTTGGTCATTCTTAATCTATTAATAAGAATCTTTCCTTAAGTCTAACTGCAACCTTACTGACATTTATATAGTTCTCAATTAATTCATTTTATGTGTCCCTTAGAATCTGTACTACCTACGTGTAGCATACACACAAATTAGTTCTCAGGATTTAAGGTCTAAAGTTAAGGATATCACAGGACTGATGTACAACACAGAACAGATTTCATCTATTACTTGACAAGAAGGAAATAAAAAAATCATTGAAAGGGATCCCATTAGGAGAAAAATGGGCCCAATAATCCATAATCACGATTCAGTAAGTAAAGACTAAACAAATTTCTCACGGCAAGAAGTGTTTGTAAAGACAGGTGGAGAATATTCTGAAAAGTACAAACTTATTGCAGTCAGCAGGAGAACTGGCATCTCAGAAGGTCAGAGAAAGAATAGATTCATGAGCAATTCAGCAGGTTCCATGCATTAATTTTGAAAAAGAATCCAGGAAAACACCTGACCTTGCCCTGACAGACAGGCCACTTATGGAAACAGAAACAGCCCAGCTGGCGTGGCCGATTATTGCACTCTCAGTCTGCTCTCAGTGTTGCATGGCCTCAAGTGCCAATATGAGAACGTTCCACAGTCCACCAAAGCTGGGCATCCACAGCAAATAGAGCTGGAAATGGAAATTGTACCTGGCCATACCCACTGCTTTCTCATTGGTATTGAGACCTTTCTCAACACACAATTAGTAATTATACTCCTGCCATGTTTTAGACTGATGAGATCACAAAGAAGACAAAAAAAGGCACAGTAGCTGAAGAGGGATCCATTTAATGCTGACTCCCTTATTATATGGATGGAATTTTTTGTGCGTGAAATGGAGAAATCGTCTTATTTGTGGAGCTGGCTGCATTAGAAGGGACACTGGACCAAGGGTAATGCAGGCAATGGATGTGATAAGTGCTGCTTTGGAGAAGCTGTCAGTCTTTGGAGGAAACAAAGGAAGTATGAGACTTCTTGTTATAACATGAATATGTAAGGAATCTGAGATATTGTTCCCCATTTCCTTGCGTATTACATTGGACAGTTGTCAGAAATTTTCTCCTCTTTGTCTGTCATCTAAATTAAGTATGTAATTGATCTTAAAAAAAAAGAAAATTCTGACAGGCAAATCTTTCTATTTTTTTCCTTAATGTGTCTAATCTTTTCAAGTTCAAAGCATTCCAGGGGAAATCAAACATAATTCCTGTTTTAGAATCCTGCTTATTAAGCACACTGTTTAAAAGATGGGCTTTGAATAGACGGCAGTACATTTTAGCTATCAGGAGCAGCTGTAAAATCTACTTTTCAGTGGAAGATTTGGCATATACTCTATAAAATAGGACCATATTGTATAGATGCCACTCAACTTTGTAAAGCTTATATTGGCTGTGTAATTTTTCATTCATTTACTTCAGGTGTTAAGTGTAGCCAGGATACATTGAACAACTGGAGTAAAACAAAGCTAATAGAAATGAAGTAAAATTCAAGCAAAAATCACATTCCATTTGCAATAAATGTAACAACTTCAGCTACAATAAAAGTAAAATATTTAAGGTTATGTAATGATATTCTATTATACTATAAATACATGAACTCCTTGTACAGTACCAAAAATTTACTTTTTCACACTATTGCCTATAAAACCAGTTCATTTATTAATCTCCTAGTCTCAGAGCTGGAAAGCAATGACTAGCTGGATTTAATAAATTTTAAATGTTGATACGTTCCCTTTCATTAGGAAAACAGAAAAGTCAGATTCCATCTAAAATTCTTGCCCAGCTCATTACCTGCATGACACATTTTAAGATTTAACCTGCACAAAAATTATCCTTGCACTGCTTAACCCCTCTGTAATGCTTAGCAGTATACACTCTTCATGAGCATTTGTACTGAATGAATTTGGAAACAAAGCTTAAGAGCTTTACTCTCCACTTAACTATGAGCAGTGTCCTATCAAGAGGACCAAGTGTTGTGTGGCACCCAAGGAAGCTCCTCTCCACCCTCCACAACAGGTGCTATGTTTATGGAGGGAAAGCACATGGTTTCCCTCACTTACTGCCCCAAACCAGAGGCTACAGCCCTGCCCTCAGCCCCCACACCAGCTAGGATACACTAAGATTGCTGCTGAGTGCTTATAATTCATTTTAAAACAAATTAAATCCCCTTCAGTTGCTTCTTATTTGAGGGCAGTAACTCCCCACTGACAGATGGTAACGAGGAGCAGACCCACTGTCTTCCTTGAGTGCTCTCGCTCAGTCAGCAGGAACACATCAGTTTATAACCTCTGCTTTCATTATAAAGGTAGTTAAAGGCTCAAGATTTCTCATTTATTTACACTGCGAGTTTAAATTTTTGTGACAAGTTTTGGAACCAAGGCTTCACAACCCTACAAATCATAAAGAAAACCTCTGGACTTGGACAAAGCTCTAAGAAATATCATTTAGGTTTTTATGCCAGACAGCATAAATTTACATCACATAAAGGCAAACTGAAAAGCATTATATTTTTTCTTTCCTTCACAATAGTTTCAATTTTCCTATGTAGAGTTCAGAATTGAAATACAGGAAAAAATCATAGTAACTATGCTTTTAAGAAGCCAAAATAATACATTTTTTTGTATTTGGTAGATAGGTTAACTGTCAGCCATACACATGGTTTTCATAGCTTGCTCATAGCTTCACTCACTACATATACATAATCATACATTATTTATTTATGGTTCTCCATGCCTCTCTCTGCTCCATCTGACAGATATTTCCTCCTTCCTTTTGTGCCTTGTACTTATCTACACTCTGCAGAAGAAACAATTAACCCAAGTGATTTTCTCAGAAAAGCATCTCTTCGCTTTATTTTATCTTAGCAGAATTTAATTCAGATACATTCATTTATCCTGACTCTAAGTTGAACAAAAGTAAAAGAATCATGGCTTTAATCTGTTTGCTTTTACAATGAAAACTCAGGGGTCTTAGCTTTTTTTTTTCCTGTGTTGAAATTCTGCATGGTTAAACAACAATTAAAAGGGAGATTAAAAATTAAGACAACAAAGAAGTATGTTTATAGAAACTGGCCTGCTAGATCTCCAGTGTGAAGTGGGGAAAGAATGAAGGATCTATACCTAGCAAAAATCTATTTCGCAAGCTGATACATTAAATGCAAATCAAATATTCTCATAGGAAACTACAATGTGGAAGAGAGTGAGCAAGTGGAGATGCCTTGTCCTTGGAGTTAGCTCACTGCATAGCTAATTTATAGAGAGAGGCTCACATGGATCTTCTCAAGGAGTCAAAGCTGTGCTCCTGAGAATCCAGCTTTGTCCTCAGCAGGACAAAGTTCAGTGAACTGCTATAATCTGTATAACAAAATAAGCTTGGCTGGGAAATAACTTGGAAGGTTTCCTTTGTGGGAAGCACTGAGATGAAAGACTACTGTATTTTTGCAAAAGCATTTTAAATCCTTCAAAAGAATGGGCACAGCAAGAGGGTAAAAAGACAGACACTATTAAGTGGCAAGTCAGATACACGGAGGAAGAATAATGTCAAAGATTAGTGCAAATATAGAAGTCACACCTACTAGATTTCAACACATCACGACGGCAGGACTACTGAATATCTTCTAGACATAAAGTATGTTGCAGACTTCAATCCCACTCCTACTCCTTAATCCGCAGCAACAGAGATCTCCTAGCGCTGAATAATGGACAAGTTTGCAGAGCAGAGGGTAAGAGACACACAAGAGAGATGCAAACATGGTTCAGAGTAGAGCTGCTTGATGTCCCCTTGTGCCCTGGGAGGACAGACACTGCAGAGGGATTGGGTTGTGCAGCATGACCAAATACTTCTTCTGGTGTTGCAAAATGGAAAATAGACATTTGATTTTGTTACCTGTCACTGATTTGGAGCAGCTTCTCTATCTGTTTGATTGGAAGATAAGAACATGCATGTGCATGCATGCACATGTGAGATCCCTTTCATCATGGGGTGAGCTCTGCTAAAATGTGATCTAACCTGAATTACAATGTAAAAATCCGCTGCCTACCTACATTTATTGCCTGCCTTTTTTTAGAATTTGAGACTCTTTTTTTATGTTTTAACACATATTCAGTAGTCTTTGAGGTGTACATTTTTTCCATTTGCTTTTCAGATTTCTAATGTTGAGTAATTGCCTGTTTTGTCTTCTAAAAACTTAAATTTAGAAATTTTAATGAATACCTAAAACATTAATAAAGTGTATATGCCTGTGCCTGCTTCTTCCTTTCCATTTCCTAGGTTGCGCTGCAGTGAGAGCAGGATCAAGGTCTTCAAAGAACAGGACTGATTAAACCAAAAACTGCTTTTTACAGTTCTCTCCTTTTGTAATCTAATAAAACCTTTAAGTTCTGTACTAGACACAAGGAATATATCAAGGAGAAAAAACATGAAAAAGGATGGATAAAATGTGTCTTCAAGCAATTTTACAAGTTTTAACTCAGAGGCAAAGCAGAGGGTTTTTTAACACAGTAGCAACTCATGGTCTGAGCAAGTGCTCAGTGCCACGGCAGCCACGTCCCCCTGCAGTGTGGGATACTTCTGCTGTCCTGGTACACAAAAACTAGATTTCCTCAGTTTGCTGGGGAAGAGAAAGGTGGGGCTGAAGTTCTGGTCTAGCCTGTCATCTCCGTAAGGAGGGAAGCACATGAAAGGGTGCAAGGAAATGCAGCAGCTGATGCAAGGCCATTAAAAGGCAATTTTCATGAGGCTGACACTAGGCCAAGAAATCACCAAATGCCAGACACTGGGAACAGCTGAAGCAGGTTGTACACTGTTGATAATTATATTGTCCATGGCAATGTTGCCTATACAAATACAATTTGAAACAAAAAAATCCAAAACCAACTGGTGTGAATAAGCTCAAGAGGAATTACTGAAGTAATAGCTTTAGAAGCAGCTAGTTGCTACAGATTAATCAACTGTATACAAATGAAATTTTAACCAGGAAAATCACAGGTCTTGAAGATACCTAACCATAAATAAGCATTGCTGCTGAAGATTTAGCATGAAGTGCTGCCTGATTTATGGATTATTGAGAGCAATATCATCGCAAATGGGAAAGTGATGAGATAAAACAGTTAAGCATCAAGGGAAAACCAGATAAAATGAAAACCAGTAAAATGTATAGCAAATCTGGTTACTGAAGAGGGCTAACACCAATATTCTACATTGATGACAGAAAGAAAATTATGTAAACATGAAGAGAATGCTACCTGTATCTTCTTAGCCTTCATGAAGTTCTTTTAGAGAATTAACAATAGAAAAGAAATGCATCAAAGATTAAAGGCAGAATAGGTTTATTTTAAAAGCCAAAAAGTACAGAAAACAATTTAGTTGCTTGTAAATATGAAATATGAGTGATGAGAATGAATGAAAAAAAAAAGAGTGAGGACAGCTGGAGAAGGCAATAGATACATCAGCTCAGTAAGACACATTAAAGCTTGAACACTTTGTTTTACATCTCAAGGACAGCAAGTTTTTCTATAAAAGATGTGGCTAATTTAAAACTTTAATTAAACTAGTAATGTATGACAAATGTGCTTGACTCCCTAACCAAACTATCAGTAATTTGGTACAGGCTCCACAGGAAGTAAAGACCTGAGCTGTAGCCAGGCCAAGAACTCCTCTAGAAACAGGGGCAGAGTGACCCAGTGAGCATTGATGCACACGAGCTTGGAACACAGGTTGTGTGAGTAATACATGAATAGCAGGTGGCTTTTCCAAGAGTCATTTATCAAAGAACAAAGAAACCCGTGGGTACAAGGAGGCTCACACATATCCTTCCTGCTGTATTAAATTTGGCTACAAGTCAACCACTTTATCCCGTAGCTTTGACAGCCTACGGGAGCCACCTTTGAGCTCTCCCTGCTGGGCAGCATGGCTGCACGGCAGTGACCTCCCCTTAACCAGGGACACCTCTCAAGGTTATTCCTTGAGGCAGAAACCTTTCTACAAATAACCAATCTTTGGATGAGTCCAATTTGAGTTCTCTAAACTGCAACTGGACTGGATACCAGGTACTCTCCCCTGGAGCTGGGACCCCTCTCAAGGATTGAGATTCCTTACCTGAGACTAAGAAATCTTTCCTTACCCAAGGCAGAGAGACCCCTTATTTATGGATTCTTGGTAAGTGGCTGGTAGCATGCTAAATAAATATTAATGAAATCCATGTAGTCATTTCCTTTAGGCATACACCATTGTCCAAGTCTGAGACTAAGGCTGGACCTAGCCACAGATAAACTCCGTCAGGAGTTTAGAAAGCAAGGGGGTCTGCTCTGAAACTCATGACCCATTGGGAGGGTCTACCTTACCCTTTGGTCTCTGTGTAAATCATTCGAAATAGATTTGAACTTGATTTTCTTTTGTATAATGTAGTAACTAATAGAGCGAACCTTGCCATTGAACTTTATTAAGCTGCACTTTTATAAATTCATATTAAACCCATTCTTGTTAATACTTCTGACAGTGATTCTTCAAGTGATCTGAATCACTCATTTGTAACAAACTGGTGTAGTTGGCAGGATCCTAAATCAGCATCCATGGCATAATGCTACAACAGTTTATGGCAATTGAAATGTTTTTTAAAGTAAACAAAATAAACATATTCCTTTGAATTTGTAAATGGCCTAGAACAGAAGACTAAAAAGTAGGAAGGAGTAAGCAAGGCCAGAATTGACCATTTTAGCCAGTTACCCCAACTGCTGGATGTGTCACTGACAGAGGTGCCAAGCAGAGCGTGAAATGTATTTTGTGCCTACTTTAAGAATTGCCAAACTCCTCTCCCCATAATGGCAATTCCTGCCATGTGAAAGAGAAAAGGAGGATCTTTGTCTTCACATTAGTGCCATAAACTGAGTCTTACACGCCAGAGCACTGACTTGTTTTCCAACATGTCTCTGGTAGACTGCCCCTCCTTCTTGATGGAGCTTTCCAGTTTCTCTGTGACTGTTTCATTATTCATAGCCAAATACAAACATCAGAAAACTTGCAAGATTAATGCAACAGTAAACCAGCTTAGCCAGGTATGACTGAACCTCTGAAATGCACTACAGAGTTTCCTTCATGCATAACTCAAGTACTTGTTCTAAAGCTGCTGCAGAAGTGAACCCTGTGGAAGTTGCAACTGAAGTGCCACTGCAAGAACCATCTGTAACCAAATGGCTTCAGTGACACTAGCTGAGCTTGCAAAGCATTTAGGGAATATGAAGTGGAACCATGGAAATATGTGTATTAAACAATGTCTCTGTTACTTGCACTACAGTCTTTATAGCTGGTATTGCAACACCTGTCTCCTTCAGAAGCAACATAAGTAGTTCAAAGCACATGTTACAGGTAGAGAACTGAAAATAGAAGAAAAAAATGTATTAAGTCATCTTTTTTTGTTGTTGTTGCATGGTGGCTCTGTTTAGGGCAAGAGAAGCAGGTATCTCCAAATTGTGATTTTTAAAAAATGTTCTGACTTGCTGTGCAGACACATCTCTTATAGCAAACTAGCTTAATTTGGGAACTAGACTCTAAAAGATTTGGCCTTAGGGACTAATTGTCCCTTGTCGTTCCTCAGCTATGGACTTTACCAAGTACTGTCCCTAAAGGAATTCATAGTATTGAATATGTGCATTTTTAGGTTAAAACCCCCTAGAATATCACATTCACAATTCAGAATGTTGGGATTTTTTTGGTTTTGCAAGGCCTGCCATACATACACACAGCGGGCAACGGCACAATTTAAATTATAATCCAGGTACCCCAAAGCTTTATTTCATTTGCAGGTGATTTATAGTAGCATAAACCCAAACAACTTACAAATCAGCGCATCCTACTGTGATTTAGATAACCAGGCTTCTGTGAAATTTATTGCATGCTTTGTTCCTTTTTGTACTTCCCATTTAGACACTATTGGAGCAGTTCACAATCATTTAAGAAAATTACTAGCTCTCCTCTTAAATAAGAAATGTAAATAGCTGGAATGAATTCTTATTTATACTCACTTGATATAATACGGCACTTTGTTCGGTGAGATTGCCCTCTCCCAGGGGCCTTGGACAGAAGCTGTTAACAACAAACAAACAAACAAATAAATAAATAAATGCATACATACATTCATACATGCAAACATACCTAGAAGAGAAATGTGGAGGTCAAACAGGAAAGACAACATTAATCTCTAGAATTACAATTTTACACTCGGCCACGTTGATACAGGTCTGTTTGCTCAGTTGTCCGTGAAGGCAGGAAGGATTAACCTGCTGTTCTGAAACTTCTGTCCTAATCTGAGAGAAATTGAACTCATTCAGCTGCAAAGATAAATACAAAAACTCCTTGAAAGCTAAGCTTACAGAACAGATACGAAGCAGAGCAAGCAACCTATCTTTCTGGCATGCTCATTTATAGGATTCCTCCCGCTAAGGTGTTTGGCTAGGTTTTCTTCTATTTCTTTCCTTGTGTGGTCAGCAATTCCCATCCTTCTAAGAACAGAATTATGCACTTGTTTACATTTTATGTTGAGTGAAGTTACACTGAGAGACCATCTAAGTATTTTGTTTGTTGTTATTCTCTTGCTGACTTGTTCTAAGTGGTGAACATTTTTATTTCTCCACATTACTAATTGTGTCTGCCTTCCAGTAACAGCCAATAATGGAGAAAATGACAGTATGATCACAACTAAGAGAGGAAATAACTTTGCCCACTCTTGTCTATCACAGTGTTAAATGTCAATATCAACTTACAATATAACGAAAATACTTTGTAAAAGAGGTTTTTATAAAACACTTTTGACAAAAGAATTGAAAATTATTTATTAGAGGCAGAGATAATTTATAGTTTAGGCCATAATCAGAGAGATAATGTTTTTATTAGGAGTTTGTTATCTGTCAAACAAAGTAGAACCAAGAATTTTCTTTCTTTAATATAATGATTAAAACAGAAAACATATGAAAAGTGATCTAGTGGAGAAAAAAACAAAGCCTGTTTGCGTCACACAGTATAACCCTTCTTTTTAGTGACCCCTGCTGTTCACAAAGGAAAGCAATTGTTACCAGGACAACTAGGAATTAGCTTCTTGACCATTTGGCTCTATTTTCTTTCCCTCTCTTATTCAAAATAGATACTTTAAAAACGCCATTCCCAAGCTGCTTTATCAAAATCAAAAAATCACAATCCACACAAATAATAACTCCCAATATACATATTTCATCTATTCTGTACCAGATTCACAGAAAGCAGTCTGTAGAATGAAGTATAGTTCCTTTCTCTTGCCTATATATTGGAGTGTGGACAACAAGAATCGGAGGAAAGAGACGAAACATGCTTATAAAAATGGCTGTATAGTCAAATCTTGCTACTTTTGCACGTGAGTTGTGAAGAAGGTCTGGAGAGAGGCTGGGGACTCCACAGAGGGGACACAAATCAGCTGTGGGAGAAACTGGTGCCATTACAGACAGCCTGAAGAGGAGAAGGAAGAGCTGGTAGGAACAGGATACAGGCTGGGGAGAGGGTGAATGCATTTCATATACATTTTGGACAATTATGAGAAGCCAGGGAAAGGAAGGAATATGTTCGGAAGAAAGAGAATCATAGAATGGTTAGAGTTGGAAGGGACTTTAAAGATCATCTAGTTTCAACTTGCCCACAAAAGGCAGAGAACCTCCTACTAGACCAGGTTAATCAGAGCCTCATCCAGCCTGATCTTGAACACCTCCAGGGATGGGGAGTCCACAACCTCTCTGGACAATCTTGCAGTGCCTCTCCACTCTTATAGTAAAAATTCCTTCCTAACACCCAATCTCAACCAGCCATCCTTCACCTTGAGGCCACTTCCTCTTGTCCTATCACTACATGCCCTTGTGAAAAGTCTATCTCCATAAATGTGATAATCCTGTTTCAGATTGCTGGTGGCCAAGGAGTTCTGAAAATTCTACCTCAGCATCTCTGCACATTCTGCTGTTGTCTTCAACCCCCAGCCAGCCATCTGTAGCTAAGTGTCATTGCTTTCCTATTATTTACATTTACACAGATTTGTGTTCTTAAAAGAAGAAAAGTAAATTTCAAAGGTAAGAACCATGAGAACCAGTAACTCACAAAATGTGCAAAAACCAGAATTTTAATTACAGTGTTAGATGTCTTGGAAAAGTAGCACACTGCACTGCCATTGAAGTCTGTAGCATGGCCCACAAACACAGGAGCACAGAACTGTATGCATTTTCAAATACAAATACTCAAATATACACCTAATTTATATATGATCAAGCCCTCCTTCTTGGGCCAGGCACTGCAGTTTGGTTCTGTGTTCATAGACTGCACGGCTGAGTAGCTGTGAAGGCCAAGGCTCCATTGAGCTGCTCCTCCTGGTAGCACGAGCTGCAGCTGCTTGGTTTCTGTGCTCGGCTACAGCCTCAAAGGATGTAAAGATACAATCTGTTACATGATTTGTAGAAACACAAAAAGTATCAAAAATAGAATATTGTAATGTTTTGATGTTAAAAATCTCAAAATAACTTTTAACCCCATTTTCAGGTTCAAAAAAAATTCTTAACCATGATGCTTAAATACTCTTTCCACTTGTAAGAAAAAACTTCTGTAAATATAATTTTGGTGACTGATCCAATATTCCCCATTCTAGATGGAAGCAGGAAATGAAAGCCAAGGAGTTAGAGATCACTATTTAATTTTATACTCAGTTACTACATGATTTCTTTACATGCTCTCATTCAGTAATACTAACCTAATGTGTGCTAATATGTGGTCCATCAACTAGTTTTAAAATGTTTACTCAGTGACAATTGTAAGGTTTCTTACCCATGGCAATTGGCATTGTCTGAGGAATAATTTGAATCAGATTACATTAAGTTATCATTTTGGAAAACAAAATACCCTTCAGTATTAAGTAAAAATTGACCTTGTTACATATTTCTCTCCCAAGCAATCATTAATATTCCCAATGGGAATACTACCAAGTTACAGTTGTTCCACTTTAAGATTTGTTTTTAATTCAATACCTAAAGGACAGAATAGATTGCTGTGTATTTTTCAGAAGATATATTTATTCTGTTGCTTCTGAATTAATCTGGGTAAGAGCTTTGCAGTCATAACTTATTATCACAGAATCTTACATATGATGGTGTTCTTGATCCATTAGAAGAGGAACAAATACTTTTGCTTTCATGAGAGCTAAGTGCTATAGCAATAACAAACAATTCTGTGATGTTCAGCATAATTGGATTTAGTGTTCCTTCAAGAGGTTGCTGTGAAGCTCTCTATAATACATTTCTGGTTTCCTGGATGATTCTAACCTTGCATAAATTTGAGTTGACAAAATGTGCAGTACTTTTTACAGCTATACATAGAGAATAATCATTTCATTTTTGGCAGAAGCCCAGAAGCTGAGACCAGCTGTTTCTTATCTTTGGTTATCAGTACCGGTTTACTATCCATTACAAAACTAGTACAGGTAAATGGTTAAGTCCACCTAAAAGTCTTGCTGGCAGACTTTTTCATATGATGCTCTAGTATTCCTGTGTGCTACAGCACTCAAGAAGCAGACATTTCTTGTTTGCTGGAGTAATTCCGAAGTATTTTATTGCTCGAGCTTGCACAGTGTAAGAACCCATTACCATACACCCAGCTACTTCCAGTGCTGTTGGGACCGAAATTAAATACTACAATGAAATACAGGGCATTTTAAGAGTGAATTTAAATTTCCCCACACTTTATTTGCATTGACATACATTTTAATGGTTACCTACTATTTGAGTTTTATTTCTTTCTGTAGGTGCTCTAAGAGCTGAGACTTGCTTTGCCTGTGAACACGGTTCTTGATGGTAAGCCTACATTCTTACTTGTTTGCAGAATGTACAATGAAAGGTGGCATGCTGGCTCTCTGAACTTCAGTACTGTTTTAATCTATGCAGGGATCTGAATGAAATATTAAATAGGATGATAGTAGTTGATACTACAAAAAATAATCTTATAAATATTTCAGTTTAGCACTGCAAACATAATGAAAAATACATGTATGTTTACCAATAGTAAACTATTTCTCCTTCGGCTATTCAAAGAGTAAATTCAGTATGCCCATATTTAAATGTTACCTTCAGTGGTCCTTATTTAAATAGTCATCACACACTTTTAGTCACCATATGAGTGTACGTTTTTAGTTCTAAATACAAAGAAAAATCTTTTGACTTAATTGTCACTAATGGGTTTTGGACAGAAACCACAAAGAGGCCTTGTGTAGTGTCCATACACTGTTAGATATGTCCTGTCAATTTTTTTTTTTTTTTGCTTTGGTAGAAATTTAATATATTTATTATATATTCCTTTCAGCATTGTGGTAGTCAAAGCTGAGCTCATTTTTACATTCACATTATCTTGCTTGGTGGCAATAGTAGCTGTAACTCAGCAAGGTGCTTAATTATGTTCACATTTCACATTTTAATGACAGTAATTCTCTGATTCAGCCTGGAAATTCCTACCTGCATGACCTGTGTGACTTACACTGCTCTACCTAGCATTATCATCATTAATATCTTAATGCAAACATAAAGTTAAGAAACTGCTTATTTATTCACATAAAGTTTGTTTTGATTCCAATTATTTTCACTGCAGCAAGGTATGGATTTGGTGACTTCAGATAAAGGCAGGCAGGGAGAAAGAAAAGATGAAATGATCTTTGCATCAGGAAAGACTCTGATTCCCCAAGAATCAGAATTTCCCATCTGTGTAAGCTACCTTATCTTTTCAAAGAAGATTCATTGAGTACTACATTTTGATTATTTTCAGATTACACCATTATAAATGAGAAAATACTGCTCTCCAGAGACAATAAGGAGCTCATGCTTGTCTTCCTTAGAGAACATGCTAAAGCAGTATTTCCCCACCATAATCAGTTCATGATGCAGGCTGACAGGATGCCACCTCCAAAATGTGTGTCTGCCTGACAGTGGCACAATAGAAGTGTTTGCATAATCTGCAAGTTCTTTGAGATCCTTTGCAAATGTCACTATATACCTGTAAAAGATAATTTTTTTTTCACTGAAGATTTAGATTGATTTCTAAATCATGTGAAATTTTTATTGTTCCAGGTGAGCCTGATGAACAATCAGACCATGTTGAGTAGCACTGAGGTCTAATATTGCACAATGTAGTTGAGAAACTGATATCACTACACAACTGAGAAGCTATAAGGCAGAAAAATCAATCAAAACTTGCCTTTTATAAAGTCTACACAGCTTGGGGTCTGTTCTGCTCCAAGACCTAGCTGCACATGGAGATGGGTTCATGGGCAGTTTGGAAATAGAGAGCCCCCTCTCAGCTTGGATTTTGCCATTCTTAAGCCGGAGCAAACACTCACTACTTCCCTGGAACACCGTCAGCACCGTCTGTCGCTGTAGCACGCATACAGATATTTATCAAATGTACTATTTATTGTTGGGGTCCCTCCCCCCTGCCATGGGGTCCTGGGAGAGGGGACCCTGGGGTAGAGGCACAGGGTCTCCCTGCTCCCTGGTCACATGTACCCTAATCCTGTTCCCCACTGGTTATTTCGTGCTCCCCTGCCCGGGGAGGACCCTGGTTGTCCGGTGATTCCAGAGTCTTTGGGCAGTTCCTCAGCCATGTGGCTGGAAAATAAAGATCTCTGAAACTTCGGTCAAGAATCGCTCCCTATTCCTTTCCACGGGCCTCGCTGTCTATGGATTTTGCAGGAGACCCCACTGCAACAATTTATAGAGCACGTCTAACCAGAGAATAAGTCACTAAAAAGTGCATTGTGTGATCAGGGCCAATCATGACAGTCATTTTACAAGAGTTAAAAGAGGCTTTTCCATCCTGCATTTCCTGCCAGAATCTTTACAGCCAACTTCAGATTTACCATCTGCAGCTTAGGGTCAACATTATATGATAAGACCTAAATAATGCACACCTTTAATCATGAACAGTGTTTCCAGAAGTTTCCAAATGCCACTTTGTAATGTGACATATAAAATCCATCTAACGCCCATTTTCTTAAATGTCACACTACTGTAAAATGGCAAAAATGGAAGAATCTATATGTCTAATAGCAGAATACTGAATGAAATAGAGCAAAGAAATGCAGATAGAGAATATAATGACCCATGTACCCCAAACTACAGGTACTCCACACTGCCAACTTGTGTTGCACTCTTATGCTCTTAAAAATGAAGTCTCTAAAACCGGTTCATCAAATGAGGTTATAAAATGGCCTAATCAAATTGGTGGTGATTTTTGGCAAGTGAAATTAGATAAATAGAAAAATAAATATTTGGTAAATATTCCATGTCTTACATAGTAAAACAGAACAGAAAAATTCTGATCTATATATATATATATAGAATATGCCTGTTATATCCTAGTCCTGGAGCTTGAGGACAAAGGAAAGTCCTAAACTGAACCCAACATACAACTCATGATAACATGGGCATATTGTTAAATTTATCTGAGTTAAACTTGGCAGGGTGAAAAAATGAAGTAGTTTTCATTTGGATTCACAGATCCAGTGTAACTCCAAAAAATAATAAAATTCTGGGGGGAAGAATACATATTAGCAACATACTTACTCAGAGAGTGAACAAAAGTATAGGCAATGCACCATCTTTTGAAACTTATTAAAAGAAAAAAGTAATGTTTGATTACTTTTAAATTATGTAGCATTGCAGAATATAGGCTATTCTGCCGGCCAAGGATAAATTACAGAAATTAATTAGGCTGTTATAAAAAAATAAGATAGCATATCTCCTACTCACACCCTTCAAAAAATCCCTCTCTGCTTTAAAATAAATATTATACAGCATTTTTAAATAGATGACATATTAAAACCAAGAGCACAAGAGAGAGATTTAGAATGGACTATTTCCAACCACAATTCTAAAATAATTTTTTTGTTGGAACCCTCTTTTCCCCAAAACACAAAATATTAGTTACATGGAAAAAAATTTCTTGCTTCTGGGTGAAAAGAGGGGGAGAATATCATAATTTGAAAACTAACTTTACAATTTTTTTCAGAAATTTGTATCCCAATGTATTATAGCAGAAAGGATCACTTAGCACAAAAGTGCAAAAAAGAGAAAAATATAAATATAGAGCTTGAATCCCATAAATACTATTTAATTGAAAATCAAAGAAATTATTAA
This sequence comes from Corvus moneduloides, assembly GCF_009650955.1. Classification (NCBI taxonomy): domain Eukaryota; kingdom Metazoa; phylum Chordata; class Aves; order Passeriformes; family Corvidae; genus Corvus; species Corvus moneduloides. The sequence continues at coordinate 112,997,683 of NC_045477.1, forward strand.
GATTTATGGAGAGATTTTTTGGTAGTTTTCCTGAGAATAATGCATAATGAAAAAATGAAAGCCCACTGTAAAATTAATTCTACTAACTTTATTCCAAAATAAAGTAAGCATATGTACGCCAATGTTTTACTACTCTTAAAGAGCTTTAGCAGTCAGGCCAAGGCAAGCACTATCAAAAGCTGTAGCTATGGCCATGATATTCTAAATGAGGGAGAAATGGACTGAAGGCATTTTCTCCTAACTTTAAACCTCATTTACCCATCACACAAGTCTTGGGGTTGAGTTGGTGCCCAGTGTTGCTAGAAATTCACCACGATAATCACAATGCCAAGACATGTGAAGTGCATTTGGCTTCGTCAGTACTTTTCTAGCTTTTCCTTTTTCAGAAGCACATGTAGTTACTTTACACTTATACTGAAGTAGAAAAACAGTTTTCTAGCAATCAGGCTCCTCTAGCTAATATGACCTCATTTAAATGCATATAATACATGAATATTTTTAATAAATATGTTTAAATGCAATAATAACATCCTTTTGCATTCAGAGAGTTCTCAGCGTTAGGCTGATTCATTTTTGTCCACTTATCTTCTATCTTTATTCTACTAACAGGTGATATTTTCTATTCAAAACATTTCCTGTGGTATCTAAAAATATTAAACCATTTTTCCAAAGGACATGGATGAATTGACGTGGTCTTCGACATTTGCTTGCCAAAAGTGATATCTGATAAAAATATGATATCTGAAAAAAAAATGAGATAATGTATGCAGGGAGAAATAAGAAAGAAAGATACAGTTGCTTGCACTGGGAAATAATCTATCAGATGGATAGATTATTTCCTAAGAGTCACAGAGCCCTCTCATTTTTAGACTTGGATGTCTTAATTAGCAGGACTTGCCCTTTTAAAGACATCTGCCTGCGCAAGAAAGGGCTTCCCTAATCTTTGCTTTGCATAATAATCTGAGCACTCACACAGAAGGCGGGAGGAGTACTTGACTTCTCTCCCATCTTGAAGGAATTCAGAGCCCCATCTCCAATTTCTCAGGAGAGTGGCCTAAATAACTGAAGGAAAACATAAAGGCACAGAAATAAGAAGAAAAAAGACTCAGATCTGAACCTTAAGAGCTCTGAGCTTATCCTGAGAAGGAGAGACCTAGGCTACACAGCCCAATCCCGTGGCCATATATTTTATTTTTAAGCAACAGTTATCTGATATAAAACACAGCAGATGCACTCTGATCACTTGCAATACAAACTGGTGGCTCCAGCATTGATCATCTTTCTGTTCCTGAATGAAAGCTGCTAGGGCTGCCTCATCTTGTGTTGAAGTAAGTGCTGCTCTTGCTTACAAGTCCAAACCTTGAAAGGCACAGTGAGGTATCTCCAGGTCCTAGCACATATTTAGGTAAGAGGATTTAACAGTCTGGTACTGACATATGCAGGCAGAAAAAGCTCGTGGCCTGGGAAATATGGGCCACAAAATGTTGGCTGTGGGTATATCAGCCTTTTAGCCTTGCAAACCTAAATGTTCTTTCTGTTCCTTGTATTTCCAGGTTTTTCATGCTGATGAAAGTCCGTATTGTCTGAGCTTGGAAACCACTGGAATCTTCCAGTCACACTCTTAAGTAATTGCCAGTTACACCTTGAACACTATTTCATGCAGTCACTTCACTGACATGCTATACTTACTAAAAGATGGCTCATACTGTGGCTGGACAGTAAATTACAAGGTTTGCTCATGGTTTTAAAAGATGTAACACCTTCTATTTTTCAGCCATCACCATCAATGCACATGAATGAATCATGCCTTTAAAAGCAGGATTGATGGCTGAATAGCACAGCAAATGATATTAAAAACAATCTGACATCAATCCTACCTCTCACTTATTGCACCTCAAAAAAAAGTAATAACTATTGTGACAAATATAGGTGGGTCTTCCAACAAGAGACAATGAATCTCATTTTTTGAAAGAGGTAGAATCACAGAGGAAAATAAAGGTGAAGTCAAAACAGTAAAATTATTCCAGAGGAGTCACTGAAAACTTTGAAGCTGGCATTATGCTTAAAATTTGCAGATACTCCTTTTCACACCTCAGTTATGGTATACGATTCCCAAATTAGGCACCATCATCCATGAAAGGATCACAGATTTTTCTTTTAATTTCTAAATATTTACGAGTTTCTCTTTAATAGAAAGATCTTATTTTTGCCAGTTTTTACACCCTGATTTAGAGAACTCTAATTAAACAGCAAGTCCTTCAAAACCAACAAACACACTCCATGAATTCATGATATAAAGCCTTGCCCATGTAACGCATTTATCAGATGTATCTTAACTATTGTTGTGAATGCTGTGTGTCCTTGGCAAGGAATGAACTGAGCTGGAGCTGGGACTGACTCTGTGGACACTGGCAGAGAAAATGAGTTTGGGGGAGCATGGAGGACTGATCAGCAGCTCAAGGAGTGGGGTGAGAGAGCTCAGTTAAAAGTGTAGAAGGTCTGGAAAGAGGCAAGTTCATGCGAAAAGTAAGGGCTAGTTTTGATAAGAGTCTTTTATACTTGAGGCAGACCAAAGCCTTGATGGAGAGAGACACAAGTAGATACCATTCCTTTGCCACTATCTGTTTAACTCACAACCAGGAAACATCTGAATTATCCTGTGCCACAGCATTGGTAAACACTGGCACTGGGTTTAAAAGATGAAGGAGTGGAAAAAGAATGTTGAACTGCATGAAAAGACAATGGAGAAAAATTGTCCCTAATTTAAAAATGCCAAAAATAAGAATACTTTTTTTTTTTTTTGCTTTTAAACTCCTTATCTCTCTAGCTCACACCTTCTTTCCAATCTCTCAGAAACAGCCCTATGAATAGCCCTTAGAACAGGCAGCTAGTGCTTGGAAGCAGGGACTACCACTTGATTCCTTGCCTCACAGGGCATGACAAATATGAGGTCCCTACCTCACTCCCCCATTACTTTTGTGCTAGGTTTTCAACAGCCCTATGCAGCTTCAGTTTCAACCAAACAGAAAAAGACAGACGATGCTATATTAGCAGCTCATATTTATTTCTTTCAGGTAGGAGAGAAACGTAATTCAGCCACTGATTTTATGTGAACTTGAGTCAGTACCAGCCTTTTTGCAGAACTTCTTAAAGGTATATCAACTATAAAAGGATAATTTTTCATATAAGAATATAAACAGATATTATTCCTTGCATCTTAAGATGAGCAAGCATGTATGGAAGAGGGAAAGTTGATGCTCAGTTAGGGAGGATGAACTGATTATTACTGGCATATAAACTAGATATGCAACAGCCAATAGATTGCTTATTTTCCTTACTGACTATAGTTTGCATTGATCTTATGTGTATCTCAGCTCCTTAGATAAAAATGCTCTCTGAGTTTTGAGCTTATGAAATAAAACCATAAAAATTGCTATGATTAATCTTTTACTGCTGTTGACACAGACTGATCAACTTGGACTCTGTCTGCCACGTACTGAAACCTAATTACAAGCCATTAAATTCGCCTTCATTTGACCTGCCTGATTCTGTCTGGCAACCTTTATGTTTGACCTGTTCATGCCCAAATACAGCTGAAGAAAAAAGACTGGTGCTGGATGGCAAAGAGCATGGTGCTCTCTCTCCTGCAGCGCTCTCTCTCCCACAGATGTGCTTCCATCCATGCAGGGATGCAGCAGAGGTAGTACATAAAAAACATATCAAAGCACGGTATTTTCCCTGGGCATAGTGATAGTACATGATACTGGATGCTTTTGGAATTCAGTGCTTATTAAAGATAGGACTGATGTATGTACTGTCAGTTTTCAGTGACTGAACTTTTAGACTTGGGAAGGATTCTGTAGATGTTTTCAGAGCTTCAAACAGCTAACTTTTGCACGCATGGGTAAGATTATGTATTTTTACACACATCTAAGAGAGAGAGAACAAATAAGCAAATAAAAATGCCCATTATTTCTAAATGATTTGACTATTTTCAAAGTCAACACATTTTCACCTGGCTCCTCTTCCTATGGTGATCCTCAAATGGCACAAAGTGTCCAGAACAATGTCCACAGTTTTCTGGCTCTAATTAGTTACACAGAAGAATAATGTCTCACTGGTGGTGGGTGGGCTGAAAGAGGTGACTATCATAACACTGATCATCTTTTAGATCAATCTAGTTTATCAATAATAAGGCAGAAGGGGCCTAGGACATAACCATCACATCAATTGTATGGCTGCACTCAACATAGGCACAGAGAACAAAGACACCTTGATCAGTGTGATAATGCACTGCAGGTCACTCTAGTCTCTTCCAGGCTTGCTTAATTTACCCTACAAATTTATTCTTTCGCCAGGAATACGCCATGGGTCACAAGGAAAAACAAGTATCTGCTTAAATATTGTGTTCGTGTCAAATACTCATAACTCTTGCACGTTCAATCTTGCCAAGTCTGATTTGAAGTTATATATATTGAGCTGATAAAGTATTCCCAGTGATTGAGAGTAAAAGAAAAGTGGGTTTGAAACAGAAATTATGAAAATAGCGCTTATTTCTTCACAGGATCTTAATTTGACAAAACAAGGTGCAGGGTTGAATCAGCCTGCATTAATCTTATATGGCACAACATCGACCCTGGTTTTGATTTTGCAGGTCATCCTGCTGAGAATGTTCAGTTTCCCATTGAGATCTTCAGTGGAAAAATGGTTAACCTATTAAAATTACAATGCAGTATCAGCTGAAGAAAAGTTTGTCCTCTATCCCACTGTGAACGTAGCTGTGCAATAATAGTAACATCTATTTCCGATGTCTGGATAGCTTGTCCCTCTGCATGTAGGAGACCATTATCCTGTGACTGTGTTCTGTTCTGCTGATATAATCTCTTAAATAAAGCTTTACTGTTTACTTTCCTTAATTGAAGTACAATGGAAAAGACATGGCCTTTAAGAAGCTTCACTTTAGTCACTGCCTTGGAGCTTTGAAGGTGTTTCAAGTTGTCTTTTGGTGTACTTCAAAACATCCTTGATAAAAGATGTGTGTGGAGGTGAAGTGGGAATTTTGCTGGCAATTATATTTTATGTAGAGTTGTAAAAAGTTTACTTAGCTGCCGTTCTTCTGCCAAGTTTCCCACCCTGGTTTTGATCCTCTCACTGCTCTGCTAAGTGACCAAATCCTGTAAAATATTTTTCTTGCCGGTCTTATTTTGCCCCTTTTTGGAGCTGAACATTTCTTTAAACCAAAGATAAACCAAATTTGTGTTGGTTTTGGTTTTGTTTGTTTTTTAAATCCTTTCTGGGTTAAAATAATCAGAAACTCTTTTAAACATAATTTTAATTTGCTAGTCCTAAAAGGGAGCCCCGAAACAATGAAGATAAGCCTGGCAGAGATAGATGTCTGGACAAAGAGACTTGATCATGGCAGATGTTTTCCTTTTACCTTGAACCTGGACAATATGATCTTACTTAACACCCAAGGAAAAAAAAAGAAAACCATTGTAATACAGTCTAAAATAGAAACTCATAACAAGAACAATGAGCATATGGCTAAAAAAAAATCAAATAAATGTGTATGCAAACTGCACAAGAAAATGGGAAATGGGAAATCACTCACTGGTAAGAAAATGCTGGGAAGTAGGGCCAAAATCCCTGTGAGCTTCATGCAGTTGCCTGATGCGCTCATCAATGGCCACCTGTTAAGAGAGGAGAAAAAAAAATGACTCTTTTCTACACAAGAAACAAAGAGAAATTATAGTCAGATAATTTTTTTTATTAATGAACATTCAATTTAAAATTAAGCAGGTTCTGCAACAATTGTAGCCCTTCAGGGTCTAGATGAGATTAAATGTGTCATTGGAAAAAAAGAAGGTAAATAAAAAGTTAGGATTTTGTTGGTCATCTCCCATCTTAACTGATGCTAGAAGAAGCTGAAAATGAAAAGGCTGATAAATAAAGGTATAGCAAATTGGCCTGACTTTATGTACCTGTAAAGAGTATGACTGCTGCTCGTCTATATTGAAGTCAGAACATCCATCTGTTAATACTTTTCCAAAACTACTTCAGAGTACTTTTGAAAGTACACTATTACAAATCAGCACGTGAAAAGTAATCTCTTTTAATGTGGACAGGATAACCATATTTTAACCAAGTGCTGAAAGGAGGTTAACCAAAACAGAACAGCTGGTACAAACGTTTCCCTGTTCTTTTAATCACTCAAATCATAGCCCTCAACCCTTTCCTTGGAGTAGTCCTTTTAAGAACACGTTCCTAATGTTTTGTTGGGTTGATGTACTGTGTGAGAACAGAGACAATAATTTAGGACTGGTTCTATCTTTACCCTTGAAAATCTCAGTGAAGTGGAGTATTGAGCAAGCGGCCAAAAGGGGGTGGTTGCAATAAGATTCCCTGGTGTATGAGTGACATCTACCTGTCCCTTTATAGCCTATATGCTAGAAAGAATCAATTAAGTTAGACCTAAGAATGGGGTTACATAAAACAAGGAAAAATGCTTTAAAGTAATGATAAATATTTCTGAAATTTAATAAATAAAGTAACTGATAAGAAGCAAGTTCACTCAAATATTGCCTGTAAGAATAAGTGTTCCATAAACACTGGCAAAGCAGAAAGGAAGAGTGTGTTTGGTGTGTTTTAATTGGCCTAATTGTAAGATACATAACAAGGAAACAAATAGGTTGCACAAGCAAAAAGCAATCCACATTTTAAAATTGTCAGGGAATTTTTTTGGTGGGTGGTAAGAGGGAACTATTGTATAGTAACTGGGCATGATACAGTCAGAAAGGAAAAATAATGATAGAATTAATGAACTATTTGATATGACTGTGCGTGTTTGCCAGATAAACCCCAGACCCCAAAATCTTTTCTAATTAAGCAATAGCAACTTATTGCCAAAGACATTACTTCTTTGCTTACAATTTTAAAACTAACATTATAAGAAAAAATGCCCATTTCCTTTCTTTCCTTAAACCATTTTTCAGGTACTCTTCCTGCAGCTTCCTCCATTTCTATGTCATCTTTTCTCCTCTGGCTTCCCCTTGAATTGCAAGCACAGATGTTCTGTTAAGCAGTGCTTCATACCAGGGACTGACTTTGAGCTTGAGTTCACACCCAATTCACTGCACAGATACAAGCTGGGGAGCTCTGTAAGTGCATAGAAAACTATGAAAGGTCTGCTTCTGGTCATCAGTATAATTAGCTTAAGTACAGAACTGATGTGCTATTACCTTAACCAAGAAATGACCTTTCAATGAAGACTAGAAAGATAATCTTAAACATATATAACCACCTGCAAATAAAAACCACTGGAAAAATGTAATGAAAATGTATATACTCTTTAGAATTGTCTTAAAATTACCTAATAACATACTTATTTTTTTCATTAGGAAATATTGGTTAATAAAGAAATATGTGGCTCCTCTTTTACATTAGTACATACTTTTCATTAAGTCAACTAGCATGGAAAAATTACTTGCTGGCATGAAGAATTCCTAAGAGAATGGGAACTTTACAAACAGACAGTGAGGAGCAGTGTTTCATATAGGAAAATTTCAACAGCCAAATTGTGGTCAGAAAAGGGCATGGGAACCCTTTAGTACACATGACCACTGCCAGCACACAGCCTATACAACTTCTGTAAGTGTGCTAAAACTGAGAATTCCAATCCCTTCAAAATATCCAGGTGACCTTCAAACTGCACAAAACTATTAACCTGAAGATTTTTAGCCATATATGTACAGCAAAATAAAATACTTTACACACTTTAGGGTAAACTTTCCAACTGAACAGCTTTGGATGTGAGCCAGGAAATACCTCTGTCTAGAGGTAGATTTTGTCAATACAGAGAAGAATAAAACACTGAGAAATCTTGCATATTCGCCAGGAAACATCACCTGAGAGTACAAAACATTATTCCACTTGGCTGCCAGGAAATACCACTTGCTGATGCATTGGCATACTACGTTTTAGGTAAAAGGCAGTAAAAGATGAACTCACTGTTGGTGGTAGAGCAAGAAAGATTATTGCAGTCAGTTTCTATTAATTTTATCAAAACTAACACATAAATGATAAAATAACAGAATTTGAACCCACAATAACTTGGATCATGGTGTATAATAAATACCCACCGAAACAATCCTTGCTTAGACTTACAGAAGAATGTGTCTCTGATCCAATAAAATCAGTTGGATTTGACTTTGTGACTTATGCACCAACAATCTGGAGAAGGAGATTATATCCATATAAGTCTTCATAAATGTTCCATGATTCTTGAAAAAAAATTCTCACTGGCATGTAAAACTGTTTCTTATTTGTCATAAACAAGGCATAGGTAATACCCAAATTTTAAATTTTGTCTTGTTTTTCCTTCAAATCAAGTGAAATAGGCTCCTCCAAAATGAGCATGGACAGTATCCCTTGTATTTTTGTATGCTATGTTCTGAACCAAGAGCAGTTAGAACAAAATGTTGTTGTGAACAACTAGACCCTTGTGAGAAGAAAACTGCAAAATTTTCAAGCCCATTCAAGCATTCATTTTCCTTTCTTTAAAGGGAAGAAAAAAATATATACTGTTAATGAAGGGAAAATTCTCTACTGATTTCAGTAGTGTTGGCTTAGCCATGCAAAAACTGATACTTTAAAGGTACTACTACCAGAATGTAACATGCAGGATCACAGAAAGGGTAAAGTTGGAAGGGACCAGAGTGGTCATCTGGTCCACAATCTCCATGGAATGGGACTGTGGATTTCATTTGGGTGCCTTTTAGGTAAAACTCCACAGTATTTCTCCACAAGAAATGTTACTAATAAAAAAATAAATGGATTTTTAAAAAAGCCAGATATTGCTTTATCAAGACATGAGAATTTGATTTAAACAGATGAAAATATTTTTATATCTAATTTTGACTTAAAAACAAATATCAGAATTTTCTGTAATTGGGATACGTGAACCATTGCTTTTCTTCACTGGGGATACATGCTTGAAAAGACATGCATTTACATTATTTAATCCAATGTTTTACATAATATACAGATCTTCTTTCAATCATAACAAATGAAAGAACCACAGCAGTGCAGTAAATATACTCGAGGCTGAAGATGGTAATATTAAAAATCCTATACTGATTTTAAGTGATAATACATGGTACAGAAACAGCTTCTGCTAAACAAATTGGCAAGTAAAAAAAAAAGTTATTTAAAGTCCTTCTCCTTTAAAGACTTTGAAAACATTTGATGAAACAAGCTCTGTTTCCCATCACTTGGGTGCAGCCATGTGAACTGAATATATAATCAAGTTCAGATAAACAAATGACAACAATAACAAAAGCAAAGCTCTGTCATGCAGTTGTTAGGAATAGTTTCTAAGTGTTTTACCTAATGTGGGGTTCAACCTTGACAACATTTTTATAACAGCTCCACTGCAGTCAGAATGAGGATTTGATGGATTTAATTTGGGTCTACTACTAAATTCTGGAGTTTTTTTTTGTGGTTTTGTTTTTTAAATTTTTTTGAGGTTTAATGGAGAATATTTTTATGACATATGTAAGTGTTTTTTTGTGTTTATGTCCACACTGCAAAGCAGGCCTAGATCAAGAAGGAAACATGAGCTGTTTAATTCTCAGTATTTTCCATGTTCTCAAAAAGTACCCAACAGCAACTGCCCAGGAGCGCTGGAGTTGCTGAGCTGCTCCAAGACGTGCTGCAGGAAGGAACAGCCATCACAGTACTGAAGTTGTGCCTGCAAACAAGGAGTGGCCTCAGCAGAGAGCTATAAAAATGGTCTGTCAATCCATCTATCTTGTCCTCTTGGATCTACCAACACCACAGGGACATAAGAGCCTTGGTCTAGCTGTGGTTAATCCTGCCACAGGCTTGCCCACAGCTTTGATTTTCAACTGAACAAGTTCAGTGGAGGAAATTTCCGTGGGGTGCTCAGCTCTGACTGCCAGCTAAACTACTCTGCAATGAGTGGCTGCATGAGCCAAGGTGATGGCTTGGGTGCCTCTCTGTGCTCAGCAGCCAAAGAGAATTCACATTCGGTGAACTTGGCAAGGAATTTATTCAAAAAATTACATGAAGGTGTGCGAGTAGAAATTGTTACAACTTTTTTACATGAAACAGCAGAAATGAGATCACTAGTTTAAAAAACTGCTAAATGTGAAGAGTTAAGACAACTGTTGAATGGCTGGGATTCTGAGGAAAAATGGCAAGAAAAGAATAAAAAAAGATTCTCATCTAAACAGCTATATTTAGTGCAGCAGCAAAAGGACACACAATCTCCTTTTTCTTTTTTTTTTTCAAAATTTGCTTCACCAAAAGCTGTTCTCACAAAAAGAGAAGGGCAATTTTCTGTATCAATCAGCATGCATACACACAATACTTATTAAAATAACCCTCCATTAATTTCCCCACCATATTCACAGCATTTCCACAGCCTCCTGACCTTGACTCCAAGCACAGCCAATTTGACTGCATATCAAAGAAAACCGGCTCCTACAAGACCTCCTTTAATGTTGCCCAGCAATTCTCCTCCCAAGAGCTGAAAAGCTTTTTTCTTTGCTCTCACTGACTCAGAGCTGTCAAAGCACTGCGAGGCTGTTCTTCACAAATCAATAAACAGGAAGATCTGATCTGCCGTACTTCTAATAGCTACTGAATTCAGTCACTCACTGCTCCTTGTACATTAGGCGATAAAGATGGATTTAAATAAGCACACTTTGTGCTGTTAATGAGGAACAGCAGGGGAGGAAAGGCAATTGATAGCCATTGTTCCCGGCTGCTGAAGTTCAGGTTTAAGTCTTGGCATTTACTGAGTTGAAAAAACAGCTAAGGACAATTAGTTTTCTGGTGAAAAGTTCAGTGTTCTGAAATATTTTGAGAGCGTAAAAATGTGCTTATTTTCCACATTAAAGAAAAAATAGATAAGTACAGTGCTATTTGCATGCATTTACAGCTGTTACAAAGACTAAATTCAAAATTCTGGGTCACGGTGGGACTGTATACTTCAGCAGATTGAAATCTGAGTGACTTCATGCAATTCTCCTTTCAATTAAAAAAAAAAAAAAAACATAAGAAATAGTAGAATACATGTATTGTACCTTGACAGCTTTTTAAAATTTTCAGATGAAACAAGAGAATAAAATGTAATATAAATTCAGGAAACATCTTAAAGCTTGGGGCACAGAGCTTTAGAAAACAGTAAATAAAAGAATGATCTCCTTGAATTAATATGTCTACTGTGAATAACCAGCCATTGCTTCTTAGGCTTTTGTTTTATAATCCTAAATCTGTGCACTTTGGGCTTTGTGTATTTATGTGCCTGAGGAATGAAAGTTAGGTCTTTAAATAACAAAAACATCCAAATTTGGAGAGAATAAAACAGTTGTAAACCATGTGAAATCTTAAGAACAAACATCTTTAGGAAATAATTCTCTTAGAAAATGTTACTTGTTTTGTTTTGGATAAAAGATTCTCTGTCAGGGTGGCCTCTCATTTGACACCCCCACTGCTCCCATAGAAGCTATCACACAATCTGGTGGAGGTTCTGCAAGGCCTTTCACGTCACTGTATGTTCCTTATGTCTATTCATGCACTTTTGTAGTATATAAAATATTTTATGAAACTGGTATGAGCTGAGCATGGTCTTAGCCTTTTAAAAGTACAAGAAACTGCTGTGCATCCCTTCATTCTGCAGCATTTCTTGACAAAGCTTTCAAATTCTTCACTGCCCAGCCACATTAATTCTTTTTTAATATTGCTTTTTGTATGCAATTTAATCAATATCAACTATTTTTCTGCCAGGTTCCTTGCTATATTCCTTTTGTAGTATACCAAGGAAGTAATTTTACAAATGCTGATATTTAGCATTAATTTTTCTCAATTCAATTATTTTTCTCACAAAGCAGCACAACACCTATTAAAAAGCTTTCAATTTACAATTTACATTAGCTTTAAATTCAAATAAATAAATACCCATAGACACCCCCTAGCAGATTCTAGTCCAAGTGGGCTGTGGATTGCTTGACCACATCTCTGTACTCTTGGACAGTGCCTCTATATTCCTTCCAGGTTACCTGCCCAAGCTTCCTCTTTCTGTGTAGTCCCTTTTTTATGTTTGAGTTTTGCAAAGAGCTCCTTGTTCATGCACGCAGAACTCCTGGCACTTTTGTTGGACTTCCTGCTGTTCAGGATGGACCAGTTTTGAACATTTTAGAAAGTGATCCTTCCTTATCAATGAACTTTCTTGGACCTTTCTTCCTTCCAGGGGTTTATCCTGTGGGATTATTCCAAGCAGATCCCTGAAGAGGACAAAGTCCACTCTCCTGAAGTCCAGGTTGTGTTCTCATGGTCACTGAAGCCAGGAATGCCTCTGACTTTCATCTACCCAGTGAGCCTTTCCTTGTTTGTGAGTATGGGGTCCAGCAGAGCCTCTGTTTGCACTGGCTCCTCCACCAGTTACGTCAGGAAGTTTCCATCAGTGCTACCAAGGAACTCACTGCACTGCTTCCAACCTGCTGTGTTGTCTCTCTAGCAAATGATGAGGCTGGTCCCCCATGGATGCTATTTCTACTTGCCTGTGAAAGGCCTCAGCCACCTGTTCTGCAGGGTTAGGCGGCCTCCAGCCGATGCCCACCACAGTGTCACCTATGCTCGTCTGCTCCTTAATCCTCACCCTCATGTTCCAAGAGCTCTTTTTCCAGCATATCATTCCTAGTTTAGAGCTCTTCTGTATCTTCTATACATCCCCATAAAATATACACCTTAGAGCTCTGACTGTGCAGACCTATAGATTCAGTGATTTCTCTTCTGCCTTCAGCTGAAAGCTGAAACTATATATACTCTTAGTTCTGTATTGTAAGTGGGGTAGAAGAGAAACTAAAATGTATAGGCGACCCTGAACCTCTGGTAGGTTATTGATGTTAAAATGCATCTAACTTTGATGCAGTTTGACATTTTCAAAGTCAGTGGGAGCTGGGTGCCTGTGACTAGGGAGAGAATGTGTTCTGTGGTAAGTAAAACTGTCTAGTGAGGAGCTCAGCATGGCATATATTCTTCCTGAGAACAAATCTGACTTCTGAGATCAAGGCACCTGCATACCTTCATACTATACGCTTTGAAATGCTTCCACTTTTTTTTTTTTTTTTTTTTTTTTTTTTTTTTTTTTTTGTTAAAACAACATTCTATCTATCCTGCAGGATTATTCATCATCCATATGACTTTTAGGTGGTATTTTGTGGTCATCTCTAGGCACCACAACCAAGACATACATGGATCAGCTGCAGAGAGCCTGAAGGAATTAACAAGAAAGATGGTGACCAGCAGCAGAGGGTTGAGTGAACAATTGCAATCAAAACTGAGGAACAGCAGTCTTACAGAATCAGGGAACGGGGACAAATCTGAAGCAAGTTCTCTTTTTGTATTATAAATATAAAAATTTCTTTTAAAATCTTATTAAATTGTGTAAAAACACAGGAGATTGAGGGGGGGGGTCTGGATTACAAGATATGATAAGGATTATTCATAAGAAAAAAGTCCTGACGTATGATTTCCTAGTTACTGATGTTAAATAACATAAGGAAATAGGAAAAGGCTGAACTATTAATTATGATTAGATTATTACTAAACATTAGTCTTTTTAGGCTGTAACCACCTAATGTTCCTACCCTAACATGGCTGTTTGATAGATGCTTTTTAGGCATTTTTCTCTTCACTTTTGGGGCATGCACAGAAAATAACATCATGTGTAATGTAGTTACATCTCCTCAATAAACAATGATAAGGACATAAAAAAATGACACCTTCCTGTGGCCTTTTTTATTTACTTTGCTTTTCTGCTAAAAAAATATTATTTCTCTTCACTATAGTTTTTTACAGTTTTGAAATAGAACTGACTCCTTTCTGTTCTCCTTAAAAATGTTTCTAAACAATTTAAAATAAATTCCTTTTTGTACTTCATTTGAAAATGCTCTTAATTAATGTTCCATAACCCATCCCTAAGGTAAAGACATACTCTCTCTTAACAAGATTTTATGGTTGATTTTCTTTTTCCCTGTTTCTCTTTTTTTTTTTTCTCTCATTAAACTAATAAAAAATAATAACTACATGCTGCACTGAAAATAACATTTGTTTCTGAAAGGTCAGGTAATTCACACTGTTTTTGTGCCAAGGGAAATGGTTCTTTGGTGACCTAGGGAACTGTAAGTAGAATGTCACGCAAGGAGTGTTTTATATGTGCCCTAGAACAAATGCCTATGCAATAATCCTGTACTGGTTGAGCATCAGCAGTGAAGATCGTTCTTTTATAGTTCTAGTTACATTCCCTCACTTTCACTGATCTTTCATTTTATTAGTTTTATTGCTCCTTTCCCCCAGATTTGTGAACTTCTAGTGCCATTACTAGCATTAGTTTTGGGAATAGTTGCTCATAAATGCAAGTAAGAATTCTCATAGCCTGGACCTGTATTTAATGCAGGTTACTTCTAAAAGAAACAGAGGCTTCAGTCAGTATAGCCTTTATTCAGCACTACTTTTAGCTGATTACCATTTCAAAGTTTTTTCTTTCACCACCTTCAGCTCCCTTCACTCATTTGCCCTCTGATTCCTCTGGGTTTATCATCCCATCAGTATTCAAGAGACTTTGATGTTCAGTCCTGTCTTTTCCACCATTTCTCCATTCTTGTCTCCTTAATTTGTTGTTGAGCATCTTAATTCACTTTTATGATTTCAATTCACACTCCCAAACCCATGTTGCTATCCTAAATGCAGAGAAAGTACATTTTTCATAAATATTTAGTATTTTATCTAATAATGTTTATAAATAAGAGCTGAAGAATTTCTTAGACTGTGCTGCTAAATATGTAATACCAGGCAAAAACATATACAGGGAGGTCTGCATGAGTTTTATCCCTTCTAACTCAGGAGTTGTAAGGTGAGAGAGCTAAAAGCCTTTTCCTCTATCAGAAATGAAGAGAAATATGCATCTCCTGAGACAATTCTGCTCATACTAAGACATACACCCCAGAATAACCCTGTAAAGATAGGTATAAATTTGACTTTTATAGAGCTTAGCTTTCCTGAGTGAGTTTGCGTGCCAAGGAGGAGGACTCTTGGGAAGACTGAAGCATGAAGGAAGAGGGATACAGAAGGCTCAGGAGAAGGTGGAAGGTAAGACAAAAATGTTCTTTTACAGGGGTACACTCTAGGGTAATAATGCACAAAAAGGATTCTACATGCAGCAACCATTGTATTAATCCTGTATCTCTTCTCCTTCGTATTTTCTGCCCTCTCTTTCTTTCCCTCTTTGACACCAATAGTGATAAATCTGTTCACTCTAAATAATCCTTAGTCCTAAAACTACCTCAAATACATCATATCTTTGGTTTCCTTTTTAGCTGTGAAGGGTGAAACAAGTACGATGATGTCAATTGGGACAGTTTTATTACAATGTGATCTATTCACATTATTTGTTTGTTTCATCCATATTCTTACATCTGGAAATCTCAAGAGAGTATAATACTCTGTTTCAAGATGACTGAAACTGCTTTCTCAATCAAGTGCTGACATGACATGAAAAGAAAAGCTTCATTTCATGAGATTACTGGCTGGATGGATTAAGCAAACTTTTATTTATTGTACTTGTCCTATGAACATTTTGAAGATGGCCTCTCAGTCTCAAAGTGCTCAATTCTTTTGCAGAATGTTCCATACTCCAGCAGCTGCTCAAGCTTGGGAGCAACCATATGACCAGTGCTTGATGCTCCCTGTTATCTGGCACTTCTCTGAATACTGCTACAGCTCCTGATTTTGCACAAAAGCCTCTTTTTCTCCCTGGGGAAGACATGCATATATCACACTGAAGATAATAAAATTACTCCAGGCAAATAACTGTTCAAATGGGAGCAAAAGCTGGTAGGATTGATATTGTGCTGATTGAAGATAATAGCAACACTCCTATAATGGTGTGATATGACTTGTGAGAGGAGCTGCCTTCATTCTGCAGCTGACCAAAATCCATGTATTTATCCTTTCTAATCTGTGAATAAATTCAATTGACATGAAAGCAAAATATAAGTTATATATAGCCCATACTACTAAACCCCAATGTTAAAAAACTCTAATTTAAGTTGGAAGATAGTCTCGGATTTCCAGTTTATTCTATTTGAGAAGAAAAGGTGCTTATAACAAACAAATAAATAATGCTACACCACATCTTTACAAAGGATGTAGAATGGTACATAGTGAAGGTTAAGAGCTATCCTGGCATGAAGGTTCACAGTGTATGTATGCATTCAAGAAAAACATCACTTTATGTGTGTCAAAAAACTCCATTATCATATATTGCACTTGGTAAGTGCCATAAATTTTGTTCAAGTAATTCCAGTAATGTTATTATGCAGTTTTCATCTTAAATCTGTTTTCATTAGCCCTCTCTTTGAAAAGCTGAATACCCTATTTACCACTGTCAATCTGTAAAGATCTCAGATGAAGGTAAAATCTTTGAAAACGGTTTTGTTCAACCCCCCAATTTATCCACATCACAGATTCAGATCCTCCCATGAGTAGAGAGGGAGGGCTCTTCCTTCCCAGTGGAACAAAGATCCAAGGTGCAACCCCTCAGGAGGGGTGGAATTAAAACAAAGATATTTTATGTTTCCAGGAAAGCTGTAACTGGTCTGCACTGACTATTGCTATTTCAAAGACTTCATATTGGTGCAAACATTAAACATACCTTTTTTGAATACCAGTTAAAAAATGAATGAAACAAATTTGCGCATAACTATCATGGTAGAGTTGTTAAAATATATTTATCATCTGCACAGCTTCAAACATGAGAAATAACATTTCACCCCCAGAGAATACACCACATTATGAAAAATGTTTTTGTTGTTTATTATTGAATGCCATAAAAGCCTCTCTGAAGTTTGCCAGCTTATTTTCACAGCTATCTGTATTTTATAACTTTCCCCGCCAAATAAATTATTTCTGTTTATGCTTGCCTTACTACTCATCTGTTTCTAAGAGCAGAGAACTGGGAAATTCTAAGAATAGAAGAGATTTTGGAGAATTTATACAGTAAGAAAGATGGAGATCCTGAGATGAAGTGCCACTGAGGGGGAGTGCAATTCAAGTTTGTGAAACAAGGAGTAAGAATAAGAGAGAAACAAGGACAAGATTTCCAACACAGACTGAAGCCAGACTCAAAACCTGAATTTGCAGTGTCTGTATAGCAGCACCATATAATCCACTGACAGGCAGTTTAATTGGCAGCTATAAAACTTTAATTTACTAAGTCAGAAACTCTTTCTGAATGTCTAACTTACAAGCTATCGTTATCACAGTGGCAGTTTGACACATGCCCTTCAAGCTAGGCAAATAAAGGAAAGAATTTTGAAAAAATATTGTTTATGAAAGACTTAACTATGAAGGACATGCTCAAGAAAGGACTCCACAAGACTAAAAAAAATTAAATCAACATGGTCTCATAACTCATAAAACTTAAGAGTGATGTCTATGAACATCCTCATTATTTATATAAAATACCTTTAAAAAGCAGTGAAAGAGCATCTCAAAACCATATGGACAGCTTAAGAAACAAGGACAGACTTGATTCCTTCAGCAAAACTGACACTGAAGCTTCTAATGCTAGAAGATCAGATGACATATTTTTATATAAAATTTAATTAACACTTCTGAGATTGAAATTTATTCTCAGGGGTTATAGAAGGTAAGAAACCCACCCAAGGCAACACCATCAGTATATGACAGTGGCAGGTCCCTCTTGGAGCTGGCTGGCGTTGGCTCTGTCAGACGTGGGGGAAGCTTCTGGCAGCTTCTCACAGAAGATGGAGTGACTGATTTCTCCTTGTCTTTATTTTGACCCACGAGCCATTATAATACCCACTGCACTTTTCCCTGCTGAGGAGGTGACTGACAGAGCAGCTTAGGGGGGCCACCTGGCATCCAGCCAGGGTCAACCTACAGGAATACATCAGGATGACTAGGATTTCTAAAGAAATCTGAAGGCAAAAATAAATTTATGTAAGCTTTTTGACAAATTGTGTCAAATAAAAATAATCAGATCATCTGTAAAAAGCAACTGAAATCATGTTTGTTCAATATACCATTTACTGCAATGAATTTATACATTTGAATGAGATATACAGAGGAATTTCAAGCTGCGCTGAGTCTTGTGTAACTTTATTTAGAAAGGAATAATTTACAATCAGAAGTTTACAAATGGAAAATACAAAGATTTGACTGGGAGCTTTTGTGTTCACACTTTTTTAACTTATTGAAAACCCCATGGAATAAAATTCTGGATGTTGAGCCATTTAAGTCTGAAACCTTTCCATCCTAGCGTGTTAGCTATTCTCTGACCATTCTGAATCAATAATGTCAGTCCTTATTTTTAGTATTATGTAGATGAAATTGGCCATACAAATTTTGTTAGTCCATTTATAATTTTACTCATACTCTTTGCCTATTAATATAATTTAGTTACATACTTTAATTCTCTTATTCCTACTTAAATTTATCTCTTAAAAAAAATAAAATCTCTCTGTAGGAAGTTCCCTTTCCTTCTCTTTCTATCATTAGAACTCACTCTCTGCAGACCCTCTTATGTCTTGTCTTTCCTACCCTGAATGTTTTTGCACAACCTCCATAGTCTTCCCTCACAGTCTCAGGAAAAAAACAAAACTCTTACCCAACCAAACCTAAGACAGAAGGCATTATTTAGACTATTCAGTCAGTAACTCCACTGTACAGTAAGATTCCTCTGAACAAACAAGTGCTTTGATTACATACTGCTGGAATAGCAAAGCTGGCCTGCAGTTGTATGTCCATAACTGCTTTCTGGCTGCAGAAGCCAGATTCCACTCTGATGATCCGTAATTGCTTTTGACTGGGTAGTTTTTATCCTCTACAGTTGCCAGCCATGGCAGACACGACGCTGTAAGGTAGCTACAAATCCCAAAGTAACTTTCCAAACTACAGTTTGAGAAACCAGTAGAAGAGCTGGGGAACTGACCAGGGTGCAGTGGGAATGATAAAACTTGACTTTCCAAGCCTACAAGTATTTTAGAGAAAAACATCCACAGTTGATTTTGAAATATATGTCCTTGTAGACCATTCCATGGCATTTCCCCAAGGAAATACACTCTATCAGAGTGTTTCTAGTTCAGCTGTCCATGTCATTTCACTGTCTTATTATTTAGCATTTGTCTTGTACAAGAGAAAACAATGATGACAATCAGGGAGGAAAAAGGAGAAAAAAGCAACAGCTGAGAAACCAAGAGCACAGATCTTGTACTGTTAATGTTTATCATATGAGAGAACAACTGGCAGGATCATGTATCTTAAGGGTGCAGAATTTGGTTAAAGAAAAATACAACTTCATAGGCTCATATGAGCAAAACGTACTGATTTCTTTATAGTTCAGATTCTTTTGAAGAATAAATTTGCAAAGCAATGCATATAATACTTAGAGACATAACTCCTTTCTGCTGTGACTCCCACTTCCAATATCAGTAAGTTCCCTCACCTCCCATTTTGCTTCTCCTCCTCACCACTACCAATTTCCTAATAGGTTCTGCTTGGGCTCCTGTTGTTTCCTTCATACTATCACATCCTGCATGTTTTAAGTTATTCTTCAGAGTTTGAGAGTCCTATTTTTTCTTGTCCTGCCTTCTGTGTTTTCTTCCTTTGTCACCTAGCAGTCATCCCCCCATCCCTGGAAACATTCAAGGTCAGGTTTTTCAGGGTTCTGAGCAGCTGTATTTAGTGGAAGATGTCCCTGCTCACTGCAGGGGGTCTGGAGGAGATGATTTTCAAATAACTCCTCCAACTCAAAACATTCTATGATTCTATACCCTCCAGATTTCCAAAGTGCACTGCCTGAACTGCCTCATAGCAAGATTGTTCCCCATATTCTTTAAAAAGTGTGGCCAAAAGTAAAGCTGAAAAAAAGTTATTAGAATCTCTGTTATGGCAGCAATTTACAGGTCAGGCTTCTTAAAAATTTACTTTTCTGCCCACTCCTGCTCACTTTTCTTTTCAAACAGAAAAATTGGAAATTGGCCTGGTTTCTGTATTGATTCAAAATAAAAATCATGGCAACTTGTCTTGTTGTTGTTGTTGTTACCTGAAATACTTTCCATGAAACTGGTAAATCCTTCAAAGTCTATACAGAGGCACTTGTTGGATTTAAATTCATTTCACAGGGTTTTTTTCCCAGATAACCATCTGTGTGTCTGTTGTGATAGCCTAGTACTGCAAGAATAAATTATACACCTGCTTGTCAGCTCTCAAACATATTTTTGTTTCCCTTGTCAGAAAATCCGTTTTGATGTGGGTGCGTAAAGATATGGGAAGGAGTATACATATACAACAGCCTCTTTCCTTCCAAAATCATCCCAGTACTTAAATTCTAACTATAGTTCAAAAACTTTACGAAAAATTGTGGTCTGCTTAAGAACAGAATAATATCTAAAAAGTACAGAATTAAAGTTTAGCTGTGTTTCCTTCAATCAAACCAGCAGAAACTCCACATCATTCTAGTCAAGCCATTTTATAATCAGCAAAAATCTGAGCTGCCCAAAGACCTCTGGAGGACTTCTGGAATACAATGGATGGAATACCACAGTTTTAAAACAGGCAGGGGTTTTTTGTGTTTGTTTTTCACATCTCTTTGCATAAGGTTAAATACGCTGAGTTAAGGAGACACAAACAAATTCACTTCTAGAGAACTAATTCACTCCAGGACCAGCATTTTTCCTGTCTCGGATCCAGTACAAATTCAGTATCATTGACTATGCACTTTTACAGTACAGCATGACTACATCCACTAAGTTAGAGAAGTAAGAGAAGTGAGGGATGTCCAGAATTATAATCATTCATTTGTGCATTATGGTTCAAAACAGAATTAATAACACCAGAAATGTGAGGAGTTTATATTATTACCTTCAAAGGTAAATTAGGCTGACAAAAGATGTAGTTTTAGTATAGCCCTTTTTTTCCCCAGTCTTAGAAATTTTAAGTTAAACCTTGGACTTGTTCAAACATTGCTCCCTTGGGAAATGCATTACTAATCTCGACTCCTACATCACCAAAACCATTTTGCCTGCCAGTTTTCTGTCACTTTTGCGAGCCCTTGAAATTGTTTAACAACAGAAGTGGGATTTTCTTATTAATTGCGAAACCATTCACAAACTCCTATACTGGCAGCTAACATTTCTTCCCTAATAGATTTGTTTTACAGTATGTTAAAGTATTTTATATTCAAAATGTTCTTGCCATAATCTTTAGGAATTCTACCATTTCTATCATAAACACAGACTGAATGAACCATTTACAGGTTTCCTTTTGTTAGCAGAATATATTAACTAGAGAATATTGGGAACAGTGGAAGTCATGTTCTAGAAGTTGTATTTCCTACACTATGAGCTGTCATGAGCCTGTAAAAATTTGTAAACCCAAAGCACACTACTGAGTAATCAGACTTGAATATTATCTACTATTTTAAAGGCAAAGCAAAACACACATCACAATAATTTGTAACTGAATACCTGCTTCATACTTGGTAGAAAGGCAAAGTAATGTGACTTCAGCTGTGTTTCAAAGCTACATAATAATTTGCAGACTTGGTGCTTCTTTTGAATCCTGACCTTCCTGAGGTTCGACAGTGTGTTGACATTTAAGTTTAACAAATGTTAAACTGGGCATCTCCTTTTGTGCTCAAGAACTAGTGCTGTGGCTAAAATGTACCTGGCCATGGAGGCCATAAGCAAAACACTGCCAAGAGAGCTGCAAAATGGACCTTATTCTAGTAATTAATAATGCATGACTTTGAAATTAGTTAGGATAAACCTTCTTGATGGAATGGTATAGAAGAAATACAGTCCCTGGAATCTGACTGTAGAAGACACTCATATATATATGTTCTATACCTACCAGACAATACAAAATATTAGAATGTGAACTCTCTGTTAGAGCAAACAGCCTTTAAAATAAGTGCATACAGTTTTAGGAAGGCGAATAATCATCACCAGTTTCTGGATTTGTAATTTTATGGCTCTAACAGTCTGCAGACATTACATCAGCTAAAAAAGACACTGAAACCACAACTGTCCCAGAAGCACCACCACCCATCTTATAAGTTGGCCAAGTAGGTTGAGATCATAAGGATGTTGTTCAATATTTCAGACTTTCTTTTGATTAAGTTATTTTGGTTCATTTAGAAGCACATCCTACCACTGGGAAAAATGGCTCATGAATTCATAAGCCTAACATCCTACCCAACTTACTGATTTACGTATTACACTACGTCTTCATGGAAATTTACACTCTTACTGCTAATTTCACTGAACAGTTAAAGAATAAATAGAAATCAAACTTCACTTCAAGCAACCTGTTGTACAGCAGCAAAGCAGTGTGAAATAAACTCAGAAAGAAAGGTATCTCAAGGCAAGCAAATAGGATTGTATGCTCTGTCGCAAATATGTAACTTGACAGATATGACACTGGAAGGACATGAAGTCCCCTTCTATTTTGTTGTCCAGATTAGAAACAGTGCACTACAGAAAAAAATTTGAAGGAACTCTAATGAATCAGATGAGAATAAGCAATGAAAATATCCAGCTGTGCTAAAAGGACATAAAATTACCATTTATGCTGCTGATGCATGCAATAGGTGTTGGGAAGTAATAGTTTCTTTGGCAAAATATCAGTGAAATTAATTTTTGAATTTTAAGGGAAATGTAGGGCAGTAGAAACAGTTTCAAGTAGAGGAAAGCAGATACTATTTGAAATTTGGATTGCTATCCCTGAAAGACAGTGATCATCAGTGTAGGTTCAGAAATGAAACACAAGTTGAAATTACTTCTAATTTTTATGTAATGTTTATTAGAACATATATATTTCTGCTTCAGGTCAATGAAGCCTTACTATGAAAAGAAATGTTTAACCTTTTCTCATGACTTCATCTCATGTGAGAAGATGCACAGTACAAGGTTTTACTTAAATACCTCCACACCCTCCTCTAAGGATGTGCAGTGTTCCAGCCTCTCTTTATGTCTCCCAGCAGAGTGGGGAACTGGAGAGAAGCCACAGGCTGTGCTGGAAAAGTGCAGTTGCCTATGGAAGGCTACACAAGGATTAAAGTGCGTAACTTAACTCCTGCTCCCAGTGCTGGACCTGCTCACCTACTTCTTATACCTCTGATAGCACAGAATCTTGCAGTTCCACAACTCAGACAACTTTCCCTGTGCATCACAACTCACTCCAAACCTGAAAAGTCTTGCAGGTGGCAGTTTTGTGGTAGTACAAGCCAGCACTGATATGACATTGAAAAAGGGACAACAGCTGACATGGGATAAAAGAAAACCAACCCCAACACACATGACAAGAGAAAAATATATCTTCAATCACCACTTACAGGTTGTGTTTTCAGATGTCCAATCCTGTTACAAAATCCATGAACCAAAATAAATATTTAGGAGAAAAAACCCTTTCTGCTATTTGCAAAAAGCCAGTAGAAATCTAGCAAAAACTTAAATACAGTTTGGGTTTTATTTTTAATTATTATTATGATCTGTTATTGCAGATTCCCATACAGGAAGAGTTACAAATTGTAAGAACTATCCCAACAGATTTTCAATTAAATAACTAAATTAGTGTAGAGAAATTTAATTAAAGCTGCACTGGTTTTTACAAATACAGTTAATTAAGCTGCTATCTAAAATTAAATCTCACCCAAACTCCTTTTACATTTCTGCAGCTCATCAGATAAAGATATAATTAAAATTCTAGAAGTTCACCTATGCATCCGAATATTCAAAAAAGAAAGAAAATCCACAACCAAAACCTGGTGAAGTAGTTTGAGAGGCTGCTGCTTTAATGGGATTTATACAGTCCTTGGAGTGGGAAGACAGCACATAAAATCCCCTCAGAAACAAATCTAGATTTTCAGATCTGCACAGACTTTTCCATGTAGTGTAACAGGCCAAGAACCTTTGAAGATTTTCCACAAGTGAAGGGTAACAGATTGACATGACCAGGAACCAGGGAGATAAATCCTGCTGACTTTATATGTGCCTTCCATTGAAGTAAGCAGGACCAGCACAGGTAAGGCACACAGCACTTATTGCACTTATATCCAGGAGCAGATGTGGGCATCCTCTCAGAGGGACAAATTGCTTTTTCATAACTGGAAAATCTCTGGTGGCCTGAATGATGCCACTTCCTTTCTGACTGATTTTTTCTTGCTCAGGCCCAGGCTGGTTTGTTTTGTTGGTCAGTTAAATGCAGATCTATTTCCCAGGTGACAGTGACTCAAAATCACCATGCCTGTTTCACATAACAAGTAAACATTTAACATCAACGTTTTAGGTGTTGGCTGATCCAGAGAAAGAGATGTTCAGATAGCTGGGAGGTCTGTCATTGCATTACTTAAGATCAGAGAGTAGTCTTCGAAGAGCTACTGTTTTTGGAAGATAATTAACTGAAGTACAGTTCAAGAATAACATTTATTGCAAATTTCACTGATTTCTCTATTAAAACAGGCATATGCTATAGCAAAACAAATGATGACAAAACCAATGGGGGCAGCCAGAACCCAAATTGGGAACTGGTCATTTCAACAGCTCACTCTGTATCTGGCAGCAAGTGTGAGCACAGAGATACAGCACTCGTGGTAGCCCCGTTCCCCCTGCAAAAGCAGGTCCCTCAGGAGTTGTGGGAGCAGGCAAAAAGGGATTATCCCCTGGTGTTAAAGACACAAAGCTGGAACATGCAAAAATGTGCCAACATTTTCATGACAGATATTTATTTTCTTCTCTGTCAGCAAAAGTATGCAGAAGAAAAAAACTGGCCACATTTTTCGTAATGCGGCATGCATAAAATCCTGTTTTGGGAAAAACACAGATGGGAATCCCATGTCTAGTGTCATGGAATTGAGGGTTTAGAATTGAACCTCCAAACCTTTTCCTGAAAAACTTAATTTAAGCAGGATGATGATTCAAGGTCTGAATATTTGTTTCCAACTTGTGGCACAGGCATCTCTCTAGATAAATAAGAAAATCAAGTGCAATTCTCTTTAAAATATAAATTCACATAGGTTTACAGACTTCCACAGGGTTTAAACTTAGTGTGAGAAGTACAAGATACAATTGCCCTATCATTTTATGTAGAGTAAGAAAAAGGAAAAGAAAAAGCAACAAACCTCCAGAGTATGATATTAATAAAATAAAATTTAAAAGGACTATGTGCTCCCTTTCGATGAGAGATTTTTTTCCTTAGAGGGAAAAAAATAATTAACTTTTTTTTTGTGTATCAAAAATGAATGTGTTTTCTTTCTTGCATAGTGAAATCTGGAGAATCTACACAAATAACAAAGAGAGTAAAAATCCATAGAAGCTTGGAAATTGAGCAACCAGTGATAATCTATCTTTCTGCAGGCACTTGAATCATCCTCTTTTACCCTGAGCTTGCAGTGGAACAGGACCCTGGCAAATTGCTATAATCTCCTTTAACCCTAATCACCATTTTAATCAAAAAAAGGTGGGGCAGCCTGGAATTTGTACAGCAAGCAACTGTCATTCTATTTGCTAAATACACAGAGTGTGCAGCTAAAAGGTTGAAATGGTTCAAACTTTTATTGTCTTCAGAATATTGCATTTCAGCATTAACATTTGACAAGTAGAAGAAAATAAAATTATGAGACTGGCTGCTCTGAATAGCTTTAGAGGTCTGCTTAGACCATGGTTGCATCTCTCACTAACTCTGATCTTAAGAGATTTCTTAGGAAAAGGTTGTGATTCACACAACTGCCAGGACTAAAAGCCTACCTCACCTTACATTGCACTTTTCCTCTATCCCTCTCATTTCTACTCATTTCGGATTATAAATTTCCTAGCTGTTTGTTTAATCATTTTCTTTAATCATTGTTTAATCATTTGTTTAATCATTTTCTTCCTAGCCTTTTCTTAATAAATAGTGGCATGATTGTAGGTGGTATGACAGACAAGGAGAAGCTTATACGAAGAGGAAGAAAGGAAGCTTCAAGCAGAAAAAGAGCAATGAGAGAAACTAAAAAGGGCATCAAGGAGATTGTAGGCAGAGGAAGATTAAAGGAAAATGCAGCAGACAACTGTGATTTTCAGCTATAAAGGATTCAGCAGCTGTCATTGAAAACCCGCAGCTCTGCTTGAGACATATTGATCACCCTATTTCAATGTTTTCTGTACAACTTCCCTCTGCTTACTTCAAATTACAGCAATACTCAGACTAATACTTATCTCAAACAACTATTTATTTTTTCAAAAGAGGAAGACTGTCGTGTATTTCTCTTTTCTTTTCCAGAAAGGGATGCTGAACTTTCAATACTCTGCTCGCCTCGTCACTAACACACAAATATCAAAATACCCTTCATGCTAAAGATGAGGGCATTTTTTCACTTTTCTAATTTTTTTTTTTTAAGAGAACCATTTATGCATAGAACTCATTAACATTGTAGACACTTCCTAGAATAAGTATCCCTGTAGGGTTTGCAAAGATAGCAGAGAAGGCAGTGTCTCTGTATTTACAAAGTACTAGAGAGTTATAACCAATCCTGGAAAAATGGTAGAACATCATTAGACTGTGGATAACTGGAGATTTGTTTCTAGGATTTCTAACCCATTTTTTCCCACAATATTCTTGTACCGATATGCAAAAAAAAAAAAACAACAAAATAACAAAACAAAAACAAACAAACAAACAAAAAAACCAAAACAAACTAAAAATGCAAACACTTCTTTTGATAATTACTAAGACAGTCCTTATCTTCCATCTGAGTGTGTCTCAGTCTTAGTTTTTCAAAGTTATTTCACAGTTCTTAATCACACAGGTCCTTTTAAATGCATTGTACTCTAAAATATAAATGTTAGAGAACAATAATGCATGAAGAAGGATGATTCATGTCTGCCACATATCTCTTCTTGTAACACCCTTTTAGAAGTATCATTTTTTTAATGTATTAAACCCAACTGTATTAGTTTAAACCATAGAATTACATTAGATTTTGGGCAAAAGGGAGAAGGGCAAAAAAGAGGAGAAAAGAGCACATTCATACTGTCATTTGCTTTCAAACACAAAGCCAATACCTTCCAAAGGCTTCTCATTCCACACTGAGAAAAGAAAAAATGTCCCTTATATGTTGTCTTCCCCTTTAGGTACATTAATGGCATTTTTGCTCTGATGTGACTATTGTGAGAACCAAAATGCCTCAGCCTTAGGGTTTTTAAAATTTTTTACAATGCACTAAGCTTAACAAACCTTCATAGAAAATAGAATACTCTTAATTATGAATAAATTAACTAAATTAGCAACATGAGATGGATATGAAATTAGAGGACTGTTAATTGAAACTGCAAACACAGCTGTATACAGCTTAGAGATGAATCACACCAGTAATGACACAGATGTTTATAAAATGTGATTATGTTTAGCAGGAGCATACCATTGAAACTCCCCAGCCTATTCTTACATTGTGTCACTGAAATGGTTTTTAAACCCATGAACACCAGGAATCAGAATCTCAGGGATGGCAAATTAGGCTCCCTGGATATGTGAATTAGTGTTGTCTGAATGTCAGCAATTTAATTCTCCAGCTTTCAAAGAATGTAGAAATGGAGCCAAAAACAAACATCTGTTAGTTATATTCTCATTCAGAAAAAAAAAAAAATTAAAAATCTCTGGCAAGTTAGAGCCTATCTGAATATGAGCAAGACAGTGGAATATAGTATCTCTAAGCAGTAGCTCTGCTGTGTGAATATACTGATCATGTAATTAATGTAACACAAGAGCTCAAAAAATCTACTTTGTTCACGACTGTGAATACATCTTTTTGGGACTATCCCTCCAAAGTGCTAGAAGGATCAGGAACAAGTGATATCTCCTCTCTAAAGATTTAAGAATTGCTTAGCTTCCTAAAGACAGCAAATCAGGCTTCTTATTCTTTCAACTTTTACATCTTTCCTGGGATGTTCTTTGATAAATTGTACAATAAAGGTGGTGTATTTTTCTGGCAGAAAAAGGCACAAATGTTGCTCCTGGGTCACCCGAGGATATCTGAGCTGAGCAGGCTCTGCAGGGCTAGCAGTCAGTCCAGCTGGGAGGGACGGCAAAGCAGACAAAGCCAACAGTCCGTGGGGGCTTAAGTTCCAACATACCAGTGTGAAGTCTGCAATGGCACCTCCCATTTCACAGTGTTACCACTGAACACCACACAACAGCATGTAAATGTTACAGTAATTTGTTACTGTGATTTGTTTTCTGCAACAGTTCACAGACTAACAGGAGCAGATTTTACAACATCAATGGTAACCATGCATTCAATGAACACGCCGAATAATACAAGATAATAGTTTGTGTCCAGCACTGTAGTGTAACTCACATCACAAAGACACTATTATCTGACTCAGGGGCCTTGGCCTATATAATGATAAATACTTATTAACACAAATTTACATGAAATTGAGGTTGTTTGTCCAGCCCCCTTTTCTAGGGAATGGGACAGACCTTTGGACTATGTAACTATCAGAACTACAGTAAACTAAAAGTAAAAACTACAGTAAAACTAAAACTTACACCAAATCAACAAAATGTCATAATAATTCAACCAAATTTTATAAATGTATTTCTGATCCATAAATGGATATTCACCAAAAAACATGCAAATTCATGCACAAGATGGTTAAAATAATTTGAAAAAAAATATACAGAGTGTCATTGGCAAAGCTGAAATAATCAGCATGACCTGGCACTGCTAAACATCACAGGCTTGTCCCATCAACTGTGGGAACTACTGAGCACAGTCTAATGTTGTGGGGGCACAGTGTTGAGACAGAAAAGTGGTGATCATAAAATTGGATTTGCCTCTGTCTTTCTGAAACTTTATTTGATGGGAGCTGACCTCCTATCCACTGGTGAAGAAAAAAGGATTAGATCCTGACTTTTTAAAAGAGGAAGCTCATATGATTTCTGCAACAGACCATACCAGTCTGACAGTATTTCACAGGTCATTCACAGCTGAATAAAGTTATGGAGGCTTTATGAGAAAAATGTAACCCCTTTCTCATTAGAGGTAAAGCTAGGCAGATTCAGGGATATATTGCAGGTAGCTATGACAACTGATGTGCAACCCAAATTCAGTTATCTTAGTTATTTGGCTGGCAAAAGTACTGACAAAATCAACTCAGGATTTGAAATGTGATGTTTTGAGATAAGAAACTGTAATGCTTGGATATACAAAAAGCACAAAGCAATTTTACGGAAGACACAGTCTTCTATTTCTTCTGAATACCTACAAAATCAGTACACTGAAACAGCACTCTATTATCACCTATGTGTCAGCTAATTAATTAGGACAGAACTGATTGTTTTTAGAGATGAAAGAGTCATAAATGAGGGTATTGAAAGGAAAGGACACAAAACACTTGAGGTTGGTATGAGAAATCAGAGGAATGAAAGTGAAAATATACAACAAAATGGATATGCTATCTACAAATGTAGCCTTAGGATTATTTTTCTGGATCGATTAATGCTAATTAATTTTGGTTTGAAACAAACTGAACTGTGGTAGAGAAAGAACTCTGAACACCTGAGAAGATGGAGGAGAAAAACTAGCTGAGTCTTCAACCTCCACCCTTGCATCTCCCCCCAGAAATGTCACGCCCTAAAGAATTAAATAGGAATTGGATGTTGATTTTTTCCCAGTACAAAAGAAATAAAAAATGAATATTAATAAAACCTGAAACTGTAAGCTCTGGGTCAAGAACTGTAATTTATACTATGTTTGTTCTGTAACCAAGGTGTATATTTCTAAAGGTTATTGCAGTATCACTGTTTTATAAAGTAACAACAACCACAAGAATTGAACAGCTTAGAGAGCCACAGGATAAACATCTTGAAATAACACCTTCTGCCTTTGTTGTGCTGGGTGGACCCAAATTAGGAAGGACTTTATAGAAGACTTTTGCACACACAACATATAACAGGATTTGAGCCATTTTAATTATAAACTGCCTTCCTCTACAGCAAACATACATGACATCACTTCCACACTGCCCATCCTTTTCTATACAAGGATACAACATTCAGCTCTACTCAAACCGTGTTGAAAACTGCAGTGGCAACTTTAGAGAGCAACTTGTGAAAATATTTTTTAAATGACATGCATAATCTCCCATAAAGGCTTATTTCAATTCTGCGTCACAACTTAATGCCACTGACATTTTTATTATTTTAAACACTATTATTAACAGTACTTCTAAAACAGCAAAAAAAAATCTTACTTAACTTAAAGTCTCACTGAAGCAAGAAGATATAAAAAATATAGCACAAAATACTACCTAGCTTAAAGACTGCAAAAGCTTTCTGTAACCTGAAAGTAGATGGCCTGACAAAACAATCTGCAGTGACATAACATATAATTGATATGTCAGAAAGACACAAAATGACTCAACAAAGAAATAAAAAAGGCTAACATTAACCTTCTGCACTGGAAATGTGCGTATTATTTCTTTCCCTTGGGCTTTTAATCACTTCAAATGAAGTTTCTTGTAAAAAAATCACATCATTTCAGAAGAAGGGATTAGTGAAAATGGGGAGAAAGAGAAATATGTTTTTCCAGTTTTACCTTCTCCCTCTAAAAACCCTTAACAATACTTTGGCACTGGTACATGGAATCTAAGGGGTTTTATATTGCTTTCAATCCAAGGGTATTCATTAAGGTTTCATTGAGTTACAAGCCTCTGAAAATCACATTAGAGAGCCTTTACTGGGCAGCTCTTAAATTCAGTGAATGCTCGATCTGCGACAAACGTGTTCCACATTCAAAGCAAACTTTGTACATCTGCTCCAGCCTCACTTCAAACCAGGCGGGTGTGAATGGGCAGATGATCCATGTCAGCAGTGTGCATCCCCTCCAGGACATGGGGCAGAACCACAAACTGCAAAGATTCATCAGCCTTCTGGTGCCGGCAGACAGCTGACAGTGCATCCTGCCTTGCCTGACCCTACGCAGTCCTGTCCTCTCCTATTGCTTTTGCAAAACCTAGCCCACAAATTATGAGCTCTGAGAGTTGATAACATTTTGGGAAGGAAAAGGGCCTGTGGAGTGGAAGCTAGGATTGGAGGCTGACTTATAATTGCAATGTTCATTTTTTTTTTGTCCTTGTTTGCTTTCACTAGCCTGACTGCTGCTAATCCTGTGCACTTCCCAGCTATTCCTCCTCACACATTCTTACCTTAAACAACCCTAATTTTTCATAATGAGCAGCCTAAACATAGCTGATTGGAATCAGGTCACACACCTAAAAAGGTGTTGAAAAAAATCAGGCCATATTCTTTCAATTTGTGCAAGAAAAAACCTGAAGCTGTCTGTGCAATTTTGGAATCCAAGGTAAAATCTTCTAACTCCTGCAGTCTACACCTCTTTACAGGACTGAAACTAAGAGCTTTAATTCTTCAAATGTAACTTCAACACTCCTTGTCAAAGGGACTTCTACAGAAATTATTTCAATTAATGGTTTTGAGATGATCCGGTATTACAGATCATGAACTCTAAAGAATACAGTTTCGATGGTGGTTGGTAAATAAGACACAGAGCTACAAACTGCATGACCTAGCTAAAACTACTTGATTAAAGCCCAACAGAACTAGTGGATGTTGATTTCCAGTGAATATATTCTCAACAGTGTTATAACCTCTATTTTCCTCAGTATCCTAAATATAGTCTGGTATGAGTCATATGGATGTGTGCTGCCAAACATAACCTATAACTGATGACAGGTGGAAGTAAATTGTTAAAGTCTCCCTTTATAAGGAAATGAGACTTACATATATCAACTAATATGCCCATTCTTTTCCTATAATTTATCCATCAAATAGATAAATGAGAGATCTTACAGAATATTTTGTATATGCAAAGGTTGTACAAGAGAGTGCTAAATTCAAGCTGCACCTGTAGCATATTTTCTTACTTTTGACAAATTTTAGGTGTTTTTCTTTTTACATATAAACAGCGTAACTCAGCTTTTATAATCCCCTGCACCCACACACATTTATGAGAAACAAAAAAATACATTGAAAGAAATCTACAGATGCATATTCTAATGAGAATATTAAGTAGGGTAAATTGCTATTCTTCCACATGGTTCTTGAAAACATCTTCATCGAGGATGAAATTTCAGAGTAAAGGAAGTCAAAAGAGGATAACAAAACTCTCAAAAGGAATGCACCTCCTTTACTAAAAATGATTAAAGCATTTGCAATTTCCAGCAAAGTGAAATTCATCACACACATCATAAATTTTATAAGGTTTTATTAGTTTTTCTGCTGGCATGTCTGTGGATGATAACCATGCCTGACACACTTTCTTTCAATGACTGTCCTAAAGAAGCCACAATGAAGGTGTCCTCCTAATTTAGGAAGGAATCTTTCCAATTTTTGACACAGACTTCATTAGTAGAATTGAATCCCAATCCTGATAGCTGGCCTTCCTCCACTAACTTACAGAAATAAATAAATAGGATCTCTAAAGAATTACTGACTGCAAAATGAATTCTATAGGCATAATTTTGCAGACAAACATTGAGAAAATCTGAGACTCAAGCTAACAGAAATAAAGAAAAATGCATGGGTCTATGACTTCTGCAGCCAACTGGCATAGCCAATTAAACAAATACGAGACAGTTAAAGAGCTGTAACAATTGTGGTTTTGGCAGAAGTTCCTGTTCTTATGGAACATACAAACCAACATTTTAATGAAGTAGTCTAATGAGAAAACTTGACTTCCAAAAAGGATCATAATCTCCCTCTGCTGGGAAGATGAAGACTGCAACTACAAAATAATTTCAAATTTCAAGGTTGAAAAGCACCATAATTTTAGTAAGGACTTAACTACTATAATTCTAGCTGAGCTAGAATTTTGGCTCCATAAGTTTAGAAAAGTGGTCTCCTATTTTTTTCAGCCACTAACAGATATGTCAAAATATAGCTTAAAAAAGAGGAAAAACCAAAGAAATAGAAACAAATTAATTTTTAAAATTAATGAAATATCGCAATGGAAAGAGAAACTGCTAAGGTAACAGGAAGGTAATGTCATGGGTTAGCATAGCTACTGAAGTGATTCTTTTGCAAAGAGGTGCTTACAGCTTCCTTTATGACCTAACAGAACCTATCAGCTGGCTAGTTTGAATATTGACAATTTTTTAAGCCACTTAGAATTTTGACCGCCTTATATGGTCCACATTTAAGAATGGACAAACCCTGGGAAGCTCTCCTTTGCTTCCGGCTTTGGGACAGGTAACTGGGCTGGGCCCGTACAGGGCCGGGCCACAGCCGTCCTGGAGCCGTGCAGCCCTGTTCCATCCGCGGCCCCCCACAGCCCCGTTACGTGCAGGCAGCGCAGCCCAGCTCCACACCCCCCATCCCTCCAGTGTGGCTGAAGATTCAGCTGAAGCTGCCCCGCTGCCCGGCAAAGCTCATGTGACCAACAGCGATAAGCGAACTCCAGCTGTGGGGCTGGGTGACATTAACCCTTTTTTAGTGCTGTAAGTTTCCTCCAGAACAAATGAAGCCTGCAGACATCAATCCTCTTCCAAGTCTGAGGAAGAGGGAAGGCGAAGAAAACACTATAGAGACACCAAAGTCAGTGAAGAAGGAAGAGCTGAAACCCTGAGGGAGGTGAAAGAGGAGATGCTTAGAAGCTGAAATTCTGTTGTAAAGCTATGGTGGTGATGGACTATGATATATCAGAGTACCCGTTGTAATTTCATGAAAGCCTGGGGGGTTGGAGCTTTGAAACTGTAATTTTGAGCAGAAGTACATGTGCCGAAATAAGAAAATGACAGTAGCTGTAACTTGATGAGGGCCCTTTTGCTCCTGGGGGAGGCGGAAAGCCTCTATTCCTAGAGATGAAGATGATGAGGACCCTTTTGCTCCCAGGGAAGGGGGAGGGCCTCTATTCCTAGAGATGAAGGCACTCCCAGAGATGGGTAAAGAAAACCTTTGTTTCTGAACAGCTCATCCTTAAAATGGTACCCCAGTAGCTCAAGATTGGACCCTTGAAAGCAGCTGTGGAAAAAGCTGTAAGCTGGGGGAAGGGACTCTCACATGCGAGCAGAGAACCAACCTGGGCAGCTGTCTCGCTGTGATACTGAAGCCATGAGTGAACTTCTTGTGGAGATGTCTCCATAGCATGAGCAAGAGAGACTCCTCTCCCTAAGTGAACTGAAAAAAGGTTATTATAGAAGTGGTAAACTGACTGAAAATCTCAAGGGTTGTCTTTTTACATTGTCAGTGAGAGAAGGGAGAAAGGTGGGGGGAGAAGTGTCCTGAAGGTGTGGTCTGATTTTTTTTTTCTCTTCCTTTTAGGTCTGTTAATAAACTTTTTTATATTCTATTAAGTTTTGTGCCTGCTTTGCTTTCTCCTAATTCTTATCTCACAGAAGGTAAATAAGTAAGTAATGAGTATTTTGGACCAAACCACTACACTCTAATTGGTGTTTCCGCCCGGTTACAAACGGAACCCGCTACAGGTAATATTATATAACATAAAATAAAAATATAAAAATATAAAAATCTAACTGCCTTTTATATTGCCCATTAATTTAGACATGACATTCTCTGTCTCATTCAGAGGAAGAAACGTCTTTCTTGCTACTGTTGCATCATCTGTCAATCTATCATCTTTAGCCCCAGTTTACACTCACTGTTTAATAATAAATACCTCTACTTGTAATTTAAGATAAAGAAAAATTTCAGGCCAATATTCTTTTTAAGTATATTACTAGAGCTTTCCTGTATGAGGATCCTATGCAGTACCTATTGGACAACTGAACTGTTGAGAGGTTTTTCTTTTTCCTTAAGAAAAATTATATGAGAGAATATCCTTCGTCACATTCAAATTTTAATTCCATGGTTTAGATCTGAAGTTTTCTTCCTGAAACCATTACTACATACAATTAAAAGAAAAGACCTGAGAATCCAGTAAATGTGGTTCAATTCATCTGCAAGAGACCTGAAAAAAGCATTTCTTTTACATAGGTGTTTTTGTAAGATATTTTTCTTGGAGAAGGTATGAAAGACAGAAGGTGAAGTTAAATTAAAAAAAAACCCAATCCTAGAACCTGCTACAATAGGTCACTGCTGATTTCAACTTATATTTTGCTGCAACTTGCTTGCCCTGGTGTCCAATCCCTATAAAAAGCAAGGTGTGATGTGAGGACTGCTGCCCAGAATGCCTGTGACTCAGCTCTTTAGGGATTCACTGGCCAGCAAGGCTTTGATGCATAGTGACAATTTTACAGTGATTTCAGGAAAGAAGGAATTTCCTTTTTGGCTTTTATATTATCTTTATTAGTATCTCTGGAAATAGAGATGGTAAGATTCATTCATATTTCTCACCACAGGTTGAAGGAATTAGCTAATGTTTGTGAAGCACACAGGAGAAGCTGGTTTTTGAAATAATTCATTGCAGCAGTACTTACTACAGTAGTGTGCATTATGCAGCTCAGTGAAGAGCCTGTCCTCAGCAGAATACAAATAAAATGATGATATGAGTTTAGCTAACTGCCTGCAGGGGTACTAAAAGCCTGATGGCTCTTCACACCTCCTGCAAGCAGAGTGCTCTTCAAGGGAACAGAATAATAGTTGTGGCAGGACCTTCTCATGAAAGGCAGCATGTTTTTTGCACCACAACAATCTTCAAATCCCCACATCCTGAAGAGTCTTTGCTACTGGTGCAAGATGAGCTGAAGAGTTAGGAATTATACTGAAATTGGGGCTTATGCTTTTTGACAATCATACATACATATATATATATAAATCACAGAATTATAGAAAAGTTTAGGTTGGAGAAGACCTTGGGCTGGTTTAGCTCTAGGTTTTTGATGTACTCAAAGACAACTACTCACAAATTACCAACTTTCAAAAGTAAAAGCACTAGAATATAAATATAACAAAATATCTTAATAGATACATTTTTGGATGAAAGTTCTTAACTGTGTTTTTCCACTTATTAAAGGTGCTATTCTAAATAAAAGCAAACAAAATTTAATTTAAACCAAAAAAATATTTCTTGATAACTGAAGGCTATGTTCTCCATGGGTTAACTGTAAATTGTTTTACATGTCAGGGGCTTTGCCCTTTCACCAGCATTACACCAGCCAAAATGAAATGGATATAACTCCCACCAATCTGAGATTCCTGGCTGCCTAAATGTCAACTGGAAGTAAACAAGAGTTTGCAAGACATGTTTTACCCCAGGATGATCTCATTACATACGCTGTTTGATGCACACATGAGAGCTCCTTGTGAAATTCATAACAAGTAGCTTCTTAGAAAGATTTCATCTCCTTTCATGTTTAAGAAAAATAAAAAAGTAAACAGCATGTTTTCTTGAAAACTACTCTATTAAAGGCATGAAGCTAATTATTTTTATATTGCTCAAACTCCACAGAAGATGACACAGTTTTCAGTGACTGAGCTGAGTACATCAGCTTTCATTAATGAAATGCACTCCACACAACATGTCAAAACCAGGACTGGTTGAATCTATGAGTGGTTGAGTGCTTTCTATATATTTTTTTTCCAGTAATACTCTGGAGTATACTCACTCAAATTGAATACAAACCAGGTAAATTAATGGAAAACATGCCTTACTGCATAAATACAAATGAAGTTCTGGGAAGATTCTGGAAGAGTATTTGATTCTATTCACTAACAGCTCTAATCTCACTGTAGAACCCCTGTGCAATACTGCAAATGAGTGAGTACGTCTGGCCTTATCTTATGGTTATAAAATGAATATAACATTAAATCTCAGAAAGATTTGGGTTAAGATGATACATTTCCTCCTCCAATCTTATGCAAGTTCCCAGTGTGAATAAAGAAACAATTGAGACATGATTTCCTCCTTTACAAAATGCTCTTAAACTTTCTCATAACACTAGACTTCACTGGTGTTTCAGATGTGATAAATTTTATGTCTTTATGCACTTTTCTCACACATAACCAAGGATGGGTATCTTTCTGGCAAGCAATAGCACAGAACTCTCTACTTTATGATTTTCCTGCAGTGATATTTTCTAGGAAATGGGGTACATGGCTAAGAAAAATTTTCCCCATTACGAATATGGCAAGGAGAGAGAGAGAGATACCTAACCTTTGAGGAGGGAGAAAAAGAGAAGTAAACTAAGAAAAGAAGCAAGGGGAGTTCAGAAAAAAAACCCGAACAGAAATAAGGGAAGCAAGATGGGGAAAGACAAAGAGTAGGAATACAGAAAGAATTTCTTTTCGAAAATAAGAATTAAGAGAAGCCTAAGAGAAAATACAACCAGTATAAAAGAAAGACACATGAAAATACACTGAAATATATAGAAAAAATCGATGAAAATACTAAAGTACTAAGGCGATATTTTAGGTGACATTAGCATAACAAAGGCAATTAATAAATTAAAAAAAAAAAATCACAAAACCACCTGAATGAAAATGAAACATACTGGACAACTGGAAAACCAGAAATAAACAACAGGAGCATACCTTAGAAGGAGAATGGTTTTGTGTGAAACAAAAACCATTTTCATTTTTGCTTTTCCTATTTCATGGCCAAAATTTCAGTTTTCTATAAAGGGTATCA
This sequence comes from Corvus moneduloides, assembly GCF_009650955.1. Classification (NCBI taxonomy): domain Eukaryota; kingdom Metazoa; phylum Chordata; class Aves; order Passeriformes; family Corvidae; genus Corvus; species Corvus moneduloides. The sequence continues at coordinate 113,035,373 of NC_045477.1, forward strand.
CACCTAACTGGAGTTCTGGTCATACATAAATAGGTCTAGCCCTAAGATGGAAAAATACATAATATTTTAAAAAGTGCCACTCAGCGCAAGCGCCTGAACAGTTGGACTAAATAATTGTACATTTGTTCCAACTGAACTATTCTATTCTAGTTTATCCTATTTTATTCTCTTCTAACAAAATGAGATCTGCCTCTCAATACATTTCAAACTCTTCTCTCTTTTAAGTAGAAAAATTATATTATAAGAACAGATGCATCTCCTCTTTCCAAGGGTCACAACTTGGCCTTTAGTATATCATAATCCTTCAAAGTTACTTATGTCTTTTCCCCTTAGGATGTGTTTAAAAATTTACTGGAGTGCTTTCACCTTACTCTCTGTATCTTCCAGATGACATTTAAGTAAATATGAAAAAAGACAGTAAACCATAATATTTCAATTAACTATCTGTTCTATCAGCAATAACATCTTACCCTGACATACTGTCTCCGAGTGTCTTCAGAGAAGACGAAGAAATTTGTTTTCCAAATATCTGGATTTGATAAATAAAAGCAATAATTTACAGTGAAAAGTGAATTGTTCACAATGTTTCCCGAGCTCTATGGAAAAGAACATATTATTTTTGAAATGTGTGCAAAACATGTGGCTTGCCCTTTATATTTTTGAACCATCTACAGTATCACTTGGGCCTCTGTCTAATGCATTTATGAATGATAACAACTAAACATTTTCTTGGGCTTTCTCATCTTTCATTCCTTAGTACGCCTTTGGTGCTATCCCACAGGGAACAAAGCACAGAGGAATAGAAATATTTACTTAAATGCAGCATAAAGAAAAAAATCACGTGAAATATACCTGTAGCACCTTCCACCTTGTGTTCAGGTCTTCCACACAGCTGAGATTGTACTGGGAGAGTTGAATATCGGAGGGAGTGAAGCGGTGAGCGAGCTCGTTGACGTGATGCACCTTTTCTTTAAGGGGAACAAGTTCTGCTCGATAAACCTGTGTGAATCAAATATAAAGATGAATAAATATAAGCACTAACTTAAAGAACTGTTGGCTCCAATACCAGCTGGTTAATAACGTAAAGATACTACATGCCAAGCTGAATGGAAAGAGCCTACAGTCATGATTCAGTTACCAGTCTGTTTATTTAACTTCAAATGGACTTTAGGTCTCAAGTGTAAGGCCCAGCATTTCAGAAGGTGCTATGAATTTGGAACCTTCATAGCCACTTTTGGCCAGTTAAGCCAAATTTCTAACCAGCAGACCCACTGGGAGATGCACTGCAGAGCACGCTTGTCTCCTGCTTCATCCTTTACTTGTGTGTAACGTGTTCATTCAGGATGCATGGGAGTGATGAGTACACAGGAAAACAGAGGAAGACAGCTGTTCCCAAATACAACAAATGAAAAAATGATTAAACTATTACAGACCCCAATAAAGCCATAATTTTACCATGAGTACCTTGTGTTATAGAGAAAAAGATTAATAATGGGAAGTCAAAAAAAAAAAGAGACAGAGACAAAAAGACAAAAAAAATTTGTTATGCATCCCAAACTGGCTTACATGACTCATATTCAAAAGAAAAACCAAAATAATGTTTCTTTTAAGATAACCTTTAAATGCAGTAAAGCAGTCCAGGTAATAATTTCAGTAATGTATGTGAAAACAGAAACTGCTAGTTACAAACTTCTTCTTTTTAAAATCAACAACCTGATAAGGATGTTTCCATGATGCATCTGGGTACATTCAGATAAATTCAGGGCACCATGACTTTATCAAAGAGAAGAATCTCTATGTAGATCTTCCACTGCTCCCTATCTATCTTTTCTAAGGAGACATTTATGAATCTTTAAGGTGATAAAATATGTCAAAATGCAACAATGAGTCATTTCTAAAGGACAAATTCTGTCATTCTCAGGAGCATGTTATATTGCCATATGATGTCTGCACACAAAGGCAGAATAATTTACTTGTTATATTAGTCTGCTCTCTAGCTCCTTTCTCTCAGCATTTTTAATACAAACCACATGTGGTCTCCATCTCATTTTAGATTATCAAATAACCTGAAATTATTGCCTAGTAATCTTTTCATCAACACACGATGCAAAATAAGGTAAAAAAAAGCACATCCAGTATTTCAGTGACTCTTGAGAGTAAATAATACGAAGACATTCATAGACATTAGAATGCCATGAAGAGCACTAAAGGTAAACATAATTGAAAAATTGTTCCTCAAATGTCTTTTAAAACCAGACTTGACTTCCATCAATTATGTTAAATTACCCTGCAACATAAGGAGTTAGACTGACTTAAGTGGTACTTGTACAGTGAATGACTCTAATGATCAATCTTTAAAATACACCATCAGAAGGGGTGTGTATTTTGTAAAGGAGGTGCAGAGAACTATGCAAATACCACAACGTGAGAGAACATGCATACATCAAGTTCATGACAACAGCTGACTTCCCCATTTCACCAGCTTTATACCACTGGAGTAGAACTGACATTACTGGAGAGAACTGATTTACAGGTTAGTGCTGAGCAAGGTCCGTAATACAAAGAAAAGGAAGACAGCTCACGTTTGGTTTTACCCCAGAGAATTATATATGTGCTTACCCTGAACTTTTCGGTCAGCAATTGAGTTCAGAGAACAAACAACATGCTGGTAAGGTAGACATTTGTTGTTGTAAAGTAAAGGCCTCAAAGGCTGAAGAAATATATACACCACTATCTGAGCACTTCACTTACAAATAGTTGTTTTACTGCTTTTTTTTCTGTGATCTGCTATTTTCATGGCCCAAGGTGCCTGGTCATGACTCTGTGCCTTACACTTGGGATGGTCAACTCAGTTCCTCCAGTGTTGCTTGGTTTCCAAGACGAGAGAACACCTCTCATCTAGCGTCACCAATGACCAATTTGCATGAAAATATAAATATACATGTGTATATATTTAGATATCTTATAACATGAAATATATAACAAAGGAAATATATGTAATAAAAATTAAATACACACAATAAATATATATATAAAATAAAAACCACTGATAGAATAAATGCTGATCAATAGATGCAAAGATCAGTTCCCACATTACAATGCACTTTAATGTAGTTCCTGTATTAAATTGAGCTAATTTTCTATTATTTTTATGGGATTAGGATCAGGTTTCTGATTAAAAAACATCACTGCTTAAGCAAAGCACATGGGCCTTATCAGGCACTTGTTTTTAAACATTTATTAAAGTATCTTACTGGTTTCAGACCAATTATTTGCATCTGCATTGTGGACTTGAAAGTACTGGTCTCACTAGAATACCGACAGAGGTTATTAGGTAAATCACACAGCCACTATACCTAAATTAAGGCGAAATAGAAAACCCTTCATAATTAGTCAGTATATTTTCTGGTTTTAAGTTATTTTATAGACCAGAAAGGCTACATAAGCAACCCATACCGAAGAAATGAAATCACAGAAATAGATATGGAAGTAAAGAAGAAAACTCATCTTCTGCCTTCTCTTCAATCGATATCTTAATTAATTTTTTTGTGCTGCAAGGATAATGATTTTTTCAGTGTGATACTAATTTTCCAATGCACAAAATACAACAACTTTTGCCTTTAAATTTGATATTCTTTATTCTATTATCACTAAGTCTGAATTTTTGCTAGTGCTTTTATTAGTTGGACAAATCCAAACATGATGAACGCCAAGAACAAAAAAAGGAATGCTAGTCAATGAACAGCTATCTAATTAATGCCAGTAAGCTTACAATTAAAAAACTTTAGACAGGAAAGAGAAAAATAACCACAGAAAGATTTGGAATATGACTTTGTCGTATTGAGAAGTCAACAACTGTAAACTGTCTTTAAGCAGCAGTTTGTCACAGACAACCAGTCCATCAGTCAGCATACATGATTCTAAAGCTAAGCATCTGTAGAAGCAGAAATTTAGACTTTTTCCTGGAAATGTGTTGCAGAAATATTTATATTTTTAATAATCATTTTATATAATACAAGACTGATATTTTTTCCATATTTTTCCATCTGCATGAAGACAACCATACATATAATAGGTTTATGTTGAAAAAAATTAAAGAATTATATTGCTGGTAATTTAAAAACAAACATACATGGTGAGTAGTAGTGTATTACTACCATTAGGAGATGTACCCATTAAATTGCTTGGAGTGCAAATGAGTTCACAGTATGAACAGTGATAGGACAACCTGCCCCAAATTATCTTCATTATAACTGTCCTTATGCAAGACAGAATTTCAATGGTTTGTGATACTGTAGGTGGTAGATTGGATTTTAAATGATCCATACAGTCTTGTTAGAAAATATTTCAAAATGCCTTGGAAAATGAGCAATGACTCTAGAAGACACATACCACAGACACCCTAAGCAGACAAATACTGAAAGTCTAGAGAACATTCAGTGGCCATAATCAGTCAAATGAAGAGCCCATCTTGCCCAGGCCCTTGTGTGATAGTAGCCAATACAATTGCTTAAGGAAGAAAGTAAGGGAAAGCATCAGCTTCCCTGTCTCTTGTAAACTTCCAGCTCAGCAATTTGAGTCTCAGAGATTATGGAGCCAGAAGCCATATTTTTATGTCAAACAGATCTTGATGGAATCTTTTCCAAGAAATTACATATTTGATTTTTGGACTCATGTAGGCTTTTATGATCCAAAATATCCTATGGTAAGTTTTACATTTAGGTTAGAGTTTTTGAGTTTTTTAATCCTATTTCTGGAGACCCACTTGTGACCCTCCCTAATTCTTAGCTCATAGGAGACAGAGATCAACCATTCCTAGTGGACTTTGTGTTGTGTCAGGATGTACAAGGCCTCCATCATGTTTTTTCCTTCTTTATGCTTAAGATGCAAAGACAGATATATTTGATTAAATGTGGATATCTATAAGCTATTTACATCTGAGCAAGTTGCCTTTATATTTACATGGTCCCTTTATACTCCATAGCTAATCGAAACCAGGAGTTGAACATAATGTGAGGTTTTACTATAGGATGGCAAGAATCACATTCTGAATTGCAAAACAGGAATGATCAGATTTTCACTGACTATACTAGGAGCCTAGGCAACTAACTCACACGCAGGCAGTTACCCAACACAAGAGAAGTAAGACAAACCCCAGTCCAACACCATTTATTCTGTCCTTGGATACCTTGTATCTAGTCTGTTATAACTGTTTTTAGATTGGGGATCCCAAACACTTCCTACTATATATATGTTATAGGTACAACAGGCACTTACACTACGGCACCATGATATTTTCTGCTTTTTCAGTAATTTTCAGTAATTCCTAGCATTTCATTTGGCTTTCTGAACAGTCCTGAGTATTGATGTGATGTTTTCGGAGGACTTCTGTTATGATTTCAAGACCTCTTTCATGAGTGCTAAAGCAATGTTTGAAAGCCCTAAAAAGACCACTACTGTACACAGAAATTTGGGATAGCTTTTTCTACATTTTGCTTGAGATTTACCAGCATTTCATTTTGTCTGCTATCCCTTTGCTGGCAGTCAGTACTGTGAAGGCTTTCCATAGCTGTTTGCAATCTGTCCTCACCTTAAGTACTTTTAATAGGTTTGTATCATCTACAGAATATCCTTTCCCAATTTCCCAGTCATAGGTCCACAATCCTGACTACATGCATTATTTGAAAATTATCACCATGTGTGTCTCTCATCATTCCTCATTAAAGCCCCGATTTTAAATAAGAAAATGCTGTTTATAGATACAGCTATTTTACACTTCCATTTGAACACTTGACCAAACAGCCATCTGGTTCTGGTGATTTAACCAGATCTTAATCAAGACTATTTTTTCTTCGTATTTTTGCTCCTAATAGGTTTCTTTATGATTTTTCTTTATCCACCCTATCTTTCCAGGTCTTTCTGAATTCATTTGGACAGTATGGATTGGTTCTCCAGATGCAGTGTAGTGCCTCTGTGCTGCCTTCACAAACTTTGTCTTTTTGATTCCTTTTCAGCAGGCTTCCTCATTTGTGTGCAGCTTTCTTTCTGAAAACTAAACACTGCTGTAGTGGATTTTTTGGGTTATTTTTGTCCCTGCAGAGATGCTGACCTTTAGTTCATAATGATCCCTATTATGATAGCAGTGTTTTGAACTTGCAGTGCTCAGAACCAAGCCAAATCTTTTCCCTACTGGTTATTCTCTTGGAGTTTCTTATGTATTTTCTATTTAGTGCTGGAGCTTCAACTCCAAGAGGATTTTAGGCTAGTGTCTGTAACTACAGATCAGCTTCTAACATATTTTAGAAGACGCAGGATAAGCCTCCCAAAATTATTTGCAAGTCCTTTTCTGTATATTTTCCATTAAATTTGTTTGTGTTTTGGGTATCCTATTCCAAGGTAGTAAAAGCCACCAGATAGCCCTCACCTCTTTCCAGAATACCAATTCTATTAATGAAAATTTGTTGATTAGGTTTTTTTCAGATGTCTTTTCTTCCACATTTCACATGCTATGTGTGTGGGTTTATCCTATCCTTTATTTAAGGAACCCTAACACAGACTTATTTCTGCTTTGGAAGGCTGCCCAATGTTCAGAAGAGAGAAAAAATTTAAAAATCTAGGTCTTTTTATTTAAAGATTCACCAAAGGGGGATGGTTTTAGACAATGCCATGAAAAGGATTGCTTTTTCTTTTAGGATTCATACATTGGTTCCATAAAATCTGAAAGAAAATTCACTAATCATTCAAGTAGAAGAGTAAAAAAAAGAAAACAAGCTTATTTCAATATCAATATTACGTATTTTACACTAATTGTACATACTTATAGATCATATATATTTATATATACTTATATATAAACATACATATATAGAATATATAATATATATTTATAAGAGATTTATAATCAACATTATATGCTTTTCTAGCTTAATGGAATTTTTGTAGCCAAATTCATAATAAAGTTCAGGAAGGAACACTGGCTATACAATGCACATCTTCCATTTCTTTACCCCCTTCTCCCTTAACCACATGTACAACTGCTGGCTGACAAGTCAAACACAGAGTTCAGGAATCCAACCAAAATTGAATCAAGTGCCTGTAACTTCCGGCTCTGTTGTTAATGGAATAGTGTGACTAAAGCCCATTCAGCCATTTGGAAAATACACCCTGAAGAGGAGGTGTATTCCCAGAACAGTACGCATTCCTTAGGCACAGAGAAACACTGAAACGCAGAATGTTTTTTATTTATTGTCTGCTACTGAAAAATGCCAGTGGATCACTAAAATTGCTTTTTTATACTTACTGTCCTTATTCCTACTGATCCCAACACCTACCACTTATGTTTAGATGTAGTCCACAACAGTGCCTTGTCAGAGCAAGTAGCAATTATGCAGCTGTATTAAGAGTATGAAATCATTGCTGCTTAGCATTCACCACACTGACAAAGGAAAATAACAGCAGGCACATACGAAGTCATACATCCTTATGTACACCTCAGTAGTACTGAGATTGAGTTTAGCTATATTTGTCTTAAAAATTGACAACACCTAATAATTATTTATTTGCAATTGGTATGCAATTGTTCAATCAGAAACTTAAAACAAGCTATTAAGCTTTTCAATTATGATTTAAAATACATTCAATAATCCTATTGGCTCCTGCTTACCTGAAACATTTCTGGTGTGAAAAATAGCTTGGGAGCAGATCCATTTTTTGTGTTATTTTGTTCTTCGTGTTCCTTAACAACACTTGGACTTGAAAATAGGTTTAGAAAATTGTACGTGAGACCACGTATGGACAATTATCGTGGGATATTTTTTCCCAGCTATATTGTCCTGAGTCACCCTGAACACACTGGTAAAAATCAAGGCTCATTAGTGTTTCCCATACTCATGGGTGGAGGGACCATGAATCTCACAGTGCATATACTGCAGTACCCTTCTCTTGTTGCAAACAGGAGTTAAAGGAGACTTTAGAGTTCATTTCACCAATGCATCAAATGATTTAAATGTTCAATGCCAGCTTCTGGAAATGAGTCTCTATCTATTTGCTTATGGATGAAACTGGCATGATGCCTGTCTAAGATGTTAAAGGCAATTTGGCATAATCTCTAGCTTTTTTATTTCTCAAATTTTATGGACTGGCAATTATAGCAACACCAGCCTTTGATTTGAACACTGTGCTTATGCTTAGAGCACAACATTGGAAATTAAAATTGATCCTGAAGTTAGTTTCCCCTAGAGACAGTAAATGCAGTACCTCAGAAGAGAGCATCCTCTTTCACAAATGTTCATTTTTACAAGCCTAAACACGAGGAATTTAAAAACATTTTTCTTAGCTTTTTATAAAGGAAGGAAAAAAAAATCAAAAAATTTGAAAATCATCTCTAGTTTCCCAGCAATGGTATTTACTATTTAGGCAGTTCATATCTAGACTTTATACAGGACTAATCACTGTAGCAACTATATTTAGGAATTAAATGTTTTGCACTTCTTAATAAACTTTTCAACACCATGCAAGCTTGGACATGTACAAAAACTGAAGGCAAGAACATAAATTTCTTACTGTTCTTAGTGTATAAATGCACAATGGTTTCTAAATAATTTTGTATGTCTACTGAAAATCGTTGCAAAGGCATGCAGTAAAAAATGCTTTCATTCTCACAAAACTCTAAACTGTCATCACAGACTGGCTGAAGATGGAAGGCAACTCTTAAGGTCATCTAGCACAGCCCCTCTGCTCAGAGCAGGGCCAGTTGCTCAGGACCATGTCCAGTCAGGTTTAAAATATCTCCAAGGATTGACATTCCACCACTTGTCTGGGCAATCTGTGCAAGTGTTCGAACAGCCACATGTGTCTCTTCTCATATTCAGGTAGAACTTTATGGGTTTTAATTTGTGCCCATTGTCTCTTCTGTCAGTGGACAGTACTAAGAAGAGTCCAGCTTTCTCTTCATTACATCTCATCAGGAATTTATACATATTGGTAAGATACGGAGCTGCCTTGGGTCTCAAGGCTGACCTGTCCCAGTTCTCTCAGCCTCTCCTCACAGGAAGGATGCTTCAGTCCTGTGACTGTATTTGTGGCCTGCACTGGCCCTATTCCAGTGAAGTCCATACCTCTCTCATACCTGGGACCCCAAAACTGGACCCAGCCCTCCAGGTGTGACCAAGGCTGAGGAGAGAGGAAGGCTCACGTCCCTCAAATTGCTGGCAATGTTCTGCCTAATTCACCCCAGGGTGCTGTCAGCCTTCTTTGCCAAGAGGGCGTGTGTAAGATACTTAAAGATTATAATTTGTTCACATGCTGTTAATACCACTGAAGGGCTTTGCTGCTGTAGCAAACCTTACAAAGAAGTAACTGCTCATCTGCAACCACCAAAGCTCACCCCATCCCAAATATGCCTTCTGGATTCCCGAAATTTGGAGTGTGAGCTAATCCAGGTGACAGGAACTTGAGATAAGATAAAGGTGGTACTATTGTCCAATTATCTCAGGTCTATCTAAGGAAAGCTAAATGAGGTGGGGGAGAAGGATGTTTCACAGCAAGGAGTCCATGGGAAGGCCAGCTCGGAAGCTGTGCTGGAAGCTGGCTGTGGCTGGGTCTGGTGGGGTGAGACCATAGAGCACTGGCTCAAGACAGGAGGCCACTGACTCAAACACAGAGAAATAACAAGCATTGTTATAATTAGCATTGGAAGCAAGGGAATAATTAACCAACAGAATAAGAGAACTGTGTAGCCAATGAGCACTGATGCCTTTTTTTGCTAAAACATATAAATGATGAGAAGTCTTGAGTGACCTTGGAACCCCCACCACTGAGAAGTCCAGGGTGAAGAGGACCAGTGCGATACTGCTGGATCCATGGTGGTGACTATCATTCCACCTGATCTCTCTCCCTCTCTCTCTCTCTCCCTCTTTCTCACTCTCTTTCTCCCCTCCCTCTTCCCCGTCAATCCTTTTCTATTTCTTTCTATCTCTCCACCTCACATTTTACTGTTACATAAAATCCGTACTATTGACTTTGGCATATGATCTTGTTTGCACCTTAATTCAGGCAGAGTCATCTCCCCAGTAATTGTAATAACTAGATTTTAACAGTGTGTTCCCATCAGCTGTTTGTCTACCAAGACCCCAAGGCTCTTCTCTGCAGAGTTGCTTTCTGGCCAGTTGATCTTGAATGTGTACTGTTACCTGGGGTTCTTCCTCCCAGGACACAGTGATGTCTTAGGTTTTAGCTTTTATATTTTTCAGATCCTGTACAGCCTAGTGTGTAACTCTGAAACTTCATATAGCCCATTAGCTCCCGTTCTCACATTTTGGTTAGACATAACAAACCCTCTCTGGACCTTAACTCAAGGACACCTTGTTGTCCCAGGCCCTTAAATATGTAAACTGAGCCTCTGGACAGGGGGAGCAAACTTGGGGTAATGACATAATTACTTGAAATTATAATTGGAGAATTAACCCTGATATGCAAATGGACCAAACTTATAAAAGTGTGAAAAACCCGTAACCCAGGGTCCATCTTGGGTGGAGCCCCTTGGAGGCTTTTGACTCCCATGGTGTACCTTTGAAGGCCCTTCAAATAAATACCTGCTTTTATTCTCTTAATCTTGTCTAGCCTCTCTTTTCAGGTAGCCACTTCAAGGCATCAACAGGACTTGGCATTTCTCCTTGTTGAATTTTGTGAGATCCTCTCAGTGTAATTCTCCATTCTGTCAAGGTCTATATGAATGACAGCACAACCATCTGGTGGAACGGCTGCTCCTCCCACTTTTGTATCAAGTGGGAAATTACTGAAGGTGAGCTCTGTCCCAGGGACCAGTTCATTAAAGCAGATGTTAAATGATACTGACCCAGGATCAACCACTGTGATACCTCACATATGACTTGCCCTCAGTGCAACTTTCTAGTCCTTCATGTGCCTGGAAATGGTTTAAAAGATTAGCTATTCCATCACATTCCCAGGGATTTAGGTGATGCTGAATAACCTGTAAGTCCCTGTGTCCTTCCTCCTGTCCTACTTGAAGATGAGAGTGATGCTTGTTCTCTTCCAGGATGCAAGAGTTTCTCCCAGTTGCTGTGACCTTTGAGACAACTGATAGTGGACTCTCAATAACATCTGCCAGCTCATTCTGCACTCATGGCTGCATCCCATTAGGACTCAGGTATGACCAGAATTATGAGCATGATCCATCCCCTTATATGTTCCACGATGCATATTTCTTACACTTAGTATGAAGCAGATTTCAAGAAAAGGCCAACTGTGCCTACAGAGAAAGTCTGTTTCCCTGGTCTGCGAGCAGCACTTATGCAAGGCTGTGGCCTCATGCCAGCCTGACATTTTCTTGAAGAATTCCCTTACATAGAAGAGTCTCCCGCTAGCACTGGCTTATGTTAAACCTCAATTCTCATAACCAGTGAAAGAGACAGAAAAGAACATCTGGCAGCGTGAAGAAAATATGACATGACTTAGGGAGAAAAGTTCTCCTGTGTCAGATGAATTTCTGTTGTGGGAAGGTTTTATACAAGCAGCAGCTGCAGCTAAATCAGAGCAGGATCCATTTGCACAGTAAGGTGAGTGTTTGCCCTATACCTGGGCCACAGCAGGTTCCCAGCACTGACAATTCTCTCAGCTCACCTCAGCTCACTTAGTGTCCAAGTGGAGAAGTATTCATGGGCCAGAGCATTATGCTCCATTTTATATTTAAAACCATACAAGGTTGAACTGTCCCAGGACAGTTTAACAGTCTCCATCTTTTTCATTCAAAATGAGTTAGTTTCTTCTTTGAGGGGTTTAGTGTACTCTGATTCAAATTTCGTTGAAACCTGGGTTTTTCAGCCACTAGCTCAATATGCTACACTTAGCTTGCTTTTAAACTCACCCTGTACTTTTATTTGATTTTAGTGCTCCTGGGGACAGGCAGTGTTGAGACAAAATGGATTTCAGCTGATTTAATTTTCCATCCTATATATTTTTATAAACTCAGAAATGACCAAGCAAGAGTGCACTACAGTAGAATATAAATCCTCTTCTGGGATAAAAATAGTTCAAACAAAAAACATCAGGGGAGAAAGAAAATCAAATTCCCTTTAAGTACTCTCCCATTCTGAATTCTGTATTTCTGAATCAGTAAAACTTTACATTTTTCAAAAGTTTTTTCCTGCAATTTGGAAGACTAACTCAGTATTTCTTTAAAAACAAGGTTATTAAAATTTGAATAGAAGAAATGAAAAATGAACCAATGCCAGATATTAATTTTCTTTTTTTCTGAACTGTCAATGGAAAAAGCTATGAGTTGTAGCAATGTTATATCTAGCAGAAAATATTTATTTACTAGGATGTCCAATTTAATAAATAGAAGCACATTAATAAATAGATGCACTTATCGTGAAACACAGATCACTTGGTTACTACAAATTTTGATCTATTTATTTATTTTAAATCAACAAGTGATATACAGCTTTATGATTCCTGAACAAATACAACCCATGCTACTGCCTTGCCATTTATTTTGAAATTGTTTTCTTCTCCATAGAGGGGGAAAAGTAAATGAGCAAATTCAGCTTGTAATTCACTCTACAAGAACAACTCTACCCATGTCATGGCAGAGCCCATGATGGCTGAAGTGTCATAAACAGCTCCACACCAATTTTTCCATATAATCAAACTCAGTTACTCAGTTACTTTGCAACCAAGAAGAGATGAAGTGCCTAGGAATTGTAAGTAACTTGAAAGATTTCAAGGTGTGATCTGAAAGTCTAACTTGACTGCACCAAGGACATAGGAAACATAAAGGAATTTTTGCAAAGAAAGTTTTCCTTTAGTAGGGTTTCAGTCAGCATCATTAAAACCTAAAAAGCACTTGAAAAGCATAAATGCTTAGGTTGTATCAGTCAAATTGTTTTTAAACCATTAATAGCATATTATCTATTGCTATTAGTTAACTTGTAAACAGTGTATATTGGATATACAAACAGAAAAGGTTGAATAATAACCCATGCTCATTACCAAAAGATCTTTCAGGTTATAGTGACTCCTTGTCCTCAGAAAATAGTTGCTACAAAGCAAATCTCTATTGTGCTGTAAAGCAGCATGGCATTTTAAAGGGAAATGCAATATTTCACTGACTGTCCTAGATTTGGCCTGGACAGAGCTAGTTTTCTCACAGTAGTCATGAGAGAGACCAGGGAAGGGTTGGGCAGGGGTCGGGCTGGGGGTCGTGCATGGGATGGAGCTGGGAGCCTCATGGGTGAGCCTAGGTTGTATTCTATACCATCCATGTCATTGCAGAGGGGTGGAAGTAGGCATTCTCACCTCTGTGAAGAAACACAGAGGCTGGGGTGTTGGCTGGGGTGGCAGAAAAAGGGCACTGTGGAGGATCTGGGACCATTTTTGCCTTTTGTCTCGGTGGTCACACAGGGCCTTGGCCAGTGAATATCCTTTTTTGCATGTAAATCACTCTCTCTTTTGTATACTTTTGTTATTAATATTGTTGCTCTTACTGTTAGTTTTTCTTATTTCAGTGCTGCTTTTCAAGGAAATTGTTCTTGATTCAGAATCTCTGTTTTTGTCTCCCTCTCATGGAGAGGAGAGTGAGGGGGAAGGGAGCACTTTGAGTGCAGTTTATTTTCCAGTTGGGTTTTAAAACCAGCACACTGACAAAAAAAGAAAGCAGTTTAAACCAGAAAGATTGCAACAGCTGTATCGTAACATTACAAAACACCTCAAGCTTCCAGATATCAGCAGGCAGATCCTGTAGCTCAGGAGGAAATCTATGGATCCATACAAAAGCTTAGCATAGACATTACTAAAACACAGATAGTTTTCTGACACTTAACATTAAACAATTCAGACAAGAAGCTTCAGAAAATCCTCATTTTTTCTAACAAAAAGCTTATAAAGATCTTTATTTTGATTTAAAAAAAAATCCTTCCTTTCTCCTTTCATGTCTTTAAATTTACCCTGTAAGTATTTAATAATGTTTAGCCTCATAGAGTTGATAATTACTACCTCTAGTAAGGGGGACAAAGTTCTTCATAGAGCTTAAGGACAAAAGAAGTTGTTACAGTCCACTCAGTCTCTAATATCCAGAAGAATGCAGGTCAGATGGACTGTTCAATGGCTTTGTTGAAAGCTCTGTGTTCCAAGTCTTGAATTAATATTGAAATTCACATCTTCACCTTTTCACCACCACTGTGCAACGTGTGTGGAGTAGGCATGGGTGAAACCACGAGTCAACACAGAGTCACAGAACCATAGAATGGCTTGGGTCAGAAGAGACCTTTAAGATCATCTAGTTCCAAGCCTTCTGTCATGGACTGGGAACCTTCCACTAGACCAGGTTGCTCAGAGCTCCACCCAACCTGGCCTTGAACATTTCCAGGGATGGGGCATCCTCAACTTATCCAGGCAAACTGTTCCAGTGTCTCACCACCTTCACAGTAAAGAATTTCTTCATAATATCTAATCTAAGCCTACTCTCTTTAAGTGTGAAGCCGTTATTCCTTGGCCCGTCACTACCTGCTCTTCTAAATAGTCTCCATCTTTCCTGTAGGTTCCCTTCAGGTACTGGAAGGCCACAATTAGGTCACCCTGAAGCCTATTTTCCAGGCTGAACAATCCCAAGTCTCTCAGCCTTTCCTCTGTGCTAAGGGTGGTGATTAGAGGGGTGTTCTATCCCTGTATTAATCTTGGTGGCCCCTGGACTTGCTTCAACAGGTCCCTGTTCTTCCTGTGGACCTCAGAGCTGGACACAGCACGGCGGGGGGGTATCATGAGAACAGAGCAGAGGGGACAAATCCCCTCTCTCACCTGCTGCCCATGGTGCTTTGGATGCAGCCCAGGACATGTTTGGTTTTATGGGCTGTGAGTGCCCATGGCCAGCACATGTCCAGCCTCTCACCCACCAACTACCCCAAATCCTTCTCAGCAGGGCTGATCTCGGTCTGTTCATCCCCAGCCTGGATAGATACCAGCAGTTGCCCCACCTCAGGTACAGCACCTTGCACTTGTTAAACCACATGAGGTTCCCATGGGTCTACTTGAGGTGTAAATTCCTAGATTTCTTACATCTAATAAGAACATCTTTCAACAGTGGGAAACAGAAGGAATTCAGTTCTCATAGTAGATTTTAGCAACCACAAGTGACAATGATTTACTTTTTAAGCTAATGTAGGAAGAAAGAATATTAAAATGAAATGCTGAAAAGGAGACAGTTAAATAAAACTTAAAAAAATTAAACATGTCTCAGGTTTCTACAACAGCACCAGACACAGGCTGGGAAACAATGAGCAGTGCCCACCTTCCCAGGCATTCAGGCTGAATTCTTCTGGGTGGCTGCCCTGACATGTCTTGAGGAGGAGAAGGCCGTGGCTCTGGGAAATGGGCAACAGTGTCTCCTGCCATGACCGATGAAAACGGTCATTCTTAATCCAATGAACAGTTGAACTGAACTAAAACAAAACAATTTTCAGGTAAAATATAAAGAGAATACAAATAATTTGAGTGGCATTGCTGTTTGGACAAATTAGTTTCACTGATTCAATTGACCGGTTTGTAAACTGGGGATAATACTTCTATTGCGGTCTCAGAAAGAAGCTGAGAAGATTAACTCATACTATCTGGAACATAAGAAGCACTATAAAAGTGCTAAGTAGCAATTACAAAATTTTATTATGGGTTAACCTTGGCCAAAAAAATGAAATAAAACTCTATTAGGCTTTAAATTTATAAAGATGAAAATGAGAAATGTGTAACTCATTGGGTCCCTGATAAACATTCCAGGCAATCTAACATTCATTGCACTCCCTACATCAAACAGTCCCTAGACAATTACTGTGTACCAGCACAGGAGCTTGATAAATTGATTTTACTTTGCTCATTGATTTGCCCATGTCATAGAAACAATATCATTACAGATTCTGCACACTTGATAGTTCCCAGGAATACATTTTGCCAATGTTTTAAGAAAAGATTTCATTAGAAACACAATACTGACAGACTTTTCTTCATGGAAAAAAAAAATTGCCTCATCACAGAGACAAACAACATAAAAATTAATTTCTAGTATTCTTCCCTTTTCCCTTCTCTCATGTCTCAATGAATGTCGATGTCTCTGGTTATATATTAATTTCTGGTACATCTTTTTTCTTTACGTAGGAATGTTTCAATAGCAGACTATATATAGCAGATCAGAGTTACGTTCTAAATACTCCTTAGATATAATTTTGCTCCCTTTAGCCACACAGCTCCCTGTGCCACACTCACTTAGGAAGGCCTGAATAAAATGGTCCTATATTAAGAAGAGATGTGTTACTCACATTGTACTTTTTTCCCCCTTGGCTAAATATTTACATTTCCAGGTCATAAGAAAAAGAAGGCTTTTGAATAGAACCAAATCAGTTCAAGAGCATCTTTGATTTAATGTCATGTCTTGGAATGTTAATACTTCATCATCAGACTAATATCTATGAGTGCTGCATTTGTATGGCAAACTTAAAACAAAAAGCCATGCTAAATGCCAGAGTCCCTGCCACTTAGGTACTTAAAAATTAATGTTTAATTCTCCTTCTAAAAGCTCAAGTCTCATTCTCTCCTCTGATAAACTGATAAAGAGAAATCTCTTAAAAATGTTCTGGTCTGACCTTAGTTCTGAACTTCAGAGGCATAAAACGACAGACAAGTCTTTATACATGTATTAGTCAGTTCTCTCAGCAGGCTATCAGAAACCAAGATCAGAGATTGCCAATACTTAAAAAGTCAAATTCTGCCTGCAGATGTGCATGTTGAACTCCCACTGAAATCAGCAGGGTGAGTTCATACAAGGAAAAATTTGGCTCTAAATGAAATGTGTTGATCTAATAATAGCATCTTCAACCCATCTGCTGGGTTGGATGTAGAAAAGATTTTCACCTTTACTGGTCACCTTTTTTTTTCTTTAGAGCTCAAGAATTTTTCTGCACTTGTCGTCAGGGAAAAGTTATCAGTATTCTTTAGCCCAAAAGTACTTAATCAAAGAGAAAATAGTTAATGTGCTCTATTAATGACTGTGTTAATACAGTTAACACAAATCTGATAGAAATTGGGTTAAATTTGTACAGCTCTTTTCCAGGTGTTTGTTTTTTTGAAAAATGGTCTACAAGAAGCTGCTTCTCACATCAGTTGTTCTGATTCCTCAGGAAGTTAATTAAAGAATACTCATTTTTATTTCTTCTTTGTAAGCAGAGCAATGTTATTTTTTCTGTATCACAAATATGCTACTGTTTCCCAATAAGTAGTATGGTCAAGAGCAGTCTTAACTTTAAAAGACCAAGATTTTACTTTGCCTGCTCATCATCATTCTTACTATTCCTATGTACAAAAAGATTTTGTATTCTTCCTTAAAATAGGTAGCTTGATATACACAAAAAAACTATGTAATCTAGTCTCTGTAAAAAACTGTAGATACAGTGGTAGCATCATGAGATAAGAAATGTACAACTTACTGCAAAAGAAGTCAGCAGAAGGAATGATTGGTTGCTTCAGGTATTTAAAATGGACTTAGATATAGGCTATTGCCAGAGTTATTGCCATAACGAACTCTCCAATTTTATCTGACTGATTATATAGAAACAACATAAGGCAGATTATACTTTTAAGTTAAATTTGTATCATTAAATACATGATTACTACATACTAAATAACCACTTGTGAATATATTAGTTTTTGTGTGAGAAAATAAATTCGTTCATAAGCTGTTAAAGTGAGATTGAGAGACTACAGGACACAACTGAGTAACCTTCATCTCCTAAAAGCTAAGAAGCATAACAGAGCTAAAATCAGCTGGTACACCTACATGAAAAAACAGTTCATGGTTTTTAACTCAATTTCGTATTTAAGAAAAACCTGAGCAAATTAAACTTGCCCTCAACAGTGACAACCAAACAACCCTACTAAATTCTCCCTTGTATAAAAATGCATTTAAAAAAGGTAAAACCAACATACCAGGCTGTCACCAATTTGGTAACGTGGTTAGTTGAAGTATCTTTGATGTATAACAACATCTTGAAAGCTGACCCATTAACGAATCGAACAAACTTTAATTATTTCTTTCATTACAGCAAGCTCCACAAATTTTTAAATTCATAGGAATATTATATATCGCAAGGACATCTGTAGGATGTCAAAGTGTTCCAGTGAATTTCAGTACGGTTTTGGTTTATTTCAAAATAGTTTATTATGCTCTTATGTACACTAATATTGTTTTAGTTTATATTAGAAGTAAAACAGTTGATGAAGAGCTGATGTTTTGTAAATTCTGGTTTTATTGACCATATTTATATTTAAAACATAAAGGTCCTCTAGTATGTCATTAGATCATCTCCTCCTTTTATAGCATCTTACTTAGAACAATCTCTAAATTACGAATATTTTACAAATACAAAATCTGTTTAGAAAGATCACCCCTAATTCTCTTAGGAACTAATTTTTGAGTTTTGGAAAGCTGAAAAATTCGTTAGTAGGAAATGGTTATTCTGTATATAATAGTTTTAAAAGTCCCAGAATCCCGCACCGAATTTATTAGGAGACTTACTAAAGGAAATAGAACATCTTAACCCAGATTGATTATGGCCCTTGGTGGTAACAGCTGGCTTCAAATTAAACTGAAAAAATGTATATGCATTTTGAAGTAGTTTAAGAGCATATCATAAATAACTATTGTATAATGCTATCACAGAACGACTTATGTATGAACTGGTAAGATTGAGAGCCATTTGTAACAGTAATTACTTTAGTAATAGTATGAAGAAAACATTAACACTTCCATCTCCTACACTGCAGGCAAGTAGTTTCCTATTCAGCTATGAACCAATGGATGCTGTCACCTTCTAATTGTACAAACAATTTGAAAACACCTAATCAAATCATAGTTCATAGTCTAAAATTCTGCATATAAAATACTTTAGCATTTTTGTGGTTTTTAAAACTAAGAATAATAAGGAGTGTAGCTATAGTAGAAAGTCTATCAGTAAAGAAAGAAAATGTAAAAATATCTCAGAAGCTGCTGTATGTGTAATGTTATTTCACTTTACAGACTGGACAGCATGACCTCTGCTAACTTAATTTGGTGCATAGCATAATTTTATGTTAGCAAAAAATTAACAAGAGAATAGGAGTCACATTGCAATCTGACCTCTATTTGGCTTAACAAGGGTCTGGCACTGCTACTGATATCTAGCTGACTGGAAATTCTGGTTATTCAATACATCTTCCAGGTAATTATTTCTTCAATAGATTCTATTGATCTATTTAAAACTGATCTCCAGTACATATCTCCATTGCTAGGAGGGGATGAATGGGGACTATTGGCTTGCTTCTAGGTGTCATTCATTAATTTCCCGGTATGTGACCCCTAATAGGTCCATATAAAAATCATTCTTCTTTTTGGGGAGGATAGAAAATTATCAACTACCCAAGAATTTCAAATAATTTTGGCTTAAGAACATAAACTAGAAATTCAACAACTCACTTTGCTGTCAGAATCGTCATAGTAGGCAGCTGTCAGTTCCCTCATAACAGCACTGTCAGAGTTCACTTTGCTGAAATACCTCTTTCAGCACAGCACTAGCTGAACAGTACCCCAATGAACTACAGGAGAATATATAAGGCTTTTAAAAATTATTATTATTATTATTATTATTCTTTAAATGAACTTCCTACTCTCGTTCAGTGACCTGAAATTGAAATTGTTGATTTAGTATTAAAATGCTTTTAATAATACAGAATTTTAACCTTTGCAAATCTATTTGTTTTCTTTCTATGGCTGGATATGAACACAACTGAAATTCAGCTGATTATTTTAATAGGTTGTCTTACTTTTGTCTCATTTTGAGGAAAGATGACCAGGGACAAAATGATTGTCCCCAGTCCCTGCACACAGAAAGTAATTTTGGAGTAGATGATGAGCAGATCAGTGATCAGTTCATTTCTGATTTATGAATAACTGCAAATGCTATTTGGTTTACAAATAAATAAATTTCAGGCTGATATTTTCCAGTGAATATTTGTCAGTGACATACAATTGGCTACAACTGTCAATTAAGCTGAAGAGTCTGAAATAAACAGCATATAATTCAACTAGAAATTGTATTAAAATTGTTAATAGACTTTGACAAAAGTATTTAAAAGGATGCTTTCAGCCTTTGTGAATACTCTTGTTACACTAAATACAGAAAGTCCATAATCTATATGCAAAGTTCATGTAACTGCTTTACTCATAACTATAAAAGTGAATCTGCAAGAACAACCAGCAGTTCTTAAGAAGCAAGACTAAGACTTTCATGGAAATTCCTTACAGAAAAATACAAGATTTATGTCACTAAATTCTGTTCTGCTTTTCATAGTTATCAATCATTATACTGAGTCAAGGTACCCTCTTTTTGAGGCAATGAAGGAAAACTAATTATCCTATAGCAGACTGGAGTTAATTGAAAAAAAGTCTACACGATTCTAAATGAATAGCTTTTTATTTGGAATGTGTTCTAGAGATATGCACTTCTATTTTGGACTAAAGAAACCACAGACACTACTGCCTGCTCTTCATTATTTTTGTTGTTGGGTTTTTTGTTTGTTTTGGGTTTGGTTTTCTTTGTTTGTTCTGTTTGTTTTACAGCGGCTGCAAAAAACCAAAAATTAGAATGTAATTATACACCTCATGGAGCCTAGAGGCTCTGCTGTTCCCTTACAGTCCTGTGCATGACAGAAAACTGAAGCAGTTATATGCTGCTAGTGGTATGTTAAAATATCACTGGCAGAAAAAGGGCTTTTCATTGTGCTCTCCTGAGTATGTTGGAAGTAGCTGAACTACCTGTAGCTAAAGATAAACCACACCATTAAAACTGGCTTCTCAGTCACAAAACTCTGTGCACACCACCTCAAAACAGTGCTTTTAATTTAAGAAACCTAATTTTCCAGAGCGTAAAAGTATAAAAAATCTGAAAGTTCCTATGGGTACTAATTTCTATTAGTGTTTCTCAGCAGATGTCTACAGAGAGACAACAAAGCAGTGAGGAGGCATCAGCATAAGATGTAATGACTGTTGCATGCTGCTAGCATAACCATTATCAAGGTTTTGGGTGGTATAGAGCAAAGGAGAATCTTTGGGGAAGAGAGAGAGACAAAATGGTTCTACCATCAATTCCTGGAATGAGTCTTTGAATAAGACACCAAATGGATGAGGAAGGCATGATTGCACATCAACTGCATAGCAGCAAAAGCTTAATATAAAATCTGAGGGGCGATATCATGAGACCCTAAGTGTTCCTGGCATGCTGATGAAAAGAACATTTTGTTAGTGATTGCAAGGAGAAAGCATCATTGAATTTGCTGCAGAAAGGAATAGAAGTCATAGGCCATATCTAAAATATGACCTGAGCTACAATCAAACTGATCAGGCAATGGATATTAGGGGACAAATAATAAATTCATCTGGGCTTGAACTGAATTTAAGACAGTTAAATGACGGTTTGGATTTTACTGGACAGAAAGATATGCTTGGAAGGGAGACAGAAAGAATGTGTGTTATTAAGAAAGTAAGTTACATTTCAGTCTAGGGATAAGATCACCCATATGAGAGAAGAAAAAAGGGAGAGTAACAGATGACAGTAGAGAAGTCTGAAGAATACTTTGGTTATAGATCACCTCTAGTCTAGGTTGCATCCTTTGGAGCAGATGGGTAAAACTATCTCTTGTCCTCAGAATCAAAGCTGAACATCAATTTGTACATTAATACAGATGAAGCATCTGTAGTAGTAGTAATAATAATAATAATAATAATAATAACAATAGTACATTAATACTGACCAAGGATCCACTATTCAGTGTGAGTTCAAAGTTATACCATGACCTTAGCAGCTCCAGCAACTGTAACTAAAGAGAATAGTGACAAATGGAACTAGACTAAACACATTCACTGGAAGTTATTCATCAGGTTAGGTTTGGGAAAGCTATTGTGATGCAAATTAAGAGAAGGATTTGCAAGAAATGCAATCACATATGATCAATGTTTTGAAGATCTGCTCAGAAGGTGCTTGGATTTCTCAGATGTATAGAGAGAAATTAGGTACTTTTCGTCATTCTGTAATATCAGTCGTGATACTCATCATAAAAACCAGATTAGACACATATAATGTATCAATTGGATAATGTTTAGCTGATCATATAATTTATAAAGAAAAAACCTTATTGTTTACTAACAACTTTTAACTGAAGGCTACATAACTTCAACAAATTCAGCTTTTAGCTGAAATATTTGCAAAGGAAAAATACTTTAACTCAAGTGAATAAATTATTAACTCATTAATTATGCTATCTAGAATGTATTTATTTACTTTTTAAACCACCACAGGACTCAGAACCATAATTATGAAGTAAACACTCCTGCTCATAGCTTTAGAATTAAGTGATTTGCTTTGTTTTCCAGTAATATCAGAGATTCAGTGTTTCTGTTCAGGATACCTTCTTCAAAATTAAAAAACCCCCAAAACAAACAATGGTTGCAATAGCACTTTCTGAGAATTTATGAATAGGTTTCTTCTGTTCTTTTATGAATTCAAATGAAGATAAGTTTTGCAGCTAGCTGTTCATCAGCTACTAACTGTTTCATTTGTTCTTGTACAGTCCCTGCACAGGACACTCATTAAACTTTCTGTGTGATTACAACTTGAAGACTTTCATTTTAATAAACTACATTTGATTTCTAGAGGGCTTTTTTTCTTGCCATTAGTCATTCTATTTCCTCTTTCTTAGATCCTAATGTTCAACCAGAGAAAATAACAGTTAGCTCAGGTCTCTTTCAAAATGACTGATGATTCCCATTTATGTGACTGGAACAAACGCACTTTGTTCTTATCAAAATGGCAACTGCCTCTATTGTGCTCTAGCTGAAGGAATCCTGTATTATTTATCAAGTCTGTCCATGGCAGTCATGCTGAAAGAGGACAAGTCTGCCCAAGTTTCTCAATAAGCAATGATTTTATGAAACAACACTTAAAAGCAGATAAACATTAAATTATAGAAAATAATGACAATTTTCCAGGGTTGCTGCTTTTTAGACTATCTTTAGTTATGAAGCCAATTTATTAAAAAAAACATAGAGAATACCATCATCATGAAAAACCATATATTTTAAATTAAGTTCTACTCTACAATTACAGAGACAATTGTGTATTCATCATACTTAAAAAAATATAATAAAGAAAAATTAATTGTATAGACTTTTATAATATATTCTCCTATCTAATTTATCTTGTTTTCTTTAAGTGACAATTTTGCCTCTCCTGAGTTAACAGTGAGCATGCTAAGGATTTTTACACATTTCTGTAGTGCTTTTTACCCATGTCAGCAATATACATTCTCAATGAGGATCCCATTGCATTTCAATTTCTGAAATTATAAAACTCTATATATGTACTTTTAATATAAGTGACTATGATACAAAGATATAAATTTCTCACTCTAAAAGATAATTACTGATATGGGGATTCATACAATGAACAATTTTATACTCAGAAATACTGATATATGACACATACCTTGACTTTTTCCAAGTGGTCCTGCAGAGAGTCAATTAGCAGATCCCCCACTGGCTGCCAGGACCCCTTGAATGCCTCAGCCTGCCGTAGCTTCAGGTCCAGTTCATCCATTGCCTCTTGAAGGCCCTGCAGTCTTTCAAGAGCATCGTCGATCTTCTTTTGCCGATCAGCAGACTGAAGATTCAGCTTATCCCACTCAGTTCTGACCTCATCTGCCTGCCTTTGCAGAAGTTTAGTGACATTATGGGCTCTTTCCTCAGGTGACAGATCTAAATGTGAAAATGAAGAGGCTTTTAAGACATATTCTGTCTTAGAACTAAAACAGTTGCCATCTGGATAAGTTCAAGTCTTGGTAAGAAACTTTTCATAACCAAAGGCAAGCGTGAAATTTGTTTTATTAATGTATTCTCATTTGAAAATCTCTTACAAAACTTAAATCCTGCCACCATAAAAGTCAGCAAAATATGCATTTAAGTACATAAAGGCATTTTGAAACATGCAAGGTGTAGCTAGAAGTTTATCAGCTGTTTCAGCACAATATTTCAGCACATAGATAAATATTAATCACTGGGAAGCTTTTGCTGCAATTAGGTGGATTTGGGATCTCCTGTAGTACTGAGGCTACAAGGTGAATTTTAGCTTAAATTGCAGCTTTGAGACCTCAAATGAGGCTATAATTATAGACAGGTCCTGAAGGTTTAAAGGCAGTTTCAAAATCTGCTTATAAATATGCATGTCTATTTAGTACCACAGTGTTCAGAAGTATTGCTAAGGCTTGCTTTCATCTATATTTTTAGCTTAGTTTCTGAATACTGGCATTCAGCTTGAAGTGTAAAAGGAATGCTTTCAGACCGGCTGGCAGGATTTATTTAATCATTGCTGATCATCACTGATCTTTCCAGCAACGTGTTATTACCCTGTTCTTGCTTCAATTACCTCTGGGCTCTGGGCAGACCTTCTCCACTGCCTCCACAGGCTGCTCGGCCAGGAAGATTCGCACAGTCTCAAGGGCACTCCTGATAACAGGTTCTTTTGTTTTTAGCTCCCTCTTGAAAGTCTAAGAAACAAAATTATTGTAAGTGGATCTATAAAGAAATACCAAGTCAGAATACCAATGTCAGAACAGAATTTCCAGCAACAGCTTCCACATGTGTGTGACAAGAAGGAACAAAACACACACACATAAAAACTTAAAAGAATCAGCTTTTGCTTAACCTGAAATCACATTGTATTCAAAAGAGCAAATGCATTCAATGTATTCATTGTATTCACATTGTATTCAAAAGAGCATACAGCATTTTGCTTTCTTCAGCAACAGCTCCTTTTACTACCTCTCTACACCCTGCTTTTAAATGACCATCAGTAAGTTCCTCAAGATTAGTATTAGATACTTGGTAGGTTACTGAAAGTATGCATATCTCAGTATTTGTTTATTAATGATCTATTTTTGTTAATGAGAATATAAGATTCTATCAATCTGATTCCAAATGGACACCACACAAAATGCAGGTAAAACCCAGCTTGTGGGTCGCTTGTTGCATTGGGTCTTCTGCATGTTGCAGTGAACTTATCTAACTGATTCTTACCACTCTTTTATTTCAATGTTTTCTTCTGTATTTATGAAACATTGTTGAATACATACTGTTTCAAGCAGCACAGAGGTAAAATATGCAGGTAATTTAATAGTACAGTGTAACACAAACCACAATACTGCAAAAAGGAGACCCATATGCCATGTGTAGAAAACAGATATTTTGCTGCAGGGATTAGAAAATTCTCTTTACAACACTGGCATTATATAAGCTTCTAACAAAATAAATTCACCAATTCAATTAAATTAATTATTAAACAAAATTTGTACTTCTATGTGAACTAATGAAGGATTATAAATTCAATATTAAAAAGTTCATTATACTTTGAATTGTATTTGATATGTGACTCTCTGTGCAGGAAATACCTACCAGAACTAATAATGGGGACATGTATAGTTTATAATATGAGCACTCACAGGTAAAAATTTCTTAATACATTTCAGGAAAGTAAACTTAAGGAAATAACTACATTATTCTACTACAGATATTTAAATACACTTTTTATTAAATGGTCAAGAACTGACCATAAAGTTTGTAGCTGTGCTTGGGAAAACCCTTTAGCAAAGTCTGCTTTGTTGAAGGAAATAACAAAGGAAAAAATCTTCATTTTGTGTCAAACACAATAACGGGACTGGAACATTTTCACAGTCTATCTGCTATCATAAGGGAATCTGTCATTTGATTAATACCTGAGATAAATGTTTTAAACAATCATGTTCACCTTTAAAAGACAATATCAACTTTTACAAATAAAGAAGTGTATATTAACAAGTACACTACCACTGGACATTGTTTTGCATAAAAAACTGAGTGGAGCTACTACAGGGCTGAATGAAAAATGTCCAACTCAGGCATTTTTAGGTTTATAATTCTTATAATTTGTACTTGATTCTTGCATGAAGTGCGATAGAAAGAGGAAATATAATAAGCCTTTTTCATGCCTCTAGATGAGGAAAATCTATTCCTTTAATTAGCCTTTGTGTGCATCTCACATCATGTCCCACTAGAATGGTCTGGCAGGTCTGCAGGTCAAGTAAGCCAGCAGGAAGCATAACTTAAAATCCAGCACGGTAATTTCCATGGACTGTGTGCTGTGCTCTCTGCTGATAGTGTTAAAAGTAACATCAACAGTCAAACTCACTTTAACCAGTGTTTTTAAAAATTAAATGGTATAACAGCTTAAAGATATAATATGCTTTAGAAATGTCTCCAAAGATTTTTTAGAAATGTCTTTGCCCCAAACCAGTCAAAAAGGAAGCACTTGCGCAAGGGTCTGTTCTGCAAACACACACCAACAGCAGGAAGGAGTTACAGATATTCCAAGCGAACACAGAAATACACTGATGTAGAGAATAGTTAAAAGCCAGAAACACCTCTGAACTATGCATTTGGGAATGAGCAGTCCTGCTGTAAGGAGTGCTGCTGCTGTAGACAGGTCACCCTGGCTATGTACATGTGCACACCAGGAGAAGCACAAAAAATACGCTCTTTCTTTTCATATGCTCTTTTCAGCTTGTACTGTTTTTGCAGAAAACTAAAGTAATCAAATACACTGAGTGGCATTATCTTTCCAGAAGAGGTTTAAAGCCACATTCCTCCTGTACCTCTTGTGCAACAGAAGGAGAACATATGTGCACTGCATCCCATTAAGCCTGTGAGCAGGAATCATTGTATCTTCCTCAAAACAATAGAGAAATGCTAATAGAATCTTCTGATTTTGCATATCTTGTATTTTGTCACAAATAGAAAAAGTGTTT
Organism: Corvus moneduloides; assembly: GCF_009650955.1. Lineage (NCBI taxonomy): Eukaryota > Metazoa > Chordata > Aves > Passeriformes > Corvidae > Corvus > Corvus moneduloides. Next base: position 113,062,295 of record NC_045477.1, read on the forward strand.
TTCTTTATTAATAAAGGAAAACTGAGCCAATGTGTTAAACTTTTTTTTCCCCCCAACTTTTCCTCTCTGAATATTGGAGCTGGTGGAGGCAATTATAGTCTGTAAATCCTGAGTTATAGAATCGTACACAGTATGGTGTTGAGATCTATTTACAGTTCTCATCTCCTTCCCTAATTTTGATCAGCAGATTTCTACTGAGTTAAAATATGTTTCAATTAAAGAAATTTGAAAAGGAGAGGATGAAAAAAACATGAGGCTGAAGAAGTAGCACAGAACAGCATTAAAAATAATGAATGTTCATTTCATACTAACCCATTCCAAAACGAAGTTCTTACTGTATGAAGATAAAGCAGCTTTTCTAAATTAAAGTTTTGTTGTGAGATATGTACACACTACCAGTAAAAATCATAAGTAGCAATAAAAGACATTTTCTCTTCTTTTGGAGGGAAAAAAAAAGAAATTTATCTGTCTAGAGCCCTGACAAATACATCTTTATCATAACTAGACCATCACTGAAAGCAGAATTAGCCTAAATGAATTTCTAATGTACAGCTAATGATTGCAGGCTAATTTCATTGAATTCCTTAACTTCTTCCACACTTTGTGGTGACTGTAGAGGAAATCGAATACGCATAATGTATGACCTGACAAAAAAGTAAGTAAACTACTTTATTTAAGCATGTCTATTTGTCATCAACAGTACAGCAGTAATGGCATTCTGTCCACCATTTTAATAATGCATATATTGATCAGCTTATCTCAGACCTCCACCACCACCTCATGAGTGTCCTTAAATCTCTTTAAATGAAGAAACAACAATTGTTTAAATTGAAAAATGAAAATATAATGAGAAAAGAGTAGCATTAGTAAAAGTAACATTCATCTCTGTTTAAAAACTAGGAATTTTTGCTTTCAGTGTGTTTTAAATCGAAAGAGTACAAGTAGATTAATTCAACGTGTTTGCCAAACTGAATGCTTTTCAAAAAATGGTGTTTGTCCCAATTGTTAAAAGTAGATATTGATGCCTTTTCCTGGTCTTAAAATCAAGAGGCATACACGGTTAGAAGGGGAAAAGGGATTTTACCTTGGTATTTATTTTTAAGGATCCTTAGGTGTACACATCCAGGTCATATGCATCGAGATACATCTCCCCGAGTCTTTCCCTGTGTCTCTGTGTCTCTCTTCCCAACATCGGGTATAACATTATAGGTTTTACTAATTAGCATATCTATCAAAGATTCCCCAATGAGAGGCTCAAGTGAGCCCCCCTCCCCAAGGAACCTTCCCCTGGATGGTTCTATCTTGGATTACAGAATGTGTTCTGGAGAGGACCTTGGGGTCTGGGGCACACTGATCCCAAGCTATGAAGCTTCTAAAATGTTTAGTCTCTTAGCTTGACAAACAAGTCCAAGAATGTAGGCAAAAAGCACCAGGAATACAGAAGTTGTAAAAAGGTATAACAGGGGTATAAAAGAAAAGGCAAAAATCTTCATGGCATCAATATCAGCTGTGCCCCTATAACTGGTTAGTGTCTTGAAGCAGGAACTGTACTCCTCCTTAGGCAGTGATGCTACAGATTTCATGTGAAAGGGTTTCCACAGAAGCATTAATAGGTACCTCCTATGTTCATAAATGCTATTTATGCTGTTAATAAAATCACTACACAGCAAATGAGGCAACTCTTAAAAGAATGAAAGACATAGCAGGCTATCTGCATGATGCCTAAGTTACTTAGATTTGATTAACAGTAACATGCACACAGTTGGTAATTCAATTTCACTAAAGTAATATTGTGATACTTAGTAAAACAAGGAAAAAAACTAAGATAATTAAACAATGTTTTGAAGAACAGGAGTATTTTTTATCATTGACTAACACCACCACCACTCCTCCCCACACATTCTAAGACTTTGGAATAGAGACAATTTCTTCAGATGCCAAAAATTGACAAAATGACCTACTATATATATAAGTTCAAACAAATAGCAGTTATGTGGTTGTGTTTGGGATACATTCCAAATTGCCTTGTCTAAAAAGCACCTCACATTTATACCACAACAAAGATTTTAACTGCGTGGATACCCCTGTTCTCAGTTGAGTTCAAGCTCTCCTCTGGCATAAATTCAAGCATTTAAAATTTTCATCTGAATCCTACTCTTAAAATTTTTAAAGCAAATCTTGGCAACTAGGAGCACTCAAGTGGTAAGAACTGACTTCTTTTCATCTCTTTTATGAATCTCTGTGGTATTCCAGATGGTCTTCTAAATGATAGAGAGGTTAAATATGTTTACTCTTCTTTAAATTTTATCTTTAAGGGAAAAAAATAAAATCAGCTTGCAACACTTCTTTAAAAAAAGGATTCAGGCATAAAACCATGTTGGCATTCATCTTGCTATTTCTCAGTTGAATCAGTTAAACTGCATATAAATAGTGCTCCCCTGATGAGGTTGATTCACTTCTCCGATGAAGAACTTACCTGGGTTCAGTTCTGGCATTACCTGACAAAGACAATCCTTCACAGAAGAAAAAATACTGTACTTATGAAGAAAGACCAAAACTGGAAGTTTTAGTCATTTAAAAGATTGGTCAGATCTGGTAGATGGTTTTCTTGTTTACTGAAGACTAATTTCCAGAAGTGACATTCAGGAGAACAAAATGAACAGTCAGCAGATTCTTTTTCTCAAGATCAACACACAACTACTGTTTCGTGTCGCACCCAACACTCTGAGAGATAAGCTCGGCTCTTAAGCAAAGGCCCAAACCTCTTGAAAACAGCTTTCCAGTTTTGGGCTCCAGTTTCAAGCTGGATAATTGTACACTTGTGAAAACATTTGAAAACATTTTTCTTATGTTCAGAAATGAGCTAAGCTGTTCATTGAGATACAGCCTTTGTATACCTGCTTCTGTAAAAGAAACTTTCAGAGTAACAAAATCCATAATGTCCAGGGGAAAAAAAAACTCCAACCAACCAACCACCCAACCAACCAACCAACCAACCACCAAGTAGAAAACCTCCACGTTGCAAACAGATTTTGTCAACAGCAACCTGAAGTTGACTTCCATGTTGACTGTTTCTCCCTCCTCTGTCAGAGATATTTGAAGATCAGACAGGGCAAATTTCAAGTATTCTGTTTTGTTCTTTTTTCCACAGGGAATCAGCATACCTACAGCTAAAAAGACCTCACTTCTGAAGTGCCACAGAAGGGGAAAAGGAAAAAGACATATTTCTAGAAAGAACTAAAACATTCTAGCTTTGGTACTAAACAGGATGACCAAACCTCTGTGTTATGTATCTGCAAGTGGCACAGAAGTTAAAAAAGAGAAGTGACGTCTATTTTATGAAGTCATTTTGCCCCTACTCATGGTATCTTACTTTCATGCAATAATTCTCATCCCTAAAAGTTCTAAATACTTCATTTGATTGGTTAGTGACAGAGAGATCACTTAGTTCATCACTGAAGACTTGCCACCTTTATGATGAATTCTGGGAAACTCTTAAACCACTTATAGAGTGATATACAATACTAAAATATTATGAGAAGTAATTTACTTAGATAAAAAAAAAATATTTCTTCTGTCTAGGAGAAGAATAATGTTTTCAAAGACTCAAATATTATTTAGATGGAAAAAGTTTTGTTGTAACTATTCTATAAAAATCCCTCTCTAACTCTTGTTTCGGCTCAAGAGTTGTCTTTGGAGAGAGTTTGAGTTAATGTCATGCTGAGTTAAAGCAACATCTATATTGCTTCTTTCATCCTGATATTCTGGATGGGCTTTAAAACTACTTTATGGAAGTTGCTACTTTATGTCTAGAACAGACCTCAGGCCTCTCTTAACTTTCATGGTTATATATAACACATCTTAACTTTCTTAGGTGAAAGGTGAAAAAAGGAATGGTGCTGCCCCATAAAGTCATGGATGTTTTCACCTTACTGTCTCTGTAATAGTGCTTCAAGTTCCACATAAAATTTTGTGAGAAAGACACATCCTACACATCACCTCTCCAGAGGGAAGACCTAGGAAATGTGACAAAGATGCCCCTTGCAGAAAAGCATTATATTATCTTAGAAAAATTTGGCACTGAGAGAAGAGATATTTTTTGTTCATCTTTCTCTTTTGCTTTCTCAATCATTTGGTGAAGATAGGTCCTTGACAAACTGCATTGACACTACTTCCCATCAGTTTGTTGCAGTATCTGAATGCCTGTGTGCCTATGGAAAAATAGTGTGCCTGGCTGAATACAGGGCTTCCTGATTTTTCACAAACTCAGGGCTCCAAACAACTTCAAGCAGCAAGATATGTCATGTTCACTTTCCAAATCTGATGTCACTATCTGTTCTCAAATGTGTCCTTCCCATGAGGAAGGGTAATATATACAGCTACTTGATGAACGGAAAAAACACTGATCCTATTTTGTTTTATGGCACCATTTCACATTTCTTCATTAAGCAATAAAATCAGAGATTTAGGAACTTCAGAAACAATACCTTCTGTGGCAAGTTTCACAATTTTTACATATATGCAGCACAATGCTTTGAGAGGATGATCACTGGATTTGAAATATTCTCATGGAATCAAGCTGTCAGACTGATAATTCAAATTCTTCAATAAAAATTACATTTGCTTGAAATAACTTTTTAGATAGCACACTGAAGCATAATCAGACACCAAACAGGAAGTAAAACCCTCCCATAATGCCATTATTTTAACTAATGACACGTGGATGAAGGAGAGGAGAGCTTGAATGTATATTGTACTATAGAGGTACTAGAACTGTGATTTCGCATTCAGACCTGAATAGATCTCAATGGCATATGAAACTAAAGAGTGTTTAGGTGAAAGCAGACATTGGGTTAGCATCAGACTGGTGTGAATTGATTGAACACAGGATACATACTTTGAGCATACCCTCACCAAAGAAAGAAATTGGTGTGAATCTTTGTATGAAGAATTATTCAGAAGTGTCATTCTCAGGGTTGTTCATTTGATGGGCTTAAAAAAAACCCATTTCTTGTACAGATGTTCAATGTAGGTCCCCTTTTAATACAAATCTTAGTCTAGAATGGTCCCCCATATGATGGTCTGCTATGAACTTTGTATTAGAATTCCCTGACGAAACCAGTATGAACCACAGACAGTTATCACAATAATTTCATGGTGCAGAGTTGTGCAATAGAGCTGGTATCAGCTACTCTTTTCACAAATGTCCCCAAAATTCACACCAGGGTTTCAAAAAGTATACATGAAGTTGGAATGCCTGCTGTAGAAAAAAAGTCAGAACTACTTATTTAATCCTCAAAAATTACTAGGTTAGTAATTGTTCTATGAAATCTGCCTGTCTGTGATAGGTCTCTGAAGGTCATGGTTATTAACAGTTCCTTCTCCAAAAGGCTGATTTTCTCTGCTGAGTTTGAAAGCCATAGCTGGAATTCCTTCCAACAAGGACTGTGTCATGCAGCACTAACCTGCCAAGAAAAAAGGAATGACCAAAATATAATTTAAAAGACCTCCATACCCGATGAATATCATTCTGTTTCTGCACAGTGGGAAGATCTCCACCAATGGGTGCTTGCTGTTTTAATTCATCCTCCTTCAACTGCAGCCATGCCAAAAGTTCCTGAAGAGAGAGATGTAATCGCTTCCACTGGTCAGTACTGGCTTCCAAATGGGATCTGAAAGCATGTGTTAAATATAAGACAGATTCAGTCACAGTAAAAGTAAAAACCAAAATGTACAAGCTTATTTACTGAGAAAGATCCTAGTGTTTCATTAACATAGTGATTTTTTAATAGCTTCAGTAGCTTTGAATTAGATTCTGGCAACACAGATCTAAATTTGGTTCCACACTCCTGCCTTTTTCTCACATATCCTGATTTTTGTTTTTGATTGGTTGGGGTTTTTATAGTTTTTTTAGTTTTCCTCTTCAGCAGTGTGTAATGCCTGTGCTGAGTTGTCGGTCTCACTAGAAATGCACAAATGTTATGCAGGACTAGCATGAAAAATGTAGTCATTACTTAGGATTACTAGGACATTATTTAACTAAAATATAGATAGTAGTTTTCCAACTCAGTGAAGAGCAAGCATTGCTCCAAACCATGACACAAACCATTCAACTCATACAAGAGTCATTCTCTTAATTTTTTAAAATAAGAGAAGCAATGCCATTCTTTAAAAAAAAAAAAGTCATGAGGAAATTGTTAAAGCCAACAGAATCCTCATACACTATCTAGCCAAATGCCTGTGCCCTTTAAACAAAGGTGTGAATGAAATTATTTGAAACACTGGGAAAATTAAAAGACAAAATAGCACTTTATGCAAAAAAGTTCTCCATCATAAGGACATTTTCTAAATATTTCCTCTGTATATGCATAAATGTAGTTTTTTTGGGATCAAGTATTGAGCTTCTAAATTTCAGCAACTGTTTTCTGTAGCTGGACTAATAAAATCTTCAATTTCCTCTGTACCATAGATAAAGCACACTAAAATTTTGTCTCTCTAGACTTATGAATATGCTATTTTTTAATTTCTGTTTTGAAAAAAATCCTAATTCACCTCCAGATATCGTAAGAAATCTTCTTAGTAACTCAAACCAAAGGATTATTACATAAGAGTAAAGTGAAAAAATGTATTGGGAAATAAAGAAATTTTTTCTTTTATTTCATACATTTCTGTTTAAGTCCTAGTTTTGTTCATATAACACTTATCTTATTCTACAGTGATTGCACATAAAATCATTCTCTTCTGACAATAAGAATTCTATACCTTATATAGAATGGTCTATAAAGAAATGTGAAAAACATGGAGCCATCAGACCTTAATAATTAGTTTGGATAAGGAAATGAGGAATTGATGAAGACAGGGACAGTTGCATTTCTCTGAAATGCTCTATGAATACTGTCTTCTTTCCAGTCTCTTACATCAGGTAATTAAAGTGGCAAGGAAAGAGAAAGGAAAGGGACAGATCAGCCACAAGCTGACAGAAAGCTCAGCTGCTCTCAAAGTATGAGAGCTGATGGAAAATTTTCTCTTTTTTCAAACTTGAATGCTACATTTGAGGGACACACATAGGCCAGGCCTTCTGATCTCTGCTCTCACAGGGCATCTGGGAGCTGGGGTAAAACTGCTTCACAGTAGGGGGAGGCCAGTCCTGCAGGCAGTGAAGGCTAGACAAGCCCATGGATCCTAGACAATTTAGACCACACATTATGAAGAAATTATTTACTGTGAGGGTGATGAGGCACTGGAACATATTGTCCAGAGAAGCTGTGGATGCTCCATCCCTGGAAGTGTTCAAGACCAGGCTGGATGTAGCTTTGAGCAATCTGATTTAGTTGAATGTGTCCCTGCCCATGGCAGGGGGGTTGGCATTGGAAGATCTTTAAGGTCCCTTCCAACTCAAGCCCTTCTATTTATATGAAAGTGTTTATTAGGATAAACTGTGCTGACATATCAGAATGAAAGAAAGGAAATAATGGAAATTAACTTGGCTTCTCTTAATATCTAATATATTATCTAATATCTAATATAATATCATATATTTTATGTAACACATTTAGAAAAGAATGCCCACTCAAACTGATCCACGGCATGGGACTTCTGTTTCAGCAGACTAAAACTAACACTAAATAAAGAGACTTCTGGGACTGATGCCTGGAGAACATTTCATATGTTTTCTCTAATCCCTCTTTTGTGTAAGCATTGCTAGTTATGATGAAATCCATTCCATCCTGTGCTATGGGTAGAAAGAGCTCCAAACCGGCAGACTGGGAAGAGCCTCTTCATTTAGTCTGGTGGCCAGCAACACTTAAACTGAAGGTCTGAGAATTTAAGAACTGTTTCTTATTCTAATCAATAAGTTGTTGAAGACCTTAAGCCTTTTATTGGAAGCAAAGATTTTAGAGAGGACGTTTGTTGCTTTGAGTGTGTAATGTAGGAAGTCACTGTGATATAACTGGGGTTTACTGCTTCAGACTCAATTAATGACAGAAATACATTAAACTGCAAAAAAAGGAAGACAGAAAGTCGCATACGTTTAATTACTGATATTTGGACAACTGACTATTTTTAACTCAAAAAACACTGTATTTGAGCAAGTTCATGGGTAAAATGAATGCAAAGAAAAAAAAAATATCAGATACCTTGAAGGGTTTTATCCCTCTTCTTTTGCTACTCAGAAGAAAAGAAAAAAGGAGGACTATGTGTCTTTTTCCTTAGTTACTAATATCTCTTCAATATCACAGCCTTCATTTATTTTTAATGATTGATGATATGAAGATGTTTTTTGTCATTACACAGCCTGACCTCCCTCAGGACCTGAGCTGAAAAAAGCTAATATTTCATACATTACTTTGGAAAACACTTCTGTCTTTTGCTGCCCTCTGAACTACCACCAACACACGGCAAGTGAGAAAATGAAAAAATGACCAAGACTGAGTGCAACTGAGCTGGGTTGCCTATCTTAAAAGTCCTGTTTCTGAAGAAAAGCTTCCCAGACAATTTCTTTTGAAATGAAATCTTCAGTCCATTGAAGCCTGAATGACCACTTGATAATTTGTGATGTTACCATTTATTACATTTTTCCTTGCAAGCAAAAGTGTTTCCTCTCATGATACTACCCATGGATTTCTTTTACCCCTAGGTTTTGTTTAGCAATTCTGTCCACTCTCCTGACAACAGTTAAACCTTAAATATTTTGTCTTCTCATTTGTAAAGATATTTTTAGTTTTGCACTGGAAATAGCAGCCTTTAAAATAAAGCTTATCATAAATATTGGTTATTTAATCACTTTCTTTCATGACTCACTGATAAGTCATACCCAGTACTAGAAAAAGCACACATTTAGAGGGGATACAGTTACTGTTTAAACATGGTAATCTTTCTTTCTGTAATTAAAAAACTCATCATATGCCTCAAATCCTAATCCTCTACTATCATTTTCACACCAAAAAACCTAATCATTCTTACAAAGTTAAGACAGCATTCAAAGTAGCACAAATAATTTCAAAATAGACAAAAAATGTGCTAACAGAACAAAATTAAACCTTTTTACTTGCAAATTGCAGCATTGCATCTAATACACCAGTGGTAGGCTTTTGCTTAGGTTCAGGTCCTACCTAATGTTTAGGGATTTCTTCCTAAGTTCACTCCATCTGAGGTTCATGTTATCCAGACGTCTCTGCAGCAGGGTTGCATCCTCAGAGCCTTCCAGGGACCTCAGGATTTTCTGTCCATTTTCATCCAGGTTGTGAAAGATGTCAGTGTGAGCATCAATTTCTGCCTGTAGCTCCTATGGAAGGAATAGAAAACAATATATCTGATTTCTTAAAAAAAAAAAAAAATCACAGAAACCATGATTTTTCAAAAGAGTGGAAAAATTCTCAGTGCAACAGAGAGCACAGGTTTCGATTACTCTTTTTTACAGCAATATCATGTCCTGTATACACAGCCACATTTCCCTTTCACATGAAGGCCATTAGCATTGAATTCGACCTTTTTTCCATATGAAGCATACTGAACAAAATTTAGAAAGCTAAAGGTGTAGCCTTTGACAGGCAACAAAGCAAGGACAAGATATATTTACTGTGCTGATGAGGGAAAAACAAGGAAACACAAAATCCTCAGGATCTCAGGTAAATCTGACCTTCACATGATACGTCTTCCTGTGCAACATTTTCAGTTTGAGCTGGGGACTGCAACACCGGTCCTGCTGCATGACAATTCCAAGAAATCCAGCGTCTGCAGCAGCCGGGCTTGAAAATGCCAAGTTCACTTACATTCTGTTGACAGACGCATTTTGGAGCACAGGCCTCAGCAGTCAATAGCAATAAACAACCACTTTGTGCTATATCAAAACACTGGTTGGGGCCATGGCTGTAGGAGGGCCTGAGAATAGCAAGGACCTAGAATATGCAACTGGCAGCTCATGTTGAACAGCCAACTTTTCTTATCGCCTCGTAACTGCAGGCCAGCTCTAAATTTTGAATTCATTTTTTCCCCCTCATTTTTAGCACGGCTGTTTCTGCCAAAAGAACATTCTTTAGAGAGCTGCCTGGTACCAGCATTCCTGCCTGCCCACTCACTCAATGCAGCCTTTGTACGCTGGCTGCCCTTCCCCAAGACGTTTGCATGCTGCAGCTCCACAAGGTCAGATTCAGTTGCAGAGAACAGTGGTTGAATCAAGGTCATTAAATAGAAGAAAAATAATAATAATAATAATTTCAACACGTACATGAATGAGCACACATGTACTTTATATGCAGCCACATTCGCACAAACGTACTTTTACTTTCAAACAAAGAAGCACACAAAGACACAAAGAAATAATGAATAGTGAATAAAGCTCTACATTTTCTCCTGGGATGCTGGGGCACTAAGATTTCTGGTGGTGGTTTCTTGCTGCCTGAAATGGGAGTGCTAGGGTTGAAGTGGGGAAGAGGAAATGATTTATGGCCTTTGAGAACAAGACCCAGTACTAACTGAGCATCACAGATAGTCCCCAATGGAAATTTTTGGCAATTTTCATCAGAAGAATGACTTTGAAGGAGGGGAGCACACAATCTGTCTACTTGGTGTGTTCTTAATTGAATTGGTTTTATTTGATATTTTAAGTGCAATGTTAGCTGCACTGAATCATGAATAGATTGTCCTTGCTCACCTACTGCTCTTCCAAATGTCCTTAACTGGATACCTATTGCTTTCACAGCAACGACTAGCATAATATTTGGGGAAATTTTAAGCTGGGCTAGCAATGTCTTTGATACAGTGTAAGAATCCTTCCCCAACTATTTTACTTATCTATCGTCATTCAAGCAGTAAAGTACTTAGGAATGAGTTTGATGTACATCAGAGTTAACTCTGCAGAATGCAACTTTATTATAAACATTGTGTTTACTTATTGTTGTTCAGGAAATTTATATTTTTAAAAATTGCATTATTAAGGTACATAAAAATGTACAATATTCCAGGAATGAATGTCCTTACTTGAAAAGTGGTATTTTATTTCAAGTCTGAATGTTGCTAGCTCCAGTTTCCAGCTGTGATACTTTATTTTTGTTTGCTTGAATGAAGAATACTCTATAACCAAATTTCTTTCCTTCCATGTATGCATTTGGAGGTATTATTTCAACTAGGTTAAGTTTAACAATACTGATGTAAACAGCTGAAACAATGTATAAGGAAGGATAAAGTTCACAGCAAAAAAGATAACTGTTAACGTCTGTATAGTTTTAAGGTCCTTCTACATTTAATAAACAATAAATCTATTATTGGATGAAAAAATTATATGCACTACCTGTTGCACAAAGTTCTTAGTTTTCAGGGTAGTGATGGAAACACCAAACTTACAAACTTGTTCCTTTTCCGTGGCAATAACATGTGCCATGAAACATGTTGAGTAACTATTCACAGTAGGAAGCTGTCAAATCTATGCCCTCTTGGTGTTTTACCACACATATACTCATAAAATTTAAGCAAAAAACCTTTCCACGTTTTTCTTGTGTTTAGAAAATGTGTCTCATAGTCTACATATTTTATGTTTTTCTCCTGACACATACATAATTCTGGAAATGAAAGCAAGCCACATCCTTTTTTATTTCAGAATACTACATACTACCACAACACATCTGGATAGTTAAGTGGGCAATGAACATGAAAAGTGAAGTATTCTCATCAAAAGCTTAATATTCTAGACTGAGTTTTCCTTATTCCAAATTACTTGTGTAATACTGCACTTCTTCTAATGCTCCCTAAAGTAGTTTATTGCAGCTATGCAGAAAGCCTACACTGACAAAGAAGCAAGACAACAATAAAGATATTTGCTCCATTTAGGTTGGTGCATGTCAGAACCTTTCTTTGTGACACTTACACATTCCAAGAGAAGCACAGAGCATATAAGAAAAAGATCTATACACCTTTTATTTGTTTTCTGAAATAAATAAATCCATGTTTCAAAAACACAATATGAACTAGATTCTTATTCTTGACAACAATAAAGCAGGAAGAGCTATTTAATCTCAAAAACTGCTAAAATATTTGCAAAAGTATGCTACCATTGATGTCATACCATGAAGCATAGCATATAGACTAAATAAATATTATTTATTGCACTTTCATATTTTCCAATGTGTTCAAACACATGAAAAGACTACAGAGGATAAAAAAATCCATCCCGGTATAATTCTACTGAGTTACACTTGGAGTGTATGCTGCATTTTTGCTGTAGTTGTTATTACTGAGACTGTGTTGAAAAAAGATTGGCTATCTGCTCTTAAAAAGAACAGAGACCAAAAATGAAAAGCATCTTCTTGATCACAAGTTACTGCTTAGAGTGAGCTGAACTATCTGGAGAGAACTGCAACTCCATTAGGTGCTGAGTGAAGTCCTCCTTTATTAAGATGAACTATACAGTTAGATGACAAAAGGCACCATGATATTTGTCTGTGGAAACTTACGAGGTTAGAGGTTTCTGCACATTTAAAAATGTGTATTTACATTATTTTATTACATGGAATAAGCGTGCAACTAATACAGAGAACTAGAGTAATAAAGAGATGAAATGCATTTTGTCTTGAGGAAAACTTGTTGGACAAAACAGGGTGAGGAAATTTGCTCTGGCTGTTTCACTTTTGTCCTGAGCCCTTGAAACCACCATGCATGATTTCAGAGAAGTACACTAATGTGGTAATTGAGCACACCCAATGCTTGCAAAAAGCTAGAGGATGGATATATTTCTCACTTGCTCAATTCAGTTGTTTCCCCTTGGAATTACTGCTCCCGTTCTCCCTGGAAGTACAGATCCTCACTGCCCTAATTCCTTTGGTAGGAAGAAGAAATTCACCTGTGGCTCCCCAGGTTTTACTTTACACAGAGCCCTGCTAAGTGCAGCTGAGTTGTCACTGTGAAATCCAATGCACTCAAAGTTCTGCCAGCTTCCACACAGCACAGCTAATCCCATAAGAATTCAATATGGTTTGAGATATCTTAGCAGAAATAATTAATCAGTGTCAATATCCTTCGTATCCCACATGCAATGCATAGACATAACATATAAAGGACACGACACACGTCTAGTGAAGTCCTAGAAAGAAGGAATTAGTTATATTTCTTGGACTATAGATGAGTCATACTAAAACATGGAAATCAATGCAGCATGGCTGATGAAACATTTATCTTTTATACAAGGTAGAAAAAATTCATTATGCAATATTTTAAAGAAACTAAAGGACCCTAATTCTCCTCTATTTGCAACTCTGTAAGCACATCTTAGCAGTTTAGCAATTGGATTTCAAATTAATCATCCCACTTGATTTCATTTAATTACATCTAAACTCCTCTAAATTTCTGATTCTGCCTAAAGCATAAACTCTGTGTGAGGGTTCAGAGAGTTCAGAGAGTTTGAGACATTTTTTCAGCGCCCTGGCACACTCCAGCAGCACACTTTGGAGGCACAGAAATCCACGCACGTGGCACTGCTCTCAGGATCACAGCTTATTCTCCTGCCTGCAGACAGAGGAATAGTTTTCTGAGTGTTACAGTTATGGAGATGTTGAATTAAGGGCTACAGCACAGCAAGTCAAATGCATTTTAAGCACCTGAGTGATAGATTCAGTGCAAGGTGCACTTGATCTATTTCTTTTGCTTCTGGCAAAAGAAAGCCAGTTTGCACTAGGCTTTATGGCAGCCTCTCCTTGTGAGCTGGTTGTTACCATCAAAGCATTTGAACAGGAAGAAATGTATACTTTTTTGGAAGAGAACATTTGTATCTGAAGATACCGTGATTTAGATTAATGATGGGACAAACCAGTGAAGTATTTCTGCTGGTTTGCAAGGCATTTCTGGTCCCATGGGAGTTCTCTCTTTTAAATGTCATAGTCCTTTTAAGAACTGGTTGTTGGATTTGGGTTTTTTTTTTTTTTTTTTTTTTTTTTTTTTTTAATGCCCCCCATTCCTCCATCAAGCTTTTAAGTAATTTTCTCTCCCAGTCCATAAGCAAAACTTTTATTGAGTCTTAGAATGAGACCATTCACTGAACAATTTACATAATGATAGAAACTTCTCAAATGAGATTTAAAATATAATTAAAGGGCAGACTTACTGAGTTAAAAGCATTGTTGTGAAATGACTATACATCATCATGCCAAGAAGCCTCCTATTCAGCTAGCCTATGGCATGACCCCAATTCCAGTCTGGTATGATTACATCTCTGAGTTTCATGCTAATGACTTGATTAAAAAGAACGATAAAAAGGTCTTTTCCATTGTAAAGATAAGCTTATGAATATAATTAAGGCATTTCTGGTTTCACAAAACATTTTTCAAGATAAAAAGGGTAAGAGCTAGTCCTCTAAGAGAGAATCAAGTGCTGATGAATGGAAGCCAAAACTGTAACTTTGCCCTACAGAAAATAATCTGTGTGAGTTGCATCTATCATTGTTATGGTTTAAAATTCTACAAGTCCCAGATAAAGATATGACCAAGCTTCATATTTGAATGCTATTTTCATCTAACAGAAGATAAAAAAAGCTTTCATTAGCAAGTTGGGCTGTTTTCAGAAAATATTTTTTTTATAAAGGCAAAAGAGCCTTCCGTTGAGGTTATATTCAGATTGCAAGAGACTACATGGTGCATCCAAGGATGCAGCAATCTCTTGCTGACAGTAACTGCAAATGCAGTGTGGGCTTCTGGATTTTATTTACATTTACAAGGCTGCCTCAGCTTTGGAATAGTAACCCTTTAAGAGCACTAACACAATCATTTGAACATATACTTGTCTCTAGTGTGCAGATATTTATTCATAGAACTGACTTTTTGCCCAAAGCACAAGGTGTTTTATTTCTCCCTTGATCGTAGGGAAATAACCAATTTTTTGAGACCTCCAGCAATTAATTTGTATTCCATTTTTTAGCTAATTCCATGTGTTTGGGAGGGATTTATGGATTTCTTGTACATGTTTTTTGAAGAATGAGAAAAACCCTGGGTTTATTTACATGTATTGAAAATATGAATAAGTAGATAAAATAAAGAAACCAATGTTTAAAGAAACAAATCTTCCTGCATTTATGGTTTCATTTAGGATTTGATCCTTGTCTAGAGAAATATATTCTATTCTGATAATAGTAACTTCAATGGAAATTATTATTTTCACTGTTTGCTTACTTTTCTTGATATTATATCTAGGATGGAAACCCTAAATAGAAAGAAACATCATGTTAGTCTGAGGTTACACTAATGCAGAAAATTCCTTGTAGCCACAGCAATGAAGAACTTTTACTGTATGGTGTAAAATATAAATATGTATTTTACTAACATAGCCTGTACTCTCTTTCAGACAAGCCAATCCAACAAAGCAAACAAAGCACGTTTTTCAAGTAGGAGTTGCAAGTGTTCTGTGTGTCAGAAAATCAGCCACCTCTACTGAGATGTCTAAGAATGGGCTTAGCTATCTGCCTTTGAAAACTCTGTATTTGAGGGTTGAGTGAGTAGGAGGGAAAAAGCATAAATGTGCATAGAATCATGCACACAATTTTCTGAAAGCAAAACCATAAGGCCCATTACAAACTAGCAGAGTTTTCTAGATTGTAGAAGGTAGTCTGCTCCCACCAAATATGCACCTCCCAACCCCCGTACTTCAATGAATGTCTGATCCATTCCACCTGCACATGCTGTCACCACACTCACTCTGTCAATCTTTTGGCAACCTCTCTGCAGCAAAATAATTATGCTGCTACCTTCAGGATGTCTAATTTTTCCTCTCTCCACTTTCCAGAAATCAAAGAGTAACAGCACAAAGAGCATCTTACTCTACAGGAACATTTACTTCTACTTTGTTACTCAGGCAAGGTCCTAAAGTCCTGCTGCATAGTTTGGAGAGCATTTACCTCTATTAATTCTGCTGACATTCCGCTACTTCAAAATAATACTGATTTCCTTTTACAACACAGAGTTGGAAAGGCTGAACTACATAACTGTCTCTAGGTCTGGAGAAAATAAAAATCTTATGAAAGAAGAAAGGACAGGTTTTTTTCTCTTTTGCTAACCAATAGAGAAAAATACCTGATATCTGTTAAGCACAAATGACCTTTCTAAGAAGAAAGACTATTTTTACGTACAGAACTGCATATGTGTTTCACAGAAATGGTACACCAACGTTACAATAAGGTATCTCATATTTTAGCACTTATGGACTTCATATTTATTTCATCCTTCCCCAAATGCACATATACAATACTCTTTCATATCCTTTTAAAACAAAAATTGAAGGCATTTTACACTTCAAGTAAATTATTTCTGTTCAAAGCATTATCCTAATTCTTCTGTCACAAATAATTTTTGCAATCTTTTCCTCTTTTCTAAAAAAAATCCTGACATTTAAAGTTTTTCTTGGTAACATCATTGATATCTGGAGAGAAATAATTGGTATGCCAGTTTCATAACATGATGCTCAATTAACTAAAAGAACATCAAATCTTATTAAAGGAGAACAACCCAAAACATAAAGCAGAAACTAGAGGCCTCATACATTACACATTATTAAAACTGGTCCAAGCAGACCAATAACTGCAGTGGTTTTAGCAGTCCTTTTAGAAGGAGTTTTCATAGTTCCATAGATAACGAGATCTCAATTAAGAATTTATACTATTTCAGGTGTTCACCAGCATGCAAGATCCATTGCAATTAACTGTTCTTAATCAAAGCCAGGTTAATTGGGAACCGGTGGGCATTATGCTAGAGACAATGTGGGAAAAGCTCCAGTCCTTCTTCACTACTTGTGTCAAATCCTCCCTACTGGAGATGTCCGGAGGAAGGGCCAGGAAGGGCAGGCACTTGTGCAACACAAAGGGCAAAAATACATTTCATCTTGATTTTCAGTGGAAATCCAGGTCATGTTAATGTGGCCTCAGGTTCTTCTGACTTCCTAGGTTTTAAGCAAGAGATGCCAGTAAGGTTACCACAGAGAAAGCTGCTGTACAGCCCTCAAGTGTTATCAAAGTCACTTTAACAATTGATGTTGGCTGTTCCTGTCACAACAAAACAGAATTCACCAAGTGTTGGTCAGTTTACTCATTAACGCGAGCTGGGTTTAAACTGCCATGAGGAAAGTTAGTTTTATCTTGCTGATGATGTTTGAACCACAAGCCTGCTCAGTATGAGGGACACCACATATTTAAATGCCCAGTGAGAAACCAACAGGCCACAGCTACCACCTATGGCACCTCCCTGTGTAAATGGACCCCATCTAAATGCAACAATAGGCAGAGCCACAGAGGCTCAGGCAGCCCTGAAGAGCTGTTGCCAAAAGGGCTGGCACAGTAATAGAGGATGACCACAGCACCAGTGCCTCCACCTTTAAACCTGGACTGTCTCAATACCCCAAACTCAACAGCTGAATTGAAATGAGTAGTGCTACATCTGTCTGTTAACTTGTTGTTGCTACCCTGCACTCTCAGGTGTTCAACCATTCCGACTGCTACTGGAGAGCTGCATCGGTGAGGAATTTGACAGAAAGGCCCATCCTCATTAGTTTTCAGCTCTAACAAGTTCCTTAATTTTATGTTTTTCTGAACTGGAACCACACCAGAATCATGTTCTGCATGATTTATTTTAGGTGCTTTAATAATGTATGTTGACTGGCTTGAAATAAGCAAATAACTGGAAAAAGTTCAGAATCTGGAAAAGGAATGCATTTTTAACAAAATCCTTCCAAATGGCAACGTTAACTGTCATATTGATTGGTCTCTCTGTGGCAGTCTAACCATGTTTTGCTGCAGCCAGAAATCAAAAGCAAAATTGAACAGAATTCCTGGATCAAGGGGTCTCTGAATAAGATTTACATTCTGAAAATAATTATTTGGTATTTTCTTGGATTTACTAGCAAGATGCATTTACTCCCACAGTAAATACAATATCAGGTTAAAATGGTAAATCACTGGAAAAAATAATGAGATCACCAGCAAATTCTGACATGAGATAAACTTGTATCTTAACATATTTTTTTTAGGAGACAAGTTATTTGGGAGTGAAAATTAACTTCTATTCATGTTTTTCAGTTTGACATTAAAAAAAATCTATTAATTTGGATCACTCAGTTTCTCAAATCCACCAATTGAAAAGAAATACACTTGTTCCTTCTATTTTCCCTTCAATCCAGTAAAAGAGAAATAATTCCACTATCATAATAAAAATTAAATTATTTTAATTCAGAAGTCATACTGGTCAAGTCATGTAAGTGTCTTCATCTCGATCCAGGTAAGTGAACCAGCTCCAAGAGCAAAAAGCTATGACAAGTGAAATGCACACTTTTAAACTTAAAGTATATTTGGTACTAATGAAGGAACAGAGGTGAGCATACAGTAATAGAGATAGTAAAGAAAATATATATTAAATTAAAAAAAAAAAGGCAAACAAAAACCACCATTCCCATCTAGAATCAGACTCTTTCTCTTTAAACTTAAGTAAGAACTCAGGGCTTAGATATGCCCTCAGAAGACAGAATACACTCTTGTCAGTAAGTCAATATATCAGGCAGATCTTAAATATTGCAGGAAATTCATGTGTTCCTACTTAAGTTTCTGTAGAGATCAAATATGTCTCTTCTCCTACTGTCACTCCAAAGTATGCCATCCAGTCCCAGGTTTATACCCTGGAATTGCTTTTATAGCTTTTCAGTCAAGATTACTTATCAAACACTTTATAAATTGCTGACACAGGACACTTCAAGTACTTGACTTCACTGCTAATCACATCAAAGTCACTCTCATATCCAGAAGTTTTTGATATGTTTTTGTCATTGGTCTCAATGATACACTAAATGTGACACAAACATGTGGCTGAGAGATACTTCTTCAGAAAACAGTTCATAAAATAACCTGAGGTCTCACACATTCATAAAATTCAGGAATACGCTTGGAAACAGGGCTCAAGTATCTCAGAAAGCTGAAGACTTTGCTCAAACATGCAGTCCAGCCACATTAGTTATACCACCCAAAGCTGGAAAATGCGCTGAAGAACACTGCATAGTACCACAGGCAATCTTGGAAATGACACTGTCAAAACCAGCATATCAAATTACAACAAAAAAGAGCTGACTGTCAGTTTATTGTTCATAATAAATGCTAACTACTTCTCAAGAGACAAAGTTGTATTTTCATGAAAAAAAAAAAAAATTAAAAGGAAAAGACATTGTGGAAACCTGGATTGCCATAACTGTTTTACTCGCACAGCAGCTTTTGCAGCAACTGTATATTCAAGAGGCTTCTGAATGGCATTCATGTAGGGCACCCAAAGATACCAACAATGCCCACTTTCGTATGAACCCTGCTGACAGTAGGCAGCAGAAGCAGGATAAGTTCAGTTTAAACAGGACTGCTGCCATCTAAAAGTGGTCCTCCCAGATTCCCTTCAGATTCAACCAGAACAAAAACAACACACATTACAAACCAACCAACCAACCAACCCACCTCATATTTAATTTAATTCTGAAAAAAAATACATCTTATTTATGCACAGTGTGGTGGGTTGACCCTGCCAGGTGCCATTCTCAGCTGGCTGGAGGGAGAAGGTAAAACAAAAGGGTCAGGATGAAGGTAAGGACAAGGAGAGATCACTCACCAGTTACCATCAGAGGCAGAAGAGACTCTATTAGGGAAAATAAGTTTAATTTATTATAAATCAAATCAGATTGGGATAATAAGAAATAAATTCAGCTCTTCGAACATCTTCCTCCTACTCCTTCATAGAATCATAACATGCCTTAGGTTGGAAGAGACCTTTAAAGACCATCTAGTCCAACCCCCCTGTATCTTCAAATAGATGAGGATGCTCAGAGCCCTGTCAAGCCTTACCTTGAATATTTCCAGGCATGGGGCTTCCAACACCTCTCTCGGCAACCTTTCCCAGTGTTTTAACACCTCATTGTAAAAAAAATTCTTCCTTATCTCCAATCTAAATCTACCCTTACTGAAGCCACCTGGTAACTCCCCTGCTACCCAAACCCAATGCACACACTCATTAGTTATCACATCTATCTGTATCAAACTCAGAGAAAGAAGCAACACTTTTAGAAAAAAAAAAAATTACTTTGCATTCCCTTAGGATTAACACCCACTATTTCTACTCTGCATATAAAGCAACTTTGTAGCTTTCTTCACATTACAACCGCAGCAATTACAGTTCTCATGAAGTTGTCAATTGCAATATACCGTGTTCTGATTTCTAGAAAACTCTGCAAATTTTAACACCCATTCAAAGGACTTTTGTACATAAAAAAGTGAATGAAGAAGAATGTGAGGAAATGATAACAGGGGTATCTGGGTTACTGTGTAGCATGTGAATGATCACAGAGGGATAGTTTCTACCTTTGTGTCAGGGAGTACAGTTTGCTTACAGAAACAAAACCAGAAGTTACATGTTCCCAATGGAAATAAGATATCCTTTTTTCCTATAATCCTCTTTGAAGTATCACTACTGTTTTTATGAGAGAATTAAAAAGAACTGTGTATGGATTTTAAGCCCAGAAAACTAAGCACAAAAGAAGAGACACATGATATGTTTTGTACCTTTGATAAAAAAGATACATTTCCTATCTTATTAGAAGTGATGTAAAATAATTCCTATAATGATTATATGCTAACATCTGCATATGAATTCCCAATAACAGGAAATCCAGGCTAGAGGTGAGGGAAGAGACAGAGAGAGACTATATAACTTATATTCCAGAAGTAGTTTATGAAGTCCTAGGTCATTGCCTTACCCCAGTGGAATGACAATAAGAAATCCCAGAGATTTAAAAGATGAAATTTGGCAAACTATGGCTGAAACAGGATGAATGTAATATCTGTCAAGGGACTCATAGCAATAGTCACTGTTATACCATTCACTGTAATGCCACTTACTTATTATCGTCTATCTACACATATTTGACATATAATCAATTTTGTGTAGAAATAATTCTCATGGTATGAACCTATTCATAACTGAAAGAGTAATGTCACTATTCAGCAAATACTCACTGAACAAGGGATAATAATGCACCTGTATCATGCACTCATTCAGTGGTCAGTCTCACTGAAACCAAAACTTCTTTTCAGATACACTGTTTTTATCTGAAATGCCTATTGTGTTAAACTGAAATTGGTCTGATTAACATCAGTATAAAAACCTCTGTCTGTACAGTGAAAAGCTTACCTTCACCTCTTAAGCCTGAGAAAACTTCATGACTGACCAACTTCATAAGAGAGAAATAACTTCCTGGAAAAGTCAACTTTCTTATTTATCTCATCTCCTTTACCAAAGTACCTTTTATAAAAAATTAAGAAAAAAAAAATGTTGATTTGAAATTCAAATTTGAGAATTTGTCTGTAATTTTCAAACAGCTTCTATACAACTGACTTGGTAATAGAGAAAATTCAGAATTCTCTTCCCACATCTGTGAGTTTTCTGAAAAAAAATACCCTTTCACATACAGTGCTTCATAATCTAACTCTACCACTAAATGAAATACTGATGCTCAGTTTCCCAGTGGAGCTTTGTTTTCCCTTTGCAATCTTGCTAAAGCCTGAAAACCAAACACTGACACTCAGAGTTCTGATGCCTGTTACTCAGCAATTGTGTCTGTTTGCCAAGGGCACACGCAAGTGAGCACAGACATGAGTTGCTGCTTAAACAATATCTCAAGGGGATGCAGCCTTATAAGAAACAAAATGAAATAAAATAGTCTGTAGGAGGAAATTTTAGGAGCTGATGAAAAGGAAATATGGCAAATCTTTTACATTTCCTCTTTTTACATTCATTTACTTGCCAAAGGACATGCTTGGTATGCAGAAGTATCTTAGATTAAAGGAAATGAAAAAAAAAAGAACCATCAAGGAATGACTTTACAATTCATATATTTGCATATTTGTAAAAAAAACAAACAAAAACACCCAGGCAAAAGGAAAGTCTTTTCCATAAGCAAAGGTATGATCATCAGGAAATAGAGTAATGCCATCATCCTTCAAATATACCTACACACATGCCACAGCAACCATCTGCCAAAATGATCTTACTTAGTTAATTCCAAGAATCAGACACACACAGTCTGTTCAGCACAACACCAAGCTCTGTGCAGCACAACACCAAGCTCTGTGCAGATGGGATGTGAGCTTTGAAGCACAGACTGCACTGATTTACCAACAACAGCAGGTGATCCCTAAAACCTCAAGACAGCATCCCAAATTCAGGGATAGAAAAGTAACCATTGCCTAGGATTAGCTTTCTATCAATCAGTGCTGCTTTAATCTCTGTTGTGAAAACCATCAAATCAGAAGGATTAAGGCTCTGCTCAAAAGGATACAAGAGCAGGAAGGAAAATGTTTGGTGGGCACTAAACAGTCAAGCTAAGCCTCTGCAGGAAAAAGAAAGTTCCTTGAAGGAACTGTGAAACTGGATGGACCAACTTTTCCCTGCTGTTCATACCAGTGCCTCAGGTTAAATCTGTCTGACAAACTCCCCCCTACACAAAAGGCTTGCTTTAGAAGAGAGGCAGTACTCTGCCTGCTACTGCAATATGTCTTGTTCTACTTTTGTAGTAACTCCAAAACTTGAGCTCACCCTGGATGTGGCAGCTGCAGGCTGCCTATTACAGAGGAGAACACCATCAGGACCCGTGCAAGTCATCCTTCAGGTCTCCTGCAGGGCAATGCCAGCTTAAACCAAGGAGATCCCTCATCCCTGGAAAACCCAGACAAGTCTTGGGTTTAATTCCTTTGAAACAGAGAATAGACTTCTATAAATTCCATTGCAGATCCTCTCAAAACCGGGACAATAAAAACTTTAGTCTACTCTATGTTTATTGTTCTGTATAATCTGACTTTGCATGTCATCTTTATTTAAAGAGTATAATTAGTCTAAATACCGTTTCCCAGTTATTTAATGTCAACATTTTTATGTGACTGCATTCCCTAGAAGTCATGGGGCAATATTTATAGCAATCAGAATGCTGCAGTTACAGTATTAGAATGATTTCTGGCAATGAGTGGTAAAACCTCAGCAACTTTGTTTCAAGAAAAAGCTAGACTTTTGAAATTCCCTTTGACTTGGAATTAACCTAAGGCGTTTTACTTTTAGTTCCTTCCTTAAAAATACAAAAAGCACCCTGACAGCTAGCAAATCAATGGCTCAGTTATATCCTATGTGAAAATCCAGGATTCCGGCAGATCATTCTTTTAAAAAGTTAATTAATATTAGTACTACTTTTTTTTCCTATTAGCTGACACTTAAATGAAGGTATTTGAAATTATTACTGATTGCTAGGATATAGAAAAAAGACCAAAAAAACAACACAAAATACAACCCAAAAGGAAGAGAGGGAAATTACTAGACTACTGTGTAGTACTCAGTTCTTTTAAACTGACTCATTTTGGGGCACTTCAGACCTGGAAACTTCTATTCTCTGAGTTTCACTTCAAGTTACACTTGAAAATCCCACCCAGAATGAGATAGGACCATTTTATGAACGACTGACTTGGAGAGGTAACATAATTGAAATTTCCTTTAATAATAAACTGTGGAAAAAAAAAATCTGAAGAATGCCTTAGAACTGTTTAATTTTTACAACTTTTCATCTTATACAAACCAAAAAAACAGCAAGAGACATTGATTTGTTTCATTTGTGAGATTTCTTTCACCTGTGATGGAAAAAATTTTAAAATGACTACTAACATGTGAATTGTCACTGAAGTTACATGTCCTTATAACAGAGATCTGAACCTGAAATATTTAATGATTAAGACCAGCATCGTATTGGGCTCACAGTATTCATTAGTCATTAATAAAATTTTCTGGAATTTATGAAAACAGAAAATGAAGATCACTGAAGATGTTACATTAGAAAAACAACACTTCCATTTCACCACCATGCCTTCCTGCAACTGCTCATGAAGAGAAGTTTGGTCATCCCTGTCTCACCAGAAAAACGAAAATTCCTTTTGGAAAGATGCAAGCACAAATGAAAATGGATTTTGTTGGGTTTTTCGTTTGTCTGTTTGTTTCTTCTGATAAGTTGCAGTGAAGATGTCCTTAAGTTTCTTTGCTCGGTGATTTTCCAATAATTTCCTAAGGAAACGTAACTGAAAGAGAAAATAATTTCTACCTTAACCTCCTCTCAAGCCTAGGTTCTGAGATATGCAGAGCTATTTTGTTCTTGGTACCACTGTCTTGTTGTTTTTTTCCACTAAGCTTAAATTCCAGGATTGGAGTTCTGGGATGGAGAACTCCAGGCTGTTCAGGAGGGCAGGCAGCCCAGGCCAGGTGGAGGTGTCACACCTTGGGTCATGAAAGGGAGAGGTTTTTACTGCACACCCCTACAGTGTGATCATGTGGTGCACAGTCTCTGGGTCAGGATTAGGTGGCTGGAAAACAAAGATGTTGTAGTGGATGTCTACTATATCTACAGGGCTGAAGAAGAAGAAAGATAGTTTAGAATTCATGAAGAAATAAAGCATAACCCTGAAACATCCAAATGGACTCCTTTGGACAATATAATCCACACTTAGCACATCAGTAAATTCACACCAGAGAGAAGGGCAAAAAAGCAAATTAGATAAAGCTTGTGATGTGCCATCACAGTATAAAACAACCAGAATAATTCTATGTTATAAGCAAACAATTATTACCTTTATAGAAAGAAGATTTATTTACAGCTTGGTAAGACCCAGTCTGGTAATTTTTTCCTGATATTTAACTTCTTTTTGTTTCACAATAGAACCACTTAGCTTCTACTGACCTCTTGTTTCACTGTAAACAATTTTTCTTCCATCTTCTTGCTTCACCCTTCAAACTTCAGTGGATAGCTATTTCTTTTGTGGACCTTTCTGTACAGAGTGGCAAGGGCTGAATGAAGTATAGAGTCTACAAGCCAGTTTTAATCAAACAGCAGCACATGTTCCTGTCTTCAGAAATAGGATACTTACTGTGTTCTTTTTAATTGCCAATTCTGTAACTGTCAAATAACCAATTTTGTCTTGTCAAGTTTTGATCTTTTAAAAGCCTACCACTATTAATCCTACTTTTTTATACACACTTGCTCAGACCACTTTGTTTGCTACTGCTCGATAGCAGTTATACAATTACTTAAGTAACACAGTAGAAACTAATTTTTCTTTATCTTTGTATCTCTTTGGGGATGGAAACGAAAAAAAAATTAGGAAAACAGAAAATTAATTCAACATATTTTATTCAGGATAGTCGAAGAGAGAAGGGAGTTACGAGAAACTGCATTTGTTATCAATCTTTGAGGTTGGTCCTCTATGGAGAAGAGGAACTGAACTCAAGATAAAAAAGACTAAATGCATATAACCCCCCCCAAAAAAAACCCCAGTAAGGTTGCAGATAATAAATGGAGGTCAGCACATAAATCACTTATCTTACTTCATTGTCTAAAGCAGGCTTAGCTTTATATGACAAGGATATAAAGAAATTAGTCTTACAAGGCACTTCATCTTTGTAGATCTGGGGCCCTGTAGGTTTGTGTGCTCTTCCAATAGCCTTAAAGAGTTAAATCTCTGCCTGTATGCGCATGCAAAAGTACTGATGACAAAAGAGGTACCAGGATGGACTCCTAACTCTGCACAGCAGGAGTGGGTTCTTAAGCTTAAAAAAAAAGGAAATGAAAAAGGCAACCAACTGTCTTTTTTAATTACTAGCATGTACTAGCTTCAGCAACAATTTTAATCTTACACTTGCTTTTGGACTTTTTCTTCCCTGCAGTATTTGGCAACTTATTGGAAATGCAAGATTTATTTCAAACTTCATTAAAATGTTCAAAAGTTAAAATGTTAGTGTTAATGTTGAATCTTAGCAATCTGTCCTGAAGACCATACAGAATATTTACTTACTTATACAAAATAGACAAATCCATATAGTTTTTGACACCATAGCTGACAGGTAGAAAAATCAGTAACAGGAACATTAACTTTTAGCAAGTACAGTTTTTAAAATGTATACATTAAATTAAATAAATATCTTGTACAGACGGTAGAAGAAAGCTTTCTACTTTATAAATGTCCAGTGTGATATGTTCCTGCCTTGGATGACAGAGTTTCATCTTGTTCATTCTTCTTAATTTGGGTTACCTATTTTCCTATTTTAATTTTTTTCACAATATGAAACTTTTTCAAATATTTTCATTATTTTCAAATAAAGCTCTGACACCTGGGCCTAATCCTGAGCATAAAATTTACTTCCTTAACAAATGTTTAAGATCAGGTTATTGTTTTAACTGATTTGCAAAATGTTTCCTTAAAGTAGAGTTCCTTTTCACCATCAGCAGTAATTTATACTCTGGCAACTTCAAAATTGCATGTTGGAAACAAGTAGGTACACTGCTATAAGATTTATTAATAAACTCTCCCACATATAGCATCATAAAATATTCTATTTGCTTTCTTCCTCTAGCTAGTTCATAATTTGACTAAATGAAAAAGATGACAGATATTGCAAAAGCCTGATTTGATATATATTACTTGATTCTTCTACCTGCAATGTGTAAAGCACTCTACCTTTGTTCAGGCTCCTGATCATTATGAAGATTTATCAGTTACACATTAGTTGTCCTCACTTTAGCAAGACTCTACACTTGACACCTTCTCACATCAGCTTTGCCTTCCATATTTTTTCATATCTAGTTTCATTACTTTACTTTAATGCTTTAATGGCTTGGGTTGCAAGGGGACCTAGAAGATAAACTAGTTCTAACTCCCCTGCTGTGGGGGCTTAGGCAACTCTTAGACAAATTTTTAGAATTTTCTCCTTATCGATAAAGACCCATAACATATAAATCATCTATACGAATATCACATTCCAAATTTTATTGCTATAAAATAGAGCAGCAAAATCTTCCTACACCTGGAAATAATGAACACTGTCATAACCCACTGCAGTTTTAGCCTCAGGGTAGGCTGAGTTTGATTAAATTAATCCCTTGATTTTCACATATCTTTAAAAGGATAACCTTTATATGCTTACAGGCAGATGTCATTCTGAAGTCCAGCCTCTCTCAGATATTCTCAAATGGAAACTCCCCCTTTGATATTTGAGGTGTTTAAAGCCCACACCAGGACTTTTGCTATTCAGCCACATATCTCTGAGGGTGGATCAGCAGAGCTTCTCAACCACCACAGTGCTCCCAAGAACCCCTCCAATGGTAGCAGTTCTTTTATGTCATTAAAGTAGCTGTAATGCCAAGAACCCTCAAGTTTTCCAGCACACTCACACACTACACTCTCTTTAAATAACCCAAACAACCAAAATGTCCCCTAATCCCAGCCAGCAGGGGAGGATGAATGTATGAGTGCATTTTTTTTGGGTCTGCAAAAAATAAAATCTATGCAGTTGACTTCAAGTTCTCACTAAAGCTCTCACTCCCAGCAGAAATTTCTGCACATTTTGCTCTTGACTGTATTTTAGCCACCTTCCCACTTGAAGTATTCTTTCTTTAAATAAGCCTCTGATCATTTTTATGCCCACAAGATTCAACTGAAAATTTCCAGCCTGAAGCTTTCAAAAACTTGCTGGTCTCAAGGAAACATTGTTCAAAGGGAGTTGGTATGTTGGTTTAGTCCAGCTTTTTTCTCCAATGTATTCTCCACTTCCACTGTGAAATCTGGGCCTGTAAATGTGACAATACCACTTTTCTTCTCCACAGTTTGCAGGGATAAATCACCTTAGTTTAGATTAAATATGCAGTGACATCTTGTATGTACTGTACAGTGCAGTTTGCTTGTCTAAGTGCTTTCATCAAGGGCAGCACAGACAAAAATCCTGAATAACTTCTGCTCATGTGCTGTGTAGTCTCAAAGTATATGCACAGTAAATCTGATGCAGCAAAGAAATGTTAGATTTACTCTGCATGAGATACTGTGCCTACTCTGCTCATGTGTGAAAGGTCTCAGAATTTCTGAAAATGCTTGTGAACTGTGAAATAGAAATTCTCTGTCACGTATAACAGTCTTATTGCTATGGCACTATTTGCTTAGAGCCCCTTCTCATAACTTCCAACAATTTATCACACACAATTTGCAGATGCATTCAAAATGCAAATTGAAATACAACACTTGTTTTCAAAAGTACATACAATTCACAAAATAAAATGGGCATAAGCTTCGGATGGTTAGATCCAATGGGAACAGACTATTTTTAACAGCACATTAAAAATATGCCTTCAGATAGTTTATTTATAAGGCAATTCTGTTTGGGTATTAAATCTAAGATCACATCAGTACATATTACGGAGTAAACAAATGCCTTCATCGAATTTTTTTCTCACTGTAAAAAAGTTCAGAAACTGCAAATTTAGCAGTTTGAGTCATGGAGCAGTAAAATATTCGACACTGTCTTTTTAAAAGTCATTCTGACTACTTTTCACAGAGCTTGTTTCATATCAGTGCTATTTTTGATATCTTTGCTAAAGAATTTGTACAAATTATGTGTCTCAGAGATTTAAATACTTATTCCTCTTACTTGGACTCACATTTTTGTCCAGTATTAAATAAAATGAGTAAAAAGACAGAAACAGGTGGAAAAAAGACCAATCCAACAAACACCACCAAAAGCCCCTCAGAAACGCAATGTCATTTCATCAAGAGATTGTAACATTTATATGTTACAAACAGAATTTACTATATAAGACTAAATTGGCTACCATACTCCAAACCACTATTCCTCCATGTGGAGTACTCACCTAAATTAAAACTAACGCAAATCCCAAACCAATATCCAAGTAGTTTGGTACTTTGACATTTAATCAATGGAATCTAGTTGTACAAACACAAGGTGCACCAACATTTCAAAGCTGAATTTTCACAAATTACCCCTGCTTTAAATGAGACCCCAAAAGAGATCTGCCAACCTCCACTTCTGTTCATTCATTCCTCAAACATCAATTCTTTTAGACTTTCACTTCTACCTGCAATTATTTATAATAGAACCAAACCTAGAAAAAACTCGTAAACTTGGAATATTTGTTCAAAGTAGAGCTTCATGTAGAAATTCATAGAAATCCTAAATTGTCACATGGCTATTTCCATGTCCCTAATCTCTATAGTGTCATATTTGTCTAAACACATTTCTTCACATGCAATAATACCACATTTAAACATGACACTTATTAAAAATAAATAAGACAGTAGTTAGCCAATGTAATTCAAAGTCAGAAACATAAATTGTTTGGCAAGATCTATTCACTGTGGCTCAACCTTTGATGTTTTCTGTGAAGTGCTAAA
Source organism: Corvus moneduloides (assembly GCF_009650955.1). NCBI lineage: Eukaryota > Metazoa > Chordata > Aves > Passeriformes > Corvidae > Corvus > Corvus moneduloides. Next base: position 113,091,546 of record NC_045477.1, read on the forward strand.
ATAGTCAGAATCAAAAAAGCTACAGCTTGAGATACTTCAAGTGAGCTGTGCAATATAATTGCACAGCTAATAGAAGCATAATCATCTCAGCAGGAATTAAATAAGGCGAATACAACTGCTGAGTTGTTTTTCAATATTATTAATTTCAAAGCATATCTTGCACATGCCTGGACATATTAGGGAAGCAAGGCAACTTCAGATCACAAGAGTATACATTTTAAGAGCTTTCTTCTGATGATGCAGCATGCCATGAAAAAGCTTTGAAACAAACTTAACTCAAATATTTAATGTACATATAAAAATAAATCTAAACCCCATATACTTCATACTTCAACATACTGCACTTAAAAGAGCTTCTTACAAATTAAACTACAGAAGAAATTAGTAGAATTAAGTCAGCAGCTACGCAAACTCTACAATAATGGTTTTCTTCTTTCCCATGATTTCATGTTAAAAAATTAAGGATAAATTTGTTAAGCCTTTTTCAACACATAAAACCAGGAAAAGAGGAGGGAAAAAAAGCATTTTTATTCTACTTTAAAAGAAAGGGTTTTTTACTAAAATAAAGTCAAGTAAATAATAATAATTAATAATGATATCCTTATTCTGCGTAGAAAAGTATTTTAGTGCAGCTATTGCATAAGAAACAATGAAAAGCAGAACGGCAACAAAGAGCAGAAATGTAGCTTAGATACCACTTGTAACAAAGACTGAGAAAACAACCCAACACACAGAGAAAAAAAGGAATATGCTGCAATATGGAGTCACTGGCCTTACATTATGAAATCTCTAGAAGGTCAGCTTAAAAGGTGGCATGTACCCACAGCCTTTTGAAATCTAACACCAGTGGTGATATTAACTCCAGAATTCAGAATCCAGCAGTCTGGGAATCGATGGCAAAAGGGATATATCTTTAAAAGTGTCTTCAGGGTCTCTGAAATCCCAATTCTTGTGCAGCCTGTCCAGCCTTGAATCCATGAGTGTGGCACTAATGTAATGCTCAACTCTGTATTATTTGACATCAGTCTGTCAGCATTCCATCATTCTTACTGAACCAAGATGCCAAAATATATACAATTATCTGATAAAGAAACTTTGTATCTTAGTAGAGCCTGTTTTACTTGTCATATTTAAACAAAAGAGAAGACCAAGAAGCCTGCTTGGCAAATCAAGAAGTATGTTTCTTGCTCACAAAATCTCCTGTAGCCTGGTGTTCTCACAGACATTCACCACTTACACTGCCAGAAATGCCTTTCAAGAAAGGCCTCATTCTCAACAAACTTTTGCCAGTTTCAAGATGGGGTTTTGCTGAAACCCTGCCTTGGCTGCTGGCAAACTGCACACAAACACAAATCCTTCTGGGGTCCGCAGCTTCACCAGGACATCCCACCCTCAGCATCTGCTAATTCCAGGTCACCTCAGTGTAAGGGGGACAAATGATACCACTGAAGGTTGGTGGTATTCTTCTGGAATTGAAAGTCCTGGAATCTGTGATTTCTTGTCCTGGTGAAGTTCCTAGTGATTACTAAAGGTGTTAGAAAAAGAGAAATCAATAAGCTCCAAAGCATGCCTAATTTCAAGGTAATTTAGAGTACTTTTCATTCTGGTCTAATTCAACCTAATATCAAATTGACACTTTTCTTTGTGAATTGCAAATTCTGGGTTTTGACCAAACCTTGAGGCCCAACCATATGAAAGGTATATCATTTCAGGGTTGGGATGGTATGGGAGCTGGTTGCTTTCTTCTCCTCTTGCTCCCATATACTCACCAGTGTATTCTGAGCTATAAAAAAGCAGAGAAGATAACTGACCTTTTTTCTTTAATCACAGTCTAAGACTCCTTATTGTCTGTTTAATTTTCAGAAACTTCCAAAATCATATTTAAATGGCAAGTCTCTAAAATGCTTTTCCAAAGTTAATATCTTTGTATGACAAAATTCAGCTTCAAGCTGATGACAAGAAATTACATTCTGTAGTTCATTATGTGTCCTTCCTGATGAAAAGTGGAAAAAAGATACCTTAAGGTATCTTTTAGATGTTTTAAAGCCATTTTTAGACTTCTAATATCTGCTTAGAATCTAGAAAAAGACAGTAAAACTGACACTCACTGAGATGAAAGTCTGATTTCTAATCCATCTCCTACTCTTTGCTTTTTTTCTGTCCACCAAGACTGCTGTAATCACAACAATTTTAAGAGGACTAAGTCTTAGCTCAGCTCTACCTATCAAGGTGTGCTTGGAAAACATGAGTATAATGATACTTTTAACAGAAGTGCCTTTATTTAAAATGGTCTACATATTTCCTTAAAATAAGGCATGCAAACAACAGATGTCAAAGCATATGGTGTATCACTTGCAAATATAACCAAACAAAACTTTAAAAGCTGCTCAAAAAGTAGGAGTGACTCAGGTAGCCTTGGGTCAACTGAGCAAACACAACTCGACAGCAGCCTTGTCTCACAGAAGAGCAGCAACTGGCCAGACCAGACAGGTGTAAGTGGTCTTGGCTCATGGACATAAAGTGAAACATAAAGGGTCAGAAACCTAAAGGGTCAGCCCTTTCTGAATGCCATGACAGCCACGGGGGGCATATTAGTGCCCTGACACTTGGCGCCAGCTGTAAAAACTGCCCAGGGCATAAACATTGCCAGGATCCTCTAAATGGTGGCACAGGAAGTCTGCTCTTAGGCTAGTGCTGTGTTTCATTATTAATTAGATATATCTGCAACTCCACAACAGCTGCAATGGTGCTGTGTTATGCCAAGAAAGAGGAGGATAACGAAACCAGGCGCACTGGTTTCATTTGAACCAGCACACAAATAACAAAATAGTCTTTCTTCCACTGTCTCATGTGACACAGCAGGAATGAACATGCTTTATGATAGACCTTTAAAAATGATTTTTCAAGCCTTCTTAACTTATTTTAATTTCCTTTGATTACAGTCTTAATGCAAGCATGTGTACAAGCATGTGCATTCATGTACTCAGTGAATGTTCTTTTAAAAGTAAAAAGGACATTTTTTATATTCAGAATTGAATTTAGCTCAGTCTGGTGTTATACCTAATCAGTTTCTGGTTTGATAAGGCATTGTGTGTGCGTGCCCCTTTTACTAAAGGTCATGAGTTGTACTCATTGAAAATATAAATACACAACCAAATACACAAATGTTTTCCATTTTGCCTCTCAACTTACTTTCATATAATTGTATCAGCTGTGGGAAACAGACAATTTATATAGATTAGAAATGACTTTTCACCTCTCTAAAAGACAGTTGTCTTTTAACTAGAAACCTAACTCAAGCTAACTTGTGCTCAGGACAAGGAAGTCAACAGTTGTTGTATGTCAGGTTTCTGTTGAATACAAAGTTGGAAACTCAGGAATCTGAAGGTCATGGCCTTTAGGAAAAAGAACATCTAATACTGAATGAATATCCTGCACTAGCAGATAGCTGATGTTGGATCTCAGCATAGAAAACAGATTTCAAAAGAAGGAACCTTTGTGGATAAGAAACAAGAATTCTCAGTAGACAAAAGGAGGTTCTGGTTGCTGTATAAGATAAACATAAAAATGTTTCCCATTGTGGAATTTCCCTTTCTACTTTATAAAAAATAATGAAAAAAGTCAGCTAAAGAGAATTTAATGCTGTCTTTTCAGATTATTCTGTCCTTGCTACTTCAATATTGGTGGTGTCTCTAAAAGAACACTAAAGTTGTTATTTCATAACTCTGTAACTCTAACTTCAGTTCAGACATTATTTATATCTTACGGAAATCAGATTTTTTGTGAAAGCAAGTAACTTTTTGTAGCACCAGAGGCACCACAGCAGTAGCAAATGGACAAGATTTTTGCATATCCAGAACTACAGAAGGGATGGAATAAACCAACCAAAGTAAAGCCTGTGAGAAAGAAAAAAAAAATTAAACACATACTTACTTAATGGAGGAGGTAATAGTTCCAGATAACAGGATAGTAAATATAAAATGTGGTTAAAAATCAGACATATCTTTCTTTTTTGTGTCACTTTGTGAGCCACTTGAACCACTCTATGAGCCACCAAAAGAGATGGTCTTTGCTGCCCCTTTTAAATTTAAAAATGTAACTAGAGCAATTAGGATGCTCTAGTTAATTGAATATTCTTTGCTATGTCTTCAGATAATTTAGCTTCCTGCCAGAGTGGACATAAGAACAGCTTTGCAATAGAAGCCTTGCTAGTCTAAAAGAAAGGAAAGAAATGCATTACTGGCAGCAAAATTGGAGAGAATATATTTGAAATATATTTCTTTGGAACAAAGGTAAAGTGCACATTTCCCAAATAGTAAAAGAAATATCATTTATTTACATCATATAAAAACCAAATCAAAATCCAAAAATCACAAAAACCAAATTAGCTCATCCTTATGTAAAGAATATCTTCAAATATGCCAAGGGTTAGTGTTTTAAGTGCTAAATAAATTAGACTATTAAATGACAAAATCTTCTCTTTATTTCTCTTTAAACTCAAAATTATTACTAATTGCCAAAAAGTGATTTCCCTTTGTCTCCAACAAATCAGAAAACTATACTGCGTAATTTAAAATTAGATAAATAGGGTACTACTTACACTAAAAATCTTACTCTGCTTTTTCACTGCTATATTACCATTGCTTTTTATTCAGATACATGCTGCCTCTGAAATGCTAGAGTTGCCATTTTACAGCTCTGCACATCAATTCCTTTTAGCTAAATATTTTCCTTCAGAGACTCTGGAGTCAGCACACATGTATGACACTCCCTTAACATTACAAAGTCCAGAAAATGCATAATTATAAGGAAAATATATTGAAATGGAAATATAATAGTGAAAATATATAGTGTTAGTCCCTTTCTGAAACAGCACTGTTGCTATGGCAATTCTCAAATCTAGTATTTTCATGAGAAAGCTCTCTTCATTGAAAGAGCCTGAATTTATATCCACCTTCATATTTATATGCTCAATTACTCTTCAGAAACAGCATATGAATGGTTTAGTTCTGCTTCTATAACTTTTAGTCAATTCTCTAAGTAGATGTTTCTTAATATTTGGTTCTATATTCTAAGACTCTTGGGTATCAAAATCAAGTTCCATTTTTACTTCTCCTGGAAATCAGTTGATACTGCCTTGACAGCTTTAGACATTCCATCAACTCTTCTACATGGGAATAAATATAAATGAAGCTAATAGATTTGTTCTATCCAAATGGAAACATTACTACATTGAAGTTGTTTTGATAGAAAAATGTGCATGTTATCTCACACTGCAAAGAATGTGCATATTAAAATCTTTCCTCTGGTGACCTTACAGTTTAATAAACCAGACGAAATATCTCATCATAAAGGTATTCTAAAAGTAGGTTAAACATTATTAATTTGTTGATAATTGACTGCAATAACATTAACCCAAGCACTTTGCTTCACTCTCATGTATGTATAATAAACAGTTCAATAGGAATCTCACCTTGACACAGCATTAATTAATATCTGCTTGTTGTAGCATTACAGGTTTCCAATAGCTTCTGTGACAGTGATTCTTTGGAGGAAATGTCAAATCTTTCTTATTTCAATGGCACTCATTATAATAGCATTACAAAATACCATATGCTTCTACTGTGGGTATATTCTGTAATTCCAGTGCCACCAGGAAGGGATGATACCAGACCAATAAGCCCTAGAGCTGAACATGGCATGTTCAGAAAGGGAACTCAACACTTCTGACCCTCTGTGGAGAGTCAGAAAGGGCTTGGTGGGTTTAATACCCAAACCACCTTGGATCATTTTGCCAAGTGCTGAAGACATGCACTGCCCCTTTGGGAAAGGAAACGAAAATGCCTCAACATTTTCTTTACTGCAAAGAAAGCAAGCAAGCAATTCAAAGAAGTGATCATACATATGAAAAAACTATGACTTACAAGACCAATTTTACAGCACCAGTTTCAAATCTGACAGTGTAAAAGCAGGCTCTCATGAAGAGCCCAACTAAAGTGAAGAAAACACCCATAAACGACAAGACCATAGAGGCCAAACCCCATGTTCCAACAGCTCGGAGCAGGATCATGGTCTTCGGGAGATTTCTGTACATTTAGTTCAAAGTGGAAAAATACTACTTCTCACTGTTAAATTTCACAGCTTTTTTTCTCTTAGGTCTGATAAAATTACTCTTAACAGTCACATTTCCCCAAACATTTATAAACCAGTAGTTTCAGAATGCAGTGTGATAGGTCTGGACACACATGACTGTATACATATAAAAGATTGCTAAAATACACTTTGAAAAGCCCTGCTTATTGCTATCTCTACTTTGGAATTCAGAAGTCAGCAAAAAAAGCATGGAGGGATATTGCTTGCAGCTACCAACTTCAAGAAATATACTGGAAATCCAGAAAAATATAGCCAGTTTCTTTATACTTTCAAAAATCACATTTTGAATTGCTTAGTTATTTACAGTACTACAGTGCACCTAAAAACTGGCATTTATAGTCTAGACCAAGGATGGTCTAGTGATGTTTTTATGATGCAAGAATAATTGTTGCCGCTGTCGAAGACAACTCAGACATTGGTATAGAGATATCACACATCAATAAAACCACAAGTTCATGTTCATCTTAGTTCTACTTATGTGCAGTATTTTGGTACACAAAAGTGACTTTATTGAAATGGGACTAAAATAGTAGCTGTTATGTCATTGCTATGTTAAAGACAGGTTAATGACTTTACATAAAAATTCACGTGTTATTTCTGTAGTGCACATATAAACAAATTTTAAGCTCAGAAAAGCACAGCTGATGTGTGTTGGCTTTCATGTCTTTTTTTAAGATAGGTTCAGCATAAAAGACATTGTCTTTCCAGTTCTTACACAAAGATTAAGTGCTAGGGACAGATGGGGATAATTTATTTAGTTATTTATTTGCATCCCCAACTACCCTCCTCCTTTCACCAGCTTTTATCTGACCTGAGTTACTTTTATTTATTCCATCTTCATTCATCTGCTTCACTCCTCCCTAGTTCTCTGTAGCTTTTGGAAGAACACATAAATAATAAGATATTAAACACCACTCTTGGTCTGTTGTGACTTCTTCCTTTCATTTAAGCATATTCACGGACTTTCAAGAAGACTTCTGCTCTGTGAATAAGACTTCTGAGAATATGAATACTGAATTACTGAAATCTTGGAAGTACACTATCACCCTGATTGAGGGAGAGAGTTAGAAGTCAGAACTCTGCCATCTTTTATTTTGATATAATCACAAAATCATAAAACAGAATATTAATACACTGTATACGCGCCATAAAATGAAATTTCATCATAGCATGCACATGAAAAAGTAATGCATTTCCTAAAACCATGTCACCAGAATGAAAATTTTTCAACACCTATTAAAATTTCTTTGAAATTCATTTATTGCTCTGAAAAGCTTTAATTTTGAAAATATTTATTCCTATCAAAGGAAGAAAACCAACTGAAAAAGTTGTCCTAAGTGATACATTTGGGGGCTGAATGCAACCTGATTTAGTCTGGACAAGCCAAAATCTGAATGTTTATATTCATCTGACCCTAATACTAAAGCCAATGAGCTTTACATACTTTCAGAATTAATTTTCTAAGGTAAAGATAATTCTCTGTTGTCTAATTTTAATTCATGTTCTAGCAGTTAATCTTCTGATATTTTATGTGATTAACTTAAACCATAAGGCACTAACATGTTCATTGTACTTTTTAAAAAATTAATCCTGAGATAACTAGGAGAGTCTAGCAAAAAAGCCTCAGGAATCATGTTGAACAGCTCACACAGACATCATGCAGCCATCCCATGCAAATGTGATCTTCATTATATAAGATTTCGTCACTGCTTAAAAAAGAAGTTATGATACCACTACTTTGCTGCCTTTTTACCCTCTTATAATAACAATTTTCCTGCCCTATTAATGACAAATACGTCGTAATTATCTCTCTTCACCTTCAGCTGTAACAGCGCAGAACAGCCCTTAATCTAATTGCATCTCTAAATTCATAGGAAAACAGTCAATCATGGTAAAGTCGTGTTTGACTACAAAACCAGTAATGACTCAAACAATTGAGACCATCACCGCCTTTGTAATTCACAGATTCAGGGAAGCAACGTCACTGTGATATGAAAGACCGAAATACTTTCTGGACAGCAACAGAAGTTTGTAACTTCCGACTTCCTTGGTTCTGTCAACTTTGCCAGCCCATTACCATTAAAATAACTGCTGACATCTGGTTCAAGTCTGGGCACCAGCTCTGTGGAAAGTTCCACTTCATCTCAATTATGTCAGAAGACTGGTTTAGAGGTTATGGAACATCAATTTGTTCTGTTTCCCCTCCACACCTGGCAGCCCAAGTATATTCTTTAAAATGGTAATACAATTAATCAGTATGATGGTTTGGGAATGTAATGCAAAAATAATTAAAAAAATCCAATTTCAGAACTGCCAAATTCATTTAGTACAATCAATGGTTTAACTTAAGCCCAGGGAACCCTAGTCTCGGTTTTCTTAAAAAATACTGAAGAGCATATAAAACAAAACAAATCTATGGCTTCTTTATAGAGAATTAAGTGCTAAGCATTTCATAACAGCATTTTCCAAAGTCCAGCTAAAAATAAGGCCAACGAGAGTACTGGACTTGCAAACCAACCCCACTAATGAACAAACGTATCTGTGGTTGCACTCAGCATACCCAAAACAAGTCTGGCCTGGGTGTATAATGAACTCAGAGGCTGGAGCTTCAAATAAACCAACCTTAAAAAAAAGTGATAAATTTTTAATCTGAAAGGAAACTTTTATGTCCTTAGAGTCTCATACATACATAGTTTTTTTACTTTCTTTCTCCAACACTGCTGCATCTGCTTGCTCTGCTAGCATGAATATCACAGCTATTCCCTCTACCCCCCAGATGGGAAAGCCCTAACAGCAGCTAAGCAACTATCCTGAAAATAAAGAGTAATATCAGCCACTCATATCACCAATTTATAATAACCATACATGTCCCTATGTATACATTATTTTGCATTTGCAGGACAAATTTACTCTGACCATATCTACACCAACATCAGCAAAATACTAAACAAGATTTGAACATTCATGTCTACAATTGTTGCTCCCAGTGGTGCAAGTTCTAAGGCAAAATTTAAGGAACAAAGACAAAAAGAGTAAGAAGAAAGAATATGACTTTTACAGTTATTTTAACTCAAAATGCGTGTCAGAATTGTAGCACAAAGTAACTTAAAATAAACAGTATTTCTGTGTGCCAGAAAAGGGAGATGAATAGGGAATTGTTTAAATTTATTCTCTCTCCATTCATTAATATTCCATGAGACAATTATGATAGACTCAAAATAATTTATTTAAATTACAAAATAATTTTAGCAAACAAATTTGCTCTTCAGAACATGCTGAAACTGTTTATTAACACCATTTATTACCCCTAACAGGAGTAGCATCATTTAGTTTGTTACGGAAGACACAGAACACTGCTTCTTTTCTGCCCAAGTGGATGTGTAGCTCCTAAAGAAGATTTCCTAAGTATGACACAATTTCACACATTTGTTTTCAGAAAATACTATCACGAAGACAGCCAAATGTAAACAGATTTTTTTGTTTGGTTGTCCAGGTGTAAGTCAGCAAGAAGAGCAATCTTTTGGGAACATACAAATTTCTTTCTTCTATTTTCCTCATTTACCAAAACAGCCAAACCTAAAAGGACTGGGAATAACCCAAACCAACTGTACCGTAGCACCTTTTACAAAACAGTGGGAAGCAAGTGGCACGGGAATGCTGTGACTGCAAATTCTGGAAAGCATTCAAGATTTCCCAGTAGCATCTGTGGCAGTTTATTTTCTCACCATTGCCTACTGCAGAGCAGTAACTCCTGAAGGCCTGGAGGAAGGCACAACTGAGCCCAACATTTCAAAAAAACTTGCAAACGTTTTATCTTCATGACTGTAGACAACATTCCAGAAGAAATGATGTTTTATCCTCTAATAGATCTATTCTTGAGATCAGCTTGCTCAGTGTCAGCACTGTATTATAAATACTAACCTAGAAGTGCAACCTAGAATACATTCTGGAAACTGACAGCCAAATGCAAATACTGTTTTCTAGAGCTAAATACACAGAAAATTATACATATGAACATGTGCATAGATAGCAAGTTTATTATACATACATCTCTGGCACACTAAATGTCTAAAGAATCTCAAAAGAAGACTCTTATTTCATTGGTCCATAGCATGGAAGAATCATAACCTAACACAACAACATGCTCAATATATGTTTTCTAGGTGACATTCACAAATGCTCCATAAATAACACCTGTTTAATGTATCTACCATCAACAACAAAATAAAAGGTAACATTTCTACCTCTCTTGCAGAAGAAAATCAAGAAATCACAAGATTACTAAACCACCAAGAAATGCCCTGGAATATAACAATTGTTGCAGTGAACCATGGCCAAAGCCAGGGTCAGCCGGATCAAGTGGACCCAAAGGTCCAGTGGTTTGATGCTGCCACAGCCCAAAAGCCCTGAGCATTTATAAGGCTGTGAAAAATACATAAATCCCTGCCTTACCATTGGCTGTAGCCCTCCCCTCCCCTTATTCCTCATATTTGGTTGTATTTCCAGACAGTTCTATGTTCTTCGGTTGTTAATTGGTCCTTATCATTCCTCCCCGCCTACCCCTTCTCCCATTTGCTGTAATTCCTTCTCCCCACCTCGGTAACACCCCCTGGCTGATGTTCCATTGGTTACTGTGTGTTTGCCACGCCCATTTCATGGGGGTACATGACTCCCTGCAAGCCACGTGGCTTGGTGTTTTCTCTGTGCATTTTGGTCCAGAAAATGGACCTCATGGGAAGACTCTCTGCCTTGTTCCCACCTCCTTGCGCGCCCTAACCACTGGTGGGCAAGGCGAACACGAGCCGGTGCTTCGCTGGCCCTCCCGTGCCGTGTTTGGTCTCCGTCTGCCCCCACTTGGGGCAGGCAGAATTTTGCTTGGTGCCAGGACATCGTGCTAGCCCAGGACAGTAGAAGAGCCAATTTCTTGGCTCTTCTACTTCTCAGTTGTAAATCAGCATTTGCAAGGCATCTCTCAGAATCATGATTAGAAATCTCAGATAAGGAGAGGAAAAAACGCAAATGCGTTATGATATCACAAGTGCTATTCTGTATTGTATTTCTGTAAGTCATCACTACTTAAAAAGAAAGGGTTATAGATGATCCCTTCCATAAAATTAAGTATCAAAGAACTCATTACCATTACAGTAATTAAGAGCATTTGCATTAATTTCCAAGATGTCTGTTCGTCAATGGTTTAAAGTATCTTCTATCATGTTATTTCCAGTGGGTAAGACAGACAAAACATAAGTAATTTCAGGTCCAATTCTTGCCTGTATATAACATGGTTCCTGCCAACTTGAGTGGTCTAACACCTCTTTAAATTAAGGTAAGGAGGAAACAGAAAGACTGCAGGAATAAATTTGGAACCATCCAGGCTTGAAGCTAAATTGGATTATTGCAAAGGGATGGAACTGAGGTGTGCAAGATACCTTGGAAATGTTGATTTACAAATGAGAAGCAAAAGACCTAAGCAGAAGGAATGTTTTTAGCACCCCAGGCAACAAAGAGCTGTATAGAAAACATCCTGTACGGGCCATAGGGAGACCAAAATACAAAGCCAAGACCAAAACAAAACAAAAGATGCTCTTGCCATGTAATGCAAATTTACAGACATTTTAGTCAGGCTGATGAGAATATCAAGATCCCAATTGTAACTTACAGAATTATTTCCTACCCACCCAGATACCTTGTAATCACCCATGTATGTGGAATATCCTGACCTCAAATTCAGCACCTTGAGCTGGTGCATGCAGGGTATCAATGAAATTTACTTTTCACTTTATTACCACAAGACTTGAGATGTGAGAGGCTTCAATTCCAGCCAACTGTCTTGCCCAGGCCTCTCACAGAAATATAAATAGATGTTTAACTTTCAAAGGATCCACACTATGCTTTCTTTTCTGTGCTGTTTTTTGAAGTTTTGAGATCATCTGTTTTATGTAACGTAGCTGCAAAAATATTGCCTCTGAGTTAGCTCTGCAATAATTCACTCTTGCTGTAGCCAGTGATTGAGTAAACAGAAGCTTCTACCAGAGGCATTCTTTTCTATTATTTATTGTAATATTTTTTCACAATTTAATGAGAAAAAATTTAAAAGCAATATTTTCATCCTTTCATGTTAAATTAATTTACAGTGCTATAAGCCATAATGAAAACAGAGAAATCATCATCAAAACAGCATGCTAATAAAGACAAATTTCTACAAAGTTTCTTAACTAAACTCATAAAATGATTTTTTTCTACTTCTGTCAGGTCCAGCTTGTCTCTATTTGTTCCCAAGTATTGAGGCATGCAGTGAAAATTATATAACAATGAAAAAGCAGAAACTATGTAAGAACATAGAAATTGAGAATAAAAAATACTTTTATTTTAAGCAAATCTGATTTATATTAGTATATATTCTAAATATCTGCCCCCACCTAATGTGGAAATGTCAACCTCCAGCCTTGTGTTGTAAAGATCTTAGGAAAAAAACATAAAAATATTTAAATGAATAACGTAGCCTCAAAATTGAAATAAACAAATTAAATAATTTAAAAATCCCTACAGTTTCCTCTCCCTTTCCTCTGTCTCACCCAAACACCTGGGTAAAGAGTTTCTTTCCTGAGTTACAATTCTTTCCTCAGTTACAACAAACATTGATGATCTGTAAAATTCCTTTTGCTATGTACAGGACTTGAATCTCCCAGGATTAGGAGGAATTCATGGCTGTGGAAAAGCGGCTGCACATTTGCTCCAAGGACAGCATGCAGCATTTCTGCTTCCATGCCCTGATCACAGAACTGGATTAAACTCGGTAATGATCCTGGTTTCACCTGAGGTAGTGTGAGCCGAGCAACACCCGGGTGTATAACGTGTGTGCTCAATATCTAACAGGAAACACAAGATAATGAAACAAGCTGTCACTTAATAGCTCCTTTTGCAGAAATTACATTTTTTGGCGGTATTTTTCAGGTGGTGCTAACCCTCCATAGTATTCCATGTCCCCCAAATCAAAGGTTAAAATAAAATGACTAAATTTTTTTTTTTGAGCAAATCAACAAGCTGGGATTTAAACACTGCTGCAACCCTAACTCATGAGGCATAGAATTACAATATCACAGTTAAAAAGAAAAAGAGATGATCCATTCAGGCTAATGCACTGTTGTGACTGTAATAGGTGTAACATAAGTGAGAGCAGGTTTATTTCATAGCTTTGATCTCGCAGCTTCCAGCAGGTTTCCAGGTTCTGGAAAGAAAGGATTTGCCACTTCATTTATAGATCAGGGAAATGCTCTTTGATATAAGCAGTACAAAAAATTGCAGGACAACTGTAAGCTTTTCCCAGCAAAAGACCTTTGAAGTTCAACAGTGAAATTAAGTGATTCAGTCTTTTGGGTTTTGTACTTAGTTCTCTAGGAAGTGTGTCTCGCTATTTTTTTTTGTTGAACTATGAAGTAGTTGCAAAAAAAAAAAAGAAAAAGAAAAAAAAAAGTCATTAAAATTGTAGCAGCCTAGCAGACTGAGGTAGAAATTAAAATTAGGTAGGTTTAGTATAGTAGACAATGTATGGTGTTTCTGGGGACAATATAATTTATATCTTTAATCTGCTTAGTTACTAGTTGGTGCTCACATATCCTCCATTGGCAAAGTTCAGGTAAAACTGTAATATCTGATTCAGATACCAGAAATTAATATTTGGCATTATTAAAAAGAAGTCACACAGTCTCTTTTTAAGGTTAATTCATTTGTTTCATAACAAATTATCAGTGTAACCTGATATAAGTTCTTTTTGAATTTTTGATACCTTTTTTTTCAATCAACCTGCTATAAGCTATGAAGACTTTTAACATGAAAAAATATTACACAAAGTAAGAAAATAAAAATGTTCATCTTCAGAACTGATTAATATGCACAATTCTTAGTTCTTACGGCCTCTTTTGGTTTTACATTATCTTTTCAACTACACAGGCAGTGTGGAGATGAAGATACTCATTTTGAGTCCAGATATTTTCACTCTCATACCAACACTTCTGGTGACTCTTAGTGCATAATAGTAAATCCAACCTGAATAATCAGATGATAAGCAATGTGTTATTTTCTCTGCTACAATTGTTCATAAATACTGTGTTCTGGTTTAGATCCATAATCTGGTTAGTTGAAAGCTGCTTATTTACTGGGGCAAAAATGGACACCTAAGTCTCTGAATGCTCCTGCCATTTCTACAAGCTCTCCCACCTCTATTCTGATTTAGAACAGTTATTCCACACTGAAGGGTAAATATGAAAAACTACTGTTACTGCAGGCACTTCAACCCATTTTATATGGAAAAGAATCACAAAGGACAGAAAGCGCTAACACTTTCCCACCTGGTGACAACAGATGCAAGACAAGCCAGAACAACATCAGGCATAAATATTTCTCAGAGAGGCAGAGAAAAAAACCAAACAAATATCACTGCTTCAAACTTATGAGACATTTGTGTGGGCAGGAGGGTCAGCAGAAGACAGAGCTTAAAACCTGGAGTGATCTGGCAGAAGAAATTTTCTAGGTATATTTTAACACATTTTCATAATTATCTCTGACTAAATTAATGGGCATCATTTTGGGAAAAAGTGATCTCAGCAGTCTGAGTTTACATCTTGTTTCTCTTCTATTGCCTCATGGGCAATTGAGCGATTTAGAAGTATACAGAGTGGCAGGACTGACATGAAACTATAAGCTCTTTAACCTGTAAAAGACCACCAAATGAAGTGAAAAACCCCCACAAAACCCCCACCACATTTACACACGAGAGGGAGAGAGGGAGAACACACACACATTTTACACCAAGTTTAGGCAGCTGGTGCAGTCTGAGTTATTTAGCTACTTCTCCTACGCTCTCTCTAAGTCAGAGGAGAGGAATGTGTTTCTCCAGGAGTCAAATAGCCCCAGCTTAGCTGGACTAAACTGTCATCTGGAAGTGTTTCTCTCTTATCCTTGTCTGTGCAGAACTGGGAAGACAAGGAATTACAACCAAGCTGAGCTCACTGGTGAAAATTCCTGCAGCAAAACACATTCAGAACCAGCTCTTGAACATTTCTTCATGGTGTGAGGAGATACAAACACAGCTGCTCTTGCTTTGTACGGAGGTGAAGAAAATGGGATAACTGCATCTGGCCAGCTGCATAACTTTCTAGATTCCACCAGTTCTTATCAGAACTTAAACAGCTCATACACCATTAGCACTTAAAAGTAGGTGTCCGAAGTCAACTCTACATCACCTGCAGTAAGAATTCCAGTAAGAAGAGGTGGCACATACACAAGAAACTGGCTATGTGGCCTCTAAATAATTTTAAGGCAGACAAAACATGGGAGAGAGGACAGTACTGCATTCCCATAATCTGGTTATTCAGTACATTAAACCGATACCTGGATACAAACAGCAGAGCTTGTGGCTGCTTGCACCAGTGTTTGCATCCTGCTAACTTCACCTGAAGAAAATTCACTGGTTATTTGAAAAAAAAATGTAGCCCGCAAGGTGAACCGGTTATCTGTATAAGCCTAAACCCACACGAGAATATATATGGAAGATAATAGAATGTATATATAAATACAATACATATAAAAGTAGAACCTATATAATAGAATCTGTGAGCTTCCATCTGATTTCCAGTGTCACAGGCCCTAAATAACATCACTCAGTCTCATGAGAAACAGCTCAGTACTGCTATATTAGGGTATTTGGTAGGCATCCTAACATCAGATGACCTCCCCCCCATAAAAAATATATATATAAAATCAGAGAACTGAAAAAAAAAATAGCAATTATAAACCCTAGAAAGAGTACTAAGTAGCTATATATTTTCATTACATTATTCAATCTCTGAAAATGCATTATTTACTAACAATTTCAGGGAAGTTAAGCCCAAATCTAGTTACATTTACTGAGACAAAATACAGTAAAACTATGAAAAGTAACTATAACTTAAGGCTGGACTTTCTGAATTCTCAAACAACATGCATTTTAACCAAATGGAAAATCCTGAACACCACTTTACAATCTCCTAATGTAATACAGCACTGCCACAAAGAAGGACAAAGGTCCCCTTCCAGAAAGTTGCTAATATTATCAGTGATAACAGGTGATGAACCCACTGGAATAATTGCAAAACAGGCTGACGTAATAATTCTGTACTAATAAACAAAAAAATAGTCTTTGATTCATATGTGGGATAAATGGCAGTTTATGTGGTGAACATCAACAAAATGGAATCATCTACTCAAGAGAAAACATACAAAATGAAATGGTATCCAATGAAAATAAATTATTCAAATGAAAAATGTGACATGCAAGGATAAATGAACATGTGGAACTTTGTGCTGACTGAAGAGATTCAAATTCTTTTCAGCAGTTGAAATAAAGTCCAAACTTCTGACAGAAAATGAAATGGGACACTTGATATAGAAAAGTTACTTTTGCCAAACATTGTTGGTTCAGATAGTGGGAGTTGCTACAGTAAACAACTGCTGCACAGTGCAAATACAGAACAGCCAGTATTGTGCAAAAGTGTAAATTCACATGCAGAAAACCTGTGACATGGCAGCTATATACTCATAAAAAAGAAAATTTGGGGGCATTTCTTAGAAGACAACTATTTTTCTCAGTACTGTCTAAAAACCCTTTGCAAAACCAGTATAACTTTTCTCTGAAAATGATTTGTACTTTTTTATTTTATTCCTTATTTGTATTCTTTTTAGGTCATTGACTTCTTACATATTCAGGAAGATATCTGCCCTAAGCCAAAATTAATACTTTTCCTCAGTTATGCACTGTACAATTTATCCTTTTTATATTAATATGTTAATAACCACAATAGAATCATTTTTTCTTTTTACCTGCCTTGGGAAAATACACATTTGGTTTCACAAATGAAAAATTATGTGCTCTTTAGCCAAGTGTATTGAACAGTCTGGTAGGAGGCATAATTGCACAAGGCACAGATACCCTTTTAAACTCATCATCAGAATATATTAAAGGCTACCATTGGGTTTTTGCCTAGTTTTTACTGATTATTCACTTTTCAAAGAAATGTGCTATAAGCAATACAAAGTGACTAGAAGAACTAAATGGCAGATTAGACTGTACTAGTAAATACCGATGGTCACGGGAAGGTGGAATGGCAGAACTCTTCAAAGTTCTGGCAACCACTCAGTCTAGTTCCTGTCACTTCAAATTGATGGGCTACAGTGAAATATGACATATACTTAGAAAGATTAGGAGAAAGTCCATCCATCCCCTTTTCTGGATGTGGGACAGCCTGCTTTAGAAAAGTCTACACAAAGAGAGGCATCCTATAGAAATTACAAGGTCAGGAGAAAATGTAGGAACTGGAACCTGCTCAGAATAATGGCAAACCCTCTTATCCCTTCCATTCCATTTCTACCTGTGATTTTTCCGTGCTCTCCTCTAATAATTGTGTAAGCAACACAACAGAACCTCACACTTCATGCTACAAAAGCTTTTCCCATCTAATCTGTGTTTGAAAACCTGTGTTTAAAGATAGTAGGGTTTGAACATTGATGTACAAATGAAAAATTAAGACCATCCTCTGGTGTCCTCAATAAGCTTTTACAGAGGAAGTACATAAATCAATCAAGTGTGAATATACTAAATGATTTAGCACATTTTAAAAATTGGATTTTTCTTCTACCTTGATTATGAGAACATATGCAAATGAGAAATTAAAAGAAGAAATTTATATTCTTATTTGAAAACACCCACTTTATATGCGAGATTTCTGACAATTGAGAGCTGTTTATTTTCATGAGAATAAGTTTTAAGAGTACTTACATCTCACTCTAGCAACAGAGTACTAGATCTCTTGATAAAATGAGCCTTTTACCTCCCAAAAGAATATTAATGCTGATAAGGGGTTTTTATCTAAGTTCAGAAATGGGGAGGGCAGAAGCAGAATACACATTAATGTATCAACTCCTAGGCAAGCTGCAGCAGCAATACATTTCTGTTTTTATGATACAGACCATCCAGACTAAACAAACTGATACCAAATATTTGACAAAAAGCAGTGACAAAGTTATTTCTGATTTCTGACTACTTCTCTTTGATATCCAGCTAAGAAGAACAGAGGTATTATTGTCTTGCCCATTGAGAATCAGCACCTGAGCCTCCTGTGAAAGTATTCAGTATTTGACACTTGCTGTTAACAACAAAAGAACATTATTCCCCTTCCTCATGACTGCTAATTACAATACTGAGAAATTCATGTTTTCAAAGTAATATTATCCAATATTTTAAAAAAATCCACTCTGAGATAAAAATTCACTCTGAGGTACTATCTAGCCCTGTCTCAGATTAGGTTGTAAGAGCACTTGTGTTAAAACTCAAGATTTTGGAAATTCTCTTCTATTATTCAGTGGAGTAAGATGGCTCAGACAGTTGCTATTCTATTCCAGGTACTGTAGAACAGATTTCATTTTAGCACTGGCAACAAGTTAGTACAAAAGGCAAATATGGAGAATTAAACTTTTTAAAAAAACAGGTGAGGGAAGAAGATTATGTATGATTTTTAAAGCTTTCAGAGAACAACTATAAGCAAAAGCGACTGAAAAAGTATTTCAGAAAGGACAATGACAAAGTTTTTCAGAACAGAGAATGGAAGAACTTGAAAATTAATTACTATTAAATGTTTTTTAGTATTGAAATGAGCAAGAATATTACATATACCTTCTCTCTTCTCTTTTAGTGAGATTTATCATCTAATCCATAGATCATGTCACAAAATGAACTGTGCTAGACAATTATATACAAATTATATTTGAAATAAATTTGGAAACAATGTTTTATCTTCAAAGAACCTATTCTGATAAATAATTGAGAAATGTCAGGAATATGTATGTACCTCAGCCTTGTACTACTGTAAAAAACAGCTGCCTGGACACCTTAAAAACAGGTGAGCCCCTTTGAAGCATTGCTAGGAATAGAAAAGAGTGCTTTGCCTGCTGTTCATGTCCCTTGTTTTAGATAAAAACATCACTGTGAGAAAAGAAGGGTACTGCCCATGCTGTATATTCTTAGGTATAACTTGAGGCACTGCATATTTTTCATATTATGAGCAGCAAAACTCCTGCCTCTAATGGAAAACTACTTAGGTTATAGGCTAAGTGAGCATGAAGGTGGCAATAAAAATAAATCTGCTATGTATTTCATGCCTAAGTATTAACTTTGCTTCATTTATCGTATCCTGGAATACTTTTAGTCAGGTCTATACCACCAATAATTTGTCAGTCATCATAGATTATTTTAGAAATATTTTGTAAACTGTGTATATAATATAAAAGCATTCTCTAGTTACTGTTTAACTAGGTGTCACATGCAGTATTCGTCAAATTTCAGTCCAAAAAATCTGTGATTATATTAATCTACAGGCTTAATATTAACTGATTGCATTCATAAAGTAACAAGATAAATCCACACAAGCTTCAAAATTGTATCTAATATCACATAAGCTGCATAAAGTGTCACATACGATTATTACTAAAAAGACAGACAAGAAAAGTACTTCATACAATCATAGAATTCTTAAGGTTGGAAAAACCCTCTAAAATAATCAAGTCCAACCATCAACCTAACACCACCAATTTTACCACTAAGCCATGTCCCTAAGTGACATGGGATCCAGGGATTGTGACTCAACTACTTCCCTGGGAAGCCAGTGCTTGTTTCAATGTTTGACAGCTGTTTCTATGATAAATTTTTTCCTAATACTTAATCTAAACATGCCCAGGCACAACTTGAGGCCATTTCCTCTTAGGAGAAGAGACCAACTCCCATCTTGTTACAACCTCCTTTCAAGCTGAAAGCCTGAGCGTCTTTTCTCCAGGATAAACACCCCCAGCTCCCTCAGTCACTCCTCAGAAAACAGGACTGGCCCCAAAACTAAGCCCTGGGCAGCACCACAGGTCTCCATCTGGCAGCTGGATTGTGACTCCATTCCCCAAAACTCTCTGGGCCTGGCCCCACAGCCAGTTTTTATCCAGCAAAGAGCACACCCATCCAAGCCATGAAGAGTTGGTTTCTCGAGGAGAATGCTGGGGAAGTTCTCTTCCACACAATCCAGGAACCTCCTACACTGCTTCTTCTCTGCTGTGTTTCTCCATTTCCAGAGGACATCTGGTAAGTTGGAGTTCCCCATGAGTAAAAGGACTAGTGACTACAAGACCACACATCTGCTTATAGAATATTTCATCTTCCTCTTCATCCTGGTAGGAGGTCTATAACAGACTCCCACCAGAACATCCTCCTTGTTGGCCTTCCCCTGATTTTTAACCATAAACACTCAATGCTGTTGTCACCAGCATCAAGCTCTAGACAGTCAGAACACTCCCTTCCATACAGGGCTGTCCAACCACCTCTCCTGCCTTGCCAGTCCCTTCTAAAGAATTTATAGCCACCCATTGCACACTCCAGGCGTGTGAGTCATCCCACCATAGTGATGGCAACTGTGTCATAGTTTTCCAGCTGCAGAATGGGTTCCAGCTCCTCCTATTTGTTGTCCCTGCTGTCTGCATTGGTGTAGCTAGACTTCGGGCTATTGATCCCACCACCCTTCTGCGGGGAGAACCCCCAATTCCTGTGTGACCATTCTCAGGTGCTTCCATGCTGTCTAACCCATCAATAACTCTTGTATCTTTGAAGCCACATGGATCTCCAGCCCCTACCTCTACTGAGATGTCAGACCAAAGGACCTCACTAGCACACCATCCCTCTAACATTGGAATGCTGTCCCCAGGCTTATCTCAAGTGAGCCTGGTTTTGTATCTCTCTCTCTTCAAATTCAGTTTACTCTTCACTAAACCCTGATAACTCCTGTGCAAAGATCCTTTTCCCCCTTTGAGACAGGTGTACCTCATCTATCACCAGCAGGCCTGGTGTCATGTAAACTGACCCACGATTATAATTAACACTGTCGAGAGTTCGTATCACTAGAAGTATGAAAGCAGAAAGTGAAATTAATTTTCATCTCTCTCATATGGTTACTTATCAAATCAGGCCTCATGAGGACACAAGATGTATTTCAGCTAGAAAAAAAAAAGCAGCACATAATTATACAACTCCTTGGAGCAATGGGTTTGTATCCTTGAAAATTCTCCAGAAAGTATTTTAACTGTGTGAATCACCTCAACTATTACATTGCTGTCAG
This sequence comes from Corvus moneduloides, assembly GCF_009650955.1. Lineage (NCBI taxonomy): Eukaryota > Metazoa > Chordata > Aves > Passeriformes > Corvidae > Corvus > Corvus moneduloides. The sequence continues at coordinate 113,112,881 of NC_045477.1, forward strand.
TTCAGACAAATGATGCATGCAAATGCATGCTTGTACAAACAAACAGGGTGTTTATAATGCAACATTTTAATATAATTACATCATCAGGTAATTAGAATGTGCAGTTATATGTCTCACCTTTCTCCTTCTGCTACTGAATGAACTGCTAACTACTAAGGAAAGATTAATCTTTATTAGTGACTACTGAGTTAATGGTTTGTGAACATGAAAAGGAAAACAAATGCCTAAAAATGTGAGATTTTCCTAGACAAGCAACTGTCACTATATAAAAAGTTTCTGTACATCAAGTCATTATTTTCCCAATTGTTTAAAGAAATAAAATAAAGTTTGAGAGTGTAAAGCAGAAAACCGATGGATCACTTAAAGTGAGAGAAACATCTGTACTGACAAGGGTACAAAGCTACTACTGAACTCAGAAATTTAGGTTTTTCATTATTTGTGTAGAAAATTATTTATCAAAATACTGCTTTACACCTAGTGGTTAAAAATATCAGATTCAAACAGAAAAGTCCTAGTGACTATTTTCACATTATTCAAGTCTATGGAACTGCATAAAGAGCAAGACAGAGACTGAAGATCTAAATCCATTTGTTATATTTGACCATAACTTCTATGCATTCTATAAACCCAGGGAGTCAAAGTTTCTTTCCAAAGACGCATGAGACACTGATCTTTAATCAGAAAGCACCATTTTATTTTACCTCCTAGGATCTGGATTCAGCCTGGTTGGTGAGAGAAGAAAAAAAAGACTTCATGTGGAAAAAGAAAAAAGTTGGAAAATTCTAATCCTGACTGAAAGCATTT